>NW_027361971.1:8460000-9045000 GCF_039654945.1 Dendrobates tinctorius | reverse complement strand
AACAAGGAAGAAGAAGAAGGAAGAAGAAGAAGGAAGAAGGAAGAAGAAGAAGGAAGAAGAAGGAAGAGGGAATAAGAAGGAAGAAGAAGAAGGAAGAAAAAGGAAGAAGAAGAAGGAAGAAGGAAGAAGGAAGAAGAAGAAGGAAAAAGGAGGAAGAAGAAGAAGGAAGAATAAGAAGGAAGAAGAAGGAGGAAGAAGAAGGAGAAGGAAGAAGAAGGAAGAAGAAGGAAGAAGGAGGAAGAAGAAAGAAGAAGAAGGAAGAAGGAAGAAGAAGAAGGAAGAATAAGGAAGAAAAATTAAGAAGAAGAAAGAAGAAGAAGGAAGAATAAGAAGACGGAAGAAGAATAAGAAGAACAAGGAAGAAGAAAGAAGGAAGAAGGAAGAAGAAGGAAGAAGAAGGAAGAAGAAGGAAGAAGAAGGTAGAAGAAGGAAGAAGAAGAAGGAATAAGAAGGAAGAAGAAGAAGGAGGTAGAAGGAAGAAGAAGGAGGAGAAGGAAGAATAAGGAAGAAGGAGGCAGAAGGAGGAAGAAGGAGGAAGAAGAAGAAGGAAGAAGAAGGAGGTAGAAGGAGGAAGAAGAAGAAGGAAGAAAAAGAAGGAAGAAGAAGAAGGAAGAAGAAGGAAGAAGAAGAACAAGGAAGAACAAGGAAGAAGGAAGAAGGAAGACGAAGAAAGAAGAAGAAGGAAGAAGAAAGAAGAAGAAGGAAGAAGAAGGAAGTAGAAGGAAGAAGGAGGAAGTAGAAGAAGGAAGAAGAAGGAGGAGAAGGAAGAAGAAGGAGGAGAAGGAAGAAGGAAGAAAGAAGTAGAAGAAGGAAGAAGGAGGAGAAGGAAGAAGAAGGAAGAAGAAGGAAGTAGAAGAAGGAAGAAGAAGGAGCAGAAGGAAGAAGAAGGAAAAAAGAAGGAAGAAGAAGAAGGAAGAAGAGAGAAGAAGAAGAAGAAAGGAAGAAGAAGAAGCAGGAAGAATAAGGAAGAAGAAGAAGTAGGAAGTATAAGGAAGAATGAAGAAGGAAGAAGAAGGAAGAAGAAGGAAGAAGAAATAAGAAAGAGAAGGAAGAAGAAGAAGGAAGAAGAAAAAGGAAGTTAAAGAAAGAAAGAAGAAAAAAGAAGGAAGAAGGAAGAAGAAAGAAGAAGAATAAGGAAGAAAGGAAGTAGAAGAAGCAGGAAGAAGAAGGAAGAAGAAGGAGGAAGTAGAAGGAAGAAGAAGGAAGACGGAAGAAGGAACAAGAAGGTAGAAAAAGGAAGAAGAAGGAGAAGAAGAAGGAAGAAGAAGAAGGAATAAGGAAGAAGAAGGAAGAAGAAGAAAGAAGGAAGAAGAAGAAGGAAGAAGAAGAAGGAAGAAGAAGAAGGAATAAGGAAGAAGAAGAAAGAAGGAAGAAGAAGAAGGAAGAAGAAGAAGGAAGAAGAAGAAGGAAGAAGAAGAAGGAAGAAGGAAGAAGGAAGAAGGAAGTAGAAGAAGGAAGAAGAAGGAAGAAGAAAGAAGGAAGAAGAAGGAAGAAGGAAGAAGAAAAAGGAAGAAGGAAGAAAAAAGAAGAAGGAAGAAGAAGGAAGATGAAGGATGAAGAAGAAGGAAGAAGAGGTAAGAAGAAGAAAGGAAGAAGAAGAAGCAGGAAGAATACGGAAGAAGAAGTAGGAAGTATAAGGAAGAATGAAGAAGGAAGAAGGAAGAAGAAGGAAGAAGGAAGAAGGAAGAAGAACAAGGAAGAAGAAGGAAGAAGAAGAAGAAGGAAGAAGAAATAAGAAGGAGAAGGAAGAAGGAGAAGGAAGAAGAAAAAGGAAGTAAAAGGAAGAAAGAAGGAAGAAGGAAGAAGAAGAAGGAAGAAAGGAAGAAGAAGAATCAGGAAGAAGAAGGAAAAAGAAGAAGAAGGAAGTAGAAGGAAGAATTAGGAATTAGGAAGAAGGAAGAAGAAGAAGGAAGAAGAAGGAAGAAGAACAAAGAAGAACAAGGAAAAAGGAAGAAGAAGAAGGAAGAAGAAGAAGAAGAAGAAGGAAGAAGAAGAAGGAAGAAGAAAAAGAAGGAAGAAGGAGAAGAAGAAGGAAGAAGACGGAAGATGAAGGAAGAAGAAGGAAGAAGGAAGAAGAAGAAGAAAGAAGGAAGAAGAATGAAGAAGGAAGAAGTAGGAAGAAGAAGCAAGAAGAAGAAAGAAGGAAGAAGAAGGAAGAAGAAGAAAGAAGAAGAATGAAGAAGAAGGAAGAAGAAGAAGAAGGAAGAAGGAAGAAGAAGGAAGAAGGAAGAAGGAAGAAGTAGAAGAAGGAACAAGGAAGAAGGAAAAGGGAGAAGAAGGAAGAAGACGGAAGAAGAAGGAAGAAGAAGGAAGAAGAAGAAGGAAGAAGAAGGAAGAGGAAGAAGGAAGAAGGAAGAAGAAGGAACAAGAAGAAGAAAGAAGAAGGAAGAAGGAGAAGAAGAAGAAGGAAGAAGACAGAAGAAGGAAGAAGAAAGAAGAAGAAGGAAGAAGGAAGAAGAAGTAAGAAGAATAAAGTAGGAAGAAGAAGAAGAAGGAAGAACAAGGAAGAAGAAGAAGGAAGAAGAAGAAGAAAGAAGAAAGAAGAAGGAAGAAGAAGAAGAAGAAGAAGGAAGAAGGAAGTAGAAGAAGGAAGAATGAAGGAAGAAGAAGGAAGAAGAAGAAGGAAGAAGAAAGAAGAAGGAAGAAGTAGAAGAAGGAACAAGGAAGAAGGAAAAGGGAGAAGGAAGAAGACGGAAGAAGAAGGAAGAAGAAAGAAGGAAGAAGAAGGAAGAAGGAACAAGAAGGAAGAAGAAAAAGGAAGAAAAAGGAAGAAGGAAGAAAAAAGAAGAAGGAAGAAGAAGGAAGACGAAGGAAGAAGAAGAAGGAAGAAGAAGAAGGAAGAAGAAGGAAGAAGAAGAAAGAAGAAGGAAGAAGAAGGAAGAAGAAGAAAGAAGAAGGAAGAAGAAGGAAGAAGAAGAAGGAAGAAGAAGCAAGAAGAAACAAGAAGAAGAAAGAAGGAAGAAGTAGAAGGAAGAAGAAGGAAGAAGAAGAATGAAGAAGAAGAAGGAAGAAGGAAGAAGGAAGTAGAAGAAGGAAGAAGAAGGAAGAAGAAAGAAGGAAGAAGAAGGAAGAAAGAACAAGAAGGAAGAAGAAAAAGGAAGAAAAAGGAAGAAGGCAGAAAAAAGAAGAAGGAAGAAGAAGGAAGATGAAGGAAGAAGAAGAAGGAAGAAGAGGGAAGAAGAAGAAGAAAGGAAGAAGAAGAAGCAGGAAGAAGAAGGAAGAAGAAGTAGGAAGTATAAGGAAGAATGAAGAAGGAAGAAGAAGGAAGAAGAAGGAAGAAGGAAGAAGAACAAGGAAGAAGAATGAAGAAGAAGAAGGAAGAAGGAAGAAGAAATAAGAAGGAGAAGGAAGAAGAATAAGGAAGAAG
This sequence comes from Dendrobates tinctorius, assembly GCF_039654945.1. Taxonomy (NCBI): domain Eukaryota; kingdom Metazoa; phylum Chordata; class Amphibia; order Anura; family Dendrobatidae; genus Dendrobates; species Dendrobates tinctorius. The sequence goes on along the minus strand of NW_027361971.1, from coordinate 9,041,633 downwards.
AAAAAGGAAGTTAAAGGAAGAAAGAAGAAAAAAGAATTAAGAAGGAAGAAGAAAGAAGAAGAATAAGGAAGAAAAGAAGAAGAAGCAGGAAGAAGAAGAAGGAAGAAGAAGGAGGAAGTAGAAGGAAGAAGAAGGAAGAAGGAAGAAGGAACAAGAAGAAGGAAGAAAAAGGAAGTAGAAGGAAGATGGAGAAGAAGAAGGAAGAAGACAGAAGAAGGAAGAAGAAGAAGAAGAAGGAAGAAGAAGAAGAAAGAAGGAAGAAGAAGGAAGAAGAAGAAGGAAGAAGAAGGAAGAAGGAAGAAGAAGGAAGAAGGAAGAAGAAGGAAGAAGAAAGAAGGAAGAAGAAGGAAAAAGAAGAAAGAAGAAGAAGGTAGTAATAAGAAGAAGAAGGAAGAAGAAGAAGGAAGAAGAAGAAGGAAGAAGGAAAAAGAAGGAAGAAGAAGGAGGAGAAGGAAGAAGAAGGAAGAAGAAAAAGGAAGAAAAAGGAAGAAGGAAGAAAAAAGGAGAATGAAGAAGAAGGAAGAAGAAGGAAGAAGAAGAAGGAACAAGAAAGAAGAAGGAAAAAGAAGGAGGAGAAGGAAGAAGGAAGAAGAAAGAAGAAACAAGGAAGAAGAAGGAAGAAGAAGAAGGAAGAAGAAGGAGGAAGAAGGAGGAAGAAGAAGAACGAGGAAGAAGAAAGAAGAAGGAAGAAGAAGGAAGAAGGAGGAAGAAGAAGAAAGAAGAAAGAAGGAAGAAGAAGAAAGAAGGAAGGAGGAAGAAGAAGGAAGAAGGAAGAAGAAGAAAGAAGGAAGAAGAAGGAAGAAGAATAAAGAAGAAGAAGAAGGAAGCAAGAAGAAGAAAAAAGGAAGAAGAAGGAGGAGAAGGAATAGAAGAAAGAAGAAGGAAGAAGAAGAAAGAAGAAGGAAGAAGGAGGAGGAGAAGGAAGAAGGAAGGAGAAAGAAGAAGAAAGAAGGAAGAAGGAAGAAGAAGAAGGAGGAAGAAGGAAGAAGAAGAAAGAAGAAGGAAGAAGAAGGAGAAGGAAGAATGAGAAAGAAGAAGGAAGAAGTAGAAGGAAGAAAAAGAAGGAAGAAGAAGGAAGAAGACGGAAGAAGAAGAAAGAAGAAGAAGGAAGAAGAAGAAAGAAGAAGAAGGAAGAAGAAGCAAGAAGAAGAAAGAAGGAAGAAGAAGGAAGAAGAAGAAAGAAGAAGAATGAAGAAGAAGGAAGAAGAAGGAAGAATAAGGAAGAAGAAGGAAGAAGAAGAAAGAAGAAGAAGGAAGAAGAAGGAAGAAGAAGGAAGAAGAAGGAAGAGGAAGAAGGAAGAAAGAAGAAGAAGGAACAAGAAGAAGAAAGAAGAAGGAAGAAGTAGGAAGAAGGCGAAGAAAAAGGAAGAAGACGGAAGAAGAAATAAGAAGAAGGAAGAAGGAAGAAGAAGGAAGAAGAAAGAAGGAAGAAGAAGAAGAAGGAAGAAGAAGAAGGAAGAAGAAGAAGGAAGAAGAAGGCAGAAGAAGAAAGAAGAAGGAAGAAGAAGAAAGAAGAAGCAAGTAGAAGAAGGAAGAATGAAGGAAGAAGAAGGAAGAAGAAGGAAGAAGGAAAAGGGAGAAGAAGGAAGAAGACGTAAGAAGAAGGAAGAAGAAGGAAGAAGAAGGAAGAAGAAGAAAGAAGAAAGAAGTAGAAGGAAGAGGAAGAAGGAAGAAGAAGAAGGAAGAAGAAGGAAGAAGGAAGTAGAAGAAGGAAGAAGAAGGAAGAAGAAAGAAGGAAGAAGAAGGAAGAAGGAACAAGAAGGAAGAAGAAAAAGTAAGAAAAAGGAAGAAGGAAGAAAAAAGAAGAAGGAAGAAGATGGAAGACGAAGGAAGAAGAAGAAGGAAGAAGAGGGAAGAAGAAAGGAAGAAGAAGCAGGAAGAAGAAGGAAGAAGAAGAAGTAGGAAGTATAAGGAAGAAGGAAGAAGGAAGAAGAAGGAAGAAGAAGGAAGAAGGAAGAAGAACAAGGAAGAAGAAGGAAGAAGATGTAAGAAGAAGGAAGAAGAAATAAGAAGGAGAAGGAAGAAGAAGGAAGAAGAAAAAGGAAGTTAAAGGAAGAAAGAAGAAAAAAGAAGGAAGAAGGAAGAAGAAGAAGAAGAAGGAAGAAAGGAAGAAGAAGAAGCAGGAAGAAGAAGAAGGAAGAAGAAGGAGGAAGTAGAAGGAAGAAGAAGGAAGAAGGAAGAAGGATCAAGAAGAAGGAAGAAGAAGGAAGAAGAAGGAAGAAGGAAGAAGGAAGAAGAAGGAAGAAGGAAGAAGAAGAAGAAAGAAGGAAGAAGTAGAAGGAAGAAGAAGAAGGAAGAAGGAAGTAGAAGAAGGAAGAAGAAGGAAGAAGAAGGAAGAAGAAGGAAGAAGAAGGAAGAAGAAAAAGGAAGAAAAAGGAAGCAGGAAGAAAAAAGAAGAAGGAAGAAGAAGGAAGAAGAAGAAGTAGGAAGTATAAGGAAGAATGAAGAAGGAAGAAGGAAGAAGAAGGAAGAAAGGAAGAAGAAGCAGGAAGAAGAAGGAAAAAGAAGAAGGAGGAAGTAGAAGGAAGAAGAAGGAAGAAGGAAGAAGAAGGAAGAAGGAAGAAGAAAGAAGAACAAGGAAAAAGGAGGAAGAAGAAGGAAGAAGAAGAAGGAAGAAGAAGAATAACAAGGAAGAAGAAGGAAGAAGAAGATGAAGAAGAAGAAGAAGGAAGAAGAAGGAAGAAGAAGAAGAAGAAGAAGAAGGAAGAAGAAGGAAGAAGAAAAAAGAAGAAGGAAGAAGTAGGAATAACAAGAAGGAAGAAGGAAGTAGAAGGAAGAAGAAGCAAGAAGAACAAGGAAGAAGAAGGAAGAAGAAGTAAGAAGAAGAAGGAAGAAGAAGAAGGAAGAAGAAGGAAGAAGAAGGAAGAAGAAGTAGGAAGAAGGAGAAGGAAGAATGAGAAAGAAGAAGGAGGAAGAAGAAGAAGAAAGAAGAAGGAAGAAGAAGGAAGAAGAAGACAAAGCAGATGAAGAAGGAAGAAGAAGGAGGAAGATGAAGGAAGAATAAGAAGGAAGAAGAAGAAGGAAGAAGGAGAAGGAATAAGAAGGAGAAGGAAGAAGAAGATGGATGAAGAAGGAAGAAGAAGAAGAAGGAAGAAGAAGGAAGAAGAAGAAAGAAGAAGAAGAAGGAGGAAGAAGAAGAAGGAAGAAGAAGGAAGAAGTAGGAAGAAGAAGGAAGAAGAAGGAGAAGGAAGTAGAAGAAGGAAGAAGAAGAAGGAAGAAGAAGGAAGAAGAAAGAAGAAGGAGAAGGAAGAAGAAGGAGAAGGAAGAAGAAGAAGAAGGGAGAAGAAGGAAGAAGAAGAAGGAAGAAAAGAAGGAAGAAGGAAGAAGAAAGAAGAAGAAAAAGGATGAAGAAGAAGAACAAGGAAGAAGGAAGAAGAAGATGGAAGAAGAAGAAGGAAGAAGAAGGATGAAGAAGGAAGAAGGAGGAGAAGGAAGAAGGAGGAGAAGAAAGAAGAAGGAAGAAGGAGGAAGAAGGAGGAAGAAGAAGGAGGTAGAAGGAAGAAGAAGGAAGAAGAAGGATAAGGAAGAAGAAGAACAAGGAAGAAGAAGGAAGAAGAAGCAAGAAGAAGAAGGAAGAAGAAGAAGAAAGAAGAAGAAAGAAGAAGGAAGAATAAGGAAGAAGAAAGAAGGAAGAATTAGGAAGTAGAAGTAGGAAGAAGAAGAAGGAAGAAGAAGAAGGAAGTAATAAGAAGAAGAAGGAAGAAGAAGAAGGAAGAAGGAAAAAGAAGTAAGAAGAAGGAGGAGAAGGAAGAAGAAGGAAGAAGATAAAGGAAGAAAAAGGAAGAAGGAAGAAAAAAGGAGAATGAAGAAGAAGGAAGAGGAAGAAGAAAGAAGAAACAAGGAAGAAGAAGGAGGAAGAAGGAGGAAGAAGAAGAACGAGGAAGAAGAAAGAAGAAGAAAGAAGAAGGAAGAAGAAGGAAGAAGGAGGAAGAAGAAGAAAGAAGAAAGAAGGAAGAAGAAGAAGAAGGAAGAAGGACGAAGAAGAAAGAAGGAAGAAGAAGGAAGAAGAATAAAGAAGAAGAAGAAGAAGAAGCAAGAAGAAGAAAGAAGGAAGAAGAAGGAGGAGAAGGAATAGAAGAAAGAAGAAGGAAGAAGAAGGAAGAAAAAGGAGGAGAAGGAATAAGGAAGGAGAAAGAAGAAGAAAGAAGGAAGAATGAAGAAGAAGAAGGAGGAAGAAGGAAGAAGAAGAAAGAAGAAGGAAGAAGGAGAAGAAGGAAGAAGAAGGAAGAAGATGTAGGAAGAAGAAGAAGGAAGAAGAAAAAGGAAGAAGAAGAAGGAAGAAGAAGAAGGAAGAAGAAGGAAGAAGAAGGAAGAAGAAGGAAGAAGAAGGAAGAAGAAGAAGGAAGAAGAAGAAGGAAGAAGATGAAGGAAGAAGAAGAAAGAAGAAGGAAGTTGAAGAAGGAAGAATGAAGGAAGAAGAAGGAAGAAGAAGAAGGAAGAAGAAGGAAGAAGGAAGAAGTAGAAGAAGGAACAAGGAAGAAGGAAAAGGGAGAAGAAGGAAGAAGACGGAAGAAGAAGGAAGAAGAAAGAAGGAAGAAGAAGGAAGAAGGAACAAGAAGGAAGAAGAAAAAGGAAGAAGGAAGAAAAAAGAAGAAGGAAGAAGAAGGAAGAAGAAGGAAGACGAAGGAAGAAGAAGGAAGAAGAGGGAAGAAGAAGAAAGGAAGAAGAAGAAGCAGGAAGAAGAAGGAAGAAGAAGAAGTAGGAAGTATAAGGAAGAAGGAAGAAAGAAGAAGGAAGAAGAAGGAAGAAGAAGGAAGAAGGAAGAAGAACAAGGAAGAAGAAGGATGAAGAAGGAAGAAGGAGAAGGAAGAAGAAGGAAGATAAAGAAGGAAGAAGAAGGAAGAAGGAGAAGGTAGAAAAAGAAGGAAGAAGAAGAAGGAAGAAGAAGGAAGAATAAGGAAGAAGAAGAAGGAAGAAGAAGAAGAAGGAAGAAGTAGAAAGAAGAAGAAGGAGAAGGAAGAAGAAGGAGAAGGAAGAAGACGAAGAAGATAGAAGAAGAAGAAGGAAGAAGAAGACGAAGAAGATGAAGAAGGAAGAATAAGGAGGAAGATGAAGGAAGAATAAGAAGGAAGAAGAGGGAAGAAGAAGAAGATGGAAGAAGAAGAAGGAAGAAGAAGGAGAAGGAAGAAGAAGAAGGAAGAAGAAGGAAGAAGAAGGAAGAAAAGAAGGAAGAAGGAAGAAGAAAGAAGAAGAAAAAGGAAGAAGAAGAAGAACAAGGAAGAAGGAAGAAGAAGAAGATGGAAGAAGAAGAAGAAGGAAGAAGAAGGATGAAGAAGAAGGAAGAAGGTAGAAGAAGAAGGAAGAAGAAGAAGGAAGAAGGAAGAAGAAGCAAGAAGAAGGAAGAAGAAGGAAGAAGAAGTAGGAAGAAGAAGGAAGAAGAAGGAAGAAGAAGAAGAAGAAGAAGGAAGAAGAAGGAAGAAAGAAGGAGGAAGAAGGAAGAAGAAGGAAGAAGAAGATGGAAGAATTAGAAGGAAGAAGGAAAAAGAAGAAGGAAGAAAAGAAAAGGAAGAAGAAGAAGTAAGGAGAAGGAAGAAGGAAGAAGAAGAAGGAAGAAGAACAAGGAAGAAGAAGGAAGAAGAAGAAAGAAGAAGGAAGAAGAAGAAGGAAGAAGAAGGAAGAAGAAGGAAGTAGAAGAAGGAAGAATGAAGGAAGAAGAAGGAAGAAGAGGAAAGAAGAAGAAGGAAGAAGGAAGAAGTAGAAGAAGGAACAAGGAAGAAGGAAAAGGGAGAAGAAGAAGAACAAGGAAGAAGAAGAAGAAGAAGAAGGAAGAATAAGGAAAAAGAAGAAGAAGAAGAAGAAGGAAGAAGGAAGAAGAAAAAAGAAGAAGGAAGAAAAGAAAAGGAAGAAGAAGAAGTAAGGAGAAGGAAGAAGGAAGAAGAAGAAGGAAGAAGAAGGAAGAAGAACAAGGAAGAAGAAGGAAGAAGAAGAAAGAAGAAGGAAGAAGAAGAAGGAAGAAGAAGGAAGTAGAAGAAGGAAGAATGAAGGAAGAAGAAGGAAGAAGAGGAAAGAAGAAGAAGGAAGAAGGAAGAAGTAGAAGAAGGAACAAGGAAGAAGGAAAAGGGAGAAGAAGAAGAACAAGGAAGAAGAAGAAGAAGGAAGAATAAGGAAAAGAAGAAGAAGAAGAAGAAGAAGAAGAAGAAGAAGAAGAAGAAGAAGAAGAAGAAGGAAGAAGGAAGAAGAAAAAAGAAGAAGGAAGAAGTAGGAAGAACAAGAAGGAAGAAGAAGGAAGTAGAAGGAAGAAGAAGCAAGTAGAAGAAGGAAGAAGAAGTAAGAAGAAGAAGGAAGAAGAAGAAGAAGGAAGAAGTAAGAAGAAGGAAGAAGAAGGAGGAAGAAGGAGAAGGAAGAATAAGAAAGAAAAAGGAAGAAGAAGAAGGAAGAAGAAGGAAGAAGAAGAAAGAATAAGGAAGAAGAAGAAGGAAGAAGAAGAAGGAAGAAGAAGGAGAAGGAAGAAGGAGAAGGAAGAAGAAGGAAGATAAAGAAGAAGGAAGAAGAAGGAAGAAGGAGAAGGTAGAAAAAGAAGGAAGAAGAAGAAGGAAGAAGAAGGAAGAATAATGAAGAAGAAGAAGAAGGAAGAAGGAAGAAGAATAAGGAAGAAGTAGAAAGAAGAAGATGGAGAAGGAAGAAGAAGGAGAAGGAAGAAGAAGAAGAAGAAGATAGAAGAAGAAGAAGGAAGAAGAAGACAAAGAAGATGAAGAAGGAAGAAGAAGGAGGAAGATGAAGGAAGAATAAGAAGGAAGAAGAGGGAAGAAGAAGAAGAAGGAGAAGGAAGAAGAAGAAGAAGGAAGAAGAAGAAGGAAGAAAAGAAGGAAGAAGGAAGAAGAAAGAAGAAGAAAAAGGAAGAAGAAGAAGAACAAGGAAGAAGGAAAAAGAAGAAGATGGAAGAAGAAGAAGGAAGAAGAAGGATGAAGAAGGAAGAAGAAGAAGGAAGAAGGTAGAAGAAGAAGGAAGAAGAAGAAGGAAGAAGGAAGAAGGAAGAAGAAGCAAGAAGAAGGAAGCAGAAGGAAGAAGAAGAAGGAAGAAGAAGGAAGAAGAAAGAAGAAGAAGAAGAAGGAAGAAGAAGGAAGAAAGAAGGAGGAAGAAGGAAGAAGAAGAAGGAAGAAGAAGATGGAAGAATAAGAAGGAAGAAGGAAGAAGAAGAAGGAAGAAAAGAAGAAGGAAGAAGAAGAAGTAAGAAGAAGGAAGAAGAAGAAGGAAGAAGAAGAAGGAAGAAGAAGGAAGAAGAAGAAAGAAGAAGGAAGAAGAAGAAGGAAGAAGAAGGAAGAAGAAGGAAGTAGAAGAAGGAAGAATGAAGGAAGAAGAAGGAAGAAGAAGAAAGAAGAAGAAGGAAGAAGGAAGAAGTAGAAGAAGGAACAAGGAAGAAGGAAAAGGGAGAAGAAGGAAGAAGACGGAAGAAGAAGGAAGAAGAAAGAAGGAAGAAGGAGGAAGAAGGAACAAGAAGGAAGAAGAAAAAGGAAGAAAAAGGAAGAAGGAAGAAAAAAGAAGAAGGAAGAAGAAGGAAGAAGAAGGAAGACGAAGGAAGAAGAAAAAGGAAGAAGAGGGAAGAAGAAGAAAGGAAGAAGAAGACGCAGGAAGAAGAAGGAAGAAGAAGAAGTAGGAAGTATAAGGAAGAATGAAGAAGGAAGAAGGAAGAAGAAGGAAGAAGAAGGAAGAAGGAAGAACAAGGAAGAAGAAAGAAGAAAAAAGAAGAAGAAATAAGAAGGAGAAGGAAGAAGAAGGAAGAAGAAAAAGGAACTTAAAGGAAGAAAGAACAAAAAAGAAGGAAGAAGGAAGAAGAAAGAAGAAGAAGTAGGAAGAAAGGAAGAAGAAGAAGCAGGAAGAAGAAGAAAGAAGAAGGAGGAAGTAGAAGGAAGAAGGAAGAAGGAAGAAGGAACAAGAAGAAGGAAGAAGAAGGAAGAAGAAGGAAGAAGGAGAAGAAGAAGGAAAAATACAGAAGAAGGAAGAAGGAAGAAGAAGAAGGAAGAATAAGAAGAAAGAAGGAAGAAGGAAGAAGGAAGTAGAAGAAGGAAGAAGGAAGAAGAAAGAAGGAAGAAGAGGGAAGAAGAAAAAGGAATAAGGATGAAAAAAGAAGAAGGAAGAAGATGGAAGATGAAGAAGTAAGAAGAGGGAAGAAGAAGAAAGGAAGAAGAAGAAGCAGGAAGAAGAAGGAAGAAGAAGAAGTAGGAAGTATAAAGAAGAATGAAGAAGGAAGAAGAAGGAAGAAGAAGGAAGAAGGAAGAAGAAGGAAGAAGAAGAAGGAAGAAGAAGGAAGAAGAAATAAGAAGGAGAAGGAAGAAGAAGGAAGAAGAAAAAGGAAGTAAAAGGAAGAAAGAAGAAAAAAGAAGGAAGAAGGAAGAAGAAGAAGGAAGAAAGGAAGAAGAAGAAGCAGGAAGAAGAAGAAGGAAAAGAAGAAGGAGGAAGTAGAAGGAAGAAGAAGGAAGAAGAAGAAGGAAGAAGAAGGAAGAAGATAGAAGAACAAGGAAAAAGGAAGAAGAAGAAGGAAGAAGGAAGAAGAAGAAGGAAGAAGAAGAAGAAGAACAAGGAAGAAGAAGGAAGAAGAAGATGAAGAAGAAGAAGAAGGAAGAAGAAGAAAAAAGAAGAAGAAGGAAGAAGTAGGAAGAAGGAAGTAGAAGGAAGAAGAAGCAAGAAGAAGAAGGAAGAAGAAGGAAGAAGAAGAAGGAAGAAGGAAGAAGAAGGAAGAAGAAGGAGGAAGAAGGAGAAGGAAGAATGAGAAAGAAGAAGGAAGAAGTAGAAGGAAGAAGTAGAAGGAAGAAGAAGAAGGAAGAAGAAGGAAGAAGAAGAAAAAAGAAGAAGGAAGAAGTAGGAAGTAGAAGTAGGAAGTATAAGGAAGAAGGAAGAAGGAAGAAGGAAGAAGAAGAAGGAAGAAGAAGGAAGAAGGAAGAAGAACAAGGAAGAAGAAGGAAGAAGAAGGAAGAAGAAGGAAGAAGAAAAAGGATGTAAAAGGAAGAAAGAAGGAAGAAGGAAGAAGAAAGAAGAAGAAGGAAGAAGAAGAAGGAAGAAAGGAAGAAGAAGAAGCAGGAAGAAGAAGAAGGAGGATGTAGAAGGAAGAAGACGGAAGAATGAAGAAGGAAGAAGAAGAAGGAAGAAGAAAGAAGAACAAGGAAGAAGGAAGAAGGATGAAGAAGGAAGAAGAAGAAGGAAGAAGAAGAAGAACAAGGAAGAAGAAGAAGTAAGAATAAGGAAGAAGAAGAAGAAGAAGAAGAAGAAGAAGAAGAAGGAAGAAGAAGGAAGAAGAAGAAAAAAGAAGAAGGAAGAAGTAGGAAGAACAAGAAGGAAGAAGAAGGAAGAAGAAGCAAGTAGAAGAAGGAAGAAGAAGTAAGAAGAAGAAGGAAGAAAAAGAAGAAGGAAGAAGAAGGAAGAAGAAGGAGGAAGAAGGAGAAGGAAGAATAAGAAAGAAAAAGGAAGAAGAAGAAGGAAGAAGAAGAAGGAAGAATAAGGAAGAAGGAAGAAGAAGAAGGAAGAAGTAGAAAGAAGAAGGAAGAAGAAGGAGAAGGAAGAAGAAGAAGATAGAAGAAGAAGGAAGAAGAAAAAGGAAGAAGAAGACGAAGAAGATGAAGAAGGAAGAAGAAGGAGGAAGATGAAGGAAGAATAAGAAGGAAGAAGAGGAAAGAAAAAGAAGATGGAAGAAGAAGAAGGAAGAAGAAGGAGAAGGAAGAAGAAGAAGAAGAAGAAGAAGAAGGAAGAAGAAGAAGGAAGAAGAAGGAAGAAAAGAAGAAGGAAGAAGAAGAAGGAAGAAGTAGAAAGAAGAAGGAAGAAGAAGGAGAAGGAAGAAGAAGAAGATAGAAGAAGAAGGAAGAAGAAAAAGGAAGAAGAAGACGAAGAAGATGAAGAAGGAAGAAGAAGAAGGAAGAAGAAGGAAGAAAAGAAGAAGGAAGAAGGAAGAAGAAAGAAGAAGAAAAAGGAAGAAGAAGAAGAACAAGGAAGGAGGAAGAAGAAGAAGAATATGGAAGAAGAAGAAGGAAGAAGAAGGATGAAGAAGGAAGAAGAAGGAAGAAAGAAGGAGGAAGAAGGAAGAAGAAGAAGGAAGAAGGAAGAAGAAGAAGGAAGAAAAGAAGAAGAAGGAAGAAGAAGGAGGAAGTAGAAGGAAGATGGAGGAAGAAGGAAGAAGGAGGAAGAAGGAAGAAGAAGGAAAAAGAAGGAAGAAGAACAAGGATGAAGAAGATGAAGGAAGAATAAGAAGGAAGAAGAAGGAAGAAGAAGAAGGAAGACGAATGAAGAAGAAGGATGAAGAAGGAAGAAGAAGAAGGAAGAAGGAGGAAGAAGGAGGAAGAAGAAGGAAGAAGGAGGAAGAAGGAAGGAGAAGGAAGAAGAAGAAGGAAGAAGAAGAAGGACGAAAAGAAGAAGGAAGAAGAAGGAGGAAGAAGAAGGAAGAAGAAGGAAGAAGAAGAAAGAAGGATGATGTAGAAGGATGAAGAAGGATGAAGAAGGAGGAAGAAGGAGGAAGAAAGAAGAAGAAGCAAGAAGAAGAAGGAGGAAGAAGAAGGATGAAGAAGGAAGAAGATGGAAGAAGAAGAAGGAAGAAGAAGAAGGAGGAAGAAGAAGGATGAAGAAGGAAGAAGAAGGAAGAAGCAGGAAGAAGAAGGAGAAGGAAGAAGGAGAAGGAAGAAGAAGGAAGATAAAGAAGAAGGAGGAAGAAGGAGAAGGTAGAAAAAGAAGAAAGAAGAAGAAGGAAGAAGAAGAAGGAAGTAGAAGGAAGAATAAGGAAGAAGAAGAAGGAAGAAGGAAGAAGAAGAAGGAAGAAGTAGAAAGAAGAAGGAGAAGGAAGAAGGAGAAGGAAGAAGAAGAAGAAGATAGAATAAGAAGGAAGAAGAATTAAGAAGAAGACGAAGAAGAAGAAGGAAGAAGAAAGAAGAGGAAGAAGAAAGAAGAAGAAGAAGGAAGAAGAAGAAGGAAGAAGAAGGAGGAAGAAGAAGGAAGAAGAAGAAGGAAGAAGAAGGAAGAGGAAAAAGAAGCAAGAAGAAGGAAGAAGAAGAAGGAAGAAGAAGAAGGAAGAAGAAGAATGAAGAAGAAGAAGGAGGAAGAAGAAGTAGAAGGAAGAAGGAGAAGGAAGAAGAAGGAAGAAGGAAGAAGAAGAAGAAGGAAGAAGAAGGAAGAAGAAGGAAGAAGAAGAAGGAAGAAGAAGAACGAAGAAGAAAGAAGAAGGAGAAGGAAGAAGAAGGAGAAGGAAGAAGAAGAAGAAGAAGAAGGAAGAAGAAGAAGGAAGAAGAAGGAAGAAAAGAAGGATGAAGGAAGAAGAAGGAAGAAGAAAAAGGAAGAAGAAGAACAAGGAAGAAGGAAGAAGAAGAAGAGGAAGAAGGAAGAAGAAGGAAGAATAAGGAAGAATAAGGAAGAAGAAGGAAGAAGAAGGAAGAGGAAGAAGGAAGAAGAAGGAACAAGAAGAAAGAAGAAGAAGGAAGAAGGAAGAAGAAGGAAGAAGGAGAAGAAGAAGGAAGAAAACAGAAGAAGGAAGAAGAAGGAAGAAGAAGGAAGAAGAAAAAAAAGGAAGAAGAAGGAAGAAGAAGAAAAAGGAAGAAGAAGGAAGAAGGAAGTAGAAGAAGGAAGAAGAAGGAAGAAGAAAGAAGGAAGAAGAAGGAAGACGAAGGAAGAAGAAGAAGGAAGAAGAGGGAAGAAGAAGAAGGAAGAAGAAAGGAAGAAGAAGAAGCAGGAAGAAGGAGAAGAAGAAGGAAGAAGACAGAAGAAGGAAGAAGAAGAAAGAAGAAGAAGGTAGAAGGAAGAAGAAGGAAGAAGAAGAAAGAAGGAAGAAGAAGGAAGAAAAAGAAGGAAGAAGAAAAAGGAGGAAGAAGGAATAAGGAAGTATAAGAAGGAAGAAGAAAGAAGGAAGAAGAAGAAGGAAGAAGAGGGAAGAAGAAGAAGGAAGAAGAAAGGAAGAAGAAGCAGGAAGAAGAAGAGGAAGAAGAAGAAGTAGGAAGTAAAAGGAAGAATGAAGAAGGAAGAAGGAAGAAGAAGAAGGAAGAAGAAGAAGAACAAGGAAGAAGAAGGAAGAAGAAGAAGGAAGAAGAAGGAAGAAGAAGGAAGAAGAATAAAAAAGAAGAAGGAAGAAGTAGGAAGAACAAGAAGGAAGAAGAAGCAAGTAGAAGGAAGAAGAAGCAAGATGAAGAAGGAAGAAGAAGGAAGAAGAAGTAAGAAGAAGAAGGAAGAAGAAGAAGGAAGAAGAAGGAGGAAGAAGAAGGAAGAAGAAGGAAGAAGAAGGAGGAAGAAGGAGAAGTAAGAATAAGAAAGAAGAAGGAAGAAGAAGAAGAAGGAAGAAGAAGAAGGAAGAAGAAGGAAGAAGAAGAAGAAAAAAGAAGGAAGAAGTAGGAAGAAGACGTAGGAAGTATTAGGAAGAATGAAGAAGGAAGAAGGAAGAAGGAAGAAGAAGGAAGAAGAAGGAAGAAGGAAGAAGAACAAGGAAGATGAAGAAGGAAGAAGAAGGAAGAAGAAATAAGAAGGAGAAGGAAAAAGAAGGAAGAAGAAGGAATAAGAAGAAGGAAGAAGAAGGAAGAAGAAGGAGAAGGAAGAAGAAGATGGAAGAAGAAGGAAGAAGAAGAAGAAGGAAGAAGAAGGAAGAAGAGGAAAGAAGAAGAAGAAGGAGGAAGAAGAAGAAGGAAGAAGAAAGAAGGAAGAAGAAGGAAGACGAAGGAAGAAGAAGAAGGAAGAAGAGGGAAGAAGAAGAAGGAAGAAGAAAGGAAGAAGAAGAAGGAATAAGAAGAAGGAAGAAGAAGAAGTAGGAAGTATAAGAAAGAATGAAGAAGGAAGAAGGAAGAAGAAGAAGGAAGAAGAAGGAAGAAGGAAGAAGAACAAGGAAGAAGAAGGAAGAAGAAGAAGGAAGAAGAAGGAAGAAGAAATAAGAAGGAGAAGGAAGAAGAAAAAGGAAGTAAAAGGAAGAAAGAAGAAAAAAGAAGGAAGAAGAAAGAAGAAGAAGAAGGAAGAAAGGAAGAAGAATAAGCAGGAAGAAGAAGGAAGAAGAAGAAGGAGGAAGTAGAAGGAAGAAGAAGGAAGAAGGAAGAAGAAGGAAGAAGAAGGAAGAAGAAGAAGGAAGAAGAAGAACAAGGAAGAAGAAGAAGAAGGAAGAAGAAGGAAGAAGAAGAAAAAAGAAGAAGGAAGAAGTAGGAAGAACAAGAAGGAAGAAGAAGCAAGTAGAAGGAAGAAGAAGCAAGACGAAGAAGGAAGAAGAAGGAAGAAGAAGAAGGAAGAAGAAGGAAGAAGAAGGAAGAAGAAGAAGGAAGAAGAAGGAAGAAGAAGGAAGAAGAAGGAGGAAGAAGGAAGAAGGAAGAAGAACAAGGAAGAAGAAGGAAGAAGAAGGAAGAAGAAATAAGAAGGAGAAGGAAAAAGAAGAAGGAAGAAGAACAAGGAAGAAGAAGGAAGAAGAAGAAGGAAGAAGAAATAAGAAGGAGAAGGAAAAAGAAGAAGGAAGAAGAAGAAGGAAGAAGAAGGAATAAGAAGGAGAAGGAAGAAGAAGAAGATGGAAGAAGAAGGAAGAAGAAGAAATAGGAAGAAGAAGGAAGAAGAAGAAAGAAGAAGAAGAAGGAGGAAGAAGAAGAAGGAAGAAGAAAGAAGGAAGAAGAATTTAGACGAAGGAAGAAGAAGGAAGAAGAGGGAAGAAGAAGAAGGAAGAAGAAAGGAAGAAGAAGCAGGAAGAAGAAGAAGGAAGAAGAAGAAGTAGGAAGTATAAGGAAGAATGAAGAAGGAAGAAGGAAGAAGAACAAGGAAGAAGAAGGAAGAAGGAAGAAGAACAAGGAAGAAGAAGAAGGAAGAAGAAGGAAGAAGAAATAAGAAGGAGAAGGAAGAAGAAAAAGGAAGTAAAAGGAAGAAAGAAGAAAAAAGAAGGAAGAAGGAAGAAGAAAGAAGAAGAAGAAGAAGGAAGAAAGGAAGAAGAAGAAGCAGGAAGAAGAAGGAAGAAGAAGAAGGAGGAAGTAGAAGGAAGAAGAAGGAACAAGGAAGAAGAAGGAAGAAGAAGGAAGAAGAAGAAGGAAGAAGAAGAAGAACAAGGAAGAAGAAGGAAGAAGAAGAAGAAGAAGGAAGAAGAAGGAAGAAGAAAAAAGAAGAAGTAAGAAGTAGGAAGAACAAGAAGGAAGAAGGAAGTAGAAGGAAGAAGAAGCAAGAAGAAGGAAGAAGAAGGAAGAAGAAGTAAGAAGAAGAAGGAAAAAGGAAGAAGAAGGAAGAAGAAGGAAGAAGAAGAAGGAAGAAGAAGGAAGAAGAAGGAAGAAGAAGGAGGAAGAAGAAGGAAGAAGAAGGAAGAAGAAGGAGGAAGAAGAAGGAAGAAGGAGGAAGAAGAAGGAAGAAGGAAGAAGAAGGAGGAAGAAGGAGAAGGAAGAATGATAAAGAAGAAGGAAGAAGAAGAAGGAAGGAAGAAGAAGAAAAAAGAAGAAGGAAGAAGTAGGAAGAAGAAATAGGAAGTATAAGGAAGAATGAAGAAGGAAGAAGGAAGAAGAAGGAAGAAGGAAGAAAAACAAGGAAGAAGAAGGAAGAAGAAGGAAGAAGAAGGAAGAAGAAGGAAGAAGAAAAAGTATGTAAAAGGAAGAAAGAAGAAAAAAGAAGGAAGAAGGAAGAAGAAAGAAGAAGAAGAAGGAAGAAGAAGAAGGAAGAAAGGAAGAAGAAGAAGCAGGAAGAAGAAGGAAGAAGAAGAAGGAGGAAGAAGAAGGAAGAAGGAAGAAGAAGGAAGAAGAAGGAAGAAGAAGAAGGAAGAAGAAGAAGAACAAGGAAGAAGAAGGAAGAAGAAGAAGGAAGAAGAAGGAAGAAGAAGAAAAAAGAAGGAAGAAGTAGGAAGAACAAGAAGGAAGAAGAAGCAAGTAGAAGGAAGAAGAAGCAAGACGAAGAAGGAAGAAGAAGTAAGAAGAAGGAAGAAGAAGGAAGAAGAAGGAAGAAGAAGGAAGAAGAAGGAGGAAGAAGGAGAAGGAAGAATAAGAAAGAAGAAGGAAGAAGAAGAAGAAGGAAGAAGAAGAAGGAAGAAAAAGAAGGAAGAAGAAGGAAGAAGAAGAAAAAAGAAGGAAGAAGTAGGAAGAAGAAGTAGGAAGTATAAGGAAGAATGAAGAAGGAAGAAGGAAGAAGAAGGAAGAAGAAGGAAGAAGGAAGAAGAACAAGGAAGAAGAAGGAAGAAGAAGAAGAAGAAGGAAGAAGAAATAAGAAGAAGAAGGAAAAAGAAGAAGGAAGAAGAAGAAGGAAGAAGAAGGAATAAGAAGGAGAAGGAAGATGAAGATGGAAGAAGAAGGAAGAAGAAGAAATAGGAAGAACAAGGAAGAAGAAGAAAGAAGAAGAAGAAGGAGGAAGAAGAAGGAAGAAGAAAGAAGGAAGAAGAATTTAGAAGAAGGAAGAAGAGGGAAGAAGAAGGAAGAAGAAAGGAAGAAGAAGCAGGAAGAAGAAGAAGAAGTAGGAAGTATAAGGAAGAATGAAGAAGGAAGAAGGAAGAAGAAGAAGGAAGAAGAAGGAAGAAGGAAGAAGAACAAGGAAGAAGAAGGAAGAAGAAGAAGGAAGAAGAAGGAAGAAGAAATAAGAAGGAGAATGAAGAAGAAAAAGGAAGTAAAAGGAAGAAAGAAGAAAAAAGAAGGAAGAAGAAAGAAGAAGAAGAAGGAAGAAAGGAAGAAGAATAAGCAGGAAGAAGAAGGAAGAAGAAGAAGTAGGAAGTAGAAGGAAGAAGAAGGAAGAAGGAAGAATGAAGAAGAAGAAGGAAGAAGAAGGAAGAAGAAGAAGAACAAGGAAGAAGAAGGAAGAAGAAGATGAAGGAAGAAGAAGGAAGAAGAAGAAAAAAGAAGAAGGAAGAAGTAGGAAGAACAAGAAGGAAGAAGAAGCAAGTAGAAGGAAGAAGAAGCAAGACGAAGAAGGAAGAAGAAGTAAGAAGAAGAAGGAAGAAGAAGGAAGAAGAAGGAGGAAGAAGGAGAAGGAAGAATAAGAAAGAAGAAGGAAGAAGAAGATGGAAGAAGAAGAAGGAAGAAGAAGGAAGAAGAAGAAAAAAGAAGGAAGAAGTAGGAAGAAGAAGTAGGAAGTATAAGGAAGAATGAAGAAGGAAGAAGGAAGAAGAAGGAAGAAGAAGGAAGAAGAACAAGGAAGAAGAAGGAAGAAGAAGAAGGAAGAAGAAATAAGAAGGAGAAGGAAAAAGAAGAAGGAAGAAGAACAAGGAAGAAGAAGGAAGAAGAAGAAGGAAGAAGAAATAAGAAGGAGAAGGAAAAAGAAGAAGAAAGAAGAAGAAGGAAGAAGAAGGAATAAGAAGGAGAAGGAAGAAGAAGAAGATGGAAGAAGAAGGAAGAAGAAGGAAGAAGGAAGAAGAACAAGGAAGAAGGAAGAAGAGGAAGGAAGAAGAAGGAAGAAGAAATAAGAAGAAGGAAGAAGAAAAAGGAAGTAAAAGGAAGAAAGAAGAAAAAAGAAGGAAGAAGGAAGAAGAAAGAAGAAGAAGAAGGAAGAAAGGAAGAAGAAGAAGCAGGAAGAAGAAGGAAGAAGAAGAAGGAGGATGTAGAAGGAAGAAGAAGGAAGAAGGAAGAAGGAAGAAGAAGGAAGAAGAAGAAGAAGAACAAGGAAGAAGAAGAAGGAAGAAGAAGGAAGAAGAAGAAAAAAGAAGAAGGAAGAAGTAGGAAGAACAAGAAGGAAGAAGAAGCAAGTAGAAGGAAGAAGAAGCAAGACGAAGAAGGAAGAAGAAGGAAGAAGAAGTAAGAAGAAGAAGGAAGAAGAAGAAGGAAGAAGAAGGAAGAAGAAGAAGGAAGAAGAAGGAAGAAGAAGAAGGAAGAAGAAGGAAGAAGAAGGAAGAAGAAGGAGGAAGAAGGAGAAGGAAGAATAAGAAAGAAGGAGGAAGAAGAAGAAGGAAGAAGAAGAAGGAAGAAGGAAGAAGAAGAAAAAAGAAGGAAGAAGTAGGAAGAAGAAGTAGGAAGTATAAGGAAGAATGAAGAAGGAAGAAGGAAGAAGGAAGAAGGAAGAAGAAGGAAGAAGGAAGAAGAACAACGAAGAAGAAGGAAGAAGAAGGAAGAAGAAATAAGAAGGAGAAGTAAAAAGAAGAAGGAAGAAGATGGAAGAAGAAGAAGGAAGAAGAAGGAATAAGAAGGAGAAGGAAGAAGAAGAAGATGGAAGAAGAAGGAAGAAGAAGAAATAGGAAGAAGAAGGAAGAAGAAGAAAGAAGAAGAAGAAGGAGGAAGAAGAAGAAGGAAGAAGAAAGAAGGAAGAAGAATTTAGACGAAAGAAGAAGGAAGAAGAGGGAAGAAGAAGGAAGAAGAAAGGAAGAAGAAGCAGGAAGAAGAAGTAGCAAGTATAAGGAAGAATGAAGAAGGAAGAAGGAAGAAGAAGGAAGAAGGAAGAAGAACAAGGAAGAAGAAGAAGGAAGAAGAAGGAAGAAGAAATAAGAAGGAGAAGGAAGAAGAAAAAGGAAGTAAAAGGAAGAAAGAAGAAAAAAGAAGGAAGAAGGAAGAAGAAAGAAGAAGAAGAAGAAGAAGGAAGAAAGGAAGAAGAAGAAGAAGCAGGAAGAAGAAGGAATAAGAAGGAGGAAGTAGAAGGAAGAAGAAGGAACAAGGAAGAAGGAAGAAGAAGGAAAAAGAAGGAAGAAGAAGGAAGAAGAAGAAGAACAAGGAAGAAGAAGGAAGAAGAAGGAAGAAGAAGGAAGAAGAAGAAAAAAGAAGAAGGAAGAAGTAGGAAGAACAAGAAGGAAGAAGAAGGAAGAAGAAGGAAGATGAAGGAAGAAGAAGGAACAAGGAAGAAGGAAGAAGAAGGAAGAAGAAGAAGGAAGAAGGAAGAAGAAGGAAGAAGAAGGAAGAAGAAGGAGGAAGAAGGAGAAGGAAGAAGAAGAAGGAAGAAGAAGGAAGAAGAAGAAAAAAGAAGGAAGAAGTAGGAAGAAGAAGTAGGAAGTATAAGGAAGAATGAAGAAGTGAAGAAGGAAGAAGGAAGAAGGAAGAAGAAGAAGGAAGAAAAAGGAAGAAGAAAGAAGAAGGAGAAGGAAGAAGAAGGAGAAGGAAGAAGAAGAAGGAAAAAGAAGAAGGAAGAAGAAGAAGGAAGAAAAGAAGGAAGAAGGAAGAAGAAGGAAGAAGAAAAAGGAAGAAGAAGAACAAGCAAGAAGGAAGAAGAAGAAGATGGAAGAAGAAGAAGGAAGAAGAAGGATGAAGAAGGAAGAAGAAGAAGGAAGAAGGTAGAAGAAGAAGGAAGAAGAAGATGGAAGAAGGAAGAAGAAGCAAGAAGAAGGAAGAAGAAGAAGGAAGAAGAAGGAAGAAGGAGGAAGTAGAAGGAAGATGGAGGAAGAAGGAAGAAGAAGGAAGAAGAAGGAAGAAGAAGAAGGGAGAAGAACAAGGAAGAAGAAGGAAGAAGAAGATGAAGAAGAAGAAGAAGAAGAAGAAGGAAGAAGAAGGAAGAAGAAAAAAGAAGAAGGAAGAAGTAGGAAGAGCAAGAAGGAAGAAGGAAGTAGAAGGAAGAAGAAGCAAGAAGAAGAAGGAAGAAGAAGGAAGAAGTAAGAAGAAGAAGGAAGAAGAAGAAGTAAAAATGAAGAAGAAGGAAGAAGAAAGAAGAAGAAGAAGGAAGAAGAAGGAAGAAGAAGGAAGAAGAAGGAGGAAGAAGAAGGAAGAAGAAGGAAGAAGAAGGAGGAAGAAGGAGAAGGAAAAATGAGAAAGAAGAAGGAAGAAGTAAAAGGAAGAAGAAGAAGGAAGAAGAAGAAGAAGGAAGAAGAAGGAAGAAGAAGGAAGAAGAAGAAGGAAGAAGAAGGAAGAAGAAGGAAGAAGAAGGAGGAAGAAGGAGAAGGAAGAATAAGAAAGAAGAAGGAAGAAGGAGAAGGAAGAATAAGAAAGAAGAAGGAAGAAGAAGAAGGAAGAAGAAGAAGGAAGAAGAAGGAAGAAGAAGAAAAAAGAAGGAAGAAGTAGGAAGAAGAAGTAGGAAGTATAAGGAAAAATGAATAAGGAAGAAGGAAGAAGAAGGAAGAAGAAGGAAGAAGGAAGAAGAACAAGGAAGAAGAAGGAAGAAGAAAAAGGAAGAAGAAGGAAGAAGAAATAAGAAGGAGAAGGAAAAAGAAGGAAGAAGAAGAAGGAAGAAGAAGGAATAAGAAGGAGAAGGAAGAAGAAGATGGAAGAAGGAAGAAGAAGAATTAGGAAGAAGAAGGAAGAAGAAGAAAGAAGAAGAAGAAGAAGAAGGAAGAAGAAAGAAGGAAGAAGAATTTAGACGAAGGAAGAAGAAGAAGGAAGAAGAGGGAAGAAGAAGAAGGAAGAAGAAGCAGGAAGAAGAAGCAGGAAGAAGAAGGAAGAAGAAGAAGTAGGAAGAAGGAAGAAGAAGAAAAAAGAAGGAAGAAGTAGGAAGAAGAAGTAGGAAGTATAAGGAAGAAGGAAGAAGGAAGAAGGAAGAAGGAAGAAGAAGGAAGAAGAAGGAAGAAGGAAGAAGAACAAGGAAGAAGAAGGAAGAAGAAGATGGAAGAAGAAGGAAGAAGAAATAAGAAGGAGAAGGAAAAAGAAGAAGGAAGAACATGGAAGAAGAAGGAAGAAGAAGGAATAAGAAGGAGAAGGCAGAAGAAGAAGTTGGAAGAAGAAGGAAGAAGAAGAAACAGGAAGAAGAAGGAAGAAGAAGAAAGAAGAAGATGGAGGAAGAAGAAGAAGAAAGAAGGAAGAAGAATTTAGACGAAGGAAGAAGAAGAAGGATGAAGAGGGAAGAAGAAGAAGGAAGAAGAAAGGAAGAAGAAGCAGGAAGAAGAAGAAGGAAGAAGAAGTAGGAAGTATAAGGAAGAATGAAGAAGGAAGAAGGAAGAAGAAGAAGGAAGAAGAAGGAAGAAGGAAGAAGAACAAGGAAGAAGAAGAAGGAAGAAGAAATAAGAAGGAGAAGGAAGAAGAAAAAGGAAGTAAAAGGAAGAAAGAAGAAAAAAGAAGGAAGAAGGAAGAAGAAAGAAGAAGAAGAAGAAGGAAGAAAGGAAGAAGAAGAAGCAGGAAGAATAAGGAAGAAGAAGAAGGAGGAAGTAGAAGGAAGAAGAAGGACCAAGGAAGAAGGAAGAATAAGAAAGAAGAAGGAAGAAGAAGAAGGAAGAAGAAGAACAAGGAAGAAGAAGGAAGAAGAAGAAGAAGGAAGAAGAAGAAAAAAGAAGAAGGAAGAAGTAGGAAGAACAAGAAGGAAGAAGAAGCAATTAGAAGGAAGAAGAAGCAAGACGAAGAAGGAAGAAGAAGGAAGAAGAAGAAGTAAGAAGAAGAAGGAAGAAGAAATAAGAAGGAGAAGGAAAAAGAAGAAGGAAGAAGAAGGAAGAAGAAGAAGGAAGAAGAAGGAATAAGAAGGAGAAGGAAGAAGGAAGAAGAAGAGGGAAGAACAAGGAAGAAGACGAAGAAGGAAGAAGAAGGAAGAAGAAGTAAGAAGGAGAAGGAAAAAGAAGAAGGAAGAAGAAGGAAGAAGAAGAAGGAAGAAGAAGGAATAAGTAGGAGAAGGAAGAAGAGGAAGATGGAAGAAGAAGGAAGAAGAAGAAGAAGGAAGAAGAAGGAAGAAGAAAGAAGAAGAAGAAGAAGGAGGAAGAAGAAGAAGGAAGAAGAAGGAAGAAGTAGGAAGAAGAAGGAAGAAGATGTAGAAGGAAGAAGGAGAAGGAAGAAGAAGGAAGGAGGAAGAAGTAAGAAGAAGGAAGAAGAAGAAGGAAGAAAAAGGAAGAAGAAAGAAGAAGGAGAAGGAAGAAGAAGGAGAAGGAAGAAGAAGAAGAAGGAAAAAGAAGAAGGAAGAAGAAGAAGGAAGAAAAGAAGGAAGAAGGAAGAAGAAGGAAGAAAGGAAGAAGAATAAGCAGGAAGAAGAAGGAAGAAGAAGAAGGAGGAAGTAGAAGGAAGAAGAAGGAAGAAGAAAGAAGGAAGAAGAAGGAAGAAGAAGGAAGAAGAAGAAGGAAGAAGAAGAAGAACAAGGAAGAAGAAGGAAGAAGAAGAAGAAGGAAGAAGAAGGAAGAAGAAGGAAGAAGAAGAAAAAAGAAGAAGGAAGAAGTAGGAAGAACAAGAAGGAAGAAGAAGCAAGTAGAAGGAAGAAGAAGCAAGACGAAGAAGGAAGAAGAAGTAAGAAGAAGAAGGAAGAAGAAGGAAGAAGAAGGAGGAAGAAGGAGAAGGAAGAATAAGAAAGAAGAAGGAAGAAGAAGGAAGAAGAAGAAAAAAGAAGGAAGAAGTAGGAAGAAGTAGGAAGTATAAGGAAGAATGAAGAAGGAAGAAGAAGGAAGAAGAAGGAAGAAGGAAGAAGAACAAGGAAGAAGATGGAAGAAGAAGGAAGAAGAAATAAGAAGGAGAAGGAAAAAGAAGAAGGAAGAAGAACAAGGAAGAAGAAGGAAGAAGAAGAAGGAAGAAGAAATAAGAAGGAGAAGGAAAAAGAAGAAGGAAGAAGAAGAAGGAAGAAGAAGGAATAAGAAGGAGAAGGAAGAAGAAGAAGATGGAAGAAGAAGGAAGAAGAAGAAATAGGAAGAAGAAGGAAGAAGAAGAAAGAAGAAGAAGAAGGAGGAAGAAGAAGAAGGAAGAAGAAAGAAGGAAGAAAAATTTTGACGAAGGAAGAAGAAGAAGGAAGAAGAGGGAAGAAGAAGAAGGAAGAAGAAAGGAAGAAGAAGCAGGAAGAAGAAGGAAGAAGAAGAATTAGGAAGTATAAGGAAGAATGAAGAAGGAAGAAGGAAGAAGAAGAAGGAAGAAGAAGGAAGAAGGAAGAAGAACAAGGAAGAAGAAGGAAGAAGAGGAAGGAAGAAGAAGGAAGAAGAAATAAGAAGAAGGAAGAAGAAAAAGGAAGTAAAAGGAAGAAAGAAGAAAAAAGAAGGAAGAAAAAAGAAGAAGAAGAAGGAAGAAAGGAAGAAGAAGAAGCAGGAAGAAGAAGGAAGAAGAAGAAGGAGGATGTAGAAGGAAGAAGAAGGAAGAAGGAAGAAGAAGGAAGAAGAAGAAGAACAAGGAAGAAGAAGAAGGAAGAAGAAGGAAGAAGAAGGAAGAAGAAGAAAAAAGAAGAAGGAAGAAGTAGGAAGAACAAGAAGGAAGAAGAAGCAAGTAGAAGGAAGAAGAAGCAAGACAAAGAAGGAAGAAGAAGGAAGAAGAAGGAAGAAGAAGAAGGAAGAAGAAGAAGGAAGAAGAAGGAAGAAGAAGAAGGAAGAAGAAGGAAGAAGAAGGAAGAAGAAGGAGGAAGAAGGAGAAGGAAGAATAAGAAAGAAGAAGGAAGAAGAAGAAGGAAGAAGAAGAAGGAAGAAGGAAGAAGAAGAAAAAAGAAGGAAGAAGTAGGAAGAAGAAGTAGGAAGTATAAGGAAGAATGAAGAAGGAAGAAGAAGGAAGAAGAAATAAGAAGAAGGAAGAAGAAAAAGGAAGTAAAAGGAAGAAAGAAGAAAAAAGAAGGAAGAAGGAAGAAGAAGAAGAAGGAAGAAAGGAAGAAGAAGAAGCAGGAAGAAGAAGGAAGAAGAAGAAGGAGGATGTAGAAGGAAGAAGAAGGAAGAAGGAAGAAGGAAGAAGAACGAAGAAGAAGGAAGAAGAAGAAGAACAAGGAAGAAGAAGGAAGAAGAAGGAAGAAGAAGGAAGAAGAAGAAAAAAGAAGAAGGAAGAAGTAGGAAGAACAAGAAGGAAGAAGAAGCAAGTAGAAGGAAGAAGAAGCAAGACGAAGAAGGAAGAAGAAGGAAGAAGAAGTAAGAAGAAGAAGGAAGAAGAAGAAGGAAGAAGAAGGAAGAAGAAGGAGGAAGAAGGAGAAGGAAGAATAAGAAAGAAGAAGGAAGAAGAAGAAGGAAGAAGAAGAAGGAAGAAGAAGAAGGAAAAAGGAAGAAGAAGAAAAAAGAAGGAAGAAGTAGGAAGAAGAAGTAGGAAGTATAAGGAAGAATGAAGAAGGAAGAAGGAAGAAGGAAGAAGAAGGAAGAAGAAGGAAGAAGGAAGAAGAACAACGAAGAAGAAGGAAGAAGAAGGAAGAAGAAATAAGAAGGAGAAGGAAAAAGAAGAAGGAAGAAGATGGAAGAAGAAGAAGGAAGAAGAAGGAAAAAGAAGGAGAAGGAAGAAGAAGAAGGTGGAAGAAGAAGGAAGAAGAAGAAATAGGAAGAAGAAGGAAGAAGAAGAAAGAAGAAGAAGAAGGAGGAAGAAGAAGAAGGAAGAAGAAAGAAGGAAGAAGAATTTAGACGAAGGAAGAAGAAGAAGGAAGAAGAGGGAAGAAGAAGGAAGAAGAAAGGAAGAAGAAGCAGGAAGAAGAAGTAGCAAGTATAAGGAAGAATGAAGAAGGAAGAAGAAGAAGGAAGAAGAAGGAAGAAGGAAGAAGAACAAGGAAGAAGAAGAAGGAAGAAGAAGGAAGAAGAAATAAGAAGGAGAAGGAAGAAGAAAAAGGAAGTAAAAGGAAGAAAGAAGAAAAAAGAAGGAAGAAGGAAGAAGAAAGAAGAAGAAGAAGGAAGAAAGGAAGAAGAAGAAGCAGGAAGAAGAAGGAGGAAGTAAAAGGAAGAAGAAGGAACAAGGAAGAAGGAAGAAGAAGGAAGAAGAAAAACAAGGAAGAAGAAGGAAGAAGAAGAAGAAGAAGGAAGAAGAAGGAAGAAGAAGAAGAAGGAAGAAGAAGGAAGAAGAAGAAAAAAGAAGAAGGAAGAAGTAGGAAGAACAAGAAGGAAGAAGAAGCAAGTAGAAGGAAGAAGAAGGAAGATGAAGGAAGAAGAAGGAACAAGGAAGAAGGAAGAAGAAGGAAGAAGAAGAAGAAGGAAGAAGAAGGAAGAAGAAGGAAGAAGAAGGAGGAAGAAGGAGAAGGAAGAATAAGAAGGAAGAAGAAGGAAGAAAAGGAAGAAGAAGAAAAAAGAAGGAAGAAGTAGGAAGAAGAAGTAGGAAGTATAAGGAAGAATGAAGAAGGAAGAAGAAGGAAGAAGAAGGAAGAAGAAGGAAGAAGAAGGAAGAAGAAGAAGGAAGAAGAAGGAAGAAGAAATAAGAAGGAGAAGGAAAAAGAAGAAGGAAGAAGAAGGAAGAAGAAGGAAGAAGAAGGAATAAGAAGGAGAAGGAAGAAGAAGAAGATGGAAGAAGAAAGAAGAAGAAGGAAGAAGTAGGAAGAAGAAGGAAGAAGAAGTAGAAGGAAGAAGGAGAAGGAAGAAGAAGAAGGAAGAAGGAAGAAGGAAGAAGAAGGAAGAAGAAGAAGGAAGAAAAAGGAAGAAGAAAGAAGAAGGAGAAGGAAGAAGAAGGAGAAGAAGAAGGAAGAAAAAGGAAGAAGAAAGAAGAAAGAGAAGGAAGAAGAAGGAGAAGGAAGAAGAAGAAGGAAAAAGAAGAAGGAAGAAGAAGAATGAAGAAAAGAAGGAAGAAGGAAGAAGAAGGAAGAAGAAAAAGGAAGAAGAAGAAGAACAAGCAAGAAGGAAGAAGAAGAAGAAGAAGAAGAAGAAGGAAGAAGAAGGAAGAAGAAGAAGAAGGAAGAAGAAGGAAGAAGAAGAAAAAAGAAGAAGGAAGAAGTAGGAAGTATAAGGAAGAATGAAGAAGGAAGAAGAAGAAGGAAGAAGAAAGAAGAAGGAAGAAAAAGAAGGAAGAAGAAGGAAGAAGAAGGAAGAAGAAGGAAGAAGAAAAAGGATGTAAAAGGAAGAAAGAAGGAAGAAGGAAGAATGAAGAAGAAAGAAGAAGAAGAAGGAAGAAGAAGAAGGAAGAAAGGAAGAAGAAGAAGCAGGAAGAAGAAGAAGGAGGAAGTATAAGGAAGAATGAAGAAGGAAGAAGGAAGAAGAAGAAGGAAGAAGAAGGAAGAAGGAAGAAGAACAAGGAAGAAGAAGGAAGAAGAAGGAAGAAGAAGGAAGAAGAAATAAGAAGGAGAAGGAAGAAGAAAAAGGAAGTAAAAGGAAGAAAGAAGAAAAAAGAAGGAAGAAGAAAGAAGAAGAAGAAGGAAGAAAGGAAGAAGAATAAGCAGGAAGAAGAAGGAAGAAGAAGAAGGACGAAGAAGAAGGAAGAAGGAAGAAGGAAGAAGAAGGAAGAAGAAGGAAGAAGAAGGAAGAAGAAGAAGAACAAGGAAGAAGAAGGAAGAAGAAGAAGAAGGAAGAAGAAGGAAGAAGAAGGAAGAAGAAGAAAAAAGAAGAAGGAAGAAGTAGAAAGAACAAGAAGGAAGAAGAAGCAAGTAGAAGGAAGAAGAAGCAAGACGAAGAATGAAGAAGTAAGAAGAAGAAGGAAGAAGAAGGAAGAAGAAGGAAGAAGAAGGAGGAAGAAGGAGAAGGAAGAATAAGAAAGAAGAAGTAAGAAGAAGAAGGAAGAAGAAGAAGGAAGAAGAAGGAAGAAGAAGAAAAAAGAAGGAAGAAGTAGGAAGAAGAAGTAGGAAGTATAAGGAAGAATGAAGAAGGAAGAAGAAGGAAGAAGAAGGAAGAAGAAGGAAGAAGAACAAGGAAGAAGAAGGAAGAAGGAGAAGGAAAAAGAAGAAGGAAGAAGAACAAGGAAGAAGAAGGAAGAAGAAGAAGGAAGAAGAAATAAGAAGGAGAAGGAAAAAGAAGAAGGAAGAAGAAGGAATAAGAAGGAGAAGGAAGAAGAAGAAGATGGAAGAAGAAGGAAGAAGAAGAAATAGGAAGAAGAAGGAAGAAGAAGAAAGAAGAAGAAGAAGGAGGAAGAAGAAGAAGGAAGAAGAAAGAAGGAAGAAGAATTTAGACGAAGGAAGAAGAAGAAGGAAGAAGAGGGAAGAAGAAGGAAGAAGAAAGGAAGAAGAAGCAGGAAGAAGTAGCAAGTATAAGGAAGAATGAAGAAGGAAGAAGGAAGAAGATGAAGGAAGAAGAAGGAAGAAGGAAGAAGAACAAGGAAGAAGAAGAAGGAAGAAGAAGGAAGAAGAAATAAGAAGGAGAAGGAAGAAGAAAAAGGAAGTAAAAGGAAGAAAGAAGAAAAAAGAAGGAAGAAGGAAGAAGAAAGAAGAAGAAGAAGGAAGAAAGGAAGAAGAAGAAGAAGCAGGAAGAAGAAGGAGGAAGTAAAAGGAAGAAGAAGGAACAAGGAAGAAGGAAGAAGAAGGAAGAAGAAGGAAGAAGAAGAAGAACAAGGAAGAAGAAGGAAGAAGAAGAAGAAGGAAGAAGAAGGAAGAAGAAGAAAAAAGAAGAAGGAAGAAGTAGGAAGAACAAGAAGGAAGAAGAAGAAAGTAGAAGGAAGAAGAAGGAAGATGAAGGAAGAAGAAGGAACAAGGAAGAAGGAAGAAGAAGGAAGAAGAAGGAAGAAGAAGAAGGAAGAAGAAGGAAGAAGAAGGAAGAAGAAGGAGGAAGAAGGAGAAGGAAGAATAAGAAGGAAGAAGAAGGAAGAAGAAGAAAAAAGAAGGAAGAAGTAGGAAGAAGAAGTAGGAAGTATAAGGAAGAATGAAGAAGGAAGAAGAAGGAAGAAGAAGGAAGAAGGAAGAAGAAGGAAGAAGAAGGAAGAAGAAGAAGGAAGAAGAAGGAAGAAGAAATAAGAAGGAGAAGGAAAAAGAAGAAGGAAGAAGAAGGAAGAAGAAGGAAGAAGAAGGAATAAGAAGGAGAAGGAAGAAGAAGAAGATGGAAGAAGAAAGAAGAAGAAGGAAGAAGTAGGAAGAAGAAGGAAGAAGAAGTAGAAGGAAGAAGGAGAAGGAAGAAGAAGAAGGAAGAAGGAAAAAGAACAAGGAAGAAAAAGGAAGAAGAAAGAAGAAGGAGAAGGAAGAAGAAGGAAGAAGAAGGAAGAAGAAGAAGAAGAAAGAAGAAGAAGGAAGAAGAAGAAAAAAGAAGAAGGAAGAAGTAGGAAGTATAAGGAAGAATGAAGAAGGAAGAAGAAGAAGGAAGAAGGAAGAAGAAGGAAGAAAAACAAGGAAGAAGAAGGAAGAAGAAGGAAGAAGAAGGAAGAAGAAAAAGGATGTAAAAGGAAGAAAGAAGGAAGAAGGAAGAATGAAGAAGAAAGAAGAAGAAGAAGAAGGAAGAAGAAGAAGGAAGAAAGGAAGAAGAAGAAGCAGGAAGAAGAAGAAGGAGGAAGTATAAGGAAGAATGAAGAAGGAAGAAGGAAGAAGAAGAAGGAAGAAGAAGGAAGAAGGAAGAAGAACAAGGAAGAAGAAGGAAGAAGAAGAAGGAAGAAGAAGGAAGAAGAAATAAGAAGGAGAAAGAAGAATAAAAAGGAAGTAAAAGGAAGAAAGAAGAAAAAAGAAGGAAGAAGAAAGAATAAGAAGAAGGAAGAAAGGAAGAAGAATAAGCAGGAAGAAGAAGAAGGAGGAAGAAGAAGGAAGAAGGAAGAAGGAAGAAGAAGGAAGAAGAAGAAGGAAGAAGAAGAAGAACAAAAGGAAGAAGAAGGAAGAAGAAGGAAGAAGAAGGAAGAAGAAGAAAAAAGAAGAAGGAAGAAGTAGGAAGAACAAGAAGGAAGAAGAAGCAAGTAGAAGGAAGAAGAAGCAAGACGAAGAATGAAGAAGAAGTAAGAAGAAGAAGGAAGAAGAAGGAAGAAGAAGGAGGAAGAAGGAGAAGGAAGAATAAGAAAGAAGAAGGAAGAAGAAGAAGGAAGAAGAAGGAAGAAGAAGAAAAAAGAAGGAAGAAGTAGGAAGAAGAAGTAGGAAGTATAAGGAAGAATGAAGAAGGAAGAAGAAGGAAGAAGAAGGAAGAAGAAGGAAGAAGAACAAGGAAGAAGAAGGAAGAAGGAGAAGGAAAAAGAAGAAGGAAGAAGAACAAGGAAGAAGAAGGAAGAAGAAGAAGGAAGAAGAAATAAGAAGGAGAAGGAAAAAGAAGAAGGAAGAAGAAGGAATAAGAAGGAGAAGGAAGAAGAAGAAGATGGAAGAAGAAGGAAGAAGAAGAAATAGGAAGAAGAAGGAAGAAGAAGAA
Organism: Dendrobates tinctorius; assembly: GCF_039654945.1. Taxonomy (NCBI): domain Eukaryota; kingdom Metazoa; phylum Chordata; class Amphibia; order Anura; family Dendrobatidae; genus Dendrobates; species Dendrobates tinctorius. The sequence goes on along the minus strand of NW_027361971.1, from coordinate 9,014,056 downwards.
AGAAGAAGAAGAAGGAGGAAGAAGAAGAAGAAGGAAGAAGAAAGAAGGAAGAAGAATTTAGACGAAGGAAGAAGAAGAAGGAAGAAGAGGGAAGAAGAAGAAGGAAGAAGAAAGGAAGAAGAAGCAGGAAGAAGAAGGAAGAAGAAGAAGTAGGAAGTATAAGGAAGAATGAAGAAGAAAGAAGGAAGAAGAAGGAAGAAGGAAGAAGAACAAGGAAGAAGAAGGAAGAAGAGGAAGGAAGAAGAAGGAAGAAGAAATAAGAAGAAGGAAGAAGAAAAAGGAAGCAAAAGGAAGAAAGAAGAAAAAAGAAGGAAGAAGGAAGAAGAAGAAGAAGGAAGAAAGGAAGAAGAAGAAGCAGGAAGAAGAAGGAAGAAGAAGAAGGAGGATGTAGAAGGAAGAAGAAGGAAGAAGGAAGAAGGAAGAAGAAGGAAGAAGAAGGAAGAAGAAGAAGAACAAGAAAGAAGAAGGAAGAAGAAGGAAGAAGAAGGAAGAAGAAAAAAGAAGAAGGAAGAAGTAGGAAGAACAAGAAGGAAGAAGAAGCAAGTAGAAGGAAGAAGAAGCAAGACGAAAAAGGAAGAAGAAGGAAGAAGAAGTAAGAAGAAGAAGGAAGAAGAAGAAGGAAGAAGAAGGAAGAAGAAGAAGGAAGAAGAAGGAAGAAGAACGAAGAAGAAGGAGGAAGAAGGAGAAGGAAGAATAAGAAAGAAGAAGGAAGAAGAATAAGGAAGAAGAAGAAGGAAGAAGAAGAAGGAAGAAGGAAGAAGAAGAAAAAAGAAGGAAGAAGTAGGAAGAAGAAGTAGGAAGTATAAGGAAGAATGAAGAAGGAAGAAGGAAGAAGGAAGAAGAAGGAAGAAGGAAGAAGAACAACAAAGAAGAAGGAAGAAGAAAGAAGAAGAAATAAGAAGGAGAAGGAAAAAGAAGAAGGAAGAAGATGGAAGAAGAAGAAGGAAGAAGAAGGAATAAGAAGGAGAAGGAAGAAGAAGATGGAAGAAGAAGGAAGAAGAAGAAATAGGAAGAAGAAGGAAGAAGAAGAAAGAAGAAGAAGAAGGAGGAAGAAGAAGAAGGAAGAAGAAAGAAGGAAGAAGAATTTAGACGAAGGAAGAAGAAGGAAGAAGAGGGAAGAAGAAGGAAGAAGAAAGGAAGAAGAAGCAGGAAGAAGAAGTAGCAAGTATAAGGAAGAATGAAGAAGGAAGAAGGAAGAAGAAGGAAGAAGGAAGAAGAACAAGGAAGAAGAAGAAGGAAGAAGAAGGAAGAAGAAATAAGAAGGAGAAGGAAGAAGAAAAAGGAAGTAAAAGGAAGAAAGAAGAAAAAAGAAGGAAGAAGGAAGAAGAAAGAAGAAGAAGAAGAAGAAGGAAGAAAGGAAGAAGAAGCAGGAAGAAGAAGGAAGAAGAAGGAGGAAGTAGAAGGAAGAAGAAGGAACAAGGAAGAAGGAAGAAGAAGGAAGAAGAAGAAGAACAAGGAAGAAGAAGGAAGAAGAAGGAAGAAGAAGAAGGAAGAAGAAGGAAGAAGAAATAAGAAGGAGAAGGAAAAAGAAGAAGGAAGAAGAAGGAAGAAGAAGGAATAAGAAGGAGAAGGAAGAAGAAGAAGATGGAAGAAGAAAGAAGAAGAAGGAAGAAGTAGGAAGAAGAAGGAAGAAGAAGTAGAAGGAAGAAGGAGAAGGAAGAAGAAGAAGGAAGAAGGAAGAAGGAAGAAGAAGGAAGAAGAAGAAGGAAGAAAAAGGAAGAAGAAAGAAGAAGGAGAAGGAAGAAGAAGGAGAAGAAGAAGGTAGAAAAAGGAAGAAGAAAGAAGAAAGAGAAGGAAGAAGAAGGAGAAGGAAGAAGAAGAAGGAAAAAGAAGAAGGAAGAAGAAGAAGGAAGAAAAGAAGGAAGAAGGAAGAAGAAGGAAGAAGAAAAAGGAAGAAGAAGAACAAGCAAGAAGGAAGAAGAAGAAGAAGGAAGAAGAAGGAAGAAGAAGGAAGAAGAAGAAGAAGAAGGAAGAAGAAGGAAGAAGAAGAAAAAAGAAGAAGGAAGAAGTAGGAAGTATAAGGAAGAATGAAGAAGGAAGAAGAAGAAGGAAGAAGAAAGAAGAAGGAAGAAAAAGAAGGAAGAAGAAGGAAGAAGAAGGAAGAAGAAAAAGGATGTAAAAGGAAGAAAGAAGGAAGAAGGAAGAATGAAGAAGAAAGAAGAAGAAGAAGAAGGAAGAAGAAGAAGGAAGAAAGGAAGAAAAAGAAGCAGGAAGAAGAAGAAGGAGGAAGTATAAGGAAGAATGAAGAAGGAAGAAGGAAGAAGAAGAAGGAAGAAGAAGGAAGAAGGAAGAAGAACAAGGAAGAAGAAGGAAGAAGAAGAAGGAAGAAGAAGGAAGAAGAAATAAGAAGGAGAAGGAAGAAGAAAAAGGAAGTAAAAGGAAGAAAGAAGAAAGAAGAAGAAGAAGGAAGAAGAAGAAGAAGGAAGAAAGGAAGAAGAATAAGCAGGAAGAAGAAGGAAGAAGAAGAAGGAGGAAGAAGAAGGAAGAAGGAAGAAGGAAGAAGAAGGAAGAAGAAGGAAGAAGAAGAAGGAAGAAGAAGAAGAACAAGGAAGAAGAAGGAAGAAGAAGAAGAAGGAAGAAGAAGGAAGAAGAAGGAAGAAGAAGAAAAAAGAAGAAGGAAGAAGTAGGAAGAACAAGAAGGAAGAAGAAGGAAGAAGAAGCAAGACGAAGAATGAAGAAGAAGTAAGAAGAAGAAGGAAGAAGAAGGAAGAAGAAGGAGGAAGAAGGAGAAGGAAGAATAAGAAAGAAGAAGGAAGAAGAAGAAGGAAGAAGAAGAAGCAAGAAGAAGGAAGAAGAAGAAAAAAGAAGGAAGAAGTAGGAAGAAGAAGTAGGAAGTATAAGGAAGAATGAAGAAGGAAGAAGAAGGAAGAAGAAGGAAGAAGAAGGAAGAAGAACAAGGAAGATAAAGGAAGAAGGAGAAGGAAAAAGAAGAAGGAAGAAGAACAAGGAAGAAGAAGGAAGAAGAAGAAGGAAGAAGAAATAAGAAGGAGAAGGAAAAAGAAGAAGGAAGAAGAAGGAATAAGAAGGAGAAGGAAGAAGAAGAAGATGGAAGAAGAAGGAAGAAGAAGAAATAGGAAGAAGAAGGAAGAAGAAGAAAGAAGAAGAAGAAGGAGGAAGAAGAAGAAGGAAGAAGAAAGAAGGAAGAAGAATTTAGACGAAGGAAGAAGAAGAAGGAAGAAGAGGGAAGAAGAAGGAAGAAGAAAGGAACAAGGAAGAAGGAAGAAGAAGGAAGAAGAAGGAAGAAGAAGAAGGAAGAAGAAGGAAGAAGAAGGAAGAAGAAGGAGGAAGAAGGAGAAGGAAGAATAAGAAGGAAGAAGAAGGAAGAAGAAGAAAAAAGAAGGAAGAAGTAGGAAGAAGAAGTAGGAAGTATAAGGAAGAATGAAGAAGGAAGAAGAAGGAAGAAGAAGGAAGAAGGAAGAAGAAGGAAGAAGAAGGAAGAAGAAGAAGGAAGAAGAAGGAAGAAGAAATAAGAAGGAGAAGGAAAAAGAAGAAGGAAGAAGAAGGAAGAAGAAGGAAGAAGAAGGAATAAGAAGGAGAAGGAAGAAGAAGAAGATGGAAGAAGAAAGAAGAAGAAGGAAGAAGTAGGAAGAAGAAGGAAGAAGAAGTAGAAGGAAGAAGGAGAAGGAAGAAGAAGAAGGAAGAAGGAAAAAGGAAGAAGAAGGAAGAAGAACAAGGAAGAAAAAGGAAGAAGAAAGAAGAAGGAGAAGGAAGAAGAAGGAAGAAGAAGGAAGAAGAAGAAGAAGAAAGAAGAAGAAGGAAGAAGAAGAAAAAAGAAGAAGGAAGAAGTAGGAAGTATAAGGAAGAATGAAGAAGGAAGAAGAAGAAGGAAGAAGGAAGAAGAAGGAAGAAAAACAAGGAAGAAGAAGGAAGAAGAAGGAAGAAGAAGGAAGAAGAAAAAGGATGTAAAAGGAAGAAAGAAGGAAGAAGGAAGAATGAAGAAGAAAGAAGAAGAAGAAGAAGGAAGAAGAAGAAGGAAGAAAGGAAGAAGAAGAAGCAGGAAGAAGAAGAAGGAGGAAGTATAAGGAAGAATGAAGAAGGAAGAAGGAAGAAGAAGAAGGAAGAAGAAGGAAGAAGGAAGAAGAACAAGGAAGAAGAAGGAAGAAGAAGAAGGAAGAAGAAGGAAGAAGAAATAAGAAGGAGAAAGAAGAATAAAAAGGAAGTAAAAGGAAGAAAGAAGAAAAAAGAAGGAAGAAGAAAGAATAAGAAGAAGGAAGAAAGGAAGAAGAATAAGCAGGAAGAAGAAGAAGGAGGAAGAAGAAGGAAGAAGGAAGAAGGAAGAAGAAGGAAGAAGAAGAAGGAAGAAGAAGAAGAACAAAAGGAAGAAGAAGGAAGAAGAAGGAAGAAGAAGGAAGAAGAAGAAAAAAGAAGAAGGAAGAAGTAGGAAGAACAAGAAGGAAGAAGAAGCAAGTAGAAGGAAGAAGAAGCAAGACGAAGAATGAAGAAGAAGTAAGAAGAAGAAGGAAGAAGAAGGAAGAAGAAGGAGGAAGAAGGAGAAGGAAGAATAAGAAAGAAGAAGGAAGAAGAAGAAGGAAGAAGAAGGAAGAAGAAGAAAAAAGAAGGAAGAAGTAGGAAGAAGAAGTAGGAAGTATAAGGAAGAATGAAGAAGGAAGAAGAAGGAAGAAGAAGGAAGAAGAAGGAAGAAGAACAAGGAAGAAGAAGGAAGAAGGAGAAGGAAAAAGAAGAAGGAAGAAGAACAAGGAAGAAGAAGGAAGAAGAAGAAGGAAGAAGAAATAAGAAGGAGAAGGAAAAAGAAGAAGGAAGAAGAAGGAATAAGAAGGAGAAGGAAGAAGAAGAAGATGGAAGAAGAAGGAAGAAGAAGAAATAGGAAGAAGAAGGAAGAAGAAGAAAGAAGAAGAAGAAGGAGGAAGAAGAAGAAGAAGGAAGAAGAAAGAAGGAAGAAGAATTTAGACGAAGGAAGAAGAAGAAGGAAGAAGAGGGAAGAAGAAGAAGGAAGAAGAAAGGAAGAAGAAGCAGGAAGAAGAAGGAAGAAGAAGAAGTAGGAAGTATAAGGAAGAATGAAGAAGAAAGAAGGAAGAAGAAGGAAGAAGGAAGAAGAACAAGGAAGAAGAAGGAAGAAGAGGAAGGAAGAAGAAGGAAGAAGAAATAAGAAGAAGGAAGAAGAAAAAGGAAGCAAAAGGAAGAAAGAAGAAAAAAGAAGGAAGAAGGAAGAAGAAGAAGAAGGAAGAAAGGAAGAAGAAGAAGCAGGAAGAAGAAGGAAGAAGAAGAAGGAGGATGTAGAAGGAAGAAGAAGGAAGAAGGAAGAAGGAAGAAGAAGGAAGAAGAAGGAAGAAGAAGAAGAACAAGAAAGAAGAAGGAAGAAGAAGGAAGAAGAAGGAAGAAGAAAAAAGAAGAAGGAAGAAGTAGGAAGAACAAGAAGGAAGAAGAAGCAAGTAGAAGGAAGAAGAAGCAAGACGAAAAAGGAAGAAGAAGGAAGAAGAAGTAAGAAGAAGAAGGAAGAAGAAGAAGGAAGAAGAAGGAAGAAGAAGGAAGAAGAACGAAGAAGAAGGAGGAAGAAGGAGAAGGAAGAATAAGAAAGAAGAAGGAAGAAGAATAAGGAAGAAGAAGAAGGAAGAAGAAGAAGGAAGAAGAAGAAGGAAGAAGGAAGAAGAAGAAAAAAGAAGGAAGAAGTAGGAAGAAGAAGTAGGAAGTATAAGGAAGAATGAAGAAGGAAGAAGGAAGAAGGAAGAAGAAGGAAGAAGGAAGAAGAACAACAAAGAAGAAGGAAGAAGAAAGAAGAAGAAATAAGAAGGAGAAGGAAAAAGAAGAAGGAAGAAGATGGAAGAAGAAGAAGGAAGAAGAAGGAATAAGAAGGAGAAGGAAGAAGAAGATGGAAGAAGAAGGAAGAAGAAGAAATAGGAAGAAGAAGGAAGAAGAAGAAAGAAGAAGAAGAAGGAGGAAGAAGAAGAAGGAAGAAGAAAGAAGGAAGAAGAATTTAGACGAAGGAAGAAGAAGGAAGAAGAGGGAAGAAGAAGGAAGAAGAAAGGAAGAAGAAGCAGGAAGAAGAAGTAGCAAGTATAAGGAAGAATGAAGAAGGAAGAAGGAAGAAGAAGGAAGAAGGAAGAAGAACAAGGAAGAAGAAGAAGGAAGAAGAAGGAAGAAGAAATAAGAAGGAGAAGGAAGAAGAAAAAGGAAGTAAAAGGAAGAAAGAAGAAAAAAGAAGGAAGAAGGAAGAAGAAAGAAGAAGAAGAAGAAGAAGGAAGAAAGGAAGAAGAAGCAGGAAGAAGAAGGAAGAAGAAGGAGGAAGTAGAAGGAAGAAGAAGGAACAAGGAAGAAGGAAGAAGAAGGAAGAAGAAGGAAGAAGAAGAAGAACAAGGAAGAAGAAGGAAGAAGAAGGAAGAAGAAGAAGGAAGAAGAAGGAAGAAGAAATAAGAAGGAGAAGGAAAAAGAAGAAGGAAGAAGAAGGAAGAAGAAGGAATAAGAAGGAGAAGGAAGAAGAAGAAGATGGAAGAAGAAAGAAGAAGAAGGAAGAAGTAGGAAGAAGAAGGAAGAAGAAGTAGAAGGAAGAAGGAGAAGGAAGAAGAAGAAGGAAGAAGGAAGAAGGAAGAAGAAGGAAGAAGAAGAAGGAAGAAAAAGGAAGAAGAAAGAAGAAGGAGAAGGAAGAAGAAGGAGAAGAAGAAGGTAGAAAAAGGAAGAAGAAAGAAGAAAGAGAAGGAAGAAGAAGGAGAAGGAAGAAGAAGAAGGAAAAAGAAGAAGGAAGAAGAAGAAGGAAGAAAAGAAGGAAGAAGGAAGAAGAAGGAAGAAGAAAAAGGAAGAAGAAGAACAAGCAAGAAGGAAGAAGAAGAAGAAGAAGAAGGAAGAAGAAGGAAGAAGAAGGAAGAAGAAGAAGAAGAAGGAAGAAGAAGGAAGAAGAAGAAAAAAGAAGAAGGAAGAAGTAGGAAGTATAAGGAAGAATGAAGAAGGAAGAAGAAGAAGGAAGAAGAAAGAAGAAGGAAGAAAAAGAAGGAAGAAGAAGGAAGAAGAAGGAAGAAGAAAAAGGATGTAAAAGGAAGAAAGAAGGAAGAAGGAAGAATGAAGAAGAAAGAAGAAGAAGAAGAAGGAAGAAGAAGAAGGAAGAAAGGAAGAAAAAGAAGCAGGAAGAAGAAGAAGGAGGAAGTATAAGGAAGAATGAAGAAGGAAGAAGGAAGAAGAAGAAGGAAGAAGAAGGAAGAAGGAAGAAGAACAAGGAAGAAGAAGGAAGAAGAAGAAGGAAGAAGAAGGAAGAAGAAATAAGAAGGAGAAGGAAGAAGAAAAAGGAAGTAAAAGGAAGAAAGAAGAAAGAAGAAGAAGAAGGAAGAAGAAGAAGAAGGAAGAAAGGAAGAAGAATAAGCAGGAAGAAGAAGGAAGAAGAAGAAGGAGGAAGAAGAAGGAAGAAGGAAGAAGGAAGAAGAAGGAAGAAGAAGGAAGAAGAAGAAGGAAGAAGAAGAAGAACAAGGAAGAAGAAGGAAGAAGAAGAAGAAGGAAGAAGAAGGAAGAAGAAGGAAGAAGAAGAAAAAAGAAGAAGGAAGAAGTAGGAAGAACAAGAAGGAAGAAGAAGGAAGAAGAAGCAAGACGAAGAATGAAGAAGAAGTAAGAAGAAGAAGGAAGAAGAAGGAAGAAGAAGGAGGAAGAAGGAGAAGGAAGAATAAGAAAGAAGAAGGAAGAAGAAGAAGGAAGAAGAAGAAGCAAGAAGAAGGAAGAAGAAGAAAAAAGAAGGAAGAAGTAGGAAGAAGAAGTAGGAAGTATAAGGAAGAATGAAGAAGGAAGAAGAAGGAAGAAGAAGGAAGAAGAAGGAAGAAGAACAAGGAAGAAGAAGGAAGAAGGAGAAGGAAAAAGAAGAAGGAAGAAGAACAAGGAAGAAGAAGGAAGAAGAAGAAGGAAGAAGAAATAAGAAGGAGAAGGAAAAAGAAGAAGGAAGAAGAAGGAATAAGAAGGAGAAGGAAGAAGAAGAAGATGGAAGAAGAAGGAAGAAGAAGAAATAGGAAGAAGAAGGAAGAAGAAGAAAGAAGAAGAAGAAGGAGGAAGAAGAAGAAGGAAGAAGAAAGAAGGAAGAAGAATTTAGACGAAGGAAGAAGAAGAAGGAAGAAGAGGGAAGAAGAAGGAAGAGGAAAGGAAGAAGAAGCAGGAAGAAGTAGCAAGTATAAGGAAGAATGAAGAAGGAAGAAGGAAGAAGAAGAAGGAAGAAGAAGGAAGAAGGAAGAAGAACAAGGAAGAAGAAGAAGGAAGAAGAAGGAAGAAGAAATAAGAAGGAGAAGGAAGAAGAAAAAGGAAGTAAAAGGAAGAAAGAAGAAAAAAGAAGGAAGAAGGAAGAAGAAAGAAGAAGAAGAAGGAAGAAAGGAAGAAGAAGAAGAAGCAGGAAGAAGAAGGAGGAAGTAAAAGGAAGAAGAAGGAACAAGGAAGAAGGAAGAAGAAGGAAGAAGATGGAAGAAGAAGGAAGAAGAAGAAGAACAAGGAAGAAGAAGGAAGAAGAAGAAGAAGGAAGAAGAAGGAAGAAGAAGAAAAAAGAAGAAGGAAGAAGTAGGAAGAACAAGAAGGAAGAAGAAGCAAGTAGAAGGAAGAAGAAGGAAGATGAAGGAAGAAGAAGGAAGAAGGAAGAAGAAGGAAGAAGAAGGAAGAAGAAGAAGGAAGAAGAAGGAAGAAGGAAGAAGAAGGAGGAAGAAGGAGAAGGAAGAAGAAGGAAGAAGAAGGAAGAAGAAGAAAAAAGAAGGAAGAAGTAGGAAGAAGAAGTACGAAGTATAAGGAAGAATGAAGAAGGAAGAAGAAGGAAGAAGAAGGAAGAAGGAAGAAGAAGGAAGAAGAAGGAAGAAGAAGAAGGAAGAAGAAGGAAGAAGAAGGAAGAAGAAATAAGAAGGAGAAGGAAAAAGAAGAAGGAAGAAGAAGGAATAAGAAGGAGAAGGAAGAAGAAGAAGATGGAAGAAGAAAGAAGAAGAAGGAAGAAGTAGGAAGAAGAAGGAAGAAGAAGTAGAAGGAAGAAGGAGAAGGAAGAAGAAGAAGGAAGAAGGAAGAAGGAAGAAGAAGGAAGAAGAACAAGGAAGAAAAAGGAAGAAGAAAGAAGAAGTAGAAGGAAGAAGAAGGAAGAAGAAGGAAGAAGAAGAAGAAGAAAGAAGAAGAAGGAAGAAGAAGAAAAAAGAAGAAGGAAGAAGTAGGAAGTATAAGGAAGAATGAAGAAGGAAGAAGAAGAAGGAAGAAGAAAGAAGAAGGAAGAAAAACAAGGAAGAAGAAGGAAGAAGAAGGAAGAAGAAGGAAGAAGAAAAAGGATGTAAAAGGAAGAAAGAAGGAAGAAGGAAGAATGAAGAAGAAAGAAGAAGAAGAAGAAGGAAGAAGAAGAAGGAAGAAAGGAAGAAGAAGAAGCAGGAAGAAGAAGAAGGAGGAAGTATAAGGAAGAATGAAGAAGGAAGAAGGAAGAAGAAGGAAGGAAGATTAAGGAAGAAGGAAGAAGAACAAGGAAGAAGAAGGAAGAAGAAGAAGGAAGAAGAAGGAAGAAGAAATAAGAAGGAGAAAGAAGAAGAAAAAGGAAGTAAAAGGAAGAAAGAAGAAAAAAGAAGGAAGAAGAAAGAAGAAGAAGAAGGAAGAAAGGAAGAAGAATAAGCAGGAAGAAGAAGAAGGAGGAAGAAGAAGGAAGAAGGAAGAAGGAAGAAGAAGGAAGAAGAAGAAGGAAGAAGAAGAAGGAAGAAGAAGAAGAACAAGGAAGAAGAAGGAAGAAGAAGAAGAAGAAGGAAGAAGAAGGAAGAAGAAGGAAGAAGAAGAAAAAAGAAGAAGGAAGAAGTAGGAAGAACAAGAAGGAAGAAGAAGCAAGTAGAAGGAAGAAGAAGCAAGACGAAGAATGAAGAAGAAGTAAGAAGAAGAAGGAAGAAGAAGGAAGAAGAAGGAAGAAGAAGGAGGAAGAAGGAGAAGGAAGAATAAGAAAGAAGAAGGAAGAAGAAGAAGGAAGAAGAAGGAAGAAGAAGAAAAAAGAAGGAAGAAGTAGGAAGAAGAAGTAGGAAGTATAAGGAAGAATGAAGAAGGAAGAAGAAGGAAGAAGAAGGAAGAAGAACAAGGAAGAAGAAGGAAGAAGGAGAAGGAAAAAGAAGAAGGAAGAAGAACAAGGAAGAAGAAGGAAGAAGAAGAAGGAAGAAGAAATAAGAAGGAGAAGGAAAAAGAAGAAGGAAGAAGAAGGAATAAGAAGGAGAAGGAAGAAGAAGAAGATGGAAGAAGAAGGAAGAAGAAGAAATAGGAAGAAGAAGGAAGAAGAAGAAAGAAGAAGAAGAAGGAGGAAGAAGAAGAAGGAAGAAGAAAGAAGGAAGAAGAATTTAGACGAAGGAAGAAGAAGAAGGAAGAAGAGGGAAGAAGAAGGAAGAAGAAAGGAAGAAGAAGCAGGAAGAAGTAGCAAGTATAAGGAAGAATGAAGAAGGAAGAAGGAAGAAGAAGAAGGAAGAAGAAGGAAGAAGGAAGAAGAACAAGGAAGAAGAAGAAGGAAGAAGAAGGAAGAAGAAATAAGAAGGAGAAGGAAGAAGAAAAAGGAAGTAAAAGGAAGAAAGAAGAAAAAAGAAGGAAGAAGGAAGAAGAAAGAAGAAGAAGAAGGAAGAAAGGAAGAAGAAGAAGAAGCAGGAAGAAGAAGGAGGAAGTAAAAGGAAGAAGAAGGAACAAGGAAGAAGGAAGAAGAAGGAAGAAGAAGGAAGAAGAAGGAAGAAGAAGAAGAACAAGGAAGAAGAAGGAAGAAGAAGAAGAAGGAAGAAGAAGGAAGAAGAAGAAAAAAGAAGAAGGAAGAAGTAGGAAGAACAAGAAGGAAGAAGAAGCAAGTAGAAGGAAGAAGAAGGAAGATGAAGGAAGAAGAAGGAACAAGGAAGAAGGAAGAAGAAGGAAGAAGAAGGAAGAAGAAGAAGGAAGAAGAAGGAAGAAGAAGGAAGAAGAAGGAGGAAGAAGGAGAAGGAAGAATAAGAAGGAAGAAGAAGGAAGAAGAAGAAAAAAGAAGGAAGAAGTAGGAAGAAGAAGTAGGAAGTATAAGGAAGAATGAAGAAGGAAGAAGAAGGAAGAAGAAGGAAGAAGGAAGAAGAAGGAAGAAGAAGGAAGAAGAAGAAGGAAGAAGAAGGAAGAAGAAATAAGAAGGAGAAGGAAAAAGAAGAAGGAAGAAGAAGGAAGAAGAAGGAATAAGAAGGAGAAGGAAGAAGAAGAAGATGGAAGAAGAAAGAAGAAGAAGGAAGAAGTAGGAAGAAGAAGGAAGAAGAAGTAGAAGGAAGAAGGAGAAGGAAGAAGAAGAAGGAAGAAGGAAGAAGGAAGAAGAAGGAAGAAGAACAAGGAAGAAAAAGGAAGAAGAAAGAAGAAGGAGAAGGAAGAAGAAGGAAGAAGAAGAAGAAGAAAGAAGAAGAAGGAAGAAGAAGAAAAAAGAAGAAGGAAGAAGTAGGAAGTATAAGGAAGAATGAAGAAGGAAGAAGAAGAAGGAAGAAGAAAGAAGAAGGAAGAAAAACAAGGAAGAAGAAGGAAGAAGAAGGAAGAAGAAGGAAGAAGAAAAAGGATGTAAAAGGAAGAAAGAAGGAAGAAGGAAGAATGAAGAAGAAAGAAGAAGAAGAAGAAGAAGGAAGAAGAAGAAGGAAGAAAGGAAGAAGAAGAAGCAGGAAGAAGAAGAAGGAGGAAGTATAAGGAAGAATGAAGAAGGAAGAAGAAGAAGGAAGAAGAAGGAAGAAGGAAGAAGAACAAGGAAGAAGAAGGAAGAAGAAGAAGGAAGAAGAAGGAAGAAGAAATAAGAAGGAGAAAGAAGAAGAAAAAGGAAGTAAAAGGAAGAAAGAAGAAAAAAGAAGGAAGAAGAAAGAAGAAGAAGAAGGAAGAAAGGAAGAAGAATAAGCAGGAAGAAGAAGAAGGAGGAAGAAGAAGGAAGAAGGAAGAAGGAAGAAGAAGGAAGAAGAAGGAAGAAGAAGAAGGAAGAAGAAGAAGAACAAGGAAGAAGAAGGAAGAAGAAGAAGGAAGAAGAAGGAAGAAGAAGGAAGAAGAAGAAAAAAGAAGAAGGAAGAAGTAGGAAGAACAAGAAGGAAGAAGAAGCAAGTAGAAGGAAGAAGAAGCAAGACGAAGAATGAAGAAGAAGTAAGAAGAAGAAGGAAGAAGAAGGAAGAAGAAGGAAGAAGAAGGAGGGAGAAGGAAGAATAAGAAAGAAGAAGGAAGAAGAAGAAGGAAGAAGAAGAAGGAAGAAGAAGGAAGAAGAAGAAAAAAGAAGGAAGAAGTAGGAAGAAGAATTAGGAAGTATAAGGAAGAATGAAGAAGGAAGAAGAAGGAAGAAGAAGGAAGAAGAAGGAAGAAGAACAAGGAAGAAGAAGGAAGAAGGAGAAGGAAAAAGAAGAAGGAAGAAGAACAAGGAAGAAGAAGGAAGAAGAAGAAGGAAGAAGAAATAAGAAGGAGAAGGAAAAAGAAGAAGGAAGAAGAAGGAATAAGAAGGAGAAGGAAGAAGAAGAAGATGGAAGAAGAAGGAAGAAGAAGAAATAGGAAGAAGAAGGAAGAAGAAGAAAGAAGAAGAAGAAGGAGGAAGAAGAAGAAGGAAGAAGAAAGAAGGAAGAAGAATTTAGACGAAGGAAGAAGAAGAAGGAAGAAGAGGGAAGAAGAAGAAGGAAGAAGAAAGGAAGAAGAAGCAGGAAGAAGAAGGAAGAAGAAGAAGTAGGAAGTATAAGGAAGAATGAAGAAGGAAGAAGGAAGAAGAAGGAAGAAGGAAGAAGAACAAGGAAGAAGAAGGAAGAAGAGGAAGGAAGAAGAAGGAAGAAGAAATAAGAAGAAGGAAGAAGAAAAAGGAAGCAAAAGGAAGAAAGAAGAAAAAAGAAGGAAGAAGGAAGAAGAAGAAGAAGGAAGAAAGGAAGAAGAAGAAGCAGGAAGAAGAAGGAAGAAGAAGAAGGAGGATGTAGAAGGAAGAAGAAGGAAGAAGGAAGAAGAAGGAAGAAGAAGGAAGAAGAAGAAGAACAAGAAAGAAGAAGGAAGAAGAAGGAAGAAGAAGGAAGAAGAAAAAAGAAGAAGGAAGAAGTAGGAAGAACAAGAAGGAAGAAGAAGCAAGTAGAAGGAAGAAGAAGCAAGACGAAGAAGGAAGAAGAAGGAAGAAGAAGTAAGAAGAAGAAGGAAGAAGAAGAAGGAAGAAGAAGGAAGAAGAAGAAGGAAGAAGAAGGAAGAAGAACGAAGAAGAAGGAGGAAGAAGGAGAAGGAAGAATAAGAAAGAAGAAGGAAGAAGAATAAGGAAGAAGAAGAAGGAAGAAGAAGAAGGAAGAAGGAAGAAGAAGAAAAAAGAAGGAAGAAGTAGGAAGAAGAAGTAGGAAGTATAAGGAAGAATGAAGAAGGAAGAAGGAAGAAGGAAGAAGAAGGAAGAAGGAAGAAGAACAACGAAGAAGAAGGAAGAAGAAAGAAGAAGAAATAAGAAGGAGAAGGAAAAAGAAGAAGGAAGAAGATGGAAGAAGAAGAAGGAAGAAGAAGGAATAAGAAGGAGAAGGAAGAAGAAGAAGATGGAAGAAGAAGGAAGAAGAAGAAATAGGAAGAAGAAGGAAGAAGAAGAAAGAAGAAGAAGAAGGAGGAAGAAGAAGAAGGAAGAAGAAAGAAGGAAGAAGAATTTAGACGAAGGAAGAAGAAGGAAGAAGAGGGAAGAAGAAGGAAGAAGAAAGGAAGAAGAAGCAGGAAGAAGAAGTAGCAAGTATAAGGAAGAATGAAGAAGGAAGAAGGAAGAAGAAGAAGGAAGAAGGAAGAAGAACAAGGAAGAAGAAGGAAGAAGAAGGAAGAAGAAATAAGAAGGAGAAGGAAGAAGAAAAAGGAAGTAAAAGGAAGAAAGAAGAAAAAAGAAGGAAGAAGGAAGAAGAAAGAAGAAGGAAGAAAGGAAGAAGAAGCAGGAAGAAGAAGGAAGAAGAAGGAGGAAGTAGAAGGAAGAAGAAGGAACAAGGAAGAAGAAGGAAGAAGAAGGAAGAAGAAGAAGAACAAGGAAGAAGAAGGAAGAAGAAGAAGGAAGAAGAAGGAAGAAGAAGAAAAAAGAAGAAGGAAGAAGTAGGAAGAACAAGAAGGAAGAAGAAGCAAGTAGAAGGAAGAAGAAGGAAGATGAAGGAAGAAGAAGGAACAAGGAAGAAGGAAGAAGAAGGAAGAAGAAGGAAGAAGAAGAAGGAAGAAGAAGGAAGAAGAAGGAAGAAGAAGGAAGAAGAAGGAGGAAGAAGGAGAAGGAAGAATAAGAAGGAAGAAGAAGAAGGAAGAAGAAGGAAGAAGAAGAAAAAAGAAGGAAGAAGTAGGAAGAAGAAGTAGGAAGTATAAGGAAGAATGAAGAAGGAAGAAGGAAGAAGAAGGAAGAAGAAGAAGGAAGAAAAAGGAAGAAGAAAGAATAAGGAGAAGGAAGAAGAAGGAGAAGGAAGAAGAAGAAGGAAAAAGAAGAAGGAAGAAGAAGAAGGAAGAAAAGAAGAAAGAAGGAAGAAGAAGGAAGAAGAAAAAGGAAGAAGAAGAACAAGCAAGAAGGAAGAAGAAGAAGATGGAAGAAGAAGAAGGAAGAAGAAGGATGAAGAAGGAAGAAGAAGAAGGAAGAAGGTAGAAGAAGAAGGAAGAAGAAGATGGAAGAAGGAAGAGAAAGCAAGAAGAAGGAATAAGAAGAAGGAAGAAGAAGGAAGAAGGAGGAAGTAGAAGGAAGATGGAGGAAGAAGGAAGAAGAAGGAAGAAGAAGGAAGAAGAAGAAGGAAGAAGAAGAAGGGAGAAGAACAAGGAAGAAGAAGGAAGAAGAAGATGAAGAAGAAGAAGAAGAAGGAAGAAGAAGGAAGAAGAAGCAAGAAGAAGAAGGAAGAAGAAGGAAGAAGAAGTAAGAAGAAGAAGGAAGAAGAAGAAGGAAAAAGGAAGAAGAAGGAAGAAGAAAAAGGATGTAAAAGGAAGAAAGAAGAAGGAAGAAGGAAGAAGAAGAAGGAAGAAGAAGGAAGAAAGGAAGAAGAAGAAGCATGAAGAAGAAGAAGGAGGAAGTATAAGGAAGAATGAAAAAGGAAGAAGGAAGAAGAAGAAGGAAGAAGAAGGAAGAAGAAGAAGGAAGAAGAAGGAAGAAGAAATAAGAAGGAGAAGGAAGAAGAAAAAGGAAGTAAAAGGAAGAAAGAAGAAAAAAGAAGGAAGAAGGAAGAAGAAAGAAGAAGAAGGAAGAAAGGAAGAAGAATAAGCAGGAAGAAGAAGAAGGAGGAAGTAGAAGGAAGAAGAAGGAAGAAGGAAGAAGAAGGAAGAAGAAGAAGGAAGAAGAAGAAGAACAAGGAAGAAGAAGGAAGAAGAAGGAAGAAGAAGAAAAAAGAAGAAGGAAGAAGTAGGAAGAACAAGAAGGAAGAAGAAGCAAGTAGAAGGAAGAAGAAGCAAGACGAAGAAGGAAGAAGAAGTAAGAAGAAGGAAGAAGAAGGAAGAAGAAGGAGGAAGAAGGAGAAGGAAGAATAAGAAAGAAGAAGGAAGAAGAAGAAGGAAGAAGAAGGAAGAAGAAGAAAAAAGAAGGAAGAAGTAGGAAGAAGAAGTAGGAAGTATAAGGAAAAATGAATAAGGAAGAAGGAAGAACAAGGAAGAAGGAAGAAGAACAAGGAAGAAGAAGGAAGAAGGAAGAAGAAGGAAGAAGAAGAAGGAAGAAGAAGGAAGAAGAAGGAGGAAGAAGGAGAAGGAAGAATAAGAAGGAAGAAGAAGAAGGAAGAAGAAGGAAGAAGAAGAAAAAAGAAGGAAGAAGTAGGAAGAAGAAGTAGGAAGTATAAGGAAGAATGAAGAAGGAAGAAGGAAGAAGAAGGAAGAAGAAGAAGGAAGAAAAAGGAAGAAGAAAGAATAAGGAGAAGGAAGAAGAAGGAGAAGGAAGAAGAAGAAGGAAAAAGAAGAAGGAAGAAGAAGAAGGAAGAAAAGAAGAAAGAAGGAAGAAGAAGGAAGAAGAAAAAGGAAGAAGAAGAACAAGCAAGAAGGAAGAAGAAGAAGATGGAAGAAGAAGAAGGAAGAAGAAGGATGAAGAAGGAAGAAGAAGAAGGAAGAAGGTAGAAGAAGAAGGAAGAAGAAGATGGAAGAAGGAAGAGAAAGCAAGAAGAAGGAATAAGAAGAAGGAAGAAGGAGGAAGTAGAAGGAAGATGGAGGAAGAAGGAAGAAGAAGGAAGAAGAAGGAAGAAGAAGAAGGAAGAAGAAGAAGGGAGAAGAACAAGGAAGAAGAAGGAAGAAGAAGATGAAGAAGAAGAAGAAGAAGAAGGAAGAAGAAGGAAGAAGAAGCAAGAAGAAGAAGGAAGAAGAAGGAAGAAGAAGTAAGAAGAAGAAGGAAGAAGAAGAAGGAAAAAGGAAGAAGAAGGAAGAAGAAAAAGGATGTAAAAGGAAGAAAGAAGAAGGAAGAAGAAGAAGAAGGAAGAAGAAGGAAGAAAGGAAGAAGAAGAAGCATGAAGAAGAAGAAGGAGGAAGTATAAGGAAGAATGAAAAAGGAAGAAGTAAGAAGAGGAAGGAAGAAGAAGGAAGAAGAACAAGGAAGAAGAAGGAAGAAGAAGGAAGAAGAAGGAAGAAGAAATAAGAAGGAGAAGGAAGAAGAAAAAGGAAGTAAAAGGAAGAAAGAAGAAAAAAGAAGGAAGAAGGAAGAAGAAAGAAGAAGAAGGAAGAAAGGAAGAAGAATAAGCAGGAAGAAGAAGGAAGAAGAAGAAGAAGGAGGAAGTAGAAGGAAGAAGAAGGAAGAAGGAAGAAGAAGGAAGAAGAAGAAGGAAGAAGAAGAAGAACAAGGAAGAAGAAGGAAGAAGAAGGAAGAAGAAGAAAAAAGAAGAAGGAAGAAGTAGGAAGAACAAGAAGGAAGAAGAAGCAAGTAGAAGGAAGAAGAAGCAAGACGAAGAAGGAAGAAGAAGGAAGAAGAAGGAAGAAGAAGGAAGAAGAAGGAAGAAGAAGGAGGAAGAAGGAGAAGGAAGAATAAGAAAGAAGAAGGAAGAAGAAGAAGGAAGAAGAACAAGGAAGAAGAAGGAAGAAGAAGAAAAAAGAAGGAAGAAGTAGGAAGAAGAAGTAGGAAGTATAAGGAAAAATGAATAAGGAAGAAGGAAGAAGAAGGAAGAAGAACAAGGAAGAAGAAGGAAGAAGAAGGAAGAAGAAGGAAGAAGAAATAAGAAGGAGAAGGAAAAAGAAGAAGGAAGAAGAAGAAGGAAGAAGAAGGAATAAGAAGGAGAAGGAAGAAGAAGATGGAAGAAGGAAGAAGAAGAAATAGGAAGAAGAAGGAAGAAGAAGAAAGAAGAAGAAGAAGAAGGAGGAAGAAGAAGAAGGAAGAAGAAAGAAGGAAGAAGAATTTAGACGAAGGAAGAAGAAGAAGGAAGAAGAGGGAAGAAGAAGAAGGAAGAAGAAAGGAAGAAGAAGAAGGAAGAAGAAGAAGTAGGAAGAAGGAAGAAGAAGAAAAAAGAAGGAAGAAGTAGGAAGAAGAAGTAGGAAGTATAAGGAAGAATGAAGAAGGAAGAAGGAAGAAGAAGGAAGAAGAAGGAAGAAGGAAGAAGAACAAGGAAGAAGAAGGAAGAAGAAGATGGAAGAAGAAGGAAGAAGAAATAAGAAGGAGAAGGAAAAAGAAGAAGGAAGATGATGGAAGAAGAAGGAAGAAGAAGGAATAAGAAGGAGTAGGCAGAAGAAGAAGATGGAAGAAGAAGGAAGAAGAAGAAACAGGAAGAAGAAGGAAGAAGAAGAAAGAAGAAGAAGATGGAGGAAGAAGAAGAAGAAAGAAGGAAGAAGAATTTAGACGAAGGAAGAAGAAGAAGGATGAAGAGGGAAGAAGAAGAAGGAAGAAGAAAGGAAGAAGAAGCAGGAAGAAGAAGAAGGAAGAAGAAGTAGGAAGTATAAGGAAGAATGAAGAAGGAAGAAGGAAGAAGAAGAAGGAAGAAGAAGGAAGAAGGAAGAAGAACAAGGAAGAAGAAGAAGGAAGAAGAAATAAGAAGGAGAAGGAAGAAGAAAAAGGAAGTAAAAGGAAGAAAGAAGAAAAAAGAAGGAAGAAGGAAGAAGAAAGAAGAAGAAGAAGGAAGAAAGGAAGAAGAAGAAGCAGGAAGAAGAAGGAAGAAGAAGAAGGAGGAAGTAGAAGGAAGAAGAAGGACCAAGGAAGATGGAAGAATAAGAAAGAAGAAGGAAGAAGAAGAAGGAAGAAGAAGAACAAGGAAGAAGAAGGAAGAAGAAGAAGAAGAAGAAGAAGGAAGAAGAAGGAAGAAGAAGAAAAAAGAAGAAGGAAGAAGTAGGAAGAACAAGAAGGAAGAAGAAGCAATTAGAAGGAAGAAGAAGCAAGACGAAGAAGGAAGAAGAAGGAAGAAGAAGTATGAAGAAGAAGAAGGAGGAAGTATAAGGAAGAATGAAAAAGGAAGAAGGAAGAAGAGGAAGGAAGAAGAAGGAAGAAGAACAAGGAAGAAGAAGGAAGAAGAAGGAAGAAGAAGGAAGAAGAAATAAGAAGGAGAAGGAAGAAGAAAAAGGAAGTAAAAGGAAGAAAGAAGAAAAAAGAAGGAAGAAGGAAGAAGAAAGAAGAAGAAGGAAGAAAGGAAGAAGAATAAGCAGGAAGAAGAAGGAAGAAGAAGAAGAAGGAGGAAGTAGAAGGAAGAAGAAGGAAGAAGGAAGAAGAAGGAAGAAGAAGAAGGAAGAAGAAGAAGAACAAGGAAGAAGAAGGAAGAAGAAGGAAGAAGAAGAAAAAAGAAGAAGGAAGAAGTAGGAAGAACAAGAAGGAAGAAGAAGCAAGTAGAAGGAAGAAGAAGCAAGACGAAGAAGGAAGAAGAAGGAAGAAGAAGGAAGAAGAAGGAAGAAGAAGGAAGAAGAAGGAGGAAGAAGGAGAAGGAAGAATAAGAAAGAAGAAGGAAGAAGAAGAAGGAAGAAGAAGAAGGAAGAAGAAGGAAGAAGAAGAAAAAAGAAGGAAGAAGTAGGAAGAAGAAGTAGGAAGTATAAGGAAAAATGAATAAGGAAGAAGGAAGAAGAAGGAAGAAGGAAGAAGAACAAGGAAGAAGAAGGAAGAAGAAGAAGGAAGAAGAAGGAAGAAGAAATAAGAAGGAGAAGGAAAAAGAAGAAGGAAGAAGAAGAAGGAAGAAGAAGGAATAAGAAGGAGAAGGAAGAAGAAGATGGAAGAAGGAAGAAGAAGAAATAGGAAGAAGAAGGAAGAAGAAGAAAGAAGAAGAAGAAGAAGGAGGAAGAAGAAGAAGGAAGAAGAAAGAAGGAAGAAGAATTTAGACGAAGGAAGAAGAAGGAAGAAGAGGGAAGAAGAAGAAGGAAGAAGAAAGGAAGAAGAAGAAGGAAGAAGAAGAAGTAGGAAGAAGGAAGAAGAAGAAAAAAGAAGGAAGAAGTAGGAAGAAGAAGTAGGAAGTATAAGGAAGAATGAAGAAGGAAGAAGGAAGAAGAAGGAAGAAGAAGGAAGAAGGAAGAAGAACAAGGAAGAAGAAGGAAGAAGAAGATGGAAGAAGAAGGAAGAAGAAATAAGAAGGAGAAGGAAAAAGAAGAAGGAAGATGATGGAAGAAGAAGGAAGAAGAAGGAATAAGAAGGAGTAGGCAGAAGAAGAAGATGGAAGAAGAAGGAAGAAGAAGAAATAGGAAGAAGAAGGAAGAAGAAGAAAGAAGAAGAAGATGGAGGAAGAAGAAGAAGAAAGAAGGAAGAAGAATTTAGACGAAGGAAGAAGAAGAAGGATGAAGAGGGAAGAAGAAGAAGGAAGAAGAAAGGAAGAAGAAGCAGGAAGAAGAAGAAGGAAGAAGAAGTAGGAAGTATAAGGAAGAATGAAGAAGGAAGAAGGAAGAAGAAGAAGGAAGAAGAAGGAAGAAGGAAGAAGAACAAGGAAGAAGAAGAAGGAAGAAGAAATAAGAAGGAGAAGGAAGAAGAAAAAGGAAGTAAAAGGAAGAAAGAAGAAAAAAGAAGGAAGAAGGAAGAAGAAAGAAGAAGAAGAAGGAAGAAAGGAAGAAGAAGAAGCAGGAAGAAGAAGGAAGAAGAAGAAGGAGGAAGTAGAAGGAAGAAGAAGGACCAAGGAAGATGGAAGAATAAGAAAGAAGAAGGAAGAAGAAGAAGGAAGAAGAAGAACAAGGAAGAAGAAGGAAGAAGAAGAAGAAGAAGAAGAAGAAGGAAGAAGAAGGAAGAAGAAGAAAAAAGAAGAAGGAAGAAGTAGGAAGAACAAGAAGGAAGAAGAAGCAATTAGAAGGAAGAAGAAGCAAGACGAAGAAGGAAGAAGAAGGAAGAAGAAGTAAGAAGAAGAAGGAAGAAGAAATAAGAAGGAGAAGGAAAAAGAAGAAGGAAGAAGAAGGAAGAAGAAGAAGGAAGAAGAAGGAATAAGAAGGAGAAGGAAGAAGGAAGAAGAAGGAAGAAGACGAAGAAGGAAGAAGAAGGAAGAAGAATTAAGAAGGAGAAGGAAAAAGAAGAAGGAAGAAGAAGGAAGAAGAAGAAGGTAGAAGAAGGAATAAGAAGGAGAAGGAAGAAGAGGAAGATGGAAGAAGAAGGAAGAAGAAGAAGAAGGAAGAAGAAGAAAGAAGAAGAAGAAGGAGGAAGAAGAAGGAAGAAGAAGGAAGAAGAAGGAAGAAGAAGGAAGAAGATGTAGAAGGAAGAAGGAGAAGGAAGAAGAAGGTAGGAGGAAGAAGTAAGAAGAAGGAAGAAGAAGAAGGAAGAAAAAGGAAGAAGAAAGAAGAAGGAGAAGGAAGAAGAAGGAGAAGGAAGAAGAAGGAAAAAGAAGAAGGAAGAAGAAGAAGGAAGAAAAGAAGGAAGTAGGAAGAAGAAGGAAGAAGAAAAAGGAAGAAGAACAAGCAAGAAGGAAGAAGAAGAAGATGGAAGAAGAAGGAAGTAGAAGGATGAAGAAGGAAGAAGAAGAAGGAAGAAGGTAGAAGAAGAAGGAAGAAGAAGATGGAAGAAGGAAGAAGAAGCAAGAAGAAGGAAGAAGAAGGAAGAAGAAGAAGGAAGAAGAAGGAAGAAGGAGGAAGTAGAAGGAAGATGGAGGAAGAAGGAAGAAGAAGAAGGAAGAAGATGGAAGAAGAAGAAGGAAGAAGAAGAAGGAAGAAGAACAAGGAAGATGAAGAAGAAGAAGGAAGAAGAATGAAGAAGAAGAAAAAAGAAGAAGGAAGAAGTAGGAAGAGCAAGAAGGAAGAAGGAAGTAGAAGGAAGAAGAAGCAAGAAGAAGAAGGAAGAAGAAGGAAGAATAAGTAAGAAGAAGAAGGAAGAAGAAGAAGGAAGAAGGAAGAAGAAGGAAGAAGAAGGAAGAAGAAGAAGGAAGAAGAAGGAAGAAGAAGGAAGAAGAATGAGGAAGAAGAAGGAAGAAGAAGGAAGAAGAAGGAGGAAGAAGGAGAAGGAAAAATGAGAAAGAAGAAGGAAGAAGTAAAAGGAAGAAGAAGAAGGAAGAAGAAGGAAGAAGGAAGAAGAAAGAAGGAAGAAGAATTTAGACGAAGGAAGAAGAAGAAGGAAGAAGAGGGAAGAAGAAGAAGGAAGAAGAAAGGAAGAAGAAGCAGGAAGAAGAAGAAGGAAGAAGAAGAAGTAGGAAGTATAAGGAAGAATGAAGAAGGAAGAAGGAAGAAGAAGAAGGAAGAAGAAGGAAGAAGGAAGAAGAACAAGGAAGAAGAAGAAGGAAGAAGAAGGAAGAAGAAATAAGAAGGAGAAGGAAGAAGAAAAAGGAAGTAAAAGGAAGAAAGAAGAAAAAAGAAGGAAGAAGGAAGAAGAAAGAAGAAGAAGGAAGAAAGGAAGAAGAATAAGCAGGAAGAAGAAGGAAGAAGAAGAAGGAGGAAGTAGAAGGAAGAAGAAGGAAGAAGGAAGAAGAAGGAAGAAGAAGAAGGAAGAAGAAGAAGAACAAGGAAGAAGATGGAAGAAGAAGAAGAAGAAGGAAGAAGAAGGAAGAAGAAAAAAGAAGAAGGAAGAAGTAGGAAGAACAAGAAGGAAGAAGGAAGTAGAAGGAAGAAGAAGCAAGAAGAAGGAAGAAGAAGGAAGAAGAAGTAAGAAGAAGAAGGAAGAAGAAGGAAAAAGGAAGAAGAAGGAAGAAGTAGGAAGAAGAAGGAAGAAGAAGGAAGAAGAAGGAGGAAGAAGAAGGAAGAAGAAGGAAGAAGAAGGAGGAAGAAGAAGGAAGAAGAAGGAAGAAGGAGGAAGTAAAAGGAAGAAGAAGAAGGAAGAAGAAGAAGGAAGAAGAAGGAAGAATAAGAAGGAAGAAGAAGGAGGAAGAAGGAGAAGGAAGAATGATAAAGAAGAAGGAAGAAGAAGAAGGAAGGAAGAAGAAGAAAAAAGAAGAAGGAAGAAGTAGGAAGAAGAAATAGGAAGTATAAGGAAGAAGGAAGAAGAAAGAAGAAGAAGAAGAAGGAAGAAAGGAAGAAGAAGAAGCAGGAAGAAGAAGGAAGAAGAAGAAGGAGGAAGTAGAAGGAAGAAGAAGGAACAAGGAAAAAGAAGGAAGAAGAAGGAAGAAGAAGAAGGAAGAAGAAGAAGAACAAGGAAGAAGAAGGAAGAAGAAGAAGAAGGAAGAAGAAGGAAGAAGAAAAAAGAAGAAGGAAGAAGTAGGAAGAACAAGAAGGAAGAAGGAAGTAGAAGGAAGAAGAAGCAAGAAGAAGGAAGAAGAAGGAAGAAGAAGAAGTAAGAAGAAGAAGGAAGAAGAGGGAAAAAGGAAGAAGAAGGAAGAAGAAGAAGGAAGAAGAAGGAAGAAGAAGGAAGAAGGAGGAAGAAGAAGGAAGAAGAAGGAAGAAGAAGGAGGAAGAAGGAGAAGGAAAAATGAGAAAGAAGAAGGAAGAAGTAAAAGGAAGAAGAAGAAGGAAGAAGAAGAAGGAAGAAGAAGGAAGAAGAAGAAGGAAGAAGAAGGAAGAAGAAGGAGGAAGAAGGAGAAGGAAGAATGATAAAGAAGAAGGAAGAAGAAGAAGGAAGAAGAAAAAAGAAGAAGGAAGAAGTAGGAAGAAGAAATAGGAAGTATAAGGAAGAATGAAGAAGGAAGAAGGAAGAAGAAGCAGGAAGAAGAAGGAAGAAGGAAGAAAAACAAGGAAGAAGAAGGAAGAAGAAGGAAGAAGAAGGAAGAAGAAAAAGTATGTAAAAGGAAGAAAGAAGAAAAAAGAAGGAAGAAGGAAGAAGAAAGAAGAAGAAGAAGGAAGAAGAAGAAGGAAGAAAGGAAGAAGAAGAAGCAGGAAGAAGAAGAAGGAGGAAGTGTAAGGAAGAATGAAGAAGGAAGAAGAAGAAGGAAGAAGAAGGAAGAAGGAAGAAGAACAAGGAAGAAGAAGGAAGAAGAAGGAAGAAGAAATAAGAAGGAGAAGGAAGAAGAAAAAGGAAGTAAAAGGAAGAAAGAAGAAAAAAGAAGGAAGAAGGAAGAAGAAAGAAGAAGAAGAAGGAAGAAAGGAAGAAGAATAAGCAGGAAGAAGAAGGAAGAAGAAGAAGGAGGAAGTAGAAGGAAGAAGAAGGAAGAAGGAATAAGAAGGAAGAAGAAGGAAGAAGAAGAAGGAAGAAGAAGAAGAACAAGGAAGAAGAAGGAAGAAGAAGGAAGAAGAAGAAAAAAGAAGGAAGAAGTAGGAAGAACAAGAAGGAAGAAGAAGCAAGTAGAAGGAAGAAGAAGCAAGACGAAGAAGGAAGAAGAAGTAAGAAGAAGAAGGAAGAAGAAGGAAGAAGAAGGAAGAAGAAGGAAGAAGAAGGAGGAAGAAGGAGAAGGAAGAATAAGAAAGAAGAAGGAAGAAGAAGAAGAAGGAAGAAGAAGGAAGAAAAAGAAGGAAGAAGAAGGAAGAAGAAGAAAAAAGAAGGAAGAAGTAGGAAGAAGAAGTAGGAAGTATAAGGAAGAATGAAGAAGGAAGAAGGAAGAAGAAGGAATAAGAAGGAAGAAGAACAAGGAAGAAGAAGGAAGAAGAAGAAGGAAGAAGGAAGAAGAAATAAGAAGTAGAAGGAAAAAGAAGAAGGAAGAAGAAGAAGGAAGAAGAAGGAATAAGAAGGAGAAGGAAGAAGAAGATGGAAGAAGAAGGAAGAAGAAGAAATAGGAAGAACAAGGAAGAAGAAGAAAGAAGAAGAAGAAGGAGGAAGAAGGAAGAAGAAAGAAGGAAGAAGAAGGAAGAAGAAGGGAGAAAAGGGAAGAAGAAGGAAGAAGAAAGGAAGAAGAAGCAGGAAGAAGAAGGAAGAAGAAGAAGGAAGTATAAGGAAGAATGAAGAAGGAAGAAGGAAGAAGAAGAAGGAAAAAGAAGGAAGAAGGAAGAAGAACAAGGAAGAAGAAGGAAGAAGAAGGAAGAAGAAATAAGAAGTAGAAGGAAGAAGAAAAAGGAAGTAAATGGAAGAAAGAAGAAAAAAGAAGGAAGAAGAAAGAAGAAGAAGGAAGAAAGGAAGAAGAATAAGCAGGAAGAAGAAGGAAGAAGAAGAAGTAGGAAGTAGAAGGAAGAAGAAGGAAGAAGGAAGAAGGAAGAAGAAGGAAGAAGAAGAAGGAAGAAGAAGAAGAACAAGGAAGAAGAAGGAAGAAGAAGAAGAAGGAAGAAGAAGGAAGAAGAAGGAAGAAGAAGAAAAAAGAAGAAGGAAGAAGTAGGAAGAACAAGAAGGAAGAAGAAGCAAGTAGAAGGAAGAAGAAGCAAGACGAAGAAGGAAGAAGAAGTAAGAAGAAGAAGGAAGAAGAAGGAAGAAGAAGGAGGAAGAAGGAGAAGGAAGAATAAGAAAGAAGAAGGAAGAAGAAGAAGAAGGAAGAAGAAGAAGGAAGAAGAAGGAAGAAGAAGAAAAAAGAAGGAAGAAGTAGGAAGAAAGTAGGAAGTATAAGGAAGAATGAAGAAGGAAGAAGGAAGAAGAAGGAAGAAGAACAAGGAAGAAGAAGGAAGAAGAAGAAGAAGGAAGAAGAAATAAGAAGGAGAAGGAAAAAGAAGAAGGAAGAAGAACAAGGAAGAAGAAGGAAGAAGAAGAAGGAAGAAGAAGAAGGAAGAAGAAATAAGAAGGAGAAGGAAAAAGAAGAAGGAAGAAGAAGAAGGAAGAAGAAGGAATAAGAAGGAGAAGGAAGAAGAAGAAGATGGAAGAAGAAGGAAGAAGAAGAAATAGGAAGAAGAAGGAAGAAGAAGAAAGAAGAAGAAGGAGGAAGAAGAAGAAGGAAGAAGAAAGAAGGAAGAAAAATTTAGACGAAGGAAGAAGAAGAAGGAAGAAGAAGGAAGAAGAGGGAAGAAGAAGAAGGAAGAAGAAAGGAAGAAGAAGCAGGAAGAAGAAGGAAGAAGAAGAAGTAGGAAGTATAAGGAAGGAAGAAGAAGGAAGAAGAAATAAGAAGAAGGAAGAAGAAAAAGGAAGTAAAAGGAAGAAAGAAGAAAAAAGAAGGAAGAAGGAAGAAGAAAGAAGAAGAAGAAGGAAGAAAGGAAGAAGAAGAAGCAGGAAGAAGAAGGAAGAAGAAGAAGGAGGATGTAGAAGGAAGAAGAAGGAAGAAGGAAGAAGGAAGAAGAAGGAAGAAGAAGAAGGAAGAAGAAGAAGAAGAACAAGGAAGAAGAAGGAAGAAGAAGGAAGAAGGAAGAAGAAGAAAAAAGAAGAAGGAAGAAGTAGGAAGAACAAGAAGGAAGAAGAAGCAAGTAGAAGGAAGAAGAAGCAAGACGAAGAAGGAAGAAGAAGGAAGAAGAAGTAAGAAGAAGAAGGAAGAAGAAGAAGGAAGAAGAAGGAAGAAGAATAAGGAAGAAGAAGGAAGAAGAAGGAGGAAGAAGGAGAAGGAAGAATAAGAAAGAAGAAGGAAGAAGAAGAAGGAAGAAGAAGAAGGAAGAAGAAGAAGGAAGAAGGAAGAAGAAGGAAGAAGAAGGAAGTAGAAGGAGGAAGAAGGAGAAGGAAGAATAAGAAAGAAGAAGGAAGAAGAAGAAGAAGGAAGAAGAAGAAGGAAGAAGAAGGAAGAAGAAGTAGGAAGTATTAGGAAGAATGAAGAAGGAAGAAGGAAGAAGAAGGAAGAAGAAGGAAGAAGAAGGAAGAAGAAGGAAGAAGGAAGAAGAAGAAGGAAGAAGAAGGAAGAAGAAGAAGGAAGAAGAAGGAAGAAGAAATAAGAAGGAGAAGGAAAAAGAAGGAATAAGAAGAAGGAAGAAGAAGGAAGAAGAAGGAGAAGGAAGAAGAAGAAGATGGAAGAAGAAGGAAGAAGAAGAAGAAGGAAGAAGAAGGAAGAAGAGGAAAGAAGAAGAAGAAGGAGGAAGAAGAAGAAGGAAGAAGAAGGAAGAAGAAGGAAGAAGGAAGAAGAAGAAGGAAGAAGAAGGAAGAAGAAGAAGGAAGAAGAAGGAAGAAGAAATAAGAAGGAGAAGGAAAAAGAAGGAATAAGAAGAAGGAAGAAGAAGGAAGAAGAAGGAGAAGGAAGAAGAAGAAGATGGAAGAAGAAGGAAGAAGAAGAAGAAGGAAGAAGAAGGAAGAAGAGGAAAGAAGAAGAAGAAGGAGGAAGAAGAAGAAGGAAGAAGAAAGAAGGAAGAAGAAGGAAGACGAAGGAAGAAGAAGAAGGAAGAAGAGGGAAGAAGAAGAAGGAAGAAGAAAGGAAGAAGAAGAAGGAATAAGAAGAAGGAAGAAGAAGAAGTAGGAAGTATAAGAAAGAATGAAGAAGGAAGAAGGAAGAAGAAGGAAGAAGAAGGAAGAAGGAAGAAGAACAAGGAAGAAGAAGGAAGAAGAAGAAGGAAGAAGATGGAAGAAGAAATAAGAAGGAGAAGGAAGAAGAAAAAGGAAGTAAAAGGAAGAAAGAAGAAAAAAGAAGGAAGAAGAAAGAAGAAGAAGGAAGAAAGGAAGAAGAATAAGCAGGAAGAAGAAGGAAGAAGAAGAAGGAGGAAGTAGAAGGAAGAAGAAGGAAGAAGGAAGAAGGAAGAAGAAGGAAGAAGAAGAAGGAAGAAGAAGAAGAACAAGGAAGAAGAAGGAAGAAGAAGAAGAAGGAAGAAGAAGGAAGAAGAAGAAAAAAGAAGAAGGAAGAAGTAGGAAGAACAAGAAGGAAGAAGAAGCAAGTAGAAGGAAGAAGAAGCAAGACGAAGAAGGAAGAAGAAGTAAGAAGAAGAAGGAAGAAGAAGGAAGAAGAAGGAAGAAGAAGGAGGAAGAAGGAGAAGGAAGAATAAGAAAGAAGAAGGAAGAAGAAGAAGGAAGAAGAAGAAGGAAGAAGAAGGAAGAAGAAGAAAAAAGAAGGAAGAAGTAGGAAGAAGAAGTAGGAAGTATAAGGAAGAATGAAGAAGGAAGAAGAAGGAAGAAGAAGGAAGAAGAAGGAAGAAGGAAGAAGAACAAGGAAGAAGAAGGAAGAAGAAGGAAGAAGAAATAAGAAGGAGAAGGAAAAAGAAGAAGGAAGAAGAACAAGGAAGAAGAAGGAAGAAGAAGAAGGAAGAAGAAATAAGAAGGAGAAGGAACAAGAAGAAGGAAGAAGAAGAAGGAAGAAGAAGGAATAAGAAGGAGAAGGAAGAAGAAGAAGATGGAAGAAGAAGGAAGAAGAAGAAATAGGAAGAAGAAGGAAGAAGAAGAAAGAAGAAGAAGAAGGAGGAAGAAGAAGAAGGAAGAAGAAAGAAGGAAGAAGAATTTAGACGAAGGAAGAAGAAGGAAGAAGAGGGAAGAAGAAGAAGGAAGAAGAAAGGAAGAAGAAGCAGGAAGAAGAAGAAGGAAGAAGAAGAAGTAGGAAGTATAAGGAAGAATGAAGAAGGAAGAAGGAAGAAGAAGAAGGAAGAAGAAGGAAGAAGGAAGAAGAACAAGGAAGAAGAAGAAGGAAGAAGAAGGAAGAAGAAATAAGAAGGAGAAGGAAGAAGAAAAAGGAAGTAAAAGGAAGAAAGAAGAAAAAAGAAGGAAGAAGGAAGAAGAAAGAAGAAGAAGAAGAAGGAAGAAAGGAAGAAGAAGAAGCAGGAAGAAGAAGGAAGAAGAAGAAGGAGGAAGTAGAAGGAAGAAGAAGGAACAAGGAAGAAGAAGGAAGAAGAAGAAGGAAGAAAAAGGAAGAAGACGGAAGAAGAAGAAGAAGAAGGAAGAAGAAGGAAGAAGAAAAAAGAAGAAGGAAGAAGTAGGAAGAACAAGAAGGAAGAAGGAAGTAGAAGGAAGAAGAAGCAAGAAGAAGGAAGAAGAAGGAAGAAGAAGTAAGAAGAAGAAGAAGGAAGAAGAAGGAAAAAGGAAGAAGAAGGAAGAAGAAGGAAGAAGAAGAAGGAAGAAGAAGGAAGAAGAAGGAGGAAGAAGAAGGAAGAAGAAGGAAGAAGAAGGAGGAAGAAGAAGGAAGAAGAAGGAGGAAGAAGAAGGAAGAAGAAGGAAGAAGAAGGAGGAAGAAGGAGAAGGAAGAAGAAGGAAGAAGAAGAAGGAAGAAGAAGGAAGAAGAAGGAGGAAGAAGGAGAAGGAAGAATGATAAAGAAGAAGGAAGAAGAAGAAGGAAGGAAGAAGAAGAAAAAAGAAGAAGGAAGAAGTAGGAAGAAGAAATAGGAAGTATAAGGAAGAATGAAGAAGGAAGAAGGAAGAAGAAGAAGGAAGAAGAAGGAAGAAGGAAGAAAAACAAGGAAGAAGAAGGAAGAAGAAGGAAGAAGAAGGAAGAAGAAAAAGTATGTAAAAGGAAGAAAGAAGAAAAAAGAAGGAAGAAGGAAGAAGAAAGAAGAAGAAGAAGGAAGAAGAAGAAGGAAGAAAGGAAGAAGAAGAAGCAGGAAGAAGAAGGAAGAAGAAGGAGGAAGAAGAAGGAAGAAGAAGGAAGAAGGAAGAAGAAGGAAGAAGAAGGAAGAAGAAGAAGAAGAAGAACAAGGAAGAAGAAGGAAGAAGAAGAAAAAAGAAGGAAGAAGTAGGAAGAACAAGAAGGAAGAAGAAGCAAGTAGAAGGAAGAAGAAGCAAGACGAAGAAGGAAGAAGAAGTAAGAAGAAGTAAGAAGAAGGAAGAAGAAGGAAGAAGAAGGAAGAAGAAGGAGGAAGAAGGAGAAGGAAGAATAAGAAAGAAGAAGGAAGAAGAAGAAGGAAGAAAAAGAAGGAAGAAGAAGGAAGAAGAAGAAAAAAGAAGGAAGAAGTAGGAAGAAGAAGTAGGAAGTATAAGGAAGAATGAAGAAGGAAGAAGGAAGAAGAAGGAAGAAGAAGGAAGAAGGAAGAAGAACAAGGAAGAAGAAGGAAGAAGAAGAAGAAGAAGGAAGAAGAAATAAGAAGAAGAAGGAAAAAGAAGAAGGAAGAAGAAGAAGGAAGAAGAAGGAATAAGAAGGAGAAGGAAGATGAAGATGGAAGAAGAAGGAAGAAGAAGAAATAGGAAGAACAAGGAAGAAGAAGAAAGAAGAAGAAGAAGAAGGAGGAAGAAGAAGGAAGAAGAAAGAAGGAAGAAGAATTTAGAAGAAGGAAGAAGAGGGAAGAAGAAGGAAGAAGAAAGGAAGAAGAAGCAGGAAGAAGAAGAAGAAGTAGGAAGTATAAGGAAGAATGAAGAAGGAAGAAGGAAGAAGAAGAAGGAAGAAGAAGGAAGAAGGAAGAAGAACAAGGAAGAAGAAGGAAGAAGAAGAAGGAAGAAGAAGGAAGAAGAAATAAGAAGGAGAAGGAAGAAGAAAAAGGAAGTAAAAGGAAGAAAGAAGAAAAAAGAAGGAAGAAGAAAGAAGAAGAAGAAGGAAGAAAGGAAGAAGAATAAGCAGGAAGAAGAAGGAAGAAGAAGAAGTAGGAAGTAGAAGGAAGAAGAAGGAAGAAGGAAGAAGGAAGAAGAAGGAAGAAGAAGAAGGAAGAAGAAGGAAGAAGAAGAAGAACAAGGAAGAAGAAGGAAGAAGAAGAAGAAGGAAGAAGAAGGAAGAAGAAGAAAAAAGAAGAAGGAAGAAGTAGGAAGAACAAGAAGGAAGAAGAAGCAAGTAGAAGGAAGAAGAAGCAAGACGAAGAAGGAAGAAGAAGTAAGAAGAAGAAGGAAGAAGAAGGAAGAAGAAGGAGGAAGAAGGAGAAGGAAGAATAAGAAAGAAGAAGGAAGAAGAAGATGGAAGAAGAAGAAGGAAGAAGGAAGAAGAAGAAAAAAGAAGGAAGAAGTAGGAAGAAGAAGTAGGAAGTATAAGGAAGAATGAAGAAGGAAGAAGGAAGAAGAAGGAAGAAGAAGGAAGAAGAACAAGGAAGAAGAAGGAAGAAGAAGAAGGAAGAAGAAATAAGAAGGAGAAGGAAAAAGAAGAAGGAAGAAGAACAAGGAAGAAGAAGGAAGAAGAAGAAGGAAGAAGAAATAAGAAGGAGAAGGAAAAAGAAGAAGGAAGAAGAAGAAGGAAGAAGAAGGAATAAGAAGGAGAAGGAAGAAGAAGATGGAAGAAGAAGGAAGAAGAAGGAAGAAGGAAGAAGAACAAGGAAGAAGAAGGAAGAAGAGGAAGGAAGAAGAAGGAAGAAGAAATAAGAAGGAAGAAGAAAAAGGAAGTAAAAGGAAGAAAGAAGAAAAAAGAAGGAAGAAGGAAGAAGAAAGAAGAAGAAGAAGGAAGAAAGGAAGAAGAAGAAGCAGGAAGAAGAAGGAAGAAGAAGAAGGAGGATGTAGAAGGAAGAAGAAGGAAGAAGGAAGAAGGAAGAAGAAGGAAGAAGAAGAACAAGGAAGAAGAAGGAAGAAGAAGGAAGAAGAAGGAAGAAGAAGAAAAAAGAAGAAGGAAGAAGTAGGAAGAACAAGAAGGAAGAAGAAGCAAGTAGAAGGAAGAAGAAGCAAGACGAAGAAGGAAGAAGAAGGAAGAAGAAGTAAGAAGAAGAAGGAAGAAGAAGAAGGAAGAAGAAGGAAGAAGAAGAAGGAAGAAGAAGGAAGAAGAAGGAAGAAGAAGAAGGAAGAAGAAGGAAGAAGAAGGAAGAAGAAGGAGGAAGAAGGAGAAGGAAGAATAAGAAAGAAGAAGGAAGAAGAAGAAGGAAGAAGAAGAAGGAAGAAGGAAGAAGAAGAAAAAAGAAGGAAGAAGTAGGAAGAAGAAGTAGGAAGTATAAGGAAGAATGAAGAAGGAAGAAGGAAGAAGGAAGAAGAAGGAAGAAGAAGGAAGAAGGAAGAAGAACAACGAAGAAGAAGGAAGAAGAAGGAAGAAGAAATAAGAAGGAGAAGGAAAAAGAAGAAGGAAGAAGATGGAAGAAGAAGGAAGAAGAAGGAATAAGAAGGAGAAGGAAGAAGAAGAAGATGGAAGAAGAAGGAAGAAGAAGAAATAGGAAGAAGAAGGAAGAAGAAGAAAGAAGAAGAAGGAGGAAGAAGAAGAAGGAAGAAGAAAGAAGGAAGAAGAATTTAGACGAAAGAAGAAGGAAGAAGAGGGAAGAAGAAGGAAGAAGAAAGGAAGAAGAAGCAGGAAGAAGAAGTAGCAAGTATAAGGAAGAATGAAGAAGGAAGAAGGAAGAAGAAGGAAGAAGGAAGAAAAACAAGGAAGAAGAAGAAGGAAGAAGAAGGAAGAAGAAATAAGAAGGAGAAGGAAGAAGAAAAAGGAAGTAAAAGGAAGAAAGAAGAAAAAAGAAGGAAGAAGGAAGAAGAAAGAAGAAGAAGAAGAAGAAGGAAGAAAGGAAGAAGAAGAAGAAGCAGGAAGAAGAAGGAATAAGAAGGAGGAAGTAGAAGGAAGAAGAAGGAACAAGGAAGAAGGAAGAAGAAGGAAAAAGAAGGAAGAAGAAGGAAGAAGAAGAAGAACAAGGAAGAAGAAGGAAGAAGAAGGAAGAAGAAGGAAGAAGAAGAAAAAAGAAGAAGGAAGAAGTAGGAAGAACAAGAAGGAAGAAGAAGCAAGTAGAAGGAAGAAGAAGGAAGATGAAGGAAGAAGAAGGAACAAGGAAGAAGGAAGAAGAAGGAAGAAGAAGAAGGAAGAAGAAGGAAGAAGAAGGAAGAAGAAGGAAGAAGAAGGAGGAAGAAGGAGAAGGAAGAAGAAGAAGGAAGAAGAAGAAGGAAGAAGAAGGAAGAAGAAGAAAAAAGAAGGAAGAAGTAGGAAGAAGAAGTAGGAAGTATAAGGAAGAATGAAGAAGTGAAGAAGGAAGAAGGAAGAAGAAGGAAGAAGAAGGAGAAGGAAGAAGAAGAAGGAAAAAGAAGAAGGAAGAAGAAGAAGGAAGAAAAGAAGGAAGAAGGAAGAAGAAGAAGGAAGAAGAAGGAAGAAGAAGGAAGAAGAAGGAGGAAGAAGGAGAAGGAAGAATAAGAAGGAAGAAGAAGAAGGAAGAAGAAGGAAGAAGAAGAAAAAAGAAGGAAGAAGTGGGAAGAAGAAGTAGGAAGTATAAGGAAGAATGAAGAAGTGAAGAAGAAAGAAGAAGGAGAAGGAAGAAGAAGGAGAAGGAAGAAGAAGAAGGAAAAAGAAGAAGGAAGAAGAAGAAGGAAGAAAAGAAGGAAGAAGGAAGAAGAAGGAAGAAGAAAAAGGAAGAAGAAGAGCAAGCAAGAAGGAAGAAGAAGAAGATGGAAGAAGAAGAAGGAAGAAGAAGGATGAAGAAGGAAGAAGAAGAAGGAAGAAGGTAGAAGAAAAAGGAAGAAGAAGATGGAAGAAGGAAGAAGAAGCAAGAAGAAGGAAGAAGAAGAAGGAAGAAGAAGGAAGAAGGAGGAAGTAGAAGGAAGATGGAGGAAGAAGGAAGAAGAAGGAAGAAGAAGGAAGAAGAAGGAAGAAGAAGAAGGGAGAAGAACAAGGAAGAAGAAGGAAGAAGAAGATGAAGAAGAAGAAGAAGAAGAAGAAGAAGAAGGAAGAAGAAGGAAGAAGAAAAAAGAAGAAGGAAGAAGTAGGAAGAGCAAGAAGGAAGAAGGAAGTAGAAGGAAGAAGAAGCAAGAAGAAGAAGGAAGAAGAAGGAAGAAGTAAGAAGAAGAAGGAAGAAGAAGAAGAAGGAAAAAGGAAGAAGAAGGAAGAAGAAAGAAGAAGAAGAAGGAAGAAGAAGGAAGAAGAAGGAAGAAGAAGGAGGAAGAAGAAGGAAGAAGAAGGAAGAAGAAGGAGGAAGAAGGAGAAGGAAAAATGAGAAAGAAGAAGGAAGAAGTAAAAGGAAGAAGAAGAAGGAAGAAGAAGAAGGAAGAAGAAGGAAGAAGAAGGAAGAAGAAGAAGGAAGAAGAAGGAAGAAGAAGGAAGAAGAAGGAGGAAGAAGGAGAAGGAAGAATGATAAAGAAGAAGAAAGAAGTAGAAGGAAGAAGAAGAAGGAAGAAGAAGGAAGAAGAAGGAAGAAGAAGAAGGAAGTATAAGGAAGAATGAAGAAGGAAGAAGGAAGAAGAAGAAGGAAGAAGAAGGAAGAAGGAAGAAAAACAAGGAAGAAGAAGGAAGAAGAAGGAAGAAGAAGGAAGAAGAAAAAGGATGTAAAAGGAAGAAAGAAGAAGGAAGAAGGAAGAAGAAGAAGAAGAAGAAGAAGTAAGAAAGGAAGAAGAAGAAGCATGAAGAAGAAGAAGGAGGAAGTATAAGGAAGAATGAAAAAGGAAGAAGGAAGAAGAAGGAAGAAGGAAGAAGAACAAGGAAGAAGAAGGAAGAAGAAGGAAGAAGAAGGAAGAAGAAATAAGAAGGAGAAGGAAGAAGAAAAAGGAAGTAAAAGGAAGAAAGAAGAAAAAAGAAGGAAGAAGGAAGAAGAAAGAAGAAGAAGGAAGAAAGGAAGAAGAATAAGCAGGAAGAAGAAGGAAGAAGAAGAAGGAGGAAGTAGAAGGAAGAAGAAGGAAGAAGGAAGAAGAAGGAAGAAGAAGAAAAAAGAAGAAGGAAGAAGTAGGAAGAACAAGAAGGAAGAAGAAGCAAGTAGAAGGAAGAAGAAGCAAGACGAAGAAGGAAGAAGAAGGAAGAAGAAGGAAGAAGAAGGAAGAAGAAGGAAGAAGAAGGAGGAAGAAGGAGAAGGAAGAATAAGAAAGAAGAAGGAAGAAGAAGGAAGAAGAAGATGGAAGAAGAAGAAGGAAGAAGAAGGAAGAAGAAGAAAAAAGAAGGAAGAAGTAGGAAGTATAAGGAAAAATGAATAAGGAAGAAGGAAGAAGAAGGAAGAAGAAGGAAGAAGGAAGAAGAACAAGGAAGAAGAAGGAAGAAGAAGAAGGAAGAAGAAGGAAGAAGAAATAAGAAGGAGAAGGAAAAAGAAGGAAGAAGAAGAAGGAAGAAGAAGGAATAAGAAGGAGAAGGAAGAAGAAGATGGAAGAAGGAAGAAGAAGAATTAGGAAGAAGAAGGAAGAAGAAGAAAGAAGAAGAAGAAGGAGAAAGAAGAAGAAGGAAGAAGAAAGAAGGAAGAAGAATTTAGACGAAGGAAGAAGAAGAAGGAAGAAGAGGGAAGAAGAAGAAGGAAGAAGAAAGGAAGAAGAAGCAGGAAGAAGAAGGAAGAAGAAGAAGTAGGAAGAAGGAAGAAGAAGAAAAAAGAAGGAAGAAGTAGGAAGTATAAGGAAGAATGAAGAAGGAAGAAGGAAGAAGGAAGAAGGAAGAAGAAGGAAGAAGAAGGAAGAAGGAAGAAGAACAAGGAAGAAGAAGGAAGAAGAAGATGGAAGAAGAAGGAAGAAGAAATAAGAAGGAGAAGGAAAAAGAAGAAGGAAGAACATGGAAGAAGAAGGAAGAAGAAGGAATAAGAAGGAGAAGGCAGAAGAAGAAGTTGGAAGAAGAAGGAAGAAGAAGAAACAGGAAGAAGAAGGAAGAAGAAAGAAGAAGAAGATGGAGGAAGAAGAAGAAGAAAGAAGGAAGAAGAATTTAGACGAAGGAAGAAGAAGAAGGATGAAGAGGGAAGAAGAAGAAGGAAGAAGAAAGGAAGAAGAAGCAGGAAGAAGAAGAAGGAAGAAGAAGTAGGAAGTTTAAGGAAGAATGAAGAAGGAAGAAGGAAGAAGAAGAAGGAAGAAGAAGGAAGAAGGAAGAAGAACAAGGAAGAAGAAGAAGGAAGAAGAAATAAGAAGGAGAAGGAAGAAGAAAAAGGAAGTAAAAGGAAGAAAGAAGAAAAAAGAAGGAAGAAGGAAGAAGAAAGAAGAAGAAGAAGAAGGAAGAAAGGAAGAAGAAGAAGCAGGAAGAATAAGGAAGAAGAAGAAGGAGGAAGTAGAAGGAAGAAGAAGGACCAAGGAAGAAGGAAGAATAAGAAAGAAGAAGGAAGAAGAAGAAGGAAGAAGAAGAACAAGGAAGAAGAAGGAAGAAGAAGAAGAAGGAAGAAGAAGGAAGAAGAAGAAAAAAGAAGAAGGAAGAACTAGGAAGAACAAGAAGGAAGAAGAAGCAATTAGAAGGAAGAAGAAGCAAGACGAAGAATGAAGAAGAAGTAAGAAGAAGAAGGAAGAAGAAGGAAGAAGAAGGAGGAAGAAGGAGAAGGAAGAATAAGAAAGAAGAAGGAAGAAGAAGAAGGAAGAAGAAGAAGGAAGAAGAAGGAAGAAGAAGAAAAAAGAAGGAAGAAGTAGGAAGAAGAAGTAGGAAGTATAAGGAAGAATGAAGAAGGAAGAAGAAGGAAGAAGAAGGAAGAAGAAGAAGGAAGAAGAACAAGGAAGAAGAAGGAAGAAGGAGAAGGAAAAAGAAGAAGGAAGAAGAACAAGGAAGAAGAAGGAAGAAGAAGAAGGAAGAAGAAATAAGAAGGAGAAGGAAAAAGAAGAAGGAAGAAGAAGGAATAAGAAGGAGAAGGAAGAAGAAGAAGATGGAAGAAGAAGGAAGAAGAAGAAATAGGAAGAAGAAGGAAGAAGAAGAAAGAAGAAGAAGAAGGAGGAAGAAGAAGAAGGAAGAAGAAAGAAGGAAGAAGAATTTAGACGAAGGAAGAAGAAGAAGGAAGAAGAGGGAAGAAGAAGGAAGAAGAAAGGAAGAAGAAGCAGGAAGAAGTAGCAAGTATAAGGAAGAATGAAGAAGGAAGAAGGAAGAAGAAGAAGGAAGAAGAAGGAAGAAGGAAGAAGAACAAGGAAGAAGAAGAAGGAAGAAGAAGGAAGAAGAAATAAGAAGGAGAAGGAAGAAGAAAAAGGAAGTAAAAGGAAGAAAGAAGAAAAAAGAAGGAAGAAGGAAGAAGAAAGAAGAAGAAGAAGGAAGAAAGGAAGAAGAAGAAGAAGCAGGAAGAAGAAGGAGGAAGTAAAAGGAAGAAGAAGGAACAAGGAAGAAGGAAGAAGAAGGAAGAAGAAGGAAGAAGAAGGAAGAAGAAGAAGAACAAGGAAGAAGAAGGAAGAAGAAGAAGAAGGAAGAAGAAGGAAGAAGAAGAAAAAAGAAGAAGGAAGAAGTATGAAGAACAAGAAGGAAGAAGAAGCAAGTAGAAGGAAGAAGAAGGAAGATGAAGGAAGAAGAAGGAACAAGTAAGAAGGAAGAAGAAGGAAGAAGAAGGAAGAAGAAGAAGGAAGAAGAAGGAAGAAGAAGGAAGAAGAAGGAGGAAGAAGGAGAAGGAAGAAGAAGAAGGAAGAAGAAGGAAGAAGAAGGAAGAAGAAGAAAAAAAGAAGGAAGAAGTAGGAAGAAGAAGTAGGAAGTATAAGGAAGAATGAAGAAGGAAGAAGAAGGAAGAAGAAGGA
Source organism: Dendrobates tinctorius (assembly GCF_039654945.1). Lineage (NCBI taxonomy): Eukaryota > Metazoa > Chordata > Amphibia > Anura > Dendrobatidae > Dendrobates > Dendrobates tinctorius. Next base: position 8,978,076 of record NW_027361971.1, on the reverse strand, counting down.
AGAAGGAAGAAGAAGGAAGAAGAAGAAGGAAGAAGAAGGAAGAAGAAATAAGAAGGAGAAGGAAAAAGAAGAAGGAAGAAGAAGGAAGAAGAAGGAAGAAGAAGGAATAAGAAGGAGAAGGAAGAAGAAGAAGATGGAAGAAGAAAGAAGAAGAAGGAAGAAGTAGGAAGAAGAAGGAAGAAGAAGTAGAAGGAAGAAGGAGAAGGAAGAAGAAGAAGGAAGAAGGAAGAAGGAAGAAGAAGGAAGAAGAACAAGGAAGAAAAAGGAAGAAGAAAGAAGAAGGAGAAGGAAGAAGAAGGAAGAAGAAGGAAGAAGAAGAAGAAGAAAGAAGAAGAAGGAAGAAGAAGAATAAAGAAGAAGTAAGAAGTAGGAAGTATAAGAAAGAATGAAGAAGGAAGAAGAAGAAGGAAGAAGAAAGAAGAAGGAAGAAAAACAAGGAAGAAGAAGGAAGAAGAAGGAAGAAGAAGGAAGAAGAAAAAGGATGTAAAAGGAAGAAAGAAGGAAGAAGGAAGAATGAAGAAGAAAGAAGAAGAAGAAGAAGGAAGAAAAAAAGGAAGAAGGAAGAAGAAGGAAGAAGAAAAAGGAAGAAGAAGAACAAGCAAGAAGGAAGAAGAAGAAGAAGAAGAAGGAAGAAGAAGGAAGAAGAAGGAAGAAGAAGAAGAAGAAGGAAGAAGAAGGAAGAAGAAGAAAAAAGAAGAAGGAAGAAGTAGGAAGTATAAGGAAGAATGAAGAAGGAAGAAGAAGAAGGAAGAAGAAAGAAGAAGGAAGAAAAAGAAGGAAGAAGAAGGAAGAAGAAGGAAGAAGAAAAAGGATGTAAAAGGAAGAAAGAAGGAAGAAGGAAGAATGAAGAAGAAAGAAGAAGAAGAAGAAGGAAGAAGAAGAAGGAAGAAAGGAAGAAAAAGAAGCAGGAAGAAGAAGAAGGAGGAAGTATAAGGAAGAATGAAGAAGGAAGAAGGAAGAAGAAGAAGGAAGAAGAAGGAAGAAGGAAGAAGAACAAGGAAGAAGAAGGAAGAAGAAGAAGGAAGAAGAAGGAAGAAGAAATAAGAAGGAGAAGGAAGAAGAAAAAGGAAGTAAAAGGAAGAAAGAAGAAAGAAGAAGAAGAAGGAAGAAGAAGAAGAAGGAAGAAAGGAAGAAGAATAAGCAGGAAGAAGAAGGAAGAAGAAGAAGGAGGAAGAAGAAGGAAGAAGGAAGAAGGAAGAAGAAGGAAGAAGAAGGAAGAAGAAGAAGGAAGAAGAAGAAGAACAAGGAAGAAGAAGGAAGAAGAAGAAGAAGGAAGAAGAAGGAAGAAGAAGGAAGAAGAAGAAAAAAGAAGAAGGAAGAAGTAGGAAGAACAAGAAGGAAGAAGAAGGAAGAAGAAGCAAGACGAAGAATGAAGAAGAAGTAAGAAGAAGAAGGAAGAAGAAGGAAGAAGAAGGAGGAAGAAGGAGAAGGAAGAATAAGAAAGAAGAAGGAAGAAGAAGAAGGAAGAAGAAGAAGCAAGAAGAAGGAAGAAGAAGAAAAAAGAAGGAAGAAGTAGGAAGAAGAAGTAGGAAGTATAAGGAAGAATGAAGAAGGAAGAAGAAGGAAGAAGAAGGAAGAAGAAGGAAGAAGAACAAGGAAGAAGAAGGAAGAAGGAGAAGGAAAAAGAAGAAGGAAGAAGAACAAGGAAGAAGAAGGAAGAAGAAGAAGGAAGAAGAAATAAGAAGGAGAAGGAAAAAGAAGAAGGAAGAAGAAGGAATAAGAAGGAGAAGGAAGAAGAAGAAGATGGAAGAAGAAGGAAGAAGAAGAAATAGGAAGAAGAAGGAAGAAGAAGAAAGAAGAAGAAGAAGGAGGAAGAAGAAGAAGGAAGAAGAAAGAAGGAAGAAGAATTTAGACGAAGGAAGAAGAAGAAGGAAGAAGAGGGAAGAAGAAGGAAGAAGAAAGGAAGAAGAAGCAGGAAGAAGTAGCAAGTATAAGGAAGAATGAAGAAGGAAGAAGGAAGAAGAAGAAGGAAGAAGAAGGAAGAAGGAAGAAGAACAAGGAAGAAGAAGAAGGAAGAAGAAGGAAGAAGAAATAAGAAGGAGAAGGAAGAAGAAAAAGGAAGTAAAAGGAAGAAAGAAGAAAAAAGAAGGAAGAAGGAAGAAGAAAGAAGAAGAAGAAGGAAGAAAGGAAGAAGAAGAAGAAGCAGGAAGAAGAAGGAGGAAGTAAAAGGAAGAAGAAGGAACAAGGAAGAAGGAAGAAGAAGGAAGAAGATGGAAGAAGAAGGAAGAAGAAGAAGAACAAGGAAGAAGAAGGAAGAAGAAGAAGAAGGAAGAAGAAGGAAGAAGAAGAAAAAAGAAGAAGGAAGAAGTAGGAAGAACAAGAAGGAAGAAGAAGCAAGTAGAAGGAAGAAGAAGGAAGATGAAGGAAGAAGAAGGAAGAAGGAAGAAGAAGGAAGAAGAAGGAAGAAGAAGAAGGAAGAAGAAGGAAGAAGAAGGAAGAAGAAGGAGGAAGAAGGAGAAGGAAGAAGAAGGAAGAAGAAGGAAGAAGAAGAAAAAAGAAGGAAGAAGTAGGAAGAAGAAGTAGGAAGTATAAGGAAGAATGAAGAAGGAAGAAGAAGGAAGAAGAAGGAAGAAGGAAGAAGAAGGAAGAAGAAGGAAGAAGAAGAAGGAAGAAGAAGGAAGAAGAAGGAAGAAGAAATAAGAAGGAGAAGGAAAAAGAAGAAGGAAGAAGAAGGAAGAAGAAGGAAGAAGAAGGAATAAGAAGGAGAAGGAAGAAGAAGAAGATGGAAGAAGAAAGAAGAAGAAGGAAGAAGTAGGAAGAAGAAGGAAGAAGAAGTAGAAGGAAGAAGGAGAAGGAAGAAGAAGAAGGAAGAAGGAAGAAGGAAGAAGAAGGAAGAAGAACAAGGAAGAAAAAGGAAGAAGAAAGAAGAAGTAGAAGGAAGAAGAAGGAAGAAGAAGGAAGAAGAAGAAGAAGAAAGAAGAAGAAGGAAGAAGAAGAAAAAAGAAGAAGGAAGAAGTAGGAAGTATAAGGAAGAATGAAGAAGGAAGAAGAAGAAGGAAGAAGAAAGAAGAAGGAAGAAAAACAAGGAAGAAGAAGGAAGAAGAAGGAAGAAGAAGGAAGAAGAAAAAGGATGTAAAAGGAAGAAAGAAGGAAGAAGGAAGAATGAAGAAGAAAGAAGAAGAAGAAGAAGGAAGAAGAAGAAGGAAGAAAGGAAGAAGAAGAAGCAGGAAGAAGAAGAAGGAGGAAGTATAAGGAAGAATGAAGAAGGAAGAAGGAAGAAGAAGGAAGGAAGATTAAGGAAGAAGGAAGAAGAACAAGGAAGAAGAAGGAAGAAGAAGAAGGAAGAAGAAGGAAGAAGAAATAAGAAGGAGAAAGAAGAAGAAAAAGGAAGTAAAAGGAAGAAAGAAGAAAAAAGAAGGAAGAAGAAAGAAGAAGAAGAAGGAAGAAAGGAAGAAGAATAAGCAGGAAGAAGAAGAAGGAGGAAGAAGAAGGAAGAAGGAAGAAGGAAGAAGAAGGAAGAAGAAGAAGGAAGAAGAAGAAGGAAGAAGAAGAAGAACAAGGAAGAAGAAGGAAGAAGAAGAAGAAGAAGGAAGAAGAAGGAAGAAGAAGGAAGAAGAAGAAAAAAGAAGAAGGAAGAAGTAGGAAGAACAAGAAGGAAGAAGAAGCAAGTAGAAGGAAGAAGAAGCAAGACGAAGAATGAAGAAGAAGTAAGAAGAAGAAGGAAGAAGAAGGAAGAAGAAGGAAGAAGAAGGAGGAAGAAGGAGAAGGAAGAATAAGAAAGAAGAAGGAAGAAGAAGAAGGAAGAAGAAGGAAGAAGAAGAAAAAAGAAGGAAGAAGTAGGAAGAAGAAGTAGGAAGTATAAGGAAGAATGAAGAAGGAAGAAGAAGGAAGAAGAAGGAAGAAGAACAAGGAAGAAGAAGGAAGAAGGAGAAGGAAAAAGAAGAAGGAAGAAGAACAAGGAAGAAGAAGGAAGAAGAAGAAGGAAGAAGAAATAAGAAGGAGAAGGAAAAAGAAGAAGGAAGAAGAAGGAATAAGAAGGAGAAGGAAGAAGAAGAAGATGGAAGAAGAAGGAAGAAGAAGAAATAGGAAGAAGAAGGAAGAAGAAGAAAGAAGAAGAAGAAGGAGGAAGAAGAAGAAGGAAGAAGAAAGAAGGAAGAAGAATTTAGACGAAGGAAGAAGAAGAAGGAAGAAGAGGGAAGAAGAAGGAAGAAGAAAGGAAGAAGAAGCAGGAAGAAGTAGCAAGTATAAGGAAGAATGAAGAAGGAAGAAGGAAGAAGAAGAAGGAAGAAGAAGGAAGAAGGAAGAAGAACAAGGAAGAAGAAGAAGGAAGAAGAAGGAAGAAGAAATAAGAAGGAGAAGGAAGAAGAAAAAGGAAGTAAAAGGAAGAAAGAAGAAAAAAGAAGGAAGAAGGAAGAAGAAAGAAGAAGAAGAAGGAAGAAAGGAAGAAGAAGAAGAAGCAGGAAGAAGAAGGAGGAAGTAAAAGGAAGAAGAAGGAACAAGGAAGAAGGAAGAAGAAGGAAGAAGAAGGAAGAAGAAGGAAGAAGAAGAAGAACAAGGAAGAAGAAGGAAGAAGAAGAAGAAGGAAGAAGAAGGAAGAAGAAGAAAAAAGAAGAAGGAAGAAGTAGGAAGAACAAGAAGGAAGAAGAAGCAAGTAGAAGGAAGAAGAAGGAAGATGAAGGAAGAAGAAGGAACAAGGAAGAAGGAAGAAGAAGGAAGAAGAAGGAAGAAGAAGAAGGAAGAAGAAGGAAGAAGAAGGAAGAAGAAGGAGGAAGAAGGAGAAGGAAGAATAAGAAGGAAGAAGAAGGAAGAAGAAGAAAAAAGAAGGAAGAAGTAGGAAGAAGAAGTAGGAAGTATAAGGAAGAATGAAGAAGGAAGAAGAAGGAAGAAGAAGGAAGAAGGAAGAAGAAGGAAGAAGAAGGAAGAAGAAGAAGGAAGAAGAAGGAAGAAGAAATAAGAAGGAGAAGGAAAAAGAAGAAGGAAGAAGAAGGAAGAAGAAGGAATAAGAAGGAGAAGGAAGAAGAAGAAGATGGAAGAAGAAAGAAGAAGAAGGAAGAAGTAGGAAGAAGAAGGAAGAAGAAGTAGAAGGAAGAAGGAGAAGGAAGAAGAAGAAGGAAGAAGGAAGAAGGAAGAAGAAGGAAGAAGAACAAGGAAGAAAAAGGAAGAAGAAAGAAGAAGGAGAAGGAAGAAGAAGGAAGAAGAAGAAGAAGAAAGAAGAAGAAGGAAGAAGAAGAAAAAAGAAGAAGGAAGAAGTAGGAAGTATAAGGAAGAATGAAGAAGGAAGAAGAAGAAGGAAGAAGAAAGAAGAAGGAAGAAAAACAAGGAAGAAGAAGGAAGAAGAAGGAAGAAGAAGGAAGAAGAAAAAGGATGTAAAAGGAAGAAAGAAGGAAGAAGGAAGAATGAAGAAGAAAGAAGAAGAAGAAGAAGAAGAAGGAAGAAGAAGAAGGAAGAAAGGAAGAAGAAGAAGCAGGAAGAAGAAGAAGGAGGAAGTATAAGGAAGAATGAAGAAGGAAGAAGAAGAAGGAAGAAGAAGGAAGAAGGAAGAAGAACAAGGAAGAAGAAGGAAGAAGAAGAAGGAAGAAGAAGGAAGAAGAAATAAGAAGGAGAAAGAAGAAGAAAAAGGAAGTAAAAGGAAGAAAGAAGAAAAAAGAAGGAAGAAGAAAGAAGAAGAAGAAGGAAGAAAGGAAGAAGAATAAGCAGGAAGAAGAAGAAGGAGGAAGAAGAAGGAAGAAGGAAGAAGGAAGAAGAAGGAAGAAGAAGGAAGAAGAAGAAGGAAGAAGAAGAAGAACAAGGAAGAAGAAGGAAGAAGAAGAAGGAAGAAGAAGGAAGAAGAAGGAAGAAGAAGAAAAAAGAAGAAGGAAGAAGTAGGAAGAACAAGAAGGAAGAAGAAGCAAGTAGAAGGAAGAAGAAGCAAGACGAAGAATGAAGAAGAAGTAAGAAGAAGAAGGAAGAAGAAGGAAGAAGAAGGAAGAAGAAGGAGGGAGAAGGAAGAATAAGAAAGAAGAAGGAAGAAGAAGAAGGAAGAAGAAGAAGGAAGAAGAAGGAAGAAGAAGAAAAAAGAAGGAAGAAGTAGGAAGAAGAATTAGGAAGTATAAGGAAGAATGAAGAAGGAAGAAGAAGGAAGAAGAAGGAAGAAGAAGGAAGAAGAACAAGGAAGAAGAAGGAAGAAGGAGAAGGAAAAAGAAGAAGGAAGAAGAACAAGGAAGAAGAAGGAAGAAGAAGAAGGAAGAAGAAATAAGAAGGAGAAGGAAAAAGAAGAAGGAAGAAGAAGGAATAAGAAGGAGAAGGAAGAAGAAGAAGATGGAAGAAGAAGGAAGAAGAAGAAATAGGAAGAAGAAGGAAGAAGAAGAAAGAAGAAGAAGAAGGAGGAAGAAGAAGAAGGAAGAAGAAAGAAGGAAGAAGAATTTAGACGAAGGAAGAAGAAGAAGGAAGAAGAGGGAAGAAGAAGAAGGAAGAAGAAAGGAAGAAGAAGCAGGAAGAAGAAGGAAGAAGAAGAAGTAGGAAGTATAAGGAAGAATGAAGAAGGAAGAAGGAAGAAGAAGGAAGAAGGAAGAAGAACAAGGAAGAAGAAGGAAGAAGAGGAAGGAAGAAGAAGGAAGAAGAAATAAGAAGAAGGAAGAAGAAAAAGGAAGCAAAAGGAAGAAAGAAGAAAAAAGAAGGAAGAAGGAAGAAGAAGAAGAAGGAAGAAAGGAAGAAGAAGAAGCAGGAAGAAGAAGGAAGAAGAAGAAGGAGGATGTAGAAGGAAGAAGAAGGAAGAAGGAAGAAGAAGGAAGAAGAAGGAAGAAGAAGAAGAACAAGAAAGAAGAAGGAAGAAGAAGGAAGAAGAAGGAAGAATAAAAAAGAAGAAGGAAGAAGTAGGAAGAACAAGAAGGAAGAAGAAGCAAGTAGAAGGAAGAAGAAGCAAGACGAAGAAGGAAGAAGAAGGAAGAAGAAGTAAGAAGAAGAAGGAAGAAGAAGAAGGAAGAAGAAGGAAGAAGAAGAAGGAAGAAGAAGGAAGAAGAACGAAGAAGAAGGAGGAAGAAGGAGAAGGAAGAATAAGAAAGAAGAAGGAAGAAGAATAAGGAAGAAGAAGAAGGAAGAAGAAGAAGGAAGAAGGAAGAAGAAGAAAAAAGAAGGAAGAAGTAGGAAGAAGAAGTAGGAAGTATAAGGAAGAATGAAGAAGGAAGAAGGAAGAAGGAAGAAGAAGGAAGAAGGAAGAAGAACAACGAAGAAGAAGGAAGAAGAAAGAAGAAGAAATAAGAAGGAGAAGGAAAAAGAAGAAGGAAGAAGATGGAAGAAGAAGAAGGAAGAAGAAGGAATAAGAAGGAGAAGGAAGAAGAAGAAGATGGAAGAAGAAGGAAGAAGAAGAAATAGGAAGAAGAAGGAAGAAGAAGAAAGAAGAAGAAGAAGGAGGAAGAAGAAGAAGGAAGAAGAAAGAAGGAAGAAGAATTTAGACGAAGGAAGAAGAAGGAAGAAGAGGGAAGAAGAAGGAAGAAGAAAGGAAGAAGAAGCAGGAAGAAGAAGTAGCAAGTATAAGGAAGAATGAAGAAGGAAGAAGGAAGAAGAAGAAGGAAGAAGGAAGAAGAACAAGGAAGAAGAAGGAAGAAGAAGGAAGAAGAAATAAGAAGGAGAAGGAAGAAGAAAAAGGAAGTAAAAGGAAGAAAGAAGAAAAAAGAAGGAAGAAGGAAGAAGAAAGAAGAAGGAAGAAAGGAAGAAGAAGCAGGAAGAAGAAGGAAGAAGAAGGAGGAAGTAGAAGGAAGAAGAAGGAACAAGGAAGAAGAAGGAAGAAGAAGGAAGAAGAAGAAGAACAAGGAAGAAGAAGGAAGAAGAAGAAGGAAGAAGAAGGAAGAAGAAGAAAAAAGAAGAAGGAAGAAGTAGGAAGAACAAGAAGGAAGAAGCAAGTAGAAGGAAGAAGAAGGAAGATGAAGGAAGAAGAAGGAACAAGGAAGAAGGAAGAAGAAGGAAGAAGAAGGAAGAAGAAGAAGGAAGAAGAAGGAAGAAGAAGGAAGAATAAGGAAGAAGAAGGAGGAAGAAGGAGAAGGAAGAATAAGAAGGAAGAAGAAGAAGGAAGAAGAAGGAAGAAGAAGAAAAAAGAAGGAAGAAGTAGGAAGAAGAAGTAGGAAGTATAAGGAAGAATGAAGAAGGAAGAAGGAAGAAGAAGGAAGAAGAAGAAGGAAGAAAAAGGAAGAAGAAAGAATAAGGAGAAGGAAGAAGAAGGAGAAGGAAGAAGAAGAAGGAAAAAGAAGAAGGAAGAAGAAGAAGGAAGAAAAGAAGAAAGAAGGAAGAAGAAGGAAGAAGAAAAAGGAAGAAGAAGAACAAGCAAGAAGGAAGAAGAAGAAGATGGAAGAAGAAGAAGGAAGAAGAAGGATGAAGAAGGAAGAAGAAGAAGGAAGAAGGTAGAAGAAGAAGGAAGAAGAAGATGGAAGAAGGAAGAGAAAGCAAGAAGAAGGAATAAGAAGAAGGAAGAAGAAGGAAGAAGGAGGAAGTAGAAGGAAGATGGAGGAAGAAGGAAGAAGAAGGAAGAAGAAGGAAGAAGAAGAAGGAAGAAGAAGAAGGGAGAAGAACAAGGAAGAAGAAGGAAGAAGAAGATGAAGAAGAAGAAGAAGAAGGAAGAAGAAGGAAGAAGAAGCAAGAAGAAGAAGGAAGAAGAAGGAAGAAGAAGTAAGAAGAAGAAGGAAGAAGAAGAAGGAAAAAGGAAGAAGAAGGAAGAAGAAAAAGGATGTAAAAGGAAGAAAGAAGAAGGAAGAAGGAAGAAGAAGAAGGAAGAAGAAGAAGGAAGAAAGGAAGAAGAAGAAGCATGAAGAAGAAGAAGGAGGAAGTATAAGGAAGAATGAAAAAGGAAGAAGGAAGAAGAAGAAGGAAGAAGAAGGAAGAAGAAGAAGGAAGAAGAAGGAAGAAGAAATAAGAAGGAGAAGGAAGAAGAAAAAGGAAGTAAAAGGAAGAAAGAAGAAAAAAGAAGGAAGAAGGAAGAAGAAAGAAGAAGAAGGAAGAAAGGAAGAAGAATAAGCAGGAAGAAGAAGAAGGAGGAAGTAGAAGGAAGAAGAAGGAAGAAGAAGGAAGAAGAAGAAGGAAGAAGAAGAAGAACAAGGAAGAAGAAGGAAGAAGAAGGAAGAAGAAGAAAAAAGAAGAAGGAAGAAGTAGGAAGAACAAGAAGGAAGAAGAAGCAAGTAGAAGGAAGAAGAAGCAAGACGAAGAAGGAAGAAGAAGTAAGAAGAAGGAAGAAGAAGGAAGAAGAAGGAGGAAGAAGGAGAAGGAAGAATAAGAAAGAAGAAGGAAGAAGAAGAAGGAAGAAGAAGGAAGAAGAAGAAAAAAGAAGGAAGAAGTAGGAAGAAGAAGTAGGAAGTATAAGGAAAAATGAATAAGGAAGAAGGAAGAACAAGGAAGAAGGAAGAAGAACAAGGAAGAAGAAGGAAGAAGGAAGAAGAAGGAAGAAGAAGAAGGAAGAAGAAGGAAGAAGAAGGAGGAAGAAGGAGAAGGAAGAATAAGAAGGAAGAAGAAGAAGGAAGAAGAAGGAAGAAGAAGAAAAAAGAAGGAAGAAGTAGGAAGAAGAAGTAGGAAGTATAAGGAAGAATGAAGAAGGAAGAAGGAAGAAGAAGGAAGAAGAAGAAGGAAGAAAAAGGAAGAAGAAAGAATAAGGAGAAGGAAGAAGAAGGAGAAGGAAGAAGAAGAAGGAAAAAGAAGAAGGAAGAAGAAGAAGGAAGAAAAGAAGAAAGAAGGAAGAAGAAGGAAGAAGAAAAAGGAAGAAGAAGAACAAGCAAGAAGGAAGAAGAAGAAGATGGAAGAAGAAGAAGGAAGAAGAAGGATGAAGAAGGAAGAAGAAGAAGGAAGAAGGTAGAAGAAGAAGGAAGAAGAAGATGGAAGAAGGAAGAGAAAGCAAGAAGAAGGAATAAGAAGAAGGAAGAAGGAGGAAGTAGAAGGAAGATGGAGGAAGAAGGAAGAAGAAGGAAGAAGAAGGAAGAAGAAGAAGGAAGAAGAAGAAGGGAGAAGAACAAGGAAGAAGAAGGAAGAAGAAGATGAAGAAGAAGAAGAAGAAGAAGGAAGAAGAAGGAAGAAGAAGCAAGAAGAAGAAGGAAGAAGAAGGAAGAAGAAGTAAGAAGAAGAAGGAAGAAGAAGAAGGAAAAAGGAAGAAGAAGGAAGAAGAAAAAGGATGTAAAAGGAAGAAAGAAGAAGGAAGAAGAAGAAGAAGGAAGAAGAAGGAAGAAAGGAAGAAGAAGAAGCATGAAGAAGAAGAAGGAGGAAGTATAAGGAAGAATGAAAAAGGAAGAAGGAAGAAGAGGAAGGAAGAAGAAGGAAGAAGAACAAGGAAGAAGAAGGAAGAAGAAGGAAGAAGAAGGAAGAAGAAATAAGAAGGAGAAGGAAGAAGAAAAAGGAAGTAAAAGGAAGAAAGAAGAAAAAAGAAGGAAGAAGGAAGAAGAAAGAAGAAGAAGGAAGAAAGGAAGAAGAATAAGCAGGAAGAAGAAGGAAGAAGAAGAAGAAGGAGGAAGTAGAAGGAAGAAGAAGGAAGAAGGAAGAAGAAGGAAGAAGAAGAAGGAAGAAGAAGAAGAACAAGGAAGAAGAAGGAAGAAGAAGGAAGAAGAAGAAAAAAGAAGAAGGAAGAAGTAGGAAGAACAAGAAGGAAGAAGAAGCAAGTAGAAGGAAGAAGAAGCAAGACGAAGAAGGAAGAAGAAGGAAGAAGAAGGAAGAAGAAGGAAGAAGAAGGAAGAAGAAGGAGGAAGAAGGAGAAGGAAGAATAAGAAAGAAGAAGGAAGAAGAAGAAGGAAGAAGAACAAGGAAGAAGAAGGAAGAAGAAGAAAAAAGAAGGAAGAAGTAGGAAGAAGAAGTAGGAAGTATAAGGAAAAATGAATAAGGAAGAAGGAAGAAGAAGGAAGAAGAACAAGGAAGAAGAAGGAAGAAGAAGGAAGAAGAAGGAAGAAGAAATAAGAAGGAGAAGGAAAAAGAAGAAGGAAGAAGAAGAAGGAAGAAGAAGGAATAAGAAGGAGAAGGAAGAAGAAGATGGAAGAAGGAAGAAGAAGAAATAGGAAGAAGAAGGAAGAAGAAGAAAGAAGAAGAAGAAGAAGGAGGAAGAAGAAGAAGGAAGAAGAAAGAAGGAAGAAGAATTTAGACGAAGGAAGAAGAAGAAGGAAGAAGAGGGAAGAAGAAGAAGGAAGAAGAAAGGAAGAAGAAGAAGGAAGAAGAAGAAGTAGGAAGAAGGAAGAAGAAGAAAAAAGAAGGAAGAAGTAGGAAGAAGAAGTAGGAAGTATAAGGAAGAATGAAGAAGGAAGAAGGAAGAAGAAGGAAGAAGAAGGAAGAAGGAAGAAGAACAAGGAAGAAGAAGGAAGAAGAAGATGGAAGAAGAAGGAAGAAGAAATAAGAAGGAGAAGGAAAAAGAAGAAGGAAGATGATGGAAGAAGAAGGAAGAAGAAGGAATAAGAAGGAGTAGGCAGAAGAAGAAGATGGAAGAAGAAGGAAGAAGAAGAAACAGGAAGAAGAAGGAAGAAGAAGAAAGAAGAAGAAGATGGAGGAAGAAGAAGAAGAAAGAAGGAAGAAGAATTTAGACGAAGGAAGAAGAAGAAGGATGAAGAGGGAAGAAGAAGAAGGAAGAAGAAAGGAAGAAGAAGCAGGAAGAAGAAGAAGGAAGAAGAAGTAGGAAGTATAAGGAAGAATGAAGAAGGAAGAAGGAAGAAGAAGAAGGAAGAAGAAGGAAGAAGGAAGAAGAACAAGGAAGAAGAAGAAGGAAGAAGAAATAAGAAGGAGAAGGAAGAAGAAAAAGGAAGTAAAAGGAAGAAAGAAGAAAAAAGAAGGAAGAAGGAAGAAGGAAGAAGAAGAAGGAAGAAAGGAAGAAGAAGAAGCAGGAAGAAGAAGGAAGAAGAAGAAGGAGGAAGTAGAAGGAAGAAGAAGGACCAAGGAAGATGGAAGAATAAGAAAGAAGAAGGAAGAAGAAGAAGGAAGAAGAAGAACAAGGAAGAAGAAGGAAGAAGAAGAAGAAGAAGAAGAAGGAAGAAGAAGGAAGAAGAAGAAAAAAGAAGAAGGAAGAAGTAGGAAGAACAAGAAGGAAGAAGAAGCAATTAGAAGGAAGAAGAAGCAAGACGAAGAAGGAAGAAGAAGGAAGAAGAAGTATGAAGAAGAAGAAGGAGGAAGTATAAGGAAGAATGAAAAAGGAAGAAGGAAGAAGAGGAAGGAAGAAGAAGGAAGAAGAACAAGGAAGAAGAAGGAAGAAGAAGGAAGAAGAAGGAAGAAGAAATAAGAAGGAGAAGGAAGAAGAAAAAGGAAGTAAAAGGAAGAAAGAAGAAAAAAGAAGGAAGAAGGAAGAAGAAAGAAGAAGAAGGAAGAAAGGAAGAAGAATAAGCAGGAAGAAGAAGGAAGAAGAAGAAGAAGGAGGAAGTAGAAGGAAGAAGAAGGAAGAAGGAAGAAGAAGGAAGAAGAAGAAGGAAGAAGAAGAAGAACAAGGAAGAAGAAGGAAGAAGAAGGAAGAAGAAGAAAAAAGAAGAAGGAAGAAGTAGGAAGAACAAGAAGGAAGAAGAAGCAAGTAGAAGGAAGAAGAAGCAAGACGAAGAAGGAAGAAGAAGGAAGAAGAAGGAAGAAGAAGGAAGAAGAAGGAAGAAGAAGGAGGAAGAAGGAGAAGGAAGAATAAGAAAGAAGAAGGAAGAAGAAGAAGGAAGAAGAAGAAGGAAGAAGAAGGAAGAAGAAGAAAAAAGAAGGAAGAAGTAGGAAGAAGAAGTAGGAAGTATAAGGAAAAATGAATAAGGAAGAAGGAAGAAGAAGGAAGAAGGAAGAAGAACAAGGAAGAAGAAGGAAGAAGAAGAAGGAAGAAGAAGGAAGAAGAAATAAGAAGGAGAAGGAAAAAGAAGAAGGAAGAAGAAGAAGGAAGAAGAAGGAATAAGAAGGAGAAGGAAGAAGAAGATGGAAGAAGGAAGAAGAAGAAATAGGAAGAAGAAGGAAGAAGAAGAAAGAAGAAGAAGAAGAAGCAGGAAGAAGAAGAAGGAAGAAGAAAGAAGGAAGAAGAATTTAGACGAAGGAAGAAGAAGGAAGAAGAGGGAAGAAGAAGAAGGAAGAAGAAAGGAAGAAGAAGAAGGAAGAAGAAGAAGTAGGAAGAAGGAAGAAGAAGAAAAAAGAAGGAAGAAGTAGGAAGAAGAAGTAGGAAGTATAAGGAAGAATGAAGAAGGAAGAAGGAAGAAGAAGGAAGAAGAAGGAAGAAGGAAGAAGAACAAGGAAGAAGAAGGAAGAAGAAGATGGAAGAAGAAGGAAGAAGAAATAAGAAGGAGAAGGAAAAAGAAGAAGGAAGATGATGGAAGAAGAAGGAAGAAGAAGGAATAAGAAGGAGTAGGCAGAAGAAGAAGATGGAAGAAGAAGGAAGAAGAAGAAATAGGAAGAAGAAGGAAGAAGAAGAAAGAAGAAGAAGATGGAGGAAGAAGAAGAAGAAAGAAGGAAGAAGAATTTAGACGAAGGAAGAAGAAGAAGGATGAAGAGGGAAGAAGAAGAAGGAAGAAGAAAGGAAGAAGAAGCAGGAAGAAGAAGAAGGAAGAAGAAGTAGGAAGTATAAGGAAGAATGAAGAAGGAAGAAGGAAGAAGAAGAAGGAAGAAGAAGGAAGAAGGAAGAAGAACAAGGAAGAAGAAGAAGGAAGAAGAAATAAGAAGGAGAAGGAAGAAGAAAAAGGAAGTAAAAGGAAGAAAGAAGAAAAAAGAAGGAAGAAGGAAGAAGAAAGAAGAAGAAGAAGGAAGAAAGGAAGAAGAAGAAGCAGGAAGAAGAAGGAAGAAGAAGAAGGAGGAAGTAGAAGGAAGAAGAAGGACCAAGGAAGATGGAAGAATAAGAAAGAAGAAGGAAGAAGAAGAAGGAAGAAGAAGAACAAGGAAGAAGAAGGAAGAAGAAGAAGAAGAAGAAGAAGAAGGAAGAAGAAGGAAGAAGAAGAAAAAAGAAGAAGGAAGAAGTAGGAAGAACAAGAAGGAAGAAGAAGCAATTAGAAGGAAGAAGAAGCAAGACGAAGAAGGAAGAAGAAGGAAGAAGAAGTAAGAAGAAGAAGGAAGAAGAAATAAGAAGGAGAAGGAAAAAGAAGAAGGAAGAAGAAGGAAGAAGAAGAAGGAAGAAGAAGGAATAAGAAGGAGAAGGAAGAAGGAAGAAGAAGGAAGAAGACGAAGAAGGAAGAAGAAGGAAGAAGAATTAAGAAGGAGAAGGAAAAAGAAGAAGGAAGAAGAAGGAAGAAGAAGAAGGTAGAAGAAGGAATAAGAAGGAGAAGGAAGAAGAGGAAGATGGAAGAAGAAGGAAGAAGAAGAAGAAGGAAGAAGAAGGAAGAAGAAAGAAGAAGAAGAAGGAGGAAGAAGAAGGAAGAAGAAGGAAGAAGAAGGAAGAAGAAGGAAGAAGATGTAGAAGGAAGAAGGAGAAGGAAGAAGAAGGTAGGAGGAAGAAGTAAGAAGAAGGAAGAAGAAGAAGGAAGAAAAAGGAAGAAGAAAGAAGAAGGAGAAGGAAGAAGAAGGAGAAGGAAGAAGAAGGAAAAAGAAGAAGGAAGAAGAAGAAGGAAGAAAAGAAGGAAGTAGGAAGAAGAAGGAAGAAGAAAAAGGAAGAAGAACAAGCAAGAAGGAAGAAGAAGAAGATGGAAGAAGAAGGAAGTAGAAGGATGAAGAAGGAAGAAGAAGAAGGAAGAAGGTAGAAGAAGAAGGAAGAAGAAGATGGAAGAAGGAAGAAGAAGCAAGAAGAAGGAAGAAGAAGGAAGAAGAAGAAGAAGGAAGAAGAAGGAAGAAGGAGGAAGTAGAAGGAAGATGGAGGAAGAAGGAAGAAGAAGAAGGAAGAAGATGGAAGAAGAAGAAGGAAGAAGAAGAAGGAAGAAGAACAAGGAAGATGAAGAAGAAGAAGGAAGAAGAATGAAGAAGAAGAAAAAAGAAGAAGGAAGAAGTAGGAAGAGCAAGAAGGAAGAAGGAAGTAGAAGGAAGAAGAAGCAAGAAGAAGAAGGAAGAAGAAGGAAGAATAAGTAAGAAGAAGAAGGAAGAAGAAGAAGGAAGAAGGAAGAAGAAGGAAGAAGAAGGAAGAAGAAGAAGGAAGAAGAAGGAAGAAGAAGGAAGAAGAATGAGGAAGAAGAAGGAAGAAGAAGGAAGAAGAAGGAGGAAGAAGGAGAAGGAAAAATGAGAAAGAAGAAGGAAGAAGTAAAAGGAAGAAGAAGAAGGAAGAAGAAGGAAGAAGGAAGAAGAAAGAAGGAAGAAGAATTTAGACGAAGGAAGAAGAAGAAGGAAGAAGAGGGAAGAAGAAGAAGGAAGAAGAAAGGAAGAAGAAGCAGGAAGAAGAAGAAGGAAGAAGAAGAAGTAGGAAGTATAAGGAAGAATGAAGAAGGAAGAAGGAAGAAGAAGAAGGAAGAAGAAGGAAGAAGGAAGAAGAACAAGGAAGAAGAAGAAGGAAGAAGAAGGAAGAAGAAATAAGAAGGAGAAGGAAGAAGAAAAAGGAAGTAAAAGGAAGAAAGAAGAAAAAAGAAGGAAGAAGGAAGAAGAAAGAAGAAGAAGGAAGAAAGGAAGAAGAATAAGCAGGAAGAAGAAGGAAGAAGAAGAAGGAGGAAGTAGAAGGAAGAAGAAGGAAGAAGGAAGAAGAAGGAAGAAGAAGAAGGAAGAAGAAGAAGAACAAGGAAGAAGATGGAAGAAGAAGAAGAAGAAGGAAGAAGAAGGAAGAAGAAAAAAGAAGAAGGAAGAAGTAGGAAGAACAAGAAGGAAGAAGGAAGTAGAAGGAAGAAGAAGCAAGAAGAAGGAAGAAGAAGGAAGAAGAAGTAAGAAGAAGAAGGAAGAAGAAGGAAAAAGGAAGAAGAAGGAAGAAGTAGGAAGAAGAAGGAAGAAGAAGGAAGAAGAAGGAGGAAGAAGAAGGAAGAAGAAGGAAGAAGAAGGAGGAAGAAGAAGGAAGAAGAAGGAAGAAGGAGGAAGTAAAAGGAAGAAGAAGAAGGAAGAAGAAGAAGGAAGAAGAAGGAAGAATAAGAAGGAAGAAGAAGGAGGAAGAAGGAGAAGGAAGAATGATAAAGAAGAAGGAAGAAGAAGAAGGAAGGAAGAAGAAGAAAAAAGAAGAAGGAAGAAGTAGGAAGAAGAAATAGGAAGTATAAGGAAGAAGGAAGAAGAAAGAAGAAGAAGAAGAAGGAAGAAAGGAAGAAGAAGAAGCAGGAAGAAGAAGGAAGAAGAAGAAGGAGGAAGTAGAAGGAAGAAGAAGGAACAAGGAAAAAGAAGGAAGAAGAAGGAAGAAGAAGAAGGAAGAAGAAGAAGAACAAGGAAGAAGAAGGAAGAAGAAGAAGAAGGAAGAAGAAGGAAGAAGAAAAAAGAAGAAGGAAGAAGTAGGAAGAACAAGAAGGAAGAAGGAAGTAGAAGGAAGAAGAAGCAAGAAGAAGGAAGAAGAAGGAAGAAGAAGAAGTAAGAAGAAGAAGGAAGAAGAGGGAAAAAGGAAGAAGAAGGAAGAAGAAGAAGGAAGAAGAAGGAAGAAGAAGGAAGAAGGAGGAAGAAGAAGGAAGAAGAAGGAAGAAGAAGGAGGAAGAAGGAGAAGGAAAAATGAGAAAGAAGAAGGAAGAAGTAAAAGGAAGAAGAAGAAGGAAGAAGAAGAAGGAAGAAGAAGGAAGAAGAAGAAGGAAGAAGAAGGAAGAAGAAGGAGGAAGAAGGAGAAGGAAGAATGATAAAGAAGAAGGAAGAAGAAGAAGGAAGAAGAAAAAAGAAGAAGGAAGAAGTAGGAAGAAGAAATAGGAAGTATAAGGAAGAATGAAGAAGGAAGAAGGAAGAAGAAGCAGGAAGAAGAAGGAAGAAGGAAGAAAAACAAGGAAGAAGAAGGAAGAAGAAGGAAGAAGAAGGAAGAAGAAAAAGTATGTAAAAGGAAGAAAGAAGAAAAAAGAAGGAAGAAGGAAGAAGAAAGAAGAAGAAGAAGGAAGAAGAAGAAGGAAGAAAGGAAGAAGAAGAAGCAGGAAGAAGAAGAAGGAGGAAGTGTAAGGAAGAATGAAGAAGGAAGAAGAAGAAGGAAGAAGAAGGAAGAAGGAAGAAGAACAAGGAAGAAGAAGGAAGAAGAAGGAAGAAGAAATAAGAAGGAGAAGGAAGAAGAAAAAGGAAGTAAAAGGAAGAAAGAAGAAAAAAGAAGGAAGAAGGAAGAAGAAAGAAGAAGAAGAAGGAAGAAAGGAAGAAGAATAAGCAGGAAGAAGAAGGAAGAAGAAGAAGGAGGAAGTAGAAGGAAGAAGAAGGAAGAAGGAATAAGAAGGAAGAAGAAGGAAGAAGAAGAAGGAAGAAGAAGAAGAACAAGGAAGAAGAAGGAAGAAGAAGGAAGAAGAAGAAAAAAGAAGGAAGAAGTAGGAAGAACAAGAAGGAAGAAGAAGCAAGTAGAAGGAAGAAGAAGCAAGACGAAGAAGGAAGAAGAAGTAAGAAGAAGAAGGAAGAAGAAGGAAGAAGAAGGAAGAAGAAGGAAGAAGAAGGAGGAAGAAGGAGAAGGAAGAATAAGAAAGAAGAAGGAAGAAGAAGAAGAAGGAAGAAGAAGGAAGAAAAAGAAGGAAGAAGAAGGAAGAAGAAGAAAAAAGAAGGAAGAAGTAGGAAGAAGAAGTAGGAAGTATAAGGAAGAATGAAGAAGGAAGAAGGAAGAAGAAGGAATAAGAAGGAAGAAGAACAAGGAAGAAGAAGGAAGAAGAAGAAGGAAGAAGGAAGAAGAAATAAGAAGTAGAAGGAAAAAGAAGAAGGAAGAAGAAGAAGGAAGAAGAAGGAATAAGAAGGAGAAGGAAGAAGAAGATGGAAGAAGAAGGAAGAAGAAGAAATAGGAAGAACAAGGAAGAAGAAGAAAGAAGAAGAAGAAGGAGGAAGAAGGAAGAAGAAAGAAGGAAGAAGAAGGAAGAAGAAGGGAGAAAAGGGAAGAAGAAGGAAGAAGAAAGGAAGAAGAAGCAGGAAGAAGAAGGAAGAAGAAGAAGGAAGTATAAGGAAGAATGAAGAAGGAAGAAGGAAGAAGAAGAAGGAAAAAGAAGGAAGAAGGAAGAAGAACAAGGAAGAAGAAGGAAGAAGAAGGAAGAAGAAATAAGAAGTAGAAGGAAGAAGAAAAAGGAAGTAAATGGAAGAAAGAAGAAAAAAGAAGGAAGAAGAAAGAAGAAGAAGGAAGAAAGGAAGAAGAATAAGCAGGAAGAAGAAGGAAGAAGAAGAAGTAGGAAGTAGAAGGAAGAAGAAGGAAGAAGGAAGAAGGAAGAAGAAGGAAGAAGAAGAAGGAAGAAGAAGAAGAACAAGGAAGAAGAAGGAAGAAGAAGAAGAAGGAAGAAGAAGGAAGAAGAAGGAAGAAGAAGAAAAAAGAAGAAGGAAGAAGTAGGAAGAACAAGAAGGAAGAAGAAGCAAGTAGAAGGAAGAAGAAGCAAGACGAAGAAGGAAGAAGAAGTAAGAAGAAGAAGGAAGAAGAAGGAAGAAGAAGGAGGAAGAAGGAGAAGGAAGAATAAGAAAGAAGAAGGAAGAAGAAGAAGAAGGAAGAAGAAGAAGGAAGAAGAAGGAAGAAGAAGAAAAAAGAAGGAAGAAGTAGGAAGAAAGTAGGAAGTATAAGGAAGAATGAAGAAGGAAGAAGGAAGAAGAAGGAAGAAGAACAAGGAAGAAGAAGGAAGAAGAAGAAGAAGGAAGAAGAAATAAGAAGGAGAAGGAAAAAGAAGAAGGAAGAAGAACAAGGAAGAAGAAGGAAGAAGAAGAAGGAAGAAGAAGAAGGAAGAAGAAATAAGAAGGAGAAGGAAAAAGAAGAAGGAAGAAGAAGAAGGAAGAAGAAGGAATAAGAAGGAGAAGGAAGAAGAAGAAGATGGAAGAAGAAGGAAGAAGAAGAAATAGGAAGAAGAAGGAAGAAGAAGAAAGAAGAAGAAGGAGGAAGAAGAAGAAGGAAGAAGAAAGAAGGAAGAAAAATTTAGACGAAGGAAGAAGAAGAAGGAAGAAGAAGGAAGAAGAGGGAAGAAGAAGAAGGAAGAAGAAAGGAAGAAGAAGCAGGAAGAAGAAGGAAGAAGAAGAAGTAGGAAGTATAAGGAAGGAAGAAGAAGGAAGAAGAAATAAGAAGAAGGAAGAAGAAAAAGGAAGTAAAAGGAAGAAAGAAGAAAAAAGAAGGAAGAAGGAAGAAGAAAGAAGAAGAAGAAGGAAGAAAGGAAGAAGAAGAAGCAGGAAGAAGAAGGAAGAAGAAGAAGGAGGATGTAGAAGGAAGAAGAAGGAAGAAGGAAGAAGGAAGAAGAAGGAAGAAGAAGAAGGAAGAAGAAGAAGAAGAACAAGGAAGAAGAAGGAAGAAGAAGGAAGAAGGAAGAAGAAGAAAAAAGAAGAAGGAAGAAGTAGGAAGAACAAGAAGGAAGAAGAAGCAAGTAGAAGGAAGAAGAAGCAAGACGAAGAAGGAAGAAGAAGGAAGAAGAAGTAAGAAGAAGAAGGAAGAAGAAGAAGGAAGAAGAAGGAAGAAGAATAAGGAAGAAGAAGAAGGAAGAAGAAGGAAGAAGAATAAGGAAGAAGAAGGAAGAAGAAGGAGGAAGAAGGAGAAGGAAGAATAAGAAAGAAGAAGGAAGAAGAAGAAGGAAGAAGAAGAAGGAAGAAGAAGAAGGAAGAAGGAAGAAGAAGGAAGAAGAAGGAAGTAGAAGGAGGAAGAAGGAGAAGGAAGAATAAGAAAGAAGAAGGAAGAAGAAGAAGAAGGAAGAAGAAGAAGGAAGAAGAAGGAAGAAGAAGAAAAAAGAAGGAAGAAGTAGGAAGAAGAAGTAGGAAGTATTAGGAAGAATGAAGAAGGAAGAAGGAAGAAGAAGGAAGAAGAAGGAAGAAGAAGGAAGAAGAAGGAAGAAGGAAGAAGAAGAAGGAAGAAGAAGGAAGAAGAAGAAGGAAGAAGAAGGAAGAAGAAATAAGAAGGAGAAGGAAAAAGAAGGAATAAGAAGAAGGAAGAAGAAGGAAGAAGAAGGAGAAGGAAGAAGAAGAAGATGGAAGAAGAAGGAAGAAGAAGAAGAAGGAAGAAGAAGGAAGAAGAGGAAAGAAGAAGAAGAAGGAGGAAGAAGAAGAAGGAAGAAGAAAGAAGGAAGAAGAAGGAAGACGAAGGAAGAAGAAGAAGGAAGAAGAGGGAAGAAGAAGAAGGAAGAAGAAAGGAAGAAGAAGAAGGAATAAGAAGAAGGAAGAAGAAGAAGTAGGAAGTATAAGAAAGAATGAAGAAGGAAGAAGGAAGAAGAAGGAAGAAGAAGGAAGAAGGAAGAAGAACAAGGAAGAAGAAGGAAGAAGAAGAAGGAAGAAGATGGAAGAAGAAATAAGAAGGAGAAGGAAGAAGAAAAAGGAAGTAAAAGGAAGAAAGAAGAAAAAAGAAGGAAGAAGAAAGAAGAAGAAGGAAGAAAGGAAGAAGAATAAGCAGGAAGAAGAAGGAAGAAGAAGAAGGAGGAAGTAGAAGGAAGAAGAAGGAAGAAGGAAGAAGGAAGAAGAAGGAAGAAGAAGAAGGAAGAAGAAGAAGAACAAGGAAGAAGAAGGAAGAAGAAGAAGAAGGAAGAAGAAGGAAGAAGAAGAAAAAAGAAGAAGGAAGAAGTAGGAAGAACAAGAAGGAAGAAGAAGCAAGTAGAAGGAAGAAGAAGCAAGACGAAGAAGGAAGAAGAAGTAAGAAGAAGAAGGAAGAAGAAGGAAGAAGAAGGAAGAAGAAGGAGGAAGAAGGAGAAGGAAGAATAAGAAAGAAGAAGGAAGAAGAAGAAGGAAGAAGAAGAAGGAAGAAGAAGGAAGAAGAAGAAAAAAGAAGGAAGAAGTAGGAAGAAGAAGTAGGAAGTATAAGGAAGAATGAAGAAGGAAGAAGAAGGAAGAAGAAGGAAGAAGAAGGAAGAAGGAAGAAGAACAAGGAAGAAGAAGGAAGAAGAAGGAAGAAGAAATAAGAAGGAGAAGGAAAAAGAAGAAGGAAGAAGAACAAGGAAGAAGAAGGAAGAAGAAGAAGGAAGAAGAAATAAGAAGGAGAAGGAACAAGAAGAAGGAAGAAGAAGAAGGAAGAAGAAGGAATAAGAAGGAGAAGGAAGAAGAAGAAGATGGAAGAAGAAGGAAGAAGAAGAAATAGGAAGAAGAAGGAAGAAGAAGAAAGAAGAAGAAGAAGGAGGAAGAAGAAGAAGGAAGAAGAAAGAAGGAAGAAGAATTTAGACGAAGGAAGAAGAAGGAAGAAGAGGGAAGAAGAAGAAGGAAGAAGAAAGGAAGAAGAAGCAGGAAGAAGAAGAAGGAAGAAGAAGAAGTAGGAAGTATAAGGAAGAATGAAGAAGGAAGAAGGAAGAAGAAGAAGGAAGAAGAAGGAAGAAGGAAGAAGAACAAGGAAGAAGAAGAAGGAAGAAGAAGGAAGAAGAAATAAGAAGGAGAAGGAAGAAGAAAAAGGAAGTAAAAGGAAGAAAGAAGAAAAAAGAAGGAAGAAGGAAGAAGAAAGAAGAAGAAGAAGAAGGAAGAAAGGAAGAAGAAGAAGCAGGAAGAAGAAGGAAGAAGAAGAAGGAGGAAGTAGAAGGAAGAAGAAGGAACAAGGAAGAAGAAGGAAGAAGAAGAAGGAAGAAAAAGGAAGAAGACGGAAGAAGAAGAAGAAGAAGGAAGAAGAAGGAAGAAGAAAAAAGAAGAAGGAAGAAGTAGGAAGAACAAGAAGGAAGAAGGAAGTAGAAGGAAGAAGAAGCAAGAAGAAGGAAGAAGAAGGAAGAAGAAGTAAGAAGAAGAAGAAGGAAGAAGAAGGAAAAAGGAAGAAGAAGGAAGAAGAAGGAAGAAGAAGAAGGAAGAAGAAGGAAGAAGAAGGAGGAAGAAGAAGGAAGAAGAAGGAAGAAGAAGGAGGAAGAAGAAGGAAGAAGAAGGAGGAAGAAGAAGGAAGAAGAAGGAAGAAGAAGGAGGAAGAAGGAGAAGGAAGAAGAAGGAAGAAGAAGAAGGAAGAAGAAGGAAGAAGAAGGAGGAAGAAGGATAAGGAAGAATGATAAAGAAGAAGGAAGAAGAAGAAGGAAGGAAGAAGAAGAAAAAAGAAGAAGGAAGAAGTAGGAAGAAGAAATAGGAAGTATAAGGAAGAATGAAGAAGGAAGAAGGAAGAAGAAGAAGGAAGAAGAAGGAAGAAGGAAGAAAAACAAGGAAGAAGAAGGAAGAAGAAGGAAGAAGAAGGAAGAAGAAAAAGTATGTAAAAGGAAGAAAGAAGAAAAAAGAAGGAAGAAGGAAGAAGAAAGAAGAAGAAGAAGGAAGAAGAAGAAGGAAGAAAGGAAGAAGAAGAAGCAGGAAGAAGAAGGAAGAAGAAGGAGGAAGAAGAAGGAAGAAGAAGGAAGAAGGAAGAAGAAGGAAGAAGAAGGAAGAAGAAGAAGAAGAAGAACAAGGAAGAAGAAGGAAGAAGAAGAAAAAAGAAGGAAGAAGTAGGAAGAACAAGAAGGAAGAAGAAGCAAGTAGAAGGAAGAAGAAGCAAGACGAAGAAGGAAGAAGAAGTAAGAAGAAGTAAGAAGAAGGAAGAAGAAGGAAGAAGAAGGAGGAAGAAGGAGAAGGAAGAATAAGAAAGAAGAAGGAAGAAGAAGAAGGAAGAAAAAGAAGGAAGAAGAAGGAAGAAGAAGAAAAAAGAAGGAAGAAGTAGGAAGAAGAAGTAGGAAGTATAAGGAAGAATGAAGAAGGAAGAAGGAAGAAGAAGGAAGAAGAAGGAAGAAGGAAGAAGAACAAGGAAGAAGAAGGAAGAAGAAGAAGAAGAAGGAAGAAGAAATAAGAAGAAGAAGGAAAAAGAAGAAGGAAGAAGAAGAAGGAAGAAGAAGGAATAAGAAGGAGAAGGAAGATGAAGATGGAAGAAGAAGGAAGAAGAAGAAATAGGAAGAACAAGGAAGAAGAAGAAAGAAGAAGAAGAAGAAGGAGGAAGAAGAAGGAAGAAGAAAGAAGGAAGAAGAATTTAGAAGAAGGAAGAAGAGGGAAGAAGAAGGAAGAAGAAAGGAAGAAGAAGCAGGAAGAAGAAGAAGAAGTAGGAAGTATAAGGAAGAATGAAGAAGGAAGAAGGAAGAAGAAGAAGGAAGAAGAAGGAAGAAGGAAGAAGAACAAGGAAGAAGAAGGAAGAAGAAGAAGGAAGAAGAAGGAAGAAGAAATAAGAAGGAGAAGGAAGAAGAAAAAGGAAGTAAAAGGAAGAAAGAAGAAAAAAGAAGGAAGAAGAAAGAAGAAGAAGAAGGAAGAAAGGAAGAAGAATAAGCAGGAAGAAGAAGGAAGAAGAAGAAGTAGGAAGTAGAAGGAAGAAGAAGGAAGAAGGAAGAAGGAAGAAGAAGGAAGAAGAAGAAGGAAGAAGAAGGAAGAAGAAGAAGAACAAGGAAGAAGAAGGAAGAAGAAGAAGAAGGAAGAAGAAGGAAGAAGAAGAAAAAAGAAGAAGGAAGAAGTAGGAAGAACAAGAAGGAAGAAGAAGCAAGTAGAAGGAAGAAGAAGCAAGACGAAGAAGGAAGAAGAAGTAAGAAGAAGAAGGAAGAAGAAGGAAGAAGAAGGAGGAAGAAGGAGAAGGAAGAATAAGAAAGAAGAAGGAAGAAGAAGATGGAAGAAGAAGAAGGAAGAAGGAAGAAGAAGAAAAAAGAAGGAAGAAGTAGGAAGAAGAAGTAGGAAGTATAAGGAAGAATGAAGAAGGAAGAAGGAAGAAGAAGGAAGAAGAAGGAAGAAGAACAAGGAAGAAGAAGGAAGAAGAAGAAGGAAGAAGAAATAAGAAGGAGAAGGAAAAAGAAGAAGGAAGAAGAACAAGGAAGAAGAAGGAAGAAGAAGAAGGAAGAAGAAATAAGAAGGAGAAGGAAAAAGAAGAAGGAAGAAGAAGAAGGAAGAAGAAGGAATAAGAAGGAGAAGGAAGAAGAAGATGGAAGAAGAAGGAAGAAGAAGGAAGAAGGAAGAAGAACAAGGAAGAAGAAGGAAGAAGAGGAAGGAAGAAGAAGGAAGAAGAAATAAGAAGGAAGAAGAAAAAGGAAGTAAAAGGAAGAAAGAAGAAAAAAGAAGGAAGAAGGAAGAAGAAAGAAGAAGAAGAAGGAAGAAAGGAAGAAGAAGAAGCAGGAAGAAGAAGGAAGAAGAAGAAGGAGGATGTAGAAGGAAGAAGGAAGAAGGAAGAAGAAGGAAGAAGAAGAACAAGGAAGAAGAAGGAAGAAGAAGGAAGAAGAAGGAAGAAGAAGAAAAAAGAAGAAGGAAGAAGTAGGAAGAACAAGAAGGAAGAAGAAGCAAGTAGAAGGAAGAAGAAGCAAGACGAAGAAGGAAGAAGAAGGAAGAAGAAGTAAGAAGAAGAAGGAAGAAGAAGAAGGAAGAAGAAGGAAGAAGAAGAAGGAAGAAGAAGGAAGAAGAAGGAAGAAGAAGAAGGAAGAAGAAGGAAGAAGAAGGAAGAAGAAGGAGGAAGAAGGAGAAGGAAGAATAAGAAAGAAGAAGGAAGAAGAAGAAGGAAGAAGAAGAAGGAAGAAGGAAGAAGAAGAAAAAAGAAGGAAGAAGTAGGAAGAAGAAGTAGGAAGTATAAGGAAGAATGAAGAAGGAAGAAGGAAGAAGGAAGAAGAAGGAAGAAGAAGGAAGAAGGAAGAAGAACAACGAAGAAGAAGGAAGAAGAAGGAAGAAGAAATAAGAAGGAGAAGGAAAAAGAAGAAGGAAGAAGATGGAAGAAGAAGGAAGAAGAAGGAATAAGAAGGAGAAGGAAGAAGAAGAAGATGGAAGAAGAAGGAAGAAGAAGAAATAGGAAGAAGAAGGAAGAAGAAGAAAGAAGAAGAAGGAGGAAGAAGAAGAAGGAAGAAGAAAGAAGGAAGAAGAATTTAGACGAAAGAAGAAGGAAGAAGAGGGAAGAAGAAGGAAGAAGAAAGGAAGAAGAAGCAGGAAGAAGAAGTAGCAAGTATAAGGAAGAATGAAGAAGGAAGAAGGAAGAAGAAGGAAGAAGGAAGAAAAACAAGGAAGAAGAAGAAGGAAGAAGAAGGAAGAAGAAATAAGAAGGAGAAGGAAGAAGAAAAAGGAAGTAAAAGGAAGAAAGAAGAAAAAAGAAGGAAGAAGGAAGAAGAAAGAAGAAGAAGAAGAAGGAAGAAAGGAAGAAGAAGAAGAAGCAGGAAGAAGAAGGAATAAGAAGGAGGAAGTAGAAGGAAGAAGAAGGAACAAGGAAGAAGGAAGAAGAAGGAAAAAGAAGGAAGAAGAAGGAAGAAGAAGAAGAACAAGGAAGAAGAAGGAAGAAGAAGGAAGAAGAAGGAAGAAGAAGAAAAAAGAAGAAGGAAGAAGTAGGAAGAACAAGAAGGAAGAAGAAGCAAGTAGAAGGAAGAAGAAGGAAGATGAAGGAAGAAGAAGGAACAAGGAAGAAGGAAGAAGAAGGAAGAAGAAGAAGGAAGAAGAAGGAAGAAGAAGGAAGAAGAAGGAAGAAGAAGGAGGAAGAAGGAGAAGGAAGAAGAAGAAGGAAGAAGAAGAAGGAAGAAGAAGGAAGAAGAAGAAAAAAGAAGGAAGAAGTAGGAAGAAGAAGTAGGAAGTATAAGGAAGAATGAAGAAGTGAAGAAGGAAGAAGGAAGAAGAAGGAAGAAGAAGGAGAAGGAAGAAGAAGAAGGAAAAAGAAGAAGGAAGAAGAAGAAGGAAGAAAAGAAGGAAGAAGGAAGAAGAAGAAGGAAGAAGAAGGAAGAAGAAGGAAGAAGAAGGAGGAAGAAGGAGAAGGAAGAATAAGAAGGAAGAAGAAGAAGGAAGAAGAAGGAAGAAGAAGAAAAAAGAAGGAAGAAGTGGGAAGAAGAAGTAGGAAGTATAAGGAAGAATGAAGAAGTGAAGAAGAAAGAAGAAGGAGAAGGAAGAAGAAGGAGAAGGAAGAAGAAGAAGGAAAAAGAAGAAGGAAGAAGAAGAAGGAAGAAAAGAAGGAAGAAGGAAGAAGAAGGAAGAAGAAAAAGGAAGAAGAAGAGCAAGCAAGAAGGAAGAAGAAGAAGATGGAAGAAGAAGAAGGAAGAAGAAGGATGAAGAAGGAAGAAGAAGAAGGAAGAAGGTAGAAGAAAAAGGAAGAAGAAGATGGAAGAAGGAAGAAGAAGCAAGAAGAAGGAAGAAGAAGAAGGAAGAAGAAGGAAGAAGGAGGAAGTAGAAGGAAGATGGAGGAAGAAGGAAGAAGAAGGAAGAAGAAGGAAGAAGAAGGAAGAAGAAGAAGGGAGAAGAACAAGGAAGAAGAAGGAAGAAGAAGATGAAGAAGAAGAAGAAGAAGAAGAAGAAGAAGAAGGAAGAAGAAGGAAGAAGAAAAAAGAAGAAGGAAGAAGTAGGAAGAGCAAGAAGGAAGAAGGAAGTAGAAGGAAGAAGAAGCAAGAAGAAGAAGGAAGAAGAAGGAAGAAGTAAGAAGAAGAAGGAAGAAGAAGAAGAAGGAAAAAGGAAGAAGAAGGAAGAAGAAAGAAGAAGAAGAAGGAAGAAGAAGGAAGAAGAAGGAAGAAGAAGGAGGAAGAAGAAGGAAGAAGAAGGAAGAAGAAGGAGGAAGAAGGAGAAGGAAAAATGAGAAAGAAGAAGGAAGAAGTAAAAGGAAGAAGAAGAAGGAAGAAGAAGAAGGAAGAAGAAGGAAGAAGAAGGAAGAAGAAGAAGGAAGAAGAAGGAAGAAGAAGGAAGAAGAAGGAGGAAGAAGGAGAAGGAAGAATGATAAAGAAGAAGAAAGAAGTAGAAGGAAGAAGAAGAAGGAAGAAGAAGGAAGAAGAAGGAAGAAGAAGAAGGAAGTATAAGGAAGAATGAAGAAGGAAGAAGGAAGAAGAAGAAGGAAGAAGAAGGAAGAAGGAAGAAAAACAAGGAAGAAGAAGGAAGAAGAAGGAAGAAGAAGGAAGAAGAAAAAGGATGTAAAAGGAAGAAAGAAGAAGGAAGAAGGAAGAAGAAGAAGAAGAAGAAGAAGTAAGAAAGGAAGAAGAAGAAGCATGAAGAAGAAGAAGGAGGAAGTATAAGGAAGAATGAAAAAGGAAGAAGGAAGAAGAAGGAAGAAGGAAGAAGAACAAGGAAGAAGAAGGAAGAAGAAGGAAGAAGAAGGAAGAAGAAATAAGAAGGAGAAGGAAGAAGAAAAAGGAAGTAAAAGGAAGAAAGAAGAAAAAAGAAGGAAGAAGGAAGAAGAAAGAAGAAGAAGGAAGAAAGGAAGAAGAATAAGCAGGAAGAAGAAGGAAGAAGAAGAAGGAGGAAGTAGAAGGAAGAAGAAGGAAGAAGGAAGAAGAAGGAAGAAGAAGAAAAAAGAAGAAGGAAGAAGTAGGAAGAACAAGAAGGAAGAAGAAGCAAGTAGAAGGAAGAAGAAGCAAGACGAAGAAGGAAGAAGAAGGAAGAAGAAGGAAGAAGAAGGAAGAAGAAGGAAGAAGAAGGAGGAAGAAGGAGAAGGAAGAATAAGAAAGAAGAAGGAAGAAGAAGGAAGAAGAAGATGGAAGAAGAAGAAGGAAGAAGAAGGAAGAAGAAGAAAAAAGAAGGAAGAAGTAGGAAGTATAAGGAAAAATGAATAAGGAAGAAGGAAGAAGAAGGAAGAAGAAGGAAGAAGGAAGAAGAACAAGGAAGAAGAAGGAAGAAGAAGAAGGAAGAAGAAGGAAGAAGAAATAAGAAGGAGAAGGAAAAAGAAGGAAGAAGAAGAAGGAAGAAGAAGGAATAAGAAGGAGAAGGAAGAAGAAGATGGAAGAAGGAAGAAGAAGAATTAGGAAGAAGAAGGAAGAAGAAGAAAGAAGAAGAAGAAGGAGAAAGAAGAAGAAGGAAGAAGAAAGAAGGAAGAAGAATTTAGACGAAGGAAGAAGAAGAAGGAAGAAGAGGGAAGAAGAAGAAGGAAGAAGAAAGGAAGAAGAAGCAGGAAGAAGAAGGAAGAAGAAGAAGTAGGAAGAAGGAAGAAGAAGAAAAAAGAAGGAAGAAGTAGGAAGTATAAGGAAGAATGAAGAAGGAAGAAGGAAGAAGGAAGAAGGAAGAAGAAGGAAGAAGAAGGAAGAAGGAAGAAGAACAAGGAAGAAGAAGGAAGAAGAAGATGGAAGAAGAAGGAAGAAGAAATAAGAAGGAGAAGGAAAAAGAAGAAGGAAGAACATGGAAGAAGAAGGAAGAAGAAGGAATAAGAAGGAGAAGGCAGAAGAAGAAGTTGGAAGAAGAAGGAAGAAGAAGAAACAGGAAGAAGAAGGAAGAAGAAAGAAGAAGAAGATGGAGGAAGAAGAAGAAGAAAGAAGGAAGAAGAATTTAGACGAAGGAAGAAGAAGAAGGATGAAGAGGGAAGAAGAAGAAGGAAGAAGAAAGGAAGAAGAAGCAGGAAGAAGAAGAAGGAAGAAGAAGTAGGAAGTTTAAGGAAGAATGAAGAAGGAAGAAGGAAGAAGAAGAAGGAAGAAGAAGGAAGAAGGAAGAAGAACAAGGAAGAAGAAGAAGGAAGAAGAAATAAGAAGGAGAAGGAAGAAGAAAAAGGAAGTAAAAGGAAGAAAGAAGAAAAAAGAAGGAAGAAGGAAGAAGAAAGAAGAAGAAGAAGAAGGAAGAAAGGAAGAAGAAGAAGCAGGAAGAATAAGGAAGAAGAAGAAGGAGGAAGTAGAAGGAAGAAGAAGGACCAAGGAAGAAGGAAGAATAAGAAAGAAGAAGGAAGAAGAAGAAGGAAGAAGAAGAACAAGGAAGAAGAAGGAAGAAGAAGAAGGAAGAAGAAGGAAGAAGAAGAAAAAAGAAGAAGGAAGAAGTAGGAAGAACAAGAAGGAAGAAGAAGCAATTAGAAGGAAGAAGAAGCAAGACGAAGAATGAAGAAGAAGTAAGAAGAAGAAGGAAGAAGAAGGAAGAAGAAGGAGGAAGAAGGAGAAGGAAGAATAAGAAAGAAGAAGGAAGAAGAAGAAGGAAGAAGAAGAAGGAAGAAGAAGAAAAAAGAAGGAAGAAGTAGGAAGAAGAAGTAGGAAGTATAAGGAAGAATGAAGAAGGAAGAAGAAGGAAGAAGAAGGAAGAAGAAGAAGGAAGAAGAACAAGGAAGAAGAAGGAGGAAGAAGAAGGAAGAAGGAGAAGGAAAAAGAAGAAGGAAGAAGAACAAGGAAGAAGAAGGAAGAAGAAGAAGGAAGAAGAAATAAGAAGGAGAAGGAAAAAGAAGAAGGAAGAAGAAGGAATAAGAAGGAGAAGGAAGAAGAAGAAGATGGAAGAAGAAGGAAGAAGAAGAAATAGGAAGAAGAAGGAAGAAGAAGAAAGAAGAAGAAGAAGGAGGAAGAAGAAGAAGGAAGAAGAAAGAAGGAAGAAGAATTTAGACGAAGGAAGAAGAAGAAGGAAGAAGAGGGAAGAAGAAGGAAGAAGAAAGGAAGAAGAAGCAGGAAGAAGTAGCAAGTATAAGGAAGAATGAAGAAGGAAGAAGGAAGAAGAAGAAGGAAGAAGAAGGAAGAAGGAAGAAGAACAAGGAAGAAGAAGAAGGAAGAAGAAGGAAGAAGAAATAAGAAGGAGAAGGAAGAAGAAAAAGGAAGTAAAAGGAAGAAAGAAGAAAAAAGAAGGAAGAAGGAAGAAGAAAGAAGAAGAAGAAGGAAGAAAGGAAGAAGAAGAAGAAGCAGGAAGAAGAAGGAGGAAGTAAAAGGAAGAAGAAGGAACAAGGAAGAAGGAAGAAGAAGGAAGAAGAAGGAAGAAGAAGAAGAACAAGGAAGAAGAAGGAAGAAGAAGAAGAAGGAAGAAGAAGGAAGAAGAAGAAAAAAGAAGAAGGAAGAAGTATGAAGAACAAGAAGGAAGAAGAAGCAAGTAGAAGGAAGAAGAAGGAAGATGAAGGAAGAAGAAGGAACAAGTAAGAAGGAAGAAGAAGGAAGAAGAAGGAAGAAGAAGAAGGAAGAAGAAGGAAGAAGAAGGAAGAAGAAGGAGGAAGAAGGAGAAGGAAGAAGAAGAAGGAAGAAGAAGGAAGAAGAAGGAAGAAGAAGAAAAAAAGAAGGAAGAAGTAGGAAGAAGAAGTAGGAAGTATAAGGAAGAATGAAGAAGGAAGAAGAAGGAAGAAGAAGGAAGAAGGAAGAAGAAGGAAGAAGAAGAAGGAAGAAGAAGGAAGAAGAAATAAGAAGGAGAAGGAAAAAGAAGAAGGAAGAAGAAGGAAGAAGAAGGAAGAAGAAGGAATAAGAAGGAGAAGGAAGAAGAAGAAGATGGAAGAAGAAAGAAGAAGAAGGAAGAAGTAGGAAGAAGAAGGAAGAAGAAGTAGAAGGAAGAAGGAGAAGGAAGAAGAAGAAGGAAGAAGGAAGAAGGAAGAAGAAGGAAGAAGAACAAGGAAGAAAAAGGAAGAAGAAAGAAGAAGGAGAAGGAAGAAGAAGGAAGAAGAAGGAAGAAGAAGAAGAAGAAAGAAGAAGAAGGAAGAAGAAGAATAAAGAAGAAGTAAGAAGTAGGAAGTATAAGAAAGAATGAAGAAGGAAGAAGAAGAAGGAAGAAGAAAGAAGAAGGAAGAAAAACAAGGAAGAAGAAGGAAGAAGAAGGAAGAAGAAGGAAGAAGAAAAAGGATGTAAAAGGAAGAAAGAAGGAAGAAGGAAGAATGAAGAAGAAAGAAGAAGAAGAAGAAGGAAGAAAAGAAGGAAGAAGGAAGAAGAAGGAAGAAGAAAAAGGAAGAAGAAGAACAAGCAAGAAGGAAGAAGAAGAAGAAGAAGAAGGAAGAAGAAGGAAGAAGAAGGAAGAAGAAGAAGAAGAAGGAAGAAGAAGGAAGAAGAAGAAAAAAGAAGAAGGAAGAAGTAGGAAGTATAAGGAAGAATGAAGAAGGAAGAAGAAGAAGGAAGAAGAAAGAAGAAGGAAGAAAAAGAAGGAAGAAGAAGGAAGAAGAAGGAAGAAGAAAAAGGATGTAAAAGGAAGAAAGAAGGAAGAAGGAAGAATGAAGAAGAAAGAAGAAGAAGAAGAAGGAAGAAGAAGAAGGAAGAAAGGAAGAAAAAGAAGCAGGAAGAAGAAGAAGGAGGAAGTATAAGGAAGAATGAAGAAGGAAGAAGGAAGAAGAAGAAGGAAGAAGAAGGAAGAAGGAAGAAGAACAAGGAAGAAGAAGGAAGAAGAAGAAGGAAGAAGAAGGAAGAAGAAATAAGAAGGAGAAGGAAGAAGAAAAAGGAAGTAAAAGGAAGAAAGAAGAAAGAAGAAGAAGAAGGAAGAAGAAGAAGAAGGAAGAAAGGAAGAAGAATAAGCAGGAAGAAGAAGGAAGAAGAAGAAGGAGGAAGAAGAAGGAAGAAGGAAGAAGGAAGAAGAAGGAAGAAGAAGGAAGAAGAAGAAGGAAGAAGAAGAAGAACAAGGAAGAAGAAGGAAGAAGAAGAAGAAGGAAGAAGAAGGAAGAAGAAGGAAGAAGAAGAAAAAAGAAGAAGGAAGAAGTAGGAAGAACAAGAAGGAAGAAGAAGGAAGAAGAAGCAAGACGAAGAATGAAGAAGAAGTAAGAAGAAGAAGGAAGAAGAAGGAAGAAGAAGGAGGAAGAAGGAGAAGGAAGAATAAGAAAGAAGAAGGAAGAAGAAGAAGGAAGAAGAAGAAGCAAGAAGAAGGAAGAAGAAGAAAAAAGAAGGAAGAAGTAGGAAGAAGAAGTAGGAAGTATAAGGAAGAATGAAGAAGGAAGAAGAAGGAAGAAGAAGGAAGAAGAAGGAAGAAGAACAAGGAAGAAGAAGGAAGAAGGAGAAGGAAAAAGAAGAAGGAAGAAGAACAAGGAAGAAGAAGGAAGAAGAAGAAGGAAGAAGAAATAAGAAGGAGAAGGAAAAAGAAGAAGGAAGAAGAAGGAATAAGAAGGAGAAGGAAGAAGAAGAAGATGGAAGAAGAAGGAAGAAGAAGAAATAGGAAGAAGAAGGAAGAAGAAGAAAGAAGAAGAAGAAGGAGGAAGAAGAAGAAGGAAGAAGAAAGAAGGAAGAAGAATTTAGACGAAGGAAGAAGAAGAAGGAAGAAGAGGGAAGAAGAAGGAAGAAGAAAGGAAGAAGAAGCAGGAAGAAGTAGCAAGTATAAGGAAGAATGAAGAAGGAAGAAGGAAGAAGAAGAAGGAAGAAGAAGGAAGAAGGAAGAAGAACAAGGAAGAAGAAGAAGGAAGAAGAAGGAAGAAGAAATAAGA
The DNA here is from genome assembly GCF_039654945.1 of Dendrobates tinctorius. Taxonomy (NCBI): domain Eukaryota; kingdom Metazoa; phylum Chordata; class Amphibia; order Anura; family Dendrobatidae; genus Dendrobates; species Dendrobates tinctorius. Next base: position 8,946,401 of record NW_027361971.1, on the reverse strand, counting down.
AGGAGAAGGAAGAAGAAAAAGGAAGTAAAAGGAAGAAAGAAGAAAAAAGAAGGAAGAAGGAAGAAGAAAGAAGAAGAAGAAGGAAGAAAGGAAGAAGAAGAAGAAGCAGGAAGAAGAAGGAGGAAGTAAAAGGAAGAAGAAGGAACAAGGAAGAAGGAAGAAGAAGGAAGAAGATGGAAGAAGAAGGAAGAAGAAGAAGAACAAGGAAGAAGAAGGAAGAAGAAGAAGAAGGAAGAAGAAGGAAGAAGAAGAAAAAAGAAGAAGGAAGAAGTAGGAAGAACAAGAAGGAAGAAGAAGCAAGTAGAAGGAAGAAGAAGGAAGATGAAGGAAGAAGAAGGAAGAAGGAAGAAGAAGGAAGAAGAAGGAAGAAGAAGAAGGAAGAAGAAGGAAGAAGAAGGAAGAAGAAGGAGGAAGAAGGAGAAGGAAGAAGAAGGAAGAAGAAGGAAGAAGAAGAAAAAAGAAGGAAGAAGTAGGAAGAAGAAGTAGGAAGTATAAGGAAGAATGAAGAAGGAAGAAGAAGGAAGAAGAAGGAAGAAGGAAGAAGAAGGAAGAAGAAGGAAGAAGAAGAAGGAAGAAGAAGGAAGAAGAAGGAAGAAGAAATAAGAAGGAGAAGGAAAAAGAAGAAGGAAGAAGAAGGAAGAAGAAGGAAGAAGAAGGAATAAGAAGGAGAAGGAAGAAGAAGAAGATGGAAGAAGAAAGAAGAAGAAGGAAGAAGTAGGAAGAAGAAGGAAGAAGAAGTAGAAGGAAGAAGGAGAAGGAAGAAGAAGAAGGAAGAAGGAAGAAGGAAGAAGAAGGAAGAAGAACAAGGAAGAAAAAGGAAGAAGAAAGAAGAAGTAGAAGGAAGAAGAAGGAAGAAGAAGGAAGAAGAAGAAGAAGAAAGAAGAAGAAGGAAGAAGAAGAAAAAAGAAGAAGGAAGAAGTAGGAAGTATAAGGAAGAATGAAGAAGGAAGAAGAAGAAGGAAGAAGAAAGAAGAAGGAAGAAAAACAAGGAAGAAGAAGGAAGAAGAAGGAAGAAGAAGGAAGAAGAAAAAGGATGTAAAAGGAAGAAAGAAGGAAGAAGGAAGAATGAAGAAGAAAGAAGAAGAAGAAGAAGGAAGAAGAAGAAGGAAGAAAGGAAGAAGAAGAAGCAGGAAGAAGAAGAAGGAGGAAGTATAAGGAAGAATGAAGAAGGAAGAAGGAAGAAGAAGGAAGGAAGATTAAGGAAGAAGGAAGAAGAACAAGGAAGAAGAAGGAAGAAGAAGAAGGAAGAAGAAGGAAGAAGAAATAAGAAGGAGAAAGAAGAAGAAAAAGGAAGTAAAAGGAAGAAAGAAGAAAAAAGAAGGAAGAAGAAAGAAGAAGAAGAAGGAAGAAAGGAAGAAGAATAAGCAGGAAGAAGAAGAAGGAGGAAGAAGAAGGAAGAAGGAAGAAGGAAGAAGAAGGAAGAAGAAGAAGGAAGAAGAAGAAGGAAGAAGAAGAAGAACAAGGAAGAAGAAGGAAGAAGAAGAAGAAGAAGGAAGAAGAAGGAAGAAGAAGGAAGAAGAAGAAAAAAGAAGAAGGAAGAAGTAGGAAGAACAAGAAGGAAGAAGAAGCAAGTAGAAGGAAGAAGAAGCAAGACGAAGAATGAAGAAGAAGTAAGAAGAAGAAGGAAGAAGAAGGAAGAAGAAGGAAGAAGAAGGAGGAAGAAGGAGAAGGAAGAATAAGAAAGAAGAAGGAAGAAGAAGAAGGAAGAAGAAGGAAGAAGAAGAAAAAAGAAGGAAGAAGTAGGAAGAAGAAGTAGGAAGTATAAGGAAGAATGAAGAAGGAAGAAGAAGGAAGAAGAAGGAAGAAGAACAAGGAAGAAGAAGGAAGAAGGAGAAGGAAAAAGAAGAAGGAAGAAGAACAAGGAAGAAGAAGGAAGAAGAAGAAGGAAGAAGAAATAAGAAGGAGAAGGAAAAAGAAGAAGGAAGAAGAAGGAATAAGAAGGAGAAGGAAGAAGAAGAAGATGGAAGAAGAAGGAAGAAGAAGAAATAGGAAGAAGAAGGAAGAAGAAGAAAGAAGAAGAAGAAGGAGGAAGAAGAAGAAGGAAGAAGAAAGAAGGAAGAAGAATTTAGACGAAGGAAGAAGAAGAAGGAAGAAGAGGGAAGAAGAAGGAAGAAGAAAGGAAGAAGAAGCAGGAAGAAGTAGCAAGTATAAGGAAGAATGAAGAAGGAAGAAGGAAGAAGAAGAAGGAAGAAGAAGGAAGAAGGAAGAAGAACAAGGAAGAAGAAGAAGGAAGAAGAAGGAAGAAGAAATAAGAAGGAGAAGGAAGAAGAAAAAGGAAGTAAAAGGAAGAAAGAAGAAAAAAGAAGGAAGAAGGAAGAAGAAAGAAGAAGAAGGAAGAAAGGAAGAAGAAGAAGAAGCAGGAAGAAGAAGGAGGAAGTAAAAGGAAGAAGAAGGAACAAGGAAGAAGGAAGAAGAAGGAAGAAGAAGGAAGAAGAAGGAAGAAGAAGAAGAACAAGGAAGAAGAAGGAAGAAGAAGAAGAAGGAAGAAGAAGGAAGAAGAAGAAAAAAGAAGAAGGAAGAAGTAGGAAGAACAAGAAGGAAGAAGAAGCAAGTAGAAGGAAGAAGAAGGAAGATGAAGGAAGAAGAAGGAACAAGGAAGAAGGAAGAAGAAGGAAGAAGAAGGAAGAAGAAGAAGGAAGAAGAAGGAAGAAGAAGGAAGAAGAAGGAGGAAGAAGGAGAAGGAAGAATAAGAAGGAAGAAGAAGGAAGAAGAAGAAAAAAGAAGGAAGAAGTAGGAAGAAGAAGTAGGAAGTATAAGGAAGAATGAAGAAGGAAGAAGAAGGAAGAAGAAGGAAGAAGGAAGAAGAAGGAAGAAGAAGGAAGAAGAAGAAGGAAGAAGAAGGAAGAAGAAATAAGAAGGAGAAGGAAAAAGAAGAAGGAAGAAGAAGGAAGAAGAAGGAATAAGAAGGAGAAGGAAGAAGAAGAAGATGGAAGAAGAAAGAAGAAGAAGGAAGAAGTAGAAAGAAGAAGGAAGAAGAAGTAGAAGGAAGAAGGAGAAGGAAGAAGAAGAAGGAAGAAGGAAGAAGGAAGAAGAAGGAAGAAGAACAAGGAAGAAAAAGGAAGAAGAAAGAAGAAGGAGAAGGAAGAAGAAGGAAGAAGAAGAAGAAGAAAGAAGAAGAAGGAAGAAGAAGAAAAAAGAAGAAGGAAGAAGTAGGAAGTATAAGGAAGAATGAAGAAGGAAGAAGAAGAAGGAAGAAGAAAGAAGAAGGAAGAAAAACAAGGAAGAAGAAGGAAGAAGAAGGAAGAAGAAGGAAGAAGAAAAAGGATGTAAAAGGAAGAAAGAAGGAAGAAGGAAGAATGAAGAAGAAAGAAGAAGAAGAAGAAGAAGAAGGAAGAAGAAGAAGGAAGAAAGGAAGAAGAAGAAGCAGGAAGAAGAAGAAGGAGGAAGTATAAGGAAGAATGAAGAAGGAAGAAGAAGAAGGAAGAAGAAGGAAGAAGGAAGAAGAACAAGGAAGAAGAAGGAAGAAGAAGAAGGAAGAAGAAGGAAGAAGAAATAAGAAGGAGAAAGAAGAAGAAAAAGGAAGTAAAAGGAAGAAAGAAGAAAAAAGAAGGAAGAAGAAAGAAGAAGAAGAAGGAAGAAAGGAAGAAGAATAAGCAGGAAGAAGAAGAAGGAGGAAGAAGAAGGAAGAAGGAAGAAGGAAGAAGAAGGAAGAAGAAGGAAGAAGAAGAAGGAAGAAGAAGAAGAACAAGGAAGAAGAAGGAAGAAGAAGAAGGAAGAAGAAGGAAGAAGAAGGAAGAAGAAGAAAAAAGAAGAAGGAAGAAGTAGGAAGAACAAGAAGGAAGAAGAAGCAAGTAGAAGGAAGAAGAAGCAAGACGAAGAATGAAGAAGAAGTAAGAAGAAGAAGGAAGAAGAAGGAAGAAGAAGGAAGAAGAAGGAGGGAGAAGGAAGAATAAGAAAGAAGAAGGAAGAAGAAGAAGGAAGAAGAAGAAGGAAGAAGAAGGAAGAAGAAGAAAAAAGAAGGAAGAAGTAGGAAGAAGAATTAGGAAGTATAAGGAAGAATGAAGAAGGAAGAAGAAGGAAGAAGAAGGAAGAAGAAGGAAGAAGAACAAGGAAGAAGAAGGAAGAAGGAGAAGGAAAAAGAAGAAGGAAGAAGAACAAGGAAGAAGAAGGAAGAAGAAGAAGGAAGAAGAAATAAGAAGGAGAAGGAAAAAGAAGAAGGAAGAAGAAGGAATAAGAAGGAGAAGGAAGAAGAAGAAGATGGAAGAAGAAGGAAGAAGAAGAAATAGGAAGAAGAAGGAAGAAGAAGAAAGAAGAAGAAGAAGGAGGAAGAAGAAGAAGGAAGAAGAAAGAAGGAAGAAGAATTTAGACGAAGGAAGAAGAAGAAGGAAGAAGAGGGAAGAAGAAGAAGGAAGAAGAAAGGAAGAAGAAGCAGGAAGAAGAAGGAAGAAGAAGAAGTAGGAAGTATAAGGAAGAATGAAGAAGGAAGAAGGAAGAAGAAGGAAGAAGGAAGAAGAACAAGGAAGAAGAAGGAAGAAGAGGAAGGAAGAAGAAGGAAGAAGAAATAAGAAGAAGGAAGAAGAAAAAGGAAGCAAAAGGAAGAAAGAAGAAAAAAGAAGGAAGAAGGAAGAAGAAGAAGAAGGAAGAAAGGAAGAAGAAGAAGCAGGAAGAAGAAGGAAGAAGAAGAAGGAGGATGTAGAAGGAAGAAGAAGGAAGAAGGAAGAAGAAGGAAGAAGAAGGAAGAAGAAGAAGAACAAGAAAGAAGAAGGAAGAAGAAGGAAGAAGAAGGAAGAAGAAAAAAGAAGAAGGAAGAAGTAGGAAGAACAAGAAGGAAGAAGAAGCAAGTAGAAGGAAGAAGAAGCAAGACGAAGAAGGAAGAAGAAGGAAGAAGAAGTAAGAAGAAGAAGGAAGAAGAAGAAGGAAGAAGAAGGAAGAAGAAGAAGGAAGAAGAAGGAAGAAGAACGAAGAAGAAGGAGGAAGAAGGAGAAGGAAGAATAAGAAAGAAGAAGGAAGAAGAATAAGGAAGAAGAAGAAGGAAGAAGAAGAAGGAAGAAGGAAGAAGAAGAAAAAAGAAGGAAGAAGTAGGAAGAAGAAGTAGGAAGTATAAGGAAGAATGAAGAAGGAAGAAGGAAGAAGGAAGAAGAAGGAAGAAGGAAGAAGAACAACGAAGAAGAAGGAAGAAGAAAGAAGAAGAAATAAGAAGGAGAAGGAAAAAGAAGAAGGAAGAAGATGGAAGAAGAAGAAGGAAGAAGAAGGAATAAGAAGGAGAAGGAAGAAGAAGAAGATGGAAGAAGAAGGAAGAAGAAGAAATAGGAAGAAGAAGGAAGAAGAAGAAAGAAGAAGAAGAAGGAGGAAGAAGAAGAAGGAAGAAGAAAGAAGGAAGAAGAATTTAGACGAAGGAAGAAGAAGGAAGAAGAGGGAAGAAGAAGGAAGAAGAAAGGAAGAAGAAGCAGGAAGAAGAAGTAGCAAGTATAAGGAAGAATGAAGAAGGAAGAAGGAAGAAGAAGAAGGAAGAAGGAAGAAGAACAAGGAAGAAGAAGGAAGAAGAAGGAAGAAGAAATAAGAAGGAGAAGGAAGAAGAAAAAGGAAGTAAAAGGAAGAAAGAAGAAAAAAGAAGGAAGAAGGAAGAAGAAAGAAGAAGGAAGAAAGGAAGAAGAAGCAGGAAGAAGAAGGAAGAAGAAGGAGGAAGTAGAAGGAAGAAGAAGGAACAAGGAAGAAGAAGGAAGAAGAAGGAAGAAGAAGAAGAACAAGGAAGAAGAAGGAAGAAGAAGAAGGAAGAAGAAGGAAGAAGAAGAAAAAAGAAGAAGGAAGAAGTAGGAAGAACAAGAAGGAAGAAGCAAGTAGAAGGAAGAAGAAGGAAGATGAAGGAAGAAGAAGGAACAAGGAAGAAGGAAGAAGAAGGAAGAAGAAGGAAGAAGAAGAAGGAAGAAGAAGGAAGAAGAAGGAAGAAGAAGGAAGAAGAAGGAGGAAGAAGGAGAAGGAAGAATAAGAAGGAAGAAGAAGAAGGAAGAAGAAGGAAGAAGAAGAAAAAAGAAGGAAGAAGTAGGAAGAAGAAGTAGGAAGTATAAGGAAGAATGAAGAAGGAAGAAGGAAGAAGAAGGAAGAAGAAGAAGGAAGAAAAAGGAAGAAGAAAGAATAAGGAGAAGGAAGAAGAAGGAGAAGGAAGAAGAAGAAGGAAAAAGAAGAAGGAAGAAGAAGAAGGAAGAAAAGAAGAAAGAAGGAAGAAGAAGGAAGAAGAAAAAGGAAGAAGAAGAACAAGCAAGAAGGAAGAAGAAGAAGATGGAAGAAGAAGAAGGAAGAAGAAGGATGAAGAAGGAAGAAGAAGAAGGAAGAAGGTAGAAGAAGAAGGAAGAAGAAGATGGAAGAAGGAAGAGAAAGCAAGAAGAAGGAATAAGAAGAAGGAAGAAGAAGGAAGAAGGAGGAAGTAGAAGGAAGATGGAGGAAGAAGGAAGAAGAAGGAAGAAGAAGGAAGAAGAAGAAGGAAGAAGAAGAAGGGAGAAGAACAAGGAAGAAGAAGGAAGAAGAAGATGAAGAAGAAGAAGAAGAAGGAAGAAGAAGGAAGAAGAAGCAAGAAGAAGAAGGAAGAAGAAGGAAGAAGAAGTAAGAAGAAGAAGGAAGAAGAAGAAGGAAAAAGGAAGAAGAAGGAAGAAGAAAAAGGATGTAAAAGGAAGAAAGAAGAAGGAAGAAGGAAGAAGAAGAAGGAAGAAGAAGAAGGAAGAAAGGAAGAAGAAGAAGCATGAAGAAGAAGAAGGAGGAAGTATAAGGAAGAATGAAAAAGGAAGAAGGAAGAAGAAGAAGGAAGAAGAAGGAAGAAGAAGAAGGAAGAAGAAGGAAGAAGAAATAAGAAGGAGAAGGAAGAAGAAAAAGGAAGTAAAAGGAAGAAAGAAGAAAAAAGAAGGAAGAAGGAAGAAGAAAGAAGAAGAAGGAAGAAAGGAAGAAGAATAAGCAGGAAGAAGAAGAAGGAGGAAGTAGAAGGAAGAAGAAGGAAGAAGAAGGAAGAAGAAGAAGGAAGAAGAAGAAGAACAAGGAAGAAGAAGGAAGAAGAAGGAAGAAGAAGAAAAAAGAAGAAGGAAGAAGTAGGAAGAACAAGAAGGAAGAAGAAGCAAGTAGAAGGAAGAAGAAGCAAGACGAAGAAGGAAGAAGAAGTAAGAAGAAGGAAGAAGAAGGAAGAAGAAGGAGGAAGAAGGAGAAGGAAGAATAAGAAAGAAGAAGGAAGAAGAAGAAGGAAGAAGAAGGAAGAAGAAGAAAAAAGAAGGAAGAAGTAGGAAGAAGAAGTAGGAAGTATAAGGAAAAATGAATAAGGAAGAAGGAAGAACAAGGAAGAAGGAAGAAGAACAAGGAAGAAGAAGGAAGAAGGAAGAAGAAGGAAGAAGAAGAAGGAAGAAGAAGGAAGAAGAAGGAGGAAGAAGGAGAAGGAAGAAGAAGAAGGAAGAAGAAGAAGGAAGAAGAAGGAAGAAGAAGAAAAAAGAAGGAAGAAGTAGGAAGAAGAAGTAGGAAGTATAAGGAAGAATGAAGAAGGAAGAAGGAAGAAGAAGGAAGAAGAAGAAGGAAGAAAAAGGAAGAAGAAAGAATAAGGAGAAGGAAGAAGAAGGAGAAGGAAGAAGAAGAAGGAAAAAGAAGAAGGAAGAAGAAGAAGGAAGAAAAGAAGAAAGAAGGAAGAAGAAGGAAGAAGAAAAAGGAAGAAGAAGAACAAGCAAGAAGGAAGAAGAAGAAGATGGAAGAAGAAGAAGGAAGAAGAAGGATGAAGAAGGAAGAAGAAGAAGGAAGAAGGTAGAAGAAGAAGGAAGAAGAAGATGGAAGAAGGAAGAGAAAGCAAGAAGAAGGAATAAGAAGAAGGAAGAAGGAGGAAGTAGAAGGAAGATGGAGGAAGAAGGAAGAAGAAGGAAGAAGAAGGAAGAAGAAGAAGGAAGAAGAAGAAGGGAGAAGAACAAGGAAGAAGAAGGAAGAAGAAGATGAAGAAGAAGAAGAAGAAGAAGGAAGAAGAAGGAAGAAGAAGCAAGAAGAAGAAGGAAGAAGAAGGAAGAAGAAGTAAGAAGAAGAAGGAAGAAGAAGAAGGAAAAAGGAAGAAGAAGGAAGAAGAAAAAGGATGTAAAAGGAAGAAAGAAGAAGGAAGAAGAAGAAGAAGGAAGAAGAAGGAAGAAAGGAAGAAGAAGAAGCATGAAGAAGAAGAAGGAGGAAGTATAAGGAAGAATGAAAAAGGAAGAAGGAAGAAGAGGAAGGAAGAAGAAGGAAGAAGAACAAGGAAGAAGAAGGAAGAAGAAGGAAGAAGAAGGAAGAAGAAATAAGAAGGAGAAGGAAGAAGAAAAAGGAAGTAAAAGGAAGAAAGAAGAAAAAAGAAGGAAGAAGGAAGAAGAAAGAAGAAGAAGGAAGAAAGGAAGAAGAATAAGCAGGAAGAAGAAGGAAGAAGAAGAAGAAGGAGGAAGTAGAAGGAAGAAGAAGGAAGAAGGAAGAAGAAGGAAGAAGAAGAAGGAAGAAGAAGAAGAACAAGGAAGAAGAAGGAAGAAGAAGGAAGAAGAAGAAAAAAGAAGAAGGAAGAAGTAGGAAGAACAAGAAGGAAGAAGAAGCAAGTAGAAGGAAGAAGAAGCAAGACGAAGAAGGAAGAAGAAGGAAGAAGAAGGAAGAAGAAGGAAGAAGAAGGAAGAAGAAGGAGGAAGAAGGAGAAGGAAGAATAAGAAAGAAGAAGGAAGAAGAAGAAGGAAGAAGAACAAGGAAGAAGAAGGAAGAAGAAGAAAAAAGAAGGAAGAAGTAGGAAGAAGAAGTAGGAAGTATAAGGAAAAATGAATAAGGAAGAAGGAAGAAGAAGGAAGAAGAACAAGGAAGAAGAAGGAAGAAGAAGGAAGAAGAAGGAAGAAGAAATAAGAAGGAGAAGGAAAAAGAAGAAGGAAGAAGAAGAAGGAAGAAGAAGGAATAAGAAGGAGAAGGAAGAAGAAGATGGAAGAAGGAAGAAGAAGAAATAGGAAGAAGAAGGAAGAAGAAGAAAGAAGAAGAAGAAGAAGGAGGAAGAAGAAGAAGGAAGAAGAAAGAAGGAAGAAGAATTTAGACGAAGGAAGAAGAAGAAGGAAGAAGAGGGAAGAAGAAGAAGGAAGAAGAAAGGAAGAAGAAGAAGGAAGAAGAAGAAGTAGGAAGAAGGAAGAAGAAGAAAAAAGAAGGAAGAAGTAGGAAGAAGAAGTAGGAAGTATAAGGAAGAATGAAGAAGGAAGAAGGAAGAAGAAGGAAGAAGAAGGAAGAAGGAAGAAGAACAAGGAAGAAGAAGGAAGAAGAAGATGGAAGAAGAAGGAAGAAGAAATAAGAAGGAGAAGGAAAAAGAAGAAGGAAGATGATGGAAGAAGAAGGAAGAAGAAGGAATAAGAAGGAGTAGGCAGAAGAAGAAGATGGAAGAAGAAGGAAGAAGAAGAAACAGGAAGAAGAAGGAAGAAGAAGAAAGAAGAAGAAGATGGAGGAAGAAGAAGAAGAAAGAAGGAAGAAGAATTTAGACGAAGGAAGAAGAAGAAGGATGAAGAGGGAAGAAGAAGAAGGAAGAAGAAAGGAAGAAGAAGCAGGAAGAAGAAGAAGGAAGAAGAAGTAGGAAGTATAAGGAAGAATGAAGAAGGAAGAAGGAAGAAGAAGAAGGAAGAAGAAGGAAGAAGGAAGAAGAACAAGGAAGAAGAAGAAGGAAGAAGAAATAAGAAGGAGAAGGAAGAAGAAAAAGGAAGTAAAAGGAAGAAAGAAGAAAAAAGAAGGAAGAAGGAAGAAGAAAGAAGAAGAAGAAGGAAGAAAGGAAGAAGAAGAAGCAGGAAGAAGAAGGAAGAAGAAGAAGGAGGAAGTAGAAGGAAGAAGAAGGACCAAGGAAGATGGAAGAATAAGAAAGAAGAAGGAAGAAGAAGAAGGAAGAAGAAGAACAAGGAAGAAGAAGGAAGAAGAAGAAGAAGAAGAAGAAGGAAGAAGAAGGAAGAAGAAGAAAAAAGAAGAAGGAAGAAGTAGGAAGAACAAGAAGGAAGAAGAAGCAATTAGAAGGAAGAAGAAGCAAGACGAAGAAGGAAGAAGAAGGAAGAAGAAGTATGAAGAAGAAGAAGGAGGAAGTATAAGGAAGAATGAAAAAGGAAGAAGGAAGAAGAGGAAGGAAGAAGAAGGAAGAAGAACAAGGAAGAAGAAGGAAGAAGAAGGAAGAAGAAGGAAGAAGAAATAAGAAGGAGAAGGAAGAAGAAAAAGGAAGTAAAAGGAAGAAAGAAGAAAAAAGAAGGAAGAAGGAAGAAGAAAGAAGAAGAAGGAAGAAAGGAAGAAGAATAAGCAGGAAGAAGAAGGAAGAAGAAGAAGAAGGAGGAAGTAGAAGGAAGAAGAAGGAAGAAGGAAGAAGAAGGAAGAAGAAGAAGGAAGAAGAAGAAGAACAAGGAAGAAGAAGGAAGAAGAAGGAAGAAGAAGAAAAAAGAAGAAGGAAGAAGTAGGAAGAACAAGAAGGAAGAAGAAGCAAGTAGAAGGAAGAAGAAGCAAGACGAAGAAGGAAGAAGAAGGAAGAAGAAGGAAGAAGAAGGAAGAAGAAGGAAGAAGAAGGAGGAAGAAGGAGAAGGAAGAATAAGAAAGAAGAAGGAAGAAGAAGAAGGAAGAAGAAGAAGGAAGAAGAAGGAAGAAGAAGAAAAAAGAAGGAAGAAGTAGGAAGAAGAAGTAGGAAGTATAAGGAAAAATGAATAAGGAAGAAGGAAGAAGAAGGAAGAAGGAAGAAGAACAAGGAAGAAGAAGGAAGAAGAAGAAGGAAGAAGAAGGAAGAAGAAATAAGAAGGAGAAGGAAAAAGAAGAAGGAAGAAGAAGAAGGAAGAAGAAGGAATAAGAAGGAGAAGGAAGAAGAAGATGGAAGAAGGAAGAAGAAGAAATAGGAAGAAGAAGGAAGAAGAAGAAAGAAGAAGAAGAAGAAGCAGGAAGAAGAAGAAGGAAGAAGAAAGAAGGAAGAAGAATTTAGACGAAGGAAGAAGAAGGAAGAAGAGGGAAGAAGAAGAAGGAAGAAGAAAGGAAGAAGAAGAAGGAAGAAGAAGAAGTAGGAAGAAGGAAGAAGAAGAAAAAAGAAGGAAGAAGTAGGAAGAAGAAGTAGGAAGTATAAGGAAGAATGAAGAAGGAAGAAGGAAGAAGAAGGAAGAAGAAGGAAGAAGGAAGAAGAACAAGGAAGAAGAAGGAAGAAGAAGATGGAAGAAGAAGGAAGAAGAAATAAGAAGGAGAAGGAAAAAGAAGAAGGAAGATGATGGAAGAAGAAGGAAGAAGAAGGAATAAGAAGGAGTAGGCAGAAGAAGAAGATGGAAGAAGAAGGAAGAAGAAGAAATAGGAAGAAGAAGGAAGAAGAAGAAAGAAGAAGAAGATGGAGGAAGAAGAAGAAGAAAGAAGGAAGAAGAATTTAGACGAAGGAAGAAGAAGAAGGATGAAGAGGGAAGAAGAAGAAGGAAGAAGAAAGGAAGAAGAAGCAGGAAGAAGAAGAAGGAAGAAGAAGTAGGAAGTATAAGGAAGAATGAAGAAGGAAGAAGGAAGAAGAAGAAGGAAGAAGAAGGAAGAAGGAAGAAGAACAAGGAAGAAGAAGAAGGAAGAAGAAATAAGAAGGAGAAGGAAGAAGAAAAAGGAAGTAAAAGGAAGAAAGAAGAAAAAAGAAGGAAGAAGGAAGAAGAAAGAAGAAGAAGAAGGAAGAAAGGAAGAAGAAGAAGCAGGAAGAAGAAGGAAGAAGAAGAAGGAGGAAGTAGAAGGAAGAAGAAGGACCAAGGAAGATGGAAGAATAAGAAAGAAGAAGGAAGAAGAAGAAGGAAGAAGAAGAACAAGGAAGAAGAAGGAAGAAGAAGAAGAAGAAGAAGAAGAAGGAAGAAGAAGGAAGAAGAAGAAAAAAGAAGAAGGAAGAAGTAGGAAGAACAAGAAGGAAGAAGAAGCAATTAGAAGGAAGAAGAAGCAAGACGAAGAAGGAAGAAGAAGGAAGAAGAAGTAAGAAGAAGAAGGAAGAAGAAATAAGAAGGAGAAGGAAAAAGAAGAAGGAAGAAGAAGGAAGAAGAAGAAGGAAGAAGAAGGAATAAGAAGGAGAAGGAAGAAGGAAGAAGAAGGAAGAAGACGAAGAAGGAAGAAGAAGGAAGAAGAATTAAGAAGGAGAAGGAAAAAGAAGAAGGAAGAAGAAGGAAGAAGAAGAAGGTAGAAGAAGGAATAAGAAGGAGAAGGAAGAAGAGGAAGATGGAAGAAGAAGGAAGAAGAAGAAGAAGGAAGAAGAAGGAAGAAGAAAGAAGAAGAAGAAGGAGGAAGAAGAAGGAAGAAGAAGGAAGAAGAAGGAAGAAGAAGGAAGAAGATGTAGAAGGAAGAAGGAGAAGGAAGAAGAAGGTAGGAGGAAGAAGTAAGAAGAAGGAAGAAGAAGAAGGAAGAAAAAGGAAGAAGAAAGAAGAAGGAGAAGGAAGAAGAAGGAGAAGGAAGAAGAAGGAAAAAGAAGAAGGAAGAAGAAGAAGGAAGAAAAGAAGGAAGTAGGAAGAAGAAGGAAGAAGAAAAAGGAAGAAGAACAAGCAAGAAGGAAGAAGAAGAAGATGGAAGAAGAAGGAAGTAGAAGGATGAAGAAGGAAGAAGAAGAAGGAAGAAGGTAGAAGAAGAAGGAAGAAGAAGATGGAAGAAGGAAGAAGAAGCAAGAAGAAGGAAGAAGAAGGAAGAAGAAGAAGAAGGAAGAAGAAGGAAGAAGGAGGAAGTAGAAGGAAGATGGAGGAAGAAGGAAGAAGAAGAAGGAAGAAGATGGAAGAAGAAGAAGGAAGAAGAAGAAGGAAGAAGAACAAGGAAGATGAAGAAGAAGAAGGAAGAAGAATGAAGAAGAAGAAAAAAGAAGAAGGAAGAAGTAGGAAGAGCAAGAAGGAAGAAGGAAGTAGAAGGAAGAAGAAGCAAGAAGAAGAAGGAAGAAGAAGGAAGAATAAGTAAGAAGAAGAAGGAAGAAGAAGAAGGAAGAAGGAAGAAGAAGGAAGAAGAAGGAAGAAGAAGAAGGAAGAAGAAGGAAGAAGAAGGAAGAAGAATGAGGAAGAAGAAGGAAGAAGAAGGAAGAAGAAGGAGGAAGAAGGAGAAGGAAAAATGAGAAAGAAGAAGGAAGAAGTAAAAGGAAGAAGAAGAAGGAAGAAGAAGGAAGAAGGAAGAAGAAAGAAGGAAGAAGAATTTAGACGAAGGAAGAAGAAGAAGGAAGAAGAGGGAAGAAGAAGAAGGAAGAAGAAAGGAAGAAGAAGCAGGAAGAAGAAGAAGGAAGAAGAAGAAGTAGGAAGTATAAGGAAGAATGAAGAAGGAAGAAGGAAGAAGAAGAAGGAAGAAGAAGGAAGAAGGAAGAAGAACAAGGAAGAAGAAGAAGGAAGAAGAAGGAAGAAGAAATAAGAAGGAGAAGGAAGAAGAAAAAGGAAGTAAAAGGAAGAAAGAAGAAAAAAGAAGGAAGAAGGAAGAAGAAAGAAGAAGAAGGAAGAAAGGAAGAAGAATAAGCAGGAAGAAGAAGGAAGAAGAAGAAGGAGGAAGTAGAAGGAAGAAGAAGGAAGAAGGAAGAAGAAGGAAGAAGAAGAAGGAAGAAGAAGAAGAACAAGGAAGAAGATGGAAGAAGAAGAAGAAGAAGGAAGAAGAAGGAAGAAGAAAAAAGAAGAAGGAAGAAGTAGGAAGAACAAGAAGGAAGAAGGAAGTAGAAGGAAGAAGAAGCAAGAAGAAGGAAGAAGAAGGAAGAAGAAGTAAGAAGAAGAAGGAAGAAGAAGGAAAAAGGAAGAAGAAGGAAGAAGTAGGAAGAAGAAGGAAGAAGAAGGAAGAAGAAGGAGGAAGAAGAAGGAAGAAGAAGGAAGAAGAAGGAGGAAGAAGAAGGAAGAAGAAGGAAGAAGGAGGAAGTAAAAGGAAGAAGAAGAAGGAAGAAGAAGAAGGAAGAAGAAGGAAGAATAAGAAGGAAGAAGAAGGAGGAAGAAGGAGAAGGAAGAATGATAAAGAAGAAGGAAGAAGAAGAAGGAAGGAAGAAGAAGAAAAAAGAAGAAGGAAGAAGTAGGAAGAAGAAATAGGAAGTATAAGGAAGAAGGAAGAAGAAAGAAGAAGAAGAAGAAGGAAGAAAGGAAGAAGAAGAAGCAGGAAGAAGAAGGAAGAAGAAGAAGGAGGAAGTAGAAGGAAGAAGAAGGAACAAGGAAAAAGAAGGAAGAAGAAGGAAGAAGAAGAAGGAAGAAGAAGAAGAACAAGGAAGAAGAAGGAAGAAGAAGAAGAAGGAAGAAGAAGGAAGAAGAAAAAAGAAGAAGGAAGAAGTAGGAAGAACAAGAAGGAAGAAGGAAGTAGAAGGAAGAAGAAGCAAGAAGAAGGAAGAAGAAGGAAGAAGAAGAAGTAAGAAGAAGAAGGAAGAAGAGGGAAAAAGGAAGAAGAAGGAAGAAGAAGAAGGAAGAAGAAGGAAGAAGAAGGAAGAAGGAGGAAGAAGAAGGAAGAAGAAGGAAGAAGAAGGAGGAAGAAGGAGAAGGAAAAATGAGAAAGAAGAAGGAAGAAGTAAAAGGAAGAAGAAGAAGGAAGAAGAAGAAGGAAGAAGAAGGAAGAAGAAGAAGGAAGAAGAAGGAAGAAGAAGGAGGAAGAAGGAGAAGGAAGAATGATAAAGAAGAAGGAAGAAGAAGAAGGAAGAAGAAAAAAGAAGAAGGAAGAAGTAGGAAGAAGAAATAGGAAGTATAAGGAAGAATGAAGAAGGAAGAAGGAAGAAGAAGCAGGAAGAAGAAGGAAGAAGGAAGAAAAACAAGGAAGAAGAAGGAAGAAGAAGGAAGAAGAAGGAAGAAGAAAAAGTATGTAAAAGGAAGAAAGAAGAAAAAAGAAGGAAGAAGGAAGAAGAAAGAAGAAGAAGAAGGAAGAAGAAGAAGGAAGAAAGGAAGAAGAAGAAGCAGGAAGAAGAAGAAGGAGGAAGTGTAAGGAAGAATGAAGAAGGAAGAAGAAGAAGGAAGAAGAAGGAAGAAGGAAGAAGAACAAGGAAGAAGAAGGAAGAAGAAGGAAGAAGAAATAAGAAGGAGAAGGAAGAAGAAAAAGGAAGTAAAAGGAAGAAAGAAGAAAAAAGAAGGAAGAAGGAAGAAGAAAGAAGAAGAAGAAGGAAGAAAGGAAGAAGAATAAGCAGGAAGAAGAAGGAAGAAGAAGAAGGAGGAAGTAGAAGGAAGAAGAAGGAAGAAGGAATAAGAAGGAAGAAGAAGGAAGAAGAAGAAGGAAGAAGAAGAAGAACAAGGAAGAAGAAGGAAGAAGAAGGAAGAAGAAGAAAAAAGAAGGAAGAAGTAGGAAGAACAAGAAGGAAGAAGAAGCAAGTAGAAGGAAGCAGAAGCAAGACGAAGAAGGAAGAAGAAGTAAGAAGAAGAAGGAAGAAGAAGGAAGAAGAAGGAAGAAGAAGGAGGAAGAAGGAGAAGGAAGAATAAGAAAGAAGAAGGAAGAAGAAGAAGAAGGAAGAAGAAGGAAGAAAAAGAAGGAAGAAGAAGGAAGAAGAAGAAAAAAGAAGGAAGAAGTAGGAAGAAGAAGTAGGAAGTATAAGGAAGAATGAAGAAGGAAGAAGGAAGAAGAAGGAATAAGAAGGAAGAAGAACAAGGAAGAAGAAGGAAGAAGAAGAAGGAAGAAGGAAGAAGAAATAAGAAGTAGAAGGAAAAAGAAGAAGGAAGAAGAAGAAGGAAGAAGAAGGAATAAGAAGGAGAAGGAAGAAGAAGATGGAAGAAGAAGGAAGAAGAAGAAATAGGAAGAACAAGGAAGAAGAAGAAAGAAGAAGAAGAAGGAGGAAGAAGGAAGAAGAAAGAAGGAAGAAGAAGGAAGAAGAAGGGAGAAAAGGGAAGAAGAAGGAAGAAGAAAGGAAGAAGAAGCAGGAAGAAGAAGGAAGAAGAAGAAGGAAGTATAAGGAAGAATGAAGAAGGAAGAAGGAAGAAGAAGAAGGAAAAAGAAGGAAGAAGGAAGAAGAACAAGGAAGAAGAAGGAAGAAGAAGGAAGAAGAAATAAGAAGTAGAAGGAAGAAGAAAAAGGAAGTAAATGGAAGAAAGAAGAAAAAAGAAGGAAGAAGAAAGAAGAAGAAGGAAGAAAGGAAGAAGAATAAGCAGGAAGAAGAAGGAAGAAGAAGAAGTAGGAAGTAGAAGGAAGAAGAAGGAAGAAGGAAGAAGGAAGAAGAAGGAAGAAGAAGAAGGAAGAAGAAGAAGAACAAGGAAGAAGAAGGAAGAAGAAGAAGAAGGAAGAAGAAGGAAGAAGAAGGAAGAAGAAGAAAAAAGAAGAAGGAAGAAGTAGGAAGAACAAGAAGGAAGAAGAAGCAAGTAGAAGGAAGAAGAAGCAAGACGAAGAAGGAAGAAGAAGTAAGAAGAAGAAGGAAGAAGAAGGAAGAAGAAGGAGGAAGAAGGAGAAGGAAGAATAAGAAAGAAGAAGGAAGAAGAAGAAGAAGGAAGAAGAAGAAGGAAGAAGAAGGAAGAAGAAGAAAAAAGAAGGAAGAAGTAGGAAGAAAGTAGGAAGTATAAGGAAGAATGAAGAAGGAAGAAGGAAGAAGAAGGAAGAAGAACAAGGAAGAAGAAGGAAGAAGAAGAAGAAGGAAGAAGAAATAAGAAGGAGAAGGAAAAAGAAGAAGGAAGAAGAACAAGGAAGAAGAAGGAAGAAGAAGAAGGAAGAAGAAGAAGGAAGAAGAAATAAGAAGGAGAAGGAAAAAGAAGAAGGAAGAAGAAGAAGGAAGAAGAAGGAATAAGAAGGAGAAGGAAGAAGAAGAAGATGGAAGAAGAAGGAAGAAGAAGAAATAGGAAGAAGAAGGAAGAAGAAGAAAGAAGAAGAAGGAGGAAGAAGAAGAAGGAAGAAGAAAGAAGGAAGAAAAATTTAGACGAAGGAAGAAGAAGAAGGAAGAAGAAGGAAGAAGAGGGAAGAAGAAGAAGGAAGAAGAAAGGAAGAAGAAGCAGGAAGAAGAAGGAAGAAGAAGAAGTAGGAAGTATAAGGAAGGAAGAAGAAGGAAGAAGAAATAAGAAGAAGGAAGAAGAAAAAGGAAGTAAAAGGAAGAAAGAAGAAAAAAGAAGGAAGAAGGAAGAAGAAAGAAGAAGAAGAAGGAAGAAAGGAAGAAGAAGAAGCAGGAAGAAGAAGGAAGAAGAAGAAGGAGGATGTAGAAGGAAGAAGAAGGAAGAAGGAAGAAGGAAGAAGAAGGAAGAAGAAGAAGGAAGAAGAAGAAGAAGAACAAGGAAGAAGAAGGAAGAAGAAGGAAGAAGGAAGAAGAAGAAAAAAGAAGAAGGAAGAAGTAGGAAGAACAAGAAGGAAGAAGAAGCAAGTAGAAGGAAGAAGAAGCAAGACGAAGAAGGAAGAAGAAGGAAGAAGAAGTAAGAAGAAGAAGGAAGAAGAAGAAGGAAGAAGAAGGAAGAAGAATAAGGAAGAAGAAGGAAGAAGAAGGAGGAAGAAGGAGAAGGAAGAATAAGAAAGAAGAAGGAAGAAGAAGAAGGAAGAAGAAGAAGGAAGAAGAAGAAGGAAGAAGGAAGAAGAAGGAAGAAGAAGGAAGTAGAAGGAGGAAGAAGGAGAAGGAAGAATAAGAAAGAAGAAGGAAGAAGAAGAAGAAGGAAGAAGAAGAAGGAAGAAGAAGGAAGAAGAAGAAAAAAGAAGGAAGAAGTAGGAAGAAGAAGTAGGAAGTATTAGGAAGAATGAAGAAGGAAGAAGGAAGAAGAAGGAAGAAGAAGGAAGAAGAAGGAAGAAGAAGGAAGAAGGAAGAAGAAGAAGGAAGAAGAAGGAAGAAGAAGAAGGAAGAAGAAGGAAGAAGAAATAAGAAGGAGAAGGAAAAAGAAGGAATAAGAAGAAGGAAGAAGAAGGAAGAAGAAGGAGAAGGAAGAAGAAGAAGATGGAAGAAGAAGGAAGAAGAAGAAGAAGGAAGAAGAAGGAAGAAGAGGAAAGAAGAAGAAGAAGGAGGAAGAAGAAGAAGGAAGAAGAAAGAAGGAAGAAGAAGGAAGACGAAGGAAGAAGAAGAAGGAAGAAGAGGGAAGAAGAAGAAGGAAGAAGAAAGGAAGAAGAAGAAGGAATAAGAAGAAGGAAGAAGAAGAAGTAGGAAGTATAAGAAAGAATGAAGAAGGAAGAAGGAAGAAGAAGGAAGAAGAAGGAAGAAGGAAGAAGAACAAGGAAGAAGAAGGAAGAAGAAGAAGGAAGAAGATGGAAGAAGAAATAAGAAGGAGAAGGAAGAAGAAAAAGGAAGTAAAAGGAAGAAAGAAGAAAAAAGAAGGAAGAAGAAAGAAGAAGAAGGAAGAAAGGAAGAAGAATAAGCAGGAAGAAGAAGGAAGAAGAAGAAGGAGGAAGTAGAAGGAAGAAGAAGGAAGAAGGAAGAAGGAAGAAGAAGGAAGAAGAAGAAGGAAGAAGAAGAAGAACAAGGAAGAAGAAGGAAGAAGAAGAAGAAGGAAGAAGAAGGAAGAAGAAGAAAAAAGAAGAAGGAAGAAGTAGGAAGAACAAGAAGGAAGAAGAAGCAAGTAGAAGGAAGAAGAAGCAAGACGAAGAAGGAAGAAGAAGTAAGAAGAAGAAGGAAGAAGAAGGAAGAAGAAGGAAGAAGAAGGAGGAAGAAGGAGAAGGAAGAATAAGAAAGAAGAAGGAAGAAGAAGAAGGAAGAAGAAGAAGGAAGAAGAAGGAAGAAGAAGAAAAAAGAAGGAAGAAGTAGGAAGAAGAAGTAGGAAGTATAAGGAAGAATGAAGAAGGAAGAAGAAGGAAGAAGAAGGAAGAAGAAGGAAGAAGGAAGAAGAACAAGGAAGAAGAAGGAAGAAGAAGGAAGAAGAAATAAGAAGGAGAAGGAAAAAGAAGAAGGAAGAAGAACAAGGAAGAAGAAGGAAGAAGAAGAAGGAAGAAGAAATAAGAAGGAGAAGGAACAAGAAGAAGGAAGAAGAAGAAGGAAGAAGAAGGAATAAGAAGGAGAAGGAAGAAGAAGAAGATGGAAGAAGAAGGAAGAAGAAGAAATAGGAAGAAGAAGGAAGAAGAAGAAAGAAGAAGAAGAAGGAGGAAGAAGAAGAAGGAAGAAGAAAGAAGGAAGAAGAATTTAGACGAAGGAAGAAGAAGGAAGAAGAGGGAAGAAGAAGAAGGAAGAAGAAAGGAAGAAGAAGCAGGAAGAAGAAGAAGGAAGAAGAAGAAGTAGGAAGTATAAGGAAGAATGAAGAAGGAAGAAGGAAGAAGAAGAAGGAAGAAGAAGGAAGAAGGAAGAAGAACAAGGAAGAAGAAGAAGGAAGAAGAAGGAAGAAGAAATAAGAAGGAGAAGGAAGAAGAAAAAGGAAGTAAAAGGAAGAAAGAAGAAAAAAGAAGGAAGAAGGAAGAAGAAAGAAGAAGAAGAAGAAGGAAGAAAGGAAGAAGAAGAAGCAGGAAGAAGAAGGAAGAAGAAGAAGGAGGAAGTAGAAGGAAGAAGAAGGAACAAGGAAGAAGAAGGAAGAAGAAGAAGGAAGAAAAAGGAAGAAGACGGAAGAAGAAGAAGAAGAAGGAAGAAGAAGGAAGAAGAAAAAAGAAGAAGGAAGAAGTAGGAAGAACAAGAAGGAAGAAGGAAGTAGAAGGAAGAAGAAGCAAGAAGAAGGAAGAAGAAGGAAGAAGAAGTAAGAAGAAGAAGAAGGAAGAAGAAGGAAAAAGGAAGAAGAAGGAAGAAGAAGGAAGAAGAAGAAGGAAGAAGAAGGAAGAAGAAGGAGGAAGAAGAAGGAAGAAGAAGGAAGAAGAAGGAGGAAGAAGAAGGAAGAAGAAGGAGGAAGAAGAAGGAAGAAGAAGGAAGAAGAAGGAGGAAGAAGGAGAAGGAAGAAGAAGGAAGAAGAAGAAGGAAGAAGAAGGAAGAAGAAGGAGGAAGAAGGAGAAGGAAGAATGATAAAGAAGAAGGAAGAAGAAGAAGGAAGGAAGAAGAAGAAAAAAGAAGAAGGAAGAAGTAGGAAGAAGAAATAGGAAGTATAAGGAAGAATGAAGAAGGAAGAAGGAAGAAGAAGAAGGAAGAAGAAGGAAGAAGGAAGAAAAACAAGGAAGAAGAAGGAA
This sequence comes from Dendrobates tinctorius, assembly GCF_039654945.1. NCBI lineage: Eukaryota > Metazoa > Chordata > Amphibia > Anura > Dendrobatidae > Dendrobates > Dendrobates tinctorius. The sequence continues at coordinate 8,926,580 of NW_027361971.1, read as the reverse complement.
GAAGAAGGAAGAAGAAGGAAGAAGAAAAAGTATGTAAAAGGAAGAAAGAAGAAAAAAGAAGGAAGAAGGAAGAAGAAAGAAGAAGAAGAAGGAAGAAGAAGAAGGAAGAAAGGAAGAAGAAGAAGCAGGAAGAAGAAGGAAGAAGAAGGAGGAAGAAGAAGGAAGAAGAAGGAAGAAGGAAGAAGAAGGAAGAAGAAGGAAGAAGAAGAAGAAGAAGAACAAGGAAGAAGAAGGAAGAAGAAGAAAAAAGAAGGAAGAAGTAGGAAGAACAAGAAGGAAGAAGAAGCAAGTAGAAGGAAGAAGAAGCAAGACGAAGAAGGAAGAAGAAGTAAGAAGAAGTAAGAAGAAGGAAGAAGAAGGAAGAAGAAGGAAGAAGAAGGAGGAAGAAGGAGAAGGAAGAATAAGAAAGAAGAAGGAAGAAGAAGAAGGAAGAAAAAGAAGGAAGAAGAAGGAAGAAGAAGAAAAAAGAAGGAAGAAGTAGGAAGAAGAAGTAGGAAGTATAAGGAAGAATGAAGAAGGAAGAAGGAAGAAGAAGGAAGAAGAAGGAAGAAGGAAGAAGAACAAGGAAGAAGAAGGAAGAAGAAGAAGAAGAAGGAAGAAGAAATAAGAAGAAGAAGGAAAAAGAAGAAGGAAGAAGAAGAAGGAAGAAGAAGGAATAAGAAGGAGAAGGAAGATGAAGATGGAAGAAGAAGGAAGAAGAAGAAATAGGAAGAACAAGGAAGAAGAAGAAAGAAGAAGAAGAAGAAGGAGGAAGAAGAAGGAAGAAGAAAGAAGGAAGAAGAATTTAGAAGAAGGAAGAAGAGGGAAGAAGAAGGAAGAAGAAAGGAAGAAGAAGCAGGAAGAAGAAGAAGAAGTAGGAAGTATAAGGAAGAATGAAGAAGGAAGAAGGAAGAAGAAGAAGGAAGAAGAAGGAAGAAGGAAGAAGAACAAGGAAGAAGAAGGAAGAAGAAGAAGGAAGAAGAAGGAAGAAGAAATAAGAAGGAGAAGGAAGAAGAAAAAGGAAGTAAAAGGAAGAAAGAAGAAAAAAGAAGGAAGAAGAAAGAAGAAGAAGAAGGAAGAAAGGAAGAAGAATAAGCAGGAAGAAGAAGGAAGAAGAAGAAGTAGGAAGTAGAAGGAAGAAGAAGGAAGAAGGAAGAAGGAAGAAGAAGGAAGAAGAAGAAGGAAGAAGAAGGAAGAAGAAGAAGAACAAGGAAGAAGAAGGAAGAAGAAGAAGAAGGAAGAAGAAGGAAGAAGAAGAAAAAAGAAGAAGGAAGAAGTAGGAAGAACAAGAAGGAAGAAGAAGCAAGTAGAAGGAAGAAGAAGCAAGACGAAGAAGGAAGAAGAAGTAAGAAGAAGAAGGAAGAAGAAGGAAGAAGAAGGAGGAAGAAGGAGAAGGAAGAATAAGAAAGAAGAAGGAAGAAGAAGATGGAAGAAGAAGAAGGAAGAAGGAAGAAGAAGAAAAAAGAAGGAAGAAGTAGGAAGAAGAAGTAGGAAGTATAAGGAAGAATGAAGAAGGAAGAAGGAAGAAGAAGGAAGAAGAAGGAAGAAGAACAAGGAAGAAGAAGGAAGAAGAAGAAGGAAGAAGAAATAAGAAGGAGAAGGAAAAAGAAGAAGGAAGAAGAACAAGGAAGAAGAAGGAAGAAGAAGAAGGAAGAAGAAATAAGAAGGAGAAGGAAAAAGAAGAAGGAAGAAGAAGAAGGAAGAAGAAGGAATAAGAAGGAGAAGGAAGAAGAAGATGGAAGAAGAAGGAAGAAGAAGGAAGAAGGAAGAAGAACAAGGAAGAAGAAGGAAGAAGAGGAAGGAAGAAGAAGGAAGAAGAAATAAGAAGGAAGAAGAAAAAGGAAGTAAAAGGAAGAAAGAAGAAAAAAGAAGGAAGAAGGAAGAAGAAAGAAGAAGAAGAAGGAAGAAAGGAAGAAGAAGAAGCAGGAAGAAGAAGGAAGAAGAAGAAGGAGGATGTAGAAGGAAGAAGGAAGAAGGAAGAAGAAGGAAGAAGAAGAACAAGGAAGAAGAAGGAAGAAGAAGGAAGAAGAAGGAAGAAGAAGAAAAAAGAAGAAGGAAGAAGTAGGAAGAACAAGAAGGAAGAAGAAGCAAGTAGAAGGAAGAAGAAGCAAGACGAAGAAGGAAGAAGAAGGAAGAAGAAGTAAGAAGAAGAAGGAAGAAGAAGAAGGAAGAAGAAGGAAGAAGAAGAAGGAAGAAGAAGGAAGAAGAAGGAAGAAGAAGAAGGAAGAAGAAGGAAGAAGAAGGAAGAAGAAGGAGGAAGAAGGAGAAGGAAGAATAAGAAAGAAGAAGGAAGAAGAAGAAGGAAGAAGAAGAAGGAAGAAGGAAGAAGAAGAAAAAAGAAGGAAGAAGTAGGAAGAAGAAGTAGGAAGTATAAGGAAGAATGAAGAAGGAAGAAGGAAGAAGGAAGAAGAAGGAAGAAGAAGGAAGAAGGAAGAAGAACAACGAAGAAGAAGGAAGAAGAAGGAAGAAGAAATAAGAAGGAGAAGGAAAAAGAAGAAGGAAGAAGATGGAAGAAGAAGGAAGAAGAAGGAATAAGAAGGAGAAGGAAGAAGAAGAAGATGGAAGAAGAAGGAAGAAGAAGAAATAGGAAGAAGAAGGAAGAAGAAGAAAGAAGAAGAAGGAGGAAGAAGAAGAAGGAAGAAGAAAGAAGGAAGAAGAATTTAGACGAAAGAAGAAGGAAGAAGAGGGAAGAAGAAGGAAGAAGAAAGGAAGAAGAAGCAGGAAGAAGAAGTAGCAAGTATAAGGAAGAATGAAGAAGGAAGAAGGAAGAAGAAGGAAGAAGGAAGAAAAACAAGGAAGAAGAAGAAGGAAGAAGAAGGAAGAAGAAATAAGAAGGAGAAGGAAGAAGAAAAAGGAAGTAAAAGGAAGAAAGAAGAAAAAAGAAGGAAGAAGGAAGAAGAAAGAAGAAGAAGAAGAAGGAAGAAAGGAAGAAGAAGAAGAAGCAGGAAGAAGAAGGAATAAGAAGGAGGAAGTAGAAGGAAGAAGAAGGAACAAGGAAGAAGGAAGAAGAAGGAAAAAGAAGGAAGAAGAAGGAAGAAGAAGAAGAACAAGGAAGAAGAAGGAAGAAGAAGGAAGAAGAAGGAAGAAGAAGAAAAAAGAAGAAGGAAGAAGTAGGAAGAACAAGAAGGAAGAAGAAGCAAGTAGAAGGAAGAAGAAGGAAGATGAAGGAAGAAGAAGGAACAAGGAAGAAGGAAGAAGAAGGAAGAAGAAGAAGGAAGAAGAAGGAAGAAGAAGGAAGAAGAAGGAAGAAGAAGGAGGAAGAAGGAGAAGGAAGAAGAAGAAGGAAGAAGAAGAAGGAAGAAGAAGGAAGAAGAAGAAAAAAGAAGGAAGAAGTAGGAAGAAGAAGTAGGAAGTATAAGGAAGAATGAAGAAGTGAAGAAGGAAGAAGGAAGAAGAAGGAAGAAGAAGGAGAAGGAAGAAGAAGAAGGAAAAAGAAGAAGGAAGAAGAAGAAGGAAGAAAAGAAGGAAGAAGGAAGAAGAAGAAGGAAGAAGAAGGAAGAAGAAGGAAGAAGAAGGAGGAAGAAGGAGAAGGAAGAATAAGAAGGAAGAAGAAGAAGGAAGAAGAAGGAAGAAGAAGAAAAAAGAAGGAAGAAGTGGGAAGAAGAAGTAGGAAGTATAAGGAAGAATGAAGAAGTGAAGAAGAAAGAAGAAGGAGAAGGAAGAAGAAGGAGAAGGAAGAAGAAGAAGGAAAAAGAAGAAGGAAGAAGAAGAAGGAAGAAAAGAAGGAAGAAGGAAGAAGAAGGAAGAAGAAAAAGGAAGAAGAAGAGCAAGCAAGAAGGAAGAAGAAGAAGATGGAAGAAGAAGAAGGAAGAAGAAGGATGAAGAAGGAAGAAGAAGAAGGAAGAAGGTAGAAGAAAAAGGAAGAAGAAGATGGAAGAAGGAAGAAGAAGCAAGAAGAAGGAAGAAGAAGAAGGAAGAAGAAGGAAGAAGGAGGAAGTAGAAGGAAGATGGAGGAAGAAGGAAGAAGAAGGAAGAAGAAGGAAGAAGAAGGAAGAAGAAGAAGGGAGAAGAACAAGGAAGAAGAAGGAAGAAGAAGATGAAGAAGAAGAAGAAGAAGAAGAAGAAGAAGGAAGAAGAAGGAAGAAGAAAAAAGAAGAAGGAAGAAGTAGGAAGAGCAAGAAGGAAGAAGGAAGTAGAAGGAAGAAGAAGCAAGAAGAAGAAGGAAGAAGAAGGAAGAAGTAAGAAGAAGAAGGAAGAAGAAGAAGAAGGAAAAAGGAAGAAGAAGGAAGAAGAAAGAAGAAGAAGAAGGAAGAAGAAGGAAGAAGAAGGAAGAAGAAGGAGGAAGAAGAAGGAAGAAGAAGGAAGAAGAAGGAGGAAGAAGGAGAAGGAAAAATGAGAAAGAAGAAGGAAGAAGTAAAAGGAAGAAGAAGAAGGAAGAAGAAGAAGGAAGAAGAAGGAAGAAGAAGGAAGAAGAAGAAGGAAGAAGAAGGAAGAAGAAGGAAGAAGAAGGAGGAAGAAGGAGAAGGAAGAATGATAAAGAAGAAGAAAGAAGTAGAAGGAAGAAGAAGAAGGAAGAAGAAGGAAGAAGAAGGAAGAAGAAGAAGGAAGTATAAGGAAGAATGAAGAAGGAAGAAGGAAGAAGAAGAAGGAAGAAGAAGGAAGAAGGAAGAAAAACAAGGAAGAAGAAGGAAGAAGAAGGAAGAAGAAGGAAGAAGAAAAAGGATGTAAAAGGAAGAAAGAAGAAGGAAGAAGGAAGAAGAAGAAGAAGAAGAAGAAGTAAGAAAGGAAGAAGAAGAAGCATGAAGAAGAAGAAGGAGGAAGTATAAGGAAGAATGAAAAAGGAAGAAGGAAGAAGAAGGAAGAAGGAAGAAGAACAAGGAAGAAGAAGGAAGAAGAAGGAAGAAGAAGGAAGAAGAAATAAGAAGGAGAAGGAAGAAGAAAAAGGAAGTAAAAGGAAGAAAGAAGAAAAAAGAAGGAAGAAGGAAGAAGAAAGAAGAAGAAGGAAGAAAGGAAGAAGAATAAGCAGGAAGAAGAAGGAAGAAGAAGAAGGAGGAAGTAGAAGGAAGAAGAAGGAAGAAGGAAGAAGAAGGAAGAAGAAGAAAAAAGAAGAAGGAAGAAGTAGGAAGAACAAGAAGGAAGAAGAAGCAAGTAGAAGGAAGAAGAAGCAAGACGAAGAAGGAAGAAGAAGGAAGAAGAAGGAAGAAGAAGGAAGAAGAAGGAAGAAGAAGGAGGAAGAAGGAGAAGGAAGAATAAGAAAGAAGAAGGAAGAAGAAGGAAGAAGAAGATGGAAGAAGAAGAAGGAAGAAGAAGGAAGAAGAAGAAAAAAGAAGGAAGAAGTAGGAAGTATAAGGAAAAATGAATAAGGAAGAAGGAAGAAGAAGGAAGAAGAAGGAAGAAGGAAGAAGAACAAGGAAGAAGAAGGAAGAAGAAGAAGGAAGAAGAAGGAAGAAGAAATAAGAAGGAGAAGGAAAAAGAAGGAAGAAGAAGAAGGAAGAAGAAGGAATAAGAAGGAGAAGGAAGAAGAAGATGGAAGAAGGAAGAAGAAGAATTAGGAAGAAGAAGGAAGAAGAAGAAAGAAGAAGAAGAAGGAGAAAGAAGAAGAAGGAAGAAGAAAGAAGGAAGAAGAATTTAGACGAAGGAAGAAGAAGAAGGAAGAAGAGGGAAGAAGAAGAAGGAAGAAGAAAGGAAGAAGAAGCAGGAAGAAGAAGGAAGAAGAAGAAGTAGGAAGAAGGAAGAAGAAGAAAAAAGAAGGAAGAAGTAGGAAGTATAAGGAAGAATGAAGAAGGAAGAAGGAAGAAGGAAGAAGGAAGAAGAAGGAAGAAGAAGGAAGAAGGAAGAAGAACAAGGAAGAAGAAGGAAGAAGAAGATGGAAGAAGAAGGAAGAAGAAATAAGAAGGAGAAGGAAAAAGAAGAAGGAAGAACATGGAAGAAGAAGGAAGAAGAAGGAATAAGAAGGAGAAGGCAGAAGAAGAAGTTGGAAGAAGAAGGAAGAAGAAGAAACAGGAAGAAGAAGGAAGAAGAAAGAAGAAGAAGATGGAGGAAGAAGAAGAAGAAAGAAGGAAGAAGAATTTAGACGAAGGAAGAAGAAGAAGGATGAAGAGGGAAGAAGAAGAAGGAAGAAGAAAGGAAGAAGAAGCAGGAAGAAGAAGAAGGAAGAAGAAGTAGGAAGTTTAAGGAAGAATGAAGAAGGAAGAAGGAAGAAGAAGAAGGAAGAAGAAGGAAGAAGGAAGAAGAACAAGGAAGAAGAAGAAGGAAGAAGAAATAAGAAGGAGAAGGAAGAAGAAAAAGGAAGTAAAAGGAAGAAAGAAGAAAAAAGAAGGAAGAAGGAAGAAGAAAGAAGAAGAAGAAGAAGGAAGAAAGGAAGAAGAAGAAGCAGGAAGAATAAGGAAGAAGAAGAAGGAGGAAGTAGAAGGAAGAAGAAGGACCAAGGAAGAAGGAAGAATAAGAAAGAAGAAGGAAGAAGAAGAAGGAAGAAGAAGAACAAGGAAGAAGAAGGAAGAAGAAGAAGGAAGAAGAAGGAAGAAGAAGAAAAAAGAAGAAGGAAGAAGTAGGAAGAACAAGAAGGAAGAAGAAGCAATTAGAAGGAAGAAGAAGCAAGACGAAGAATGAAGAAGAAGTAAGAAGAAGAAGGAAGAAGAAGGAAGAAGAAGGAGGAAGAAGGAGAAGGAAGAATAAGAAAGAAGAAGGAAGAAGAAGAAGGAAGAAGAAGAAGGAAGAAGAAGAAAAAAGAAGGAAGAAGTAGGAAGAAGAAGTAGGAAGTATAAGGAAGAATGAAGAAGGAAGAAGAAGGAAGAAGAAGGAAGAAGAAGAAGGAAGAAGAACAAGGAAGAAGAAGGAAGAAGGAGAAGGAAAAAGAAGAAGGAAGAAGAACAAGGAAGAAGAAGGAAGAAGAAGAAGGAAGAAGAAATAAGAAGGAGAAGGAAAAAGAAGAAGGAAGAAGAAGGAATAAGAAGGAGAAGGAAGAAGAAGAAGATGGAAGAAGAAGGAAGAAGAAGAAATAGGAAGAAGAAGGAAGAAGAAGAAAGAAGAAGAAGAAGGAGGAAGAAGAAGAAGGAAGAAGAAAGAAGGAAGAAGAATTTAGACGAAGGAAGAAGAAGAAGGAAGAAGAGGGAAGAAGAAGGAAGAAGAAAGGAAGAAGAAGCAGGAAGAAGTAGCAAGTATAAGGAAGAATGAAGAAGGAAGAAGGAAGAAGAAGAAGGAAGAAGAAGGAAGAAGGAAGAAGAACAAGGAAGAAGAAGAAGGAAGAAGAAGGAAGAAGAAATAAGAAGGAGAAGGAAGAAGAAAAAGGAAGTAAAAGGAAGAAAGAAGAAAAAAGAAGGAAGAAGGAAGAAGAAAGAAGAAGAAGAAGGAAGAAAGGAAGAAGAAGAAGAAGCAGGAAGAAGAAGGAGGAAGTAAAAGGAAGAAGAAGGAACAAGGAAGAAGGAAGAAGAAGGAAGAAGAAGGAAGAAGAAGGAAGAAGAAGAAGAACAAGGAAGAAGAAGGAAGAAGAAGAAGAAGGAAGAAGAAGGAAGAAGAAGAAAAAAGAAGAAGGAAGAAGTATGAAGAACAAGAAGGAAGAAGAAGCAAGTAGAAGGAAGAAGAAGGAAGATGAAGGAAGAAGAAGGAACAAGTAAGAAGGAAGAAGAAGGAAGAAGAAGGAAGAAGAAGAAGGAAGAAGAAGGAAGAAGAAGGAAGAAGAAGGAGGAAGAAGGAGAAGGAAGAAGAAGAAGGAAGAAGAAGGAAGAAGAAGGAAGAAGAAGAAAAAAAGAAGGAAGAAGTAGGAAGAAGAAGTAGGAAGTATAAGGAAGAATGAAGAAGGAAGAAGAAGGAAGAAGAAGGAAGAAGGAAGAAGAAGGAAGAAGAAGAAGGAAGAAGAAGGAAGAAGAAATAAGAAGGAGAAGGAAAAAGAAGAAGGAAGAAGAAGAAGGAAGAAGAAGGAAGAAGAAGGAATAAGAAGGAGAAGGAAGAAGAAGAAGATGGAAGAAGAAAGAAGAAGAAGGAAGAAGTAGGAAGAAGAAGGAAGAAGAAGTAGAAGGAAGAAGGAGAAGGAAGAAGAAGAAGGAAGAAGGAAGAAGGAAGAAGAAGGAAGAAGAACAAGGAAGAAAAAGGAAGAAGAAAGAAGAAGGAGAAGGAAGAAGAAGGAAGAAGAAGGAAGAAGAAGAAGAAGAAAGAAGAAGAAGGAAGAAGAAGAATAAAGAAGAAGTAAGAAGTAGGAAGTATAAGAAAGAATGAAGAAGGAAGAAGAAGAAGGAAGAAGAAAGAAGAAGGAAGAAAAACAAGGAAGAAGAAGGAAGAAGAAGGAAGAAGAAGGAAGAAGAAAAAGGATGTAAAAGGAAGAAAGAAGGAAGAAGGAAGAATGAAGAAGAAAGAAGAAGAAGAAGAAGGAAGAAGAAGAAGGAAGAAAGGAAGAAGAAGAAGCAGGAAGAAGAAGAAGGAGGAAGTATAAGGAAGAATGAAGAAGGAAGAAGGAAGAAGAAGAAGGAAGAAGAAGGAAGAAGGAAGAAGAACAAGGAAGAAGAAGGAAGAAGAAGAAGGAAGAAGAAGGAAGAAGAAATAAGAAGGAGAAAGAAGAAGAAAAAGGAAGTAAAAGGAAGAAAGAAGAAAAAAGAAGGAAGAAGAAAGAAGAAGAAGAAGGAAGAAAGGAAGAAGAATAAGCAGGAAGAAGAAGGAAGAAGAAGAAGGAGGAAGAAGAAGGAAGAAGGAAGAAGGAAGAAGAAGGAAGAAGAAGGAAGAAGAAGAAGGAAGAAGAAGAAGAACAAGGAAGAAGAAGGAAGAAGAAGAAGAAGGAAGAAGAAGGAAGAAGAAGGAAGAAGAAGAAAAAAGAAGAAGGAAGAAGTAGGAAGAACAAGAAGGAAGAAGAAGCAAGTAGAAGGAAGAAGAAGCAAGACGAAGAATGAAGAAGAAGTAAGAAGAAGAAGGAAGAAGAAGGAAGAAGAAGGAAGAAGAAGGAGGAAGAAGGAGAAGGAAGAATAAGAAAGAAGAAGGAAGAAGAAGAAGGAAGAAGAAGAAGGAAGAAGAAGGAAGAAGAAGAAAAAAGAAGGAAGAAGTAGGAAGAAGAAGTAGGAAGTATAAGGAAGAATGAAGAAGGAAGAAGAAGGAAGAAGAAGGAAGAAGAAGGAAGAAGAACAAGGAAGAAGAAGGAAGGAGTAGGAAAAAGAAGAAGGAAGAAGAACAAGGAAGAAGAAGGAAGAAGAAGAAGGAAGAAGAAATAAGAAGGAGAAGGAAGAAGAAGGAATAAGAAGGAGAAGGAAGAAGAAGAAGATGGAAGAAGAAGGAAGAAGAAGAAATAGGAAGAAGAAGGAAGAAGAAGAAAGAAGAAGAAGAAGGAGGAAGAAGAAGAAGGAAGAAGAAAGAAGGAAGAATAATTTAGACGAAGGAAGAAGAAGAAGGAAGAAGAGGGAAGAAGAAGAAGGAAGAAGAAAGGAAGAAGAAGCAGGAAGAAGAAGGAAGAAGAAGAAGTAGGAAGTATAAGGAAGAATGAAGAAGGAAGAAGGAAGAAGAAGGAAGAAGAACAAGGAAGAAGAAGGAAGAAGAGGAATGAAGAAGAAGGAAGAAGAAATAAGAAGAAGGAAGAAGAAAAAGGAAGCAAAAGGAAGAAAGAAGAAAAAAGAAGGAAGAAGGAAGAAGAAGAAGAAGGAAGAAAGGAAGAAGAAGAAGCAGGAAGAAGAAGGAAGAAGAAGAAGGAGGATGTAGAAGGAAGAAGAAGGAAGAAGGAAGAAGAAGGAAGAAGAAGGAAGAAGAAGAACAAGAAAGAAGAAGGAAGAAGAAGGAAGAAGAAGGAAGAAGAAGAAAAAAGAAGAAGGAAGAAGTAGGAAGAACAAGAAGGAAGAAGAAGCAAGTAGAAGGAAGAAGAAGCAAGACGAAGAAGGAAGAAGAAGTAAGAAGAAGAAGGAAGAAGAAGAAGGAAGAAGAAGGAAGAAGAAGAAGGAAGAAGAAGGAAGAAGAACGAAGAAGAAGGAGGAAGAAGGAGAAGGAAGAATAAGAAAGAAGAAGGAAGAAGAATAAGGAAGAAGAAGAAGGAAGAAGAAGAAGGAAGAAGGAAGAAGAAGAAAAAAGAAGGAAGAAGTAGGAAGAAGAAGTAGGAAGTATAAGGAAGAATGAAGAAGGAAGAAGGAAGAAGGAAGAAGAAGGAAGAAGGAAGAAGAACAACGAAGAAGAAGGAAGAAGAAAGAAGAAGAAATAAGAAGGAGAAGGAAAAAGAAGAAGGAAGAAGATGGAAGAAGAAGAAGGAAGAAGAAGGAATAAGAAGGAGAAGGAAGAAGAAGAAGATGGAAGAAGAAGGAAGAAGAAGAAATAGGAAGAAGAAGGAAGAAGAAGAAAGAAGAAGAAGAAGGAGGAAGAAGAAGAAGGAAGAAGAAAGAAGGAAGAAGAATTTAGACGAAGGAAGAAGAAGGAAGAAGAGGGAAGAAGAAGGAAGAAGAAAGGAAGAAGAAGCAGGAAGAAGAAGTAGCAAGTATAAGGAAGAATGAAGAAGGAAGAAGGAAGAAGAAGAAGGAAGAAGGAAGAAGAACAAGGAAGAAGAAGAAGGAAGAAGAAGGAAGAAGAAATAAGAAGGAGAAGGAAGAAGAAAAAGGAAGTAAAAGGAAGAAAGAAGAAAAAAGAAGGAAGAAGGAAGAAGAAAGAAGAAGAAGAAGAAGGAAGAAAGGAAGAAGAAGCAGGAAGAAGAAGGAAGAAGAAGGAGGAAGTAGAAGGAAGAAGAAGGAACAAGGAAGAAGGAAGAAGAAGGAAGAAGAAGGAAGAAGAAGAAGAACAAGGAAGAAGAAGGAAGAAGAAGAAGAAGGAAGAAGAAGGAAGAAGAAGAAAAAAGAAGAAGGAAGAAGTAGAAAGAACAAGAAGGAAGAAGAAGCAAGTAGAAGGAAGAAGAAGGAAGATGAAGGAAGAAGAAGGAACAAGGAAGAAGGAAGAAGAAGGAAGAAGAAGGAAGAAGAAGAAGGAAGAAGAAGGAAGAAGAAGGAAGAAGAAGGAGGAAGAAGGAGAAGGAAGAATAAAAAGGAAGAAGAAGAAGGAAGAAGAAGGAAGAAGAAGAAAAAAGAAGGAAGAAGTAGGAAGAAGAAGTAGGAAGTATAAGGAAGAATGAAGAAGGAAGAAGGAAGAAGAAGGAAGAAGAAGAAGGAAGAAAAAGGAAGAAGAAAGAATAAGGAGAAGGAAGAAGAAGGAGAAGGAAGAAGAAGAAGGAAAAAGAAGAAGGAAGAAGAAGAAGGAAGAAAAGAAGAAAGAAGGAAGAAGAAGGAAGAAGAAAAAGGAAGAAGAAGAACAAGCAAGAAGGAAGAAGAAGAAGATGGAAGAAGAAGAAGGAAGAAGAAGGATGAAGAAGGAAGAAGAAGAAGGAAGAAGGTAGAAGAAGAAGGAAGAAGAAGATGGAAGAAGGAAGAGAAAGCAAGAAGAAGGAATAAGAAGAAGGAAGAAGAAGGAAGAAGGAGGAAGTAGAAGGAAGATGGAGGAAGAAGGAAGAAGAAGGAAGAAGAAGGAAGAAGAAGAAGGAAGAAGAAGGGAGAAGAACAAGGAAGAAGAAGGAAGAAGAAGATGAAGAAGAAGAAGAAGAAGGAAGAAGAAGAAGGAAGAAGAAGCAAGAAGAAGAAGGAAGAAGAAGGAAGAAGAAGTAAGAAGAAGAAGGAAGAAGAAGAAGGAAAAAGGAAGAAGAAGGAAGAAGAAAAAGGATGTAAAAGGAAGAAAGAAGAAGGAAGAAGGAAGAAGAAGAAGAAGGAAGAAGAAGAAGGAAGAAAGGAAGAAGAAGAAGCATGAAGAATAAGAAGGAGGAAGTATAAGGAAGAATGAAAAAGGAAGAAGGAAGAAGAAGAAGGAAGAAGAACAAGGAAGAAGAAGGAAGAAGAAGGAAGAAGAAGGAAGAAGAAGGAAGAAGAAATAAGAAGGAGAAGGAAGAAGAAAAAGGAAGTAAAAGGAAGAAAGAAGAAAAAAGAAGGAAGAAGGAAGAAGAAAGAAGAAGAAGGAAGAAAGGAAGAAGAATAAGCAGGAAGAAGAAGGAAGAAGAAGAAGAAGGAGGAAGTAGAAGGAAGAAGAAGGAAGAAGGAAGAAGAAGGAAGAAGAAGGAAGAAGAAGAAGGAAGAAGAAGAACAAGGAAGAAGAAGGAAGAAGAAGGAAGAAGAAGAAAAAAGAAGAAGGAAGAAGTAGGAAGAACAAGAAGGAAGAAGAAGCAAGTAGAAGGAAGAAGAAGCAAGACGATGAAGGAAGAAGAAGTAAGAAGAAGGAAGAAGAAGGAAGAAGAAGGAAGAAGAAGGAGGAAGAAGGAGAAGGAAGAATAAGAAAGAAGAAGGAAGAAGAAGAAGGAAGAAGAAGAAGGAAGAAGAAGGAAGAAGAAGAAAAAAGAAGGAAGAAGTAGGAAGAAGAAGTAGGAAGTATAAGGAAAAATGAATAAGGAAGAAGGAAGAAGAAGGAAGAAGGAAGAAGAACAAGGAAGAAGAAGGAAGAAGAAGAAGGAAGAAGAAGGAAGAAGAAATAAGAAGGAGAAGGAAAAAGAAGAAGGAAGAAGAAGAAGGAAGAAGAAGGAATAAGAAGGAGAAGGAAGAAGAAGATGGAAGAAGGAAGAAGAAGAAATAGGAAGAAGAAGGAAGAAGAAGAAAGAAGAAGAAGAAGAAGGAGGAAGAAGAAGAAGGAAGAAGAAAGAAGGAAGAAGAATTTAGACGAAGGAAGAAGAAGAAGGAAGAAGAGGGAAGAAGAAGAAGGAAGAAGAAAGGAAGAAGAAGCAGGAAGAAGAAGGAAGAAGAAGAAGGAAGAAGGAAGAAGAAGAAAAAAGAAGGAAGAAGTAGGAAGAAGAAGTAGGAAGTATAAGGAAGAATGAAGAAGGAAGAAGGAAGAAGAAGGAAGAAGAAGGAAGAAGGAAGAAGAACAAGGAAGAAGAAGGAAGAAGAAGATGGAAGAAGAAGGAAGAAGAAATAAGAAGGAGAAGGAAAAAGAAGAAGGAAGAAGATGGAAGAAGAAGGAAGAAGAAGGAATAAGAAGGAGTAGGCAGAAGAAGAAGATGGAAGAAGAAGGAAGAAGAAGAAACAGGAAGAAGAAGGAAGAAGAAGAAAGAAGAAGAAGATGGAGGAAGAAGAAGAAGAAAGAAGGAAGAAGAATTTAGACGAAGGAAGAAGAAGAAGGATGAAGAGGGAAGAAGAAGAAGGAAGAAGAAAGGAAGAAGAAGCAGGAAGAAGAAGAAGGAAGAAGAAGTAGGAAGTATAAGGAAGAATGAAGAAGGAAGAAGGAAGAAGAAGAAGGAAGAAGAAGGAAGAAGGAAGAAGAAGAAGGAATAAGAAGGAGAAGGAAGAAGAAGAAGATGGAAGAAGAAAGAAGAAGAAGGAAGAAGTAGGAAGAAGAAGGAAGAAGAAGTAGAAGGAAGAAGGAGAAGGAAGAAGAAGAAGGAAGAAGGAAGAAGGAAGAAGAAGGAAGAAGAACAAGGAAGAAAAAGGAAGAAGAAAGAAGAAGGAGAAGGAAGAAGAAGGAAGAAGAAGGAAGAAGAAGAAAGAAGAAGAAGGAAGAAGAAGAATAAAGAAGAAGTAAGAAGTAGGAAGTATAAGAAAGAATGAAGAAGGAAGAAGAAGAAGGAAGAAGAAAGAAGAAGGAAGAAAAACAAGGAAGAAGAAGGAAGAAGAAGGAAGAAGAAGGAAGAAGAAAAAGGATGTAAAAGGAAGAAAGAAGGAAGAAGGAAGAATGAAGAAGAAAGAAGAAGAAGAAGAAGGAAGAAGAAGAAGGAAGAAAGGAAGAAGAAGAAGCAGGAAGAAGAAGAAGGAGGAAGTATAAGGAAGAATGAAGAAGGAAGAAGGAAGAAGAAGAAGGAAGAAGAAGGAAGAAGGAAGAAGAACAAGGAAGAAGAAGGAAGAAGAAGAAGGAAGAAGAAGGAAGAAGAAATAAGAAGGAGAAAGAAGAAGAAAAAGGAAGTAAAAGGAAGAAAGAAGAAAAAAGAAGGAAGAAGAAAGAAGAAGAAGAAGGAAGAAAGGAAGAAGAATAAGCAGGAAGAAGAAGGAAGAAGAAGAAGGAGGAAGAAGAAGGAAGAAGGAAGAAGGAAGAAGAAGGAAGAAGAAGGAAGAAGAAGAAGGAAGAAGAAGAAGAACAAGGAAGAAGAAGGAAGAAGAAGAAGAAGGAAGAAGAAGGAAGAAGAAGGAAGAAGAAGAAAAAAGAAGAAGGAAGAAGTAGGAAGAACAAGAAGGAAGAAGAAGCAAGTAGAAGGAAGAAGAAGCAAGACGAAGAATGAAGAAGAAGTAAGAAGAAGAAGGAAGAAGAAGGAAGAAGAAGGAAGAAGAAGGAGGAAGAAGGAGAAGGAAGAATAAGAAAGAAGAAGGAAGAAGAAGAAGGAAGAAGAAGGAAGAAGAAGAAAAAAGAAGGAAGAAGTAGGAAGAAGAAGTAGGAAGTATAAGGAAGAATGAAGAAGGAAGAAGAAGGAAGAAGAAGGAAGAAGAAGGAAGAAGAACAAGGAAGAAGAAGGAAGGAGTAGGAAAAAGAAGAAGGAAGAAGAACAAGGAAGAAGAAGGAAGAAGAAGAAGGAAGAAGAAATAAGAAGGAGAAGGAAGAAGAAGGAATAAGAAGGAGAAGGAAGAAGAAGAAGATGGAAGAAGAAGGAAGAAGAAGAAATAGGAAGAAGAAGGAAGAAGAAGAAAGAAGAAGAAGAAGGAGGAAGAAGAAGAAGGAAGAAGAAAGAAGGAAGAATAATTTAGACGAAGGAAGAAGAAGAAGGAAGAAGAGGGAAGAAGAAGAAGGAAGAAGAAAGGAAGAAGAAGCAGGAAGAAGAAGGAAGAAGAAGAAGTAGGAAGTATAAGGAAGAATGAAGAAGGAAGAAGGAAGAAGAAGGAAGAAGAACAAGGAAGAAGAAGGAAGAAGAGGAATGAAGAAGAAGGAAGAAGAAATAAGAAGAAGGAAGAAGAAAAAGGAAGCAAAAGGAAGAAAGAAGAAAAAAGAAGGAAGAAGGAAGAAGAAGAAGAAGGAAGAAAGGAAGAAGAAGAAGCAGGAAGAAGAAGGAAGAAGAAGAAGGAGGATGTAGAAGGAAGAAGAAGGAAGAAGGAAGAAGAAGGAAGAAGAAGGAAGAAGAAGAACAAGAAAGAAGAAGGAAGAAGAAGGAAGAAGAAGGAAGAAGAAGAAAAAAGAAGAAGGAAGAAGTAGGAAGAACAAGAAGGAAGAAGAAGCAAGTAGAAGGAAGAAGAAGCAAGACGAAGAAGGAAGAAGAAGTAAGAAGAAGAAGGAAGAAGAAGAAGAAGGAAGAAGAAGGAAGAAGAAGAAGGAAGAAGAAGGAAGAAGAACGAAGAAGAAGGAGGAAGAAGGAGAAGGAAGAATAAGAAAGAAGAAGGAAGAAGAATAAGGAAGAAGAAGAAGGAAGAAGAAGAAGGAAGAAGGAAGAAGAAGAAAAAAGAAGGAAGAAGTAGGAAGAAGAAGTAGGAAGTATAAGGAAGAATGAAGAAGGAAGAAGGAAGAAGGAAGAAGAAGGAAGAAGGAAGAAGAACAACGAAGAAGAAGGAAGAAGAAAGAAGAAGAAATAAGAAGGAGAAGGAAAAAGAAGAAGGAAGAAGATGGAAGAAGAAGAAGGAAGAAGAAGGAATAAGAAGGAGAAGGAAGAAGAAGAAGATGGAAGAAGAAGGAAGAAGAAGAAATAGGAAGAAGAAGGAAGAAGAAGAAAGAAGAAGAAGAAGGAGGAAGAAGAAGAAGGAAGAAGAAAGAAGGAAGAAGAATTTAGACGAAGGAAGAAGAAGGAAGAAGAGGGAAGAAGAAGGAAGAAGAAAGGAAGAAGAAGCAGGAAGAAGAAGTAGCAAGTATAAGGAAGAATGAAGAAGGAAGAAGGAAGAAGAAGAAGGAAGAAGGAAGAAGAACAAGGAAGAAGAAGAAGGAAGAAGAAGGAAGAAGAAATAAGAAGGAGAAGGAAGAAGAAAAAGGAAGTAAAAGGAAGAAAGAAGAAAAAAGAAGGAAGAAGGAAGAAGAAAGAAGAAGAAGAAGAAGGAAGAAAGGAAGAAGAAGCAGGAAGAAGAAGGAAGAAGAAGGAGGAAGTAGAAGGAAGAAGAAGGAACAAGGAAGAAGGAAGAAGAAGGAAGAAGAAGGAAGAAGAAGAAGAACAAGGAAGAAGAAGGAAGAAGAAGAAGAAGGAAGAAGAAGGAAGAAGAAGAAAAAAGAAGAAGGAAGAAGTAGAAAGAACAAGAAGGAAGAAGAAGCAAGTAGAAGGAAGAAGAAGGAAGATGAAGGAAGAAGAAGGAACAAGGAAGAAGGAAGAAGAAGGAAGAAGAAGGAAGAAGAAGAAGGAAGAAGAAGGAAGAAGAAGGAAGAAGAAGGAGGAAGAAGGAGAAGGAAGAATAAGAAGGAAGAAGAAGAAGGAAGAAGAAGGAAGAAGAAGAAAAAAGAAGGAAGAAGTAGGAAGAAGAAGTAGGAAGTATAAGGAAGAATGAAGAAGGAAGAAGGAAGAAGAAGGAAGAAGAAGAAGGAAGAAAAAGGAAGAAGAAAGAATAAGGAGAAGGAAGAAGAAGGAGAAGGAAGAAGAAGAAGGAAAAAGAAGAAGGAAGAAGAAGAAGGAAGAAAAGAAGAAAGAAGGAAGAAGAAGGAAGAAGAAAAAGGAAGAAGAAGAACAAGCAAGAAGGAAGAAGAAGAAGATGGAAGAAGAAGAAGGAAGAAGAAGGATGAAGAAGGAAGAAGAAGAAGGAAGAAGGTAGAAGAAGAAGGAAGAAGAAGATGGAAGAAGGAAGAGAAAGCAAGAAGAAGGAATAAGAAGAAGGAAGAAGAAGGAAGAAGGAGGAAGTAGAAGGAAGATGGAGGAAGAAGGAAGAAGAAGGAAGAAGAAGGAAGAAGAAGAAGGAAGAAGAAGGGAGAAGAACAAGGAAGAAGAAGGAAGAAGAAGATGAAGAAGAAGAAGAAGAAGGAAGAAGAAGAAGGAAGAAGAAGCAAGAAGAAGAAGGAAGAAGAAGGAAGAAGAAGTAAGAAGAAGAAGGAAGAAGAAGAAGGAAAAAGGAAGAAGAAGGAAGAAGAAAAAGGATGTAAAAGGAAGAAAGAAGAAGGAAGAAGGAAGAAGAAGAAGAAGGAAGAAGAAGAAGGAAGAAAGGAAGAAGAAGAAGCATGAAGAATAAGAAGGAGGAAGTATAAGGAAGAATGAAAAAGGAAGAAGGAAGAAGAAGAAGGAAGAAGAACAAGGAAGAAGAAGGAAGAAGAAGGAAGAAGAAGGAAGAAGAAGGAAGAAGAAATAAGAAGGAGAAGGAAGAAGAAAAAGGAAGTAAAAGGAAGAAAGAAGAAAAAAGAAGGAAGAAGGAAGAAGAAAGAAGAAGAAGGAAGAAAGGAAGAAGAATAAGCAGGAAGAAGAAGGAAGAAGAAGAAGAAGGAGGAAGTAGAAGGAAGAAGAAGGAAGAAGGAAGAAGAAGGAAGAAGAAGGAAGAAGAAGAAGGAAGAAGAAGAACAAGGAAGAAGAAGGAAGAAGAAGGAAGAAGAAGAAAAAAGAAGAAGGAAGAAGTAGGAAGAACAAGAAGGAAGAAGAAGCAAGTAGAAGGAAGAAGAAGCAAGACGATGAAGGAAGAAGAAGTAAGAAGAAGGAAGAAGAAGGAAGAAGAAGGAAGAAGAAGGAGGAAGAAGGAGAAGGAAGAATAAGAAAGAAGAAGGAAGAAGAAGAAGGAAGAAGAAGAAGGAAGAAGAAGGAAGAAGAAGAAAAAAGAAGGAAGAAGTAGGAAGAAGAAGTAGGAAGTATAAGGAAAAATGAATAAGGAAGAAGGAAGAAGAAGGAAGAAGGAAGAAGAACAAGGAAGAAGAAGGAAGAAGAAGAAGGAAGAAGAAGGAAGAAGAAATAAGAAGGAGAAGGAAAAAGAAGAAGGAAGAAGAAGAAGGAAGAAGAAGGAATAAGAAGGAGAAGGAAGAAGAAGATGGAAGAAGGAAGAAGAAGAAATAGGAAGAAGAAGGAAGAAGAAGAAAGAAGAAGAAGAAGAAGGAGGAAGAAGAAGAAGGAAGAAGAAAGAAGGAAGAAGAATTTAGACGAAGGAAGAAGAAGAAGGAAGAAGAGGGAAGAAGAAGAAGGAAGAAGAAAGGAAGAAGAAGCAGGAAGAAGAAGGAAGAAGAAGAAGGAAGAAGGAAGAAGAAGAAAAAAGAAGGAAGAAGTAGGAAGAAGAAGTAGGAAGTATAAGGAAGAATGAAGAAGGAAGAAGGAAGAAGAAGGAAGAAGAAGGAAGAAGGAAGAAGAACAAGGAAGAAGAAGGAAGAAGAAGATGGAAGAAGAAGGAAGAAGAAATAAGAAGGAGAAGGAAAAAGAAGAAGGAAGAAGATGGAAGAAGAAGGAAGAAGAAGGAATAAGAAGGAGTAGGCAGAAGAAGAAGATGGAAGAAGAAGGAAGAAGAAGAAACAGGAAGAAGAAGGAAGAAGAAGAAAGAAGAAGAAGATGGAGGAAGAAGAAGAAGAAAGAAGGAAGAAGAATTTAGACGAAGGAAGAAGAAGAAGGATGAAGAGGGAAGAAGAAGAAGGAAGAAGAAAGGAAGAAGAAGCAGGAAGAAGAAGAAGGAAGAAGAAGTAGGAAGTATAAGGAAGAATGAAGAAGGAAGAAGGAAGAAGAAGAAGGAAGAAGAAGGAAGAAGGAAGAAGAACAAGGAAGAAGAAGAAGGAAGAAGAAATAAGAAGGAGAAGGAAGAAGAAAAAGGAAGTAAAAGGAAGAAAGAAGAAAAAAGAAGGAAGAAGGAAGAAGAAAGAAGAAGAAGAAGGAAGAAAGGAAGAAGAAGAAGCAGGAAGAAGAAGGAAGAAGAAGAAGGAGGAAGTAGAAGGAAGAAGAAGGACCAAGGAAGATGGAAGAATAAGAAAGAAGAAGAAGGAAGAAGAAGAACAAGGAAGAAGAAGGAAGAAGAAGAAGAAGAAGAAGAAGAAGAAGAAGAAGAAGAAGAAGAAGGAAGAAGGAAGAAGAAGAAAAAAGAAGAAGGAAGAAGTAGGAAGAACAAGAATGAAGAAGAAGCAATTAGAAGGAAGAAGAAGCAAGACGAAGAAGGAAGAAGAAGGAAGAAGAAGTAAGAAGAAGAAGGAAGAAGAAATAAGAAGGAGAAGGAAAAAGAAGAAGGAAGAAGAAGGAAGAAGAAGAAGGAAGAAGAAGGAATAAGAAGGAGAAGGAAGAAGGAAGAAGAAGGAAGAAGACGAAGAAGGAAGAAGAAGGAAGAAGAAATAAGAAGGAGAAGGAAAAAGAAGAAGGAAGAAGAAGGAAGAAGAAGAAGGTAGAAGAAGGAAGAAGAAGGAGAAGGAAGAAGAGGAAGATGGAAGAAGAAGGAATAAGAAGAAGAAGGAAGAAGAAGGAAGAAGAAAGAAGAAGAAGAAGGAGGAAGAAGAAGAAGGAAGAAGAAGGAAGAAGAAGGAAGAAGATGTAGAAGGAAGAAGGAGAAGGAAGAAGAAGGTAGGAGGAAGAAGTAAGAAGAATGAAGAAGAAGAAGGAAGAAAAAGGAAGAAGAAAGAAGAAGGAGAAGGAAGAAGAAGTAGAAGGAAGAAGAAGAAGAAGGAAAAAGAAGAAGGAAGAAGAAGAAGGAAGAAAAGAAGGAAGTAGGAAGAAGAAGGAAGAAGGAAGAAGAAAAAGGAAGAAGAACAAGCAAGAAGGAAGAAGAAGAAGATGGAAGAAGAAGGAAGTAGAAGGATGAAGAAGGAAGAAGAAGAAGGAAGAAGGTAGAAGAAGAAGGAAGAAGAAGATGGAAGAAGGAAGAAGAAGCAAGAAGAAGGAAGAAGAAGGAAGAAGAAGAAGAAGGAAGAAGAAGGAAGAAGGAGGAAGTAGAAGGAAGATGGAGTAAGAAGGAAGAAGAAGAAGGAAGAAGATGGAAGAAGAAGAAGGAAGAAGAAGAAGGAAGAAGAACAAGGAAGATGAAGAAGAAGAAGGAAGAAGAATGAAGAAGAAGAAAAAAGAAGAAGGAAGAAGTAGGAAGAGCAAGAAGGAAGAAGGAAGTAGAAGGAAGAAGAAGCAAGAAGAAGAAGGAAGAAGAAGGAAGAATAAGTAAGAAGAAGAAGGAAGAAGAAGAAGGAAGAAGGAAGAAGAAGGAAGAAGAAGGAAGAAGAAGAAGGAAGAAGAAGGAAGAAGAAGGAAGAAGAATGAGGAAGAAGAAGGAAGAAGAAGGAAGAAGAAGGAGGAAGAAGGAGAAGGAAAAATGAGAAAGAAGAAGGAAGAAGTAAAAGGAAGAAGAAGGAAGAAGGAAGAATAAAGAAGGAAGAAGAATTTAGACGAAGGAAGAAGAAGAAGGAAGAAGAGGGAAGAAGAAGAAGGAAGAAGAAAGGAAGAAGAAGCAGGAAGAAGAAGAAGGAAGAAGAAGAAGTAGGAAGTATAAGGAAGAATGAAGAAGGAAGAAGGAAGAAGAAGAAGGAAGAAGAAGGAAGAAGGAAGAAGAACAAGGAAGAAGAAGAAGGAAGAAGAAGGAAGAAGAAATAAGAAGGAGAAGGAAGAAGAAAAAGGAAGTAAAAGGAAGAAAGAAGGAAGAAGGAAGAAGAAAGAAGAAGAAGAAGAAGGAAGAAAGGAAGAAGAAGAAGCAGGAAGAAGAAGGAAGAAGAAGAAGTAAGAAGAAGAAGGAAGAAGAAGGAAAAAGGAAGAAGAAGGAAGAAGTAGGAAGAAGAAGGAAGAAGAAGGAAGAAGGAGGAGGAAGAAGAAGGAAGAAGAAGGAAGAAGAAGGAGGAAGAAGAAGGAAGAAGAAGGAAGAAGAAGGAGGAAGTAAAAGGAAGAAGAAGAAGGAAGAAGAAGAAGGAAGAAGAAGGAAGAATAAGAAGGAAGAAGAAGGAAGAAGAAGGAGGAAGAAGGAGAAGGAAGAATGATAAAGAAGAAGGAAGAAGAAGAAGGAAGGAAGAAGAAGAAAAAAGAAGAAGGAAGAAGTAGGAAGAAGAAATAGGAAGTATAAGGAAGAATGAAGAAGGAAGAAGGAAGAAGAAAGAAGAAGAAGAAGAAGAAGAAGGAAGAAAGGAAGAAGAAGAAGCAGGAAGAAGAAGGAAGAAGAAGAAGGAGGAAGTAGAAGGAAGAAGGAACAAGGAAAAAGAAGGAAGAAGAAGGAAGAAGAAGAAGGAAGAAGAAGAAGAACAAGGAAGAAGAAGGAAGAAGAAGAAGAAGAAGGAAGAAGAAGAAAGAAGAAAAAAGAAGAAGGAAGAAGTAGGAAGAACAAGAAGGAAGAAGGAAGTAGAAGGAAGAAGAAGCAAGAAGAAGGAAGAAGAAGGAAGAAGAAGTAAGAAGAAGAAGGAAGAAGAAGGAAAAAGGAAGAAGAAGGAAGAAGAAGAAGGAAGAAGAAGGAAGAAGAAGGAAGAAGAAGGAGGAAGAAGAAGGAAGAAGAGGGAAAAAGGAAGAAGAAGGAAGAAGAAGAAGGAAGAAGAAGGAAGAAGAAGGAAGAAGAAGGAGGAAGAAGAAGGAAGAAGAAGGAAGAAGAAGGAGGAAGAAGGAGAAGGAAAAATGAGAAAGAAGAAGGAAGAAGTAAAAGGAAGAAGAAGAAGGAAGAAGAAGAAGGAAGAAGAAGGAAGAAGAAGAAGGAAGAAGAAGGAAGAAGAAGGAGGGAGAAGGAGAAGGAAGAATGATAAAGAAGAAGGAAGAAGAAGAAGGAAGGAAGAAGAAGAAAAAAGAAGAAGGAAGAAGTAGGAAGAAGAAATAGGAAGTATAAGGAAGAATGAAGAAGGAAGAAGGAAGAAGAAGAAGGAAGAAGAAGGAAGAAGGAAGAAAAACAAGGAAGAAGAAGGAAGAAGAAGGAAGAAGAAGGAAGAAGAAAAAGTATGTAAAAGGAAGAAAGAAGAAAAAAGAAGGAAGAAGAAAGAAGAAGAAGAAGAAGGAAGAAGAAGAAGGAAGAAAGGAAGAAGAAGAAGCAGGAAGAAGAAGAAGGAGGAAGTGTAAGGAAGAATGAAGAAGGAAGAAGGAAGAAGAAGAAGGAAGAAGAAGGAAGAAGGAAGAAGAACAAGGAAGAAGAAGGAAGAAGAAGGAAGAAGAAATAAGAAGGAGAAGGAAGAAGAAAAAGGAAGTAAAAGGAAGAAAGAAGAAAAAAGAAGGAAGAAGGAAGAAGAAAGAAGAAGAAGAAGGAAGAAAGGAAGAAGAATAAGCAGGAAGAAGAAGAAGGAGGAAGTAGAAGGAAGAAGAAGGAAGAAGAAGGAAGAAGGAAGAAGAAGGAAGAAGAAGGAAGAAGAAGAAGGAAGAAGAAGAAGAACAAGGAAGAAGAAGGAAGAAGAAGAAGGAAGAAGAAGAAAAAAGAAGGAAGAAGTAGGAAGAACAAGAAGGAAGAAGAAGCAAGTAGAAGGAAGAAGAAGCAAGACGAAGAAGGAAGAAGAAGGAAGAAGAAGAAGGAAGAAGAAGGAAGAAGAAGGAAGAAGAAGGAGGAAGAAGGAGAAGGAAGAATAAGAAAGAAGAAGGAAGAAGAAGAAGGAAGAAGAAGAAGGAAGAAAAAGAAGGAAGAAGAAGGAAGAAGAAGAAAAAAGAAGGAAGAAGTAGGAAGAATAAGTAGGAAGTATAAGGAAGAATGAAGAAGGAAGAAGGAAGAAGAAGGAAGAAGAAGGAAGAAGAACAAGGAAGAAGAAGGAAGAAGAAGAAGGAAGAAGAAGGAAGAAGAAATAAGAAGTAGAAGGAAAAAGAAGAAGGAAGAAGAAGAAGGAAGAAGAAGGAATAAGAAGGAGAAGGAAGAAGAAGATGGAAGAAGAAGGAAGAAGAAGAAATAGGATGAACAAGGAAGAAGAAGAAAGAAGAAGAAGAAGGAGGAAGAAGAAGGAAGAAGAAAGAAGGAAGAAGAATTTAGAAGAAGGAAGAAAAGGGAAGAAGAAGGAAGAAGAAAGGAAGAAGAAGCAGGAAGAAGAAGGAAGAAGAAGAAATAGGAAGAACAAGGAAGAAGAAGAAAGAAGAAGAAGAAGGAGGAAGAAGAAGGAAGAAGAAAGAAGGAAGAAGAATTTAGAAGAAGGGAGAAAAGGGAAGAAGAAGGAAGAAGAAAGGAAGAAGAAGCAGGAAGAAGAAGGAAGAAGAAGAAGAAGTAGGAAGTATAAGGAAGAATGAAGAAGGAAGAAGGAAGAAGAAGAAGGAAAAAGAAGGAAGAAGGAAGAAGAACAAGGAAGAAGAAGGAAGAAGAAGGAAGAAGAAATAAGAAGGAGAAGGAAGAAGAAAAAGGAAGTAAAAGGAAGAAAGAAGAAAAAAGAAGGAAGAAGAAAGAAGAAGAAGAAGGAAGAAAGGAAGAAGAATAAGCAGGAAGAAGAAGGAAGAAGAAGAAGTAGGAAGTAGAAGGAAGAAGGAAGAAGAAGGAAGAAGAAGAAGGAAGAAGAAGAAGAACAAGGAAGAAGAAGGAAGAAGAAGAAGAAGGAAGAAGAAGGAAGAAGAAGGAAGAAGAAGAAAAAAGAAGAAGGAAGAAGTAGGAAGAACAAGAAGGAAGAAGAAGCAAGTAGAAGGAAGAAGAAGCAAGACGAAGAAGGAAGAAGAAGTAAGAAGAAGAAGGAAGAAGGAAGAAGAAGGAGGAAGAAGGAGAAGGAAGAATAAGAAAGAAGAAGGAAGAAGAAGAAGGAAGAAGAAGAAGGAAGAAGAAGGAAGAAGAAGAAAAAAGAAGGAAGAAGTAGGAAGAAGAAGTAGGAAGTATAAGGAAGAATGAAGAAGGAAGAAGGAAGAAGAAGGAAGAAGAACAAGGAAGAAGAAGGAAGAAGAAGAAGAAGGAAGAAGAATTAAGAAGGAGAAGGAAAAAGAAGAAGGAAGAAGAACAAGGAAGAAGAAGGAAGAAGAAGAACGAAGAAGAAGAAGGAAGAAGAAATAAGAAGGAGAAGGAAAAAGAAGAAGGAAGAAGAAGAAGGAAGAAGAAGGAATAAGAAGGAGAAAGAAGAAGAAGATGGAAGAAGAAAGAAGAAGAAGAAATAGGAAGAAGAAGGAAGAAGAAGAAAGAAGAAGAAGAAGGAGGAAGAAGAAGAAGGAAGAAGAAAGAAGGAAGAAGAATTTAGACGAAGGAAGAAGAAGAAGGAAGAAGAGGGAAGAAGAAGAAGGAAGAAGAAAGGAAGAAGAAGCAGGAAGAAGAAGGAAGAAGAAGAAGTAGGAAGTATAAGGAAGAATGAAGAAGGAAGAAGAAGAAGGAAGAAGAAGGAAGAAGGAAGAAGAACAAGGAAGAAGAAGGAAGAAGAGGAAGGAAGAAGAAGGAAGAAGAAATAAGAAGAAGGAAGAAGAAAAAGGAAGTAAAAGGAAGAAAGAAGAAAAAAGAAGGAAGAAGGAAGAAGAAAGAAGAAGAAGAAGGAAGAAAGGAAGAAGAAGAAGCAGGAAGAAGAAGGAAGAAGAAGAAGGAGGATGTAGAAGGAAGAAGAAGGAAGAAGGAAGAAGGAAGAAGAAGGAAGAAGAAGAAGAAGGAAGAAGAAGAAGAAGAAGGAAGAAGAAGGAAGAAGAAGGAAGAAGGAAGAAGAAGAAAAAAGAAGAAGGAAGAAGTAGGAAGAACAAGAAGGAAGAAGAAGCAAGTAGAAGGAAGAAGAAGCAAGACGAAGAAGGAAGAAGAAGGAAGAAGAA
This sequence comes from Dendrobates tinctorius, assembly GCF_039654945.1. NCBI lineage: Eukaryota > Metazoa > Chordata > Amphibia > Anura > Dendrobatidae > Dendrobates > Dendrobates tinctorius. The sequence continues at coordinate 8,902,315 of NW_027361971.1, read as the reverse complement.
GTAAGAAGAAGAAGGAAGAAGAAGAAGGAAGAAGAAGGAAGAAGAAGAAGGAAGAAGAAGGAAGAAGAAGGAAGAAGAAGGAGGAAGAAGGAGAAGGAAGAATAAGAAAGAAGAAGGAAGAAGAAGAAGGAAGAAGAAGAAGGAAGAAGAAGAAGGAAGAAGGAAGAAGAAGAAAAAAGAAGGAAGAAGTAGGAAGAAGAAGTAGGAAGTATAAGGAAGAATGAAGAAGGAAGAAGGAAGAAGGAAGAAGAAGGAAGAAGAAGGAAGAAGGAAGAAGAACAACGAAGAAGAAGGAAGAAGAAGGAAGAAGAAATAAGAAGGAGAAGGAAAAAGAAGAAGGAAGAAAATGGAAGAAGAAGAAGGAAGAAGAAGGAATAAGAAGGAGAAGGAAGAAGAAGAAGATGGAAGAAGAAGGAAGAAGAAGAAATAGGAAGAAGAAGGAAGAAGAAGAAAGAAGAAGAAGAAGGAGGAAGAAGAAGAAGGAAGAAGAAAGAAGGAAGAAGAATTTAGACGAAGGAAGAAGAAGAAGGAAGAAGAGGGAAGAAGAAGGAAGAAGAAAGGAAGAAGAAGGAGGAAGAAGAAGTAGCAAGTATAAGGAAGAATGAAGAAGGAAGAAGGAAGAAGAAGAAGGAAGAAGAAGGAAGAAGGAAGAAGAACAAGGAAGAAGAAGGAAGAAGAAGAAGGAAGAAGAAGGAAGAAGAAATAAGAAGGAGAAGGAAGAAGAAAAAGGAAGTAAAAGGAAGAAAGAAGAAAAAAGAAGGAAGAAGGAAGAAGAAAGAAGAAGAAGAAGGAAGAAAGGAAGAAGAATAAGCAGGAAGAAGAAGGAAGAAGAAGAAGGAGGAAGTAGAAGGAAGAAGAAGGAAGAAGAAGAAGAACAAGGAAGAAGAAGGAAGAAGAAGAAGGAAGAAGAAGGAAGAAGAAGAAAAAAGAAGGAAGAAGTAGGAAGAACAAGAAGGAAAAAGAAGCAAGTAGAAGGAAGAAGAAGCAAGACGAAGAAGGAAGAAGTAAGAAGAAGAAGGAAGAAGAAGGAAGAAGAAGGAAGAAGAAGGAGGAAGAAGGAGAAGGAAGAATAAGAAAGAAGAAAGAAGAAGGAAGAAGAAGAAGGAAGAAAAAGAAGGAAGAAGAAGGAAGAAGAAGAAAAAAGAAGGAAGAAGTAGGAAGAAGAAGTAGGAAGTATAAGGAAGAATGAAGAAGGAAGAAGGAAGAAAAGGAAGAAGGAAGAAGGAAGAAGAACAAGGAAGAAGAAGGAAGAAGAAGAAGGAAGAAGAAGGAAGATAAAATAAGAAGTTGAAGGAAAAAGAAGAAGGAAGAAGAAGGAAGAAGAAGGAAAAAGAAGGAGAAGGAAGAAGAAGATGGAAGAAGAAGGAAGAAGAAAAAATAGGAAGAACAAGGAAGAAGAAGAAAGAAGAAGAAGAAGGAGGAAGAAGAAGGAAGAAGAAAGAAGAAGAAATAAGAAGGAGAAGGAAGAAGAAAAAGGAAGTAAAAGGAAGAAAGAAGAAAAAATAAGGAAGAAGGAAGAAGAAAGAAGAAGAAGAAGGAAGAAAGGAAGAAGAAGAAGCAGGAAGAAGAAGGAAGAAGAAGAACGAGGAAGTAGAAGGAAGAAGAAGGAAGAAGGAAGAAGAAGGAAGAAGAAGAAGGAAGAAGAAGAAGAACAAGGAAGAAGAAGGAAGAAGAAGGAAGAAGAAGGAAGAAGAAGGAAGAAGAAGAAAAAAGAAGAAGGAAGAAGTAGGAAGAACAAGAAGGTAGAAGAAGCAAGTAGAAGGAAGAAGAAGCAAGACGAAGAAGGAAGAAGAAGGAAGAAGAAGTAAGAAGAAGAAGGAAGAAGAAGAAGGAAGAAGAAGGAGGAAGAAGGAGAAGGAAGAATAAGAAAGAAGAAGGAAGAAGAAGAAGGAAGAAGAAGGAAGAAGAAGAAGAAGGAAGAAGGAAGAAGAAAAAAGAAGGAAGAAGTAGGAAGAAGAAGTAGGAAGTATAAGGAAGAATGAAGAAGGAAGAAGGAAGAAGGAAGAAGAAGGAAGAAGAAGGAAGAAGGAAGAAGAACAAGGAAGAAGAAGGAAGAAGAAGATGGAAGAAGAAGGAAGAAGAAATAAGAAGGAGAAGGAAAAAGAAGAAGGAAGAAGATGGAAGAAGAAGGAAGAAGAAGGAATAAGAAGGAGAAGGAAGAAGAAGAAGATGGAAGAAGAAGGAAGAAGAAGAAATAGGAAGAAGAAGGAAGAAGAAGAAGAAGGAGGAAGAAGAAGAAGAAAGAAGGAAGAAGAATTTAGACGAAGGAAGAAGAAGAAGGAAGAAGAGGGAAGAAGAAGAAGGAAGAAGAAAGGAAGAAGAAGCAGGAAGAAGAAGAAGGAAGAAGAAGTAGGAAGTATAAGGAAGAATGAAGAAGGAAGAAGGAAGAAGAAGAAGGAAGAAGAAGGAAGAAGGAAGAAGAACAAGGAAGAAGAAGAAGGAAGAAGAAGGAAGAAGAAATAAGAAGGAGAAGGAAGAAGAAAAATGAAGTAAAAGGAAGAAAGAAGAAAAAAGAAGGAAGAAGGAAGAAGAAAGAAGAAGAAGAAGGAAGAAAGGAAGAAGAAGAAGACGGAAGAAGAAGAAGGAGGAAGTAGAAGGAAGAAGAAGGAACAAGGAAGAAGGAAGAAGAATGTAGAAGAAGGAAGAAGAAGAAGGAAGAAGAAGAAGAACAAGGAAGAAGAAGGAAGAAGAAGAAGAAGGAAGAAGAAGGAAGAAGAAGAAAAAAGAAGAAGGAAGAAGTAGGAAGAACAAGAAGGAAGAAGAAGCAAGTAGAAGGAAGAAGAAGCAAGACGAAGAAGGAAAAAGAAGGAAGAAGAAGTAAGAAGAAGAAGGAAGAAGAAGGAAGAAGAAGGAAGAAGGAAGAAGAAGAAGGAAGAAGAAGGAAGAAGAAGAAGAAGAAGGAAGAAGAAGGAAGAAGAAATAAGAAGGAGAAGGAAAAAGAAGAAGGAAGAAGAAGGAAGAAGAAGGAATAAGAAGGAGAAGGAAGAAGAAGAAGATGGAAGAAGAAAGAAGAAGAAGAAGGAGGAAGAAGAAGAAGGAAGAAGTAGGAAGAAGAAGGAAGGAGAAGTAGAAGGAAGAAGGAGAAGGAAGAAGAAGAAGGAAGAAGGAAGAAGGAAGAAGAAGGAAGAAGGAAGAAGGAAGAAGAAGGAAGAAGAAGAAGGAAGAAAAAGGAAGAAGAAAGAAGAAGGAGAAGGAAGAAGAAGAAGGAAAAAAAAGAAGGAAGAAGAAGAAGGAAGAAAAGAAGGAAGAAGGAAGAAGAAGGAAGAAGAAAAAGGAAGAAGAAGAACAAGCAAGAAGGAAGAAGGTAGAAGAAGAAGGAAGAAGAAGATGGAAGAAGGAAGAAGAAGCAAGAAGAAGGAAGAAGAAAAAGAAGAAGGAAGAAGAAGGAAGAAGGAGGAAGTAGAAGGAAGATGGAGGAAGAAGGAAGAAGAAGAAGGAAGAAGAAGGAAGAAGAAGAAGGAAGAAGAACAAGGAAGAAGAACAAGGAAGAAGAAGGAAGAAGAAGATGAAGAAGAAGAAGAAGAAGGAAGAAGAAGAAAAAAGAAGAAGGAAGAAGTAGGAAGAGCAAGAAGGAAGAAGGAAGTAGAAGGAAGAAGAAGCAAGAAGAAGAAGGAAGAAGAAGTAAGAAGAAGAAGGAAGAAGAAGAAGGAAGAGGGAAGAAGAAGGAAGAAGAAGGAAGAAGAAGAAGGAAGAAGAAGGAAGAAGAAGGAAGAAGAAGGAGGAAGAAGAAGGAAGAAGAAGGAAGAAGAAGGAGAAGGAAAAATGAGAAAGAAGAAGGAGGAAGAAGGAGAAGGAAGAATGATAAAGAAGAAGACGAAAAAGAAGGAAGAAGAAGGAAGAAGAAGAAAAAAGAAGAAGGAAGAAGAAGCAAGTAGAAGTAAGAAGAAGCAAGACGAAGAAGGAAGAAGAAGGAAGAAGAAGGAAGAAGAAGGAAGAAGAAGGAGGAAGAAGGACAAGGAAGAATAAGAAGGAAGAAGAAGAAGGAATAAGAAGGAGAAGGAAGAAGAAGAAGATGGAAGAAGAAGGAAGAAGAAGAAGAAGTAAGAAGAAGGAAGAAGAAGAAAGAAGAAGAAGGAGGAAGAAGAAGAAGGAAGAAGAAGGAAGAAGAAGTAGAAGGAAGAAGGAGAAGGAAGAAGAAGAAGGAAGAAGGAAGAAGGAAGAAGAAGGAAGAAAAAGGAAGAAAAAAGAAGAAGGAATAGGAAGAAGAAGGAGAAGGAAGAAGAAGAAGGAAAAAGAAGAAGGAAGAAGAAGAAGGAAGAAAAGAAGGAAGAAGGAAGAAGAAGGAAGAAGAAAAAGGAAGAAGAAGAACAAGCAAGAAGGAAGAAGAAGAAGATGGAAGAAGAAGAAGGAAGAAGAAGGATGAAGAAGGAAGAAGAAGAAGGAAGAAGGTAGAAGAAGAAGGAAGAAGAAGATGGAAGAAGCAAGAAGAAGGAAGAAGAAGAAGGAAGAAAAAGGAAGAAGAAGGAGGAAGTAGAAGGAAGATGGAGGAAGAAGGAAGAAGAAGAAGGAAGAAGAACAAGGAAGAAGAACAAGGAAGAAGAAAGAAGGAAGAAGAATTTAGACGAAGGAAGAAGAAGAAGGAAGAAGAGGGAAGAAGACGAAGGAAGAAGAAAGGAAGAAGAAGCAGGAAGAAGAAGAAGTAGGAAGTATAAGGAAGAATGAAGAAGGAAGAAGGAAGAAGAAGAAGGAAGAAGAAGGAAGAAGGAAGAAGAACAAGGAAGAAGAAGGAAGAAGAAATAAGAAGGAGAAGGAAGAAGAAAAGGAAGTAAAAGGAAGAAAGAAGAAAAAAGAAGGAAGAAGGAAGAAGAAAGAAGAAGAAGAAGGAAGAAAGGAAGAAGAAGAAGCAGGAAGAAGAAGAAGAAGGAGGAAGTAGAAGGAAGAAGAAGGAAGAAGGAAGAAGAAGGAAAAAGAAGGAAGAAGAAGAAGAACAAAGAAGAAGAAGGAAGAAGAAGGAAGAAGAAGAAAAAAGAAGAAGGAAGAAGTAGGAAGAACAAGAAGGAAGAAGAAGCAAGTAGAAGGAAGAAGAAGCAAGACGAAGAAGGAAGAAGAAGGAAGAAGAAGTAAGAAGAAGAAGGAAGAAGAAGGAGGAAGAAGGAGAAGGAAGAATAAGAAGGAAGAAGAAGAAGGAAGAAGAAGGAAGAAGAAGGAAGAAGAAGAAAAAAGAAGGAAGAAGTAGGAAGAAGAAGTAGGAAGTATAAGGAAGAATGAAGAAGGAAGAAGGAAGAAAAAGGAAGAAGGAAGAAGAACAAGGAAGAAGAAGAAGAAGAAGGAAGAAGAAGGAATAAGAAGGAGAAGGAAGAAGAAGATGGAAGAAGGAAGAAAAAGAAATAGGAAGAAGAAGGAAGAAGAAGAAAGAAGAAGAAGAAGAAGGAGAAAGAAGAAGGAAGAAGAAAGAAGGAAGAAGAATTTAGACGAAGGAAGAAGAAGAAGGAAGAAGAAGAAGGAAGAAGAAAGGAAGAAGAAGAAGTAGGAAGTATAAGGAAGAATGAAGAAGGAAGAAGAAGAAGGAAGAAGAAGGAAGAAGGAAGAAGAACAAGGAAGAAGAAGGAAGAAGAAGAAGGAAGAAGAAGGAAGAAGAAATAAAAAGGAGAAGGAAGAAGAAAAATGAAGTAAAAGGAAGAAAGAAGAAAAAAGAAGGAAGAAGGAAGAAGAAGGAAGAAAGGAAGAAGAAGAAGCAGGAAGAAGAAGGAAGAAGAAGAAGGAAGAAGGAAGAAGAAGAAAAAAGAAGGAAGAAGTAGGAAGAAAAAGTAGGAAGTATAAGGAAGAATGAAGAAGGAAGAAGGAAGAAGGAAGAAGAAGGAAGAAGAAGGAAGAAGGAAGAAGAAGGAAGAAGAAGAAGGAAGAAGAAGGAAGAAGAAATAAGAAGGAGAAGGAAAAAGAAGAAGGAAGAAGATGGAAGAAGAAGAAGGAAGAAGGAATAAGAAGGAGAAGGAAGAAGAAGAAGATGGAAGAAGAAGGAAGAAGAAGAAATATGAAGAAGAAGGAAGAAGAAGAAAGAAGAAGAAGAAGGAGGAAGAAGAAGAAGGAAGAAGAAAGAAGGAAGAAGAATTTAGAGGAAGGAAGAAGAAGAAGGAAGAAGAGGGAAGAAGAAGAAGGAAGAAGAAAGGAAGAAGAAGCAGGAAGAAGAAGAAGGAAGAAGAAGAAGTAGGAAGTATAAGGAAGAATGAAGAAGGAAGAAGGAAGAAGAAGGAAGAAGGAAGAAGAACAAGGAAGAAGAAGAAGGAAGAAGAAGGAAGAAGAAATAAGAAGGAGAAGGAAGAAGAAAAAGGAAGTAAAAGGAAGAAAGAAGAAAAAAGAAGGAAGAAGGAAGAAGAAAGAAGAAGAAGAAGAAGGAAGAAGAAGAAGGAAGAAGGTAGAAGAAGAAGGAAGAAGAAGATGGAAGAAGGAAGAAGAAGCAAGAAGAAGGGAGAAGAAGGAAGAAGAAGAAGAAGGAAGAAGAAGGAGGAAGTAGAAGGAAGATGGAGGAAGAAGGAAGAAGAAGGAAGAAGAAGGAAGAAGAAGGAAGAAGAACAAGGAAGAAGAACAAGGAAGAAGAAGGAAGAAGAAGATGAAGAAGAAGAAGGAGGAAGAAGAAGAAGGAAGAAGAAAGAAGGAAGAAGAATTTAGATGAAGGAAGAAGAAGAGGGAAGAAGACGAAGGAAGAAGAAAGGAAGAAGAAGCAGGAAGAAGAAGAAGGAAGAAGAAGAAGTAGGAAGTATAAGGAAGAATGAAGAAGGAAGAAGGAAGAAGAAGGAAGAAGAAGGAAGAAGGAAGAAGAACAAGGAAGAAGAAGAAGGAAGAAGAAGGAAGAAGAAATAAGAAGGAGAAGGAAGAAGAAAAAGGAAGTAAAAGGAAGAAAGAAGAAAAAAGAAGGAAGAAGGAAGAAGAAAGAAGAAGAAGAAGGAAGAAAGGAAGAAGAAGAAGCAGGAAGAAGAAGGAAGAAGAAGAAGGAGGAAGTAGAAGGAAGAAGAAGGAAGAAGGAAGAAGAAGGAAGAAGAAGGAAGAAGAAGAAGGAAGAAGAAGAAGAACAAGGAAGAAGAAGGAAGAAGAAGAAGAAGGAAGAAGAAGAAAAAAGAAGAAGGAAGAAGTAGGAAGAACAAGAAGGAAGAAGAAGCAAGTAGAAGGAAGAAGCAAGACGAAGAAGGAAGAAGAAGGAAGAAGAAGTAAGAAGAAGAAGGAAGAAGAAGGAAGAAGAAGGAAGAAGAAGGAAGAAGAAGGAAGAAGAAGGAGGAAGAAGGAGAAGGAAGAATAAGAAGGAAGAAGAAGGAAGAAGAAGGAAGAAGAAGGAATAAGAAGAAAAAAGAAGGAAGAAGTAGGAAGAAGAAGTAGGAAGTATAAGGAAGAATGAAGAAGGAAGAAGGAAGAAGAAGGAAGAAGGAAGAAGAAGGAAGAAGAAGAAGGAAGAAGAAATAAGAAGGAGAAGGAAAAAGAAGAAGGAAGAAGAAGAAGGAAGAAGAAGGAATAAGAAGGAGAAGGAAGAAGAAGAAGATGGAAGAAGAAGGAAGAAAAAGAAATGTTAAGAAGAAGGAAGAAGAAGAAAGAAGAAGAAGAAGGAGAAAGAAGAAGGAAGAAGAAAGAAGGAAGAAGAATTTAGACAAAGGAAGAAGAAGAAGGAAGAAGAGGGAAGAAGAAGAAGGAAGAAGAAAGGAAGAAGAAGCAGGAAGAAGAAGGAAGAAGAAGAAGTAGGAAGTATAAGGAAGAATGAAGAAGAAGGAAGAAGAAGAAGGAAGAAGAAGGAAGAAGGAAGAAGAACAAGGAAGAAGAAGGAAGAAGAAGAAGGAAGAAGAAGGAAGAAGAAATAAAAAGGAGAAGGAAGAAGAAAAAGGAAGTAAAAGGAAGAATGAAGAAAAAAGAAGGAAGAAGGAAGAAGAAAGAAGAAGAAGAAGGAAGAAAGGAAGAAGAAGAAGCAGGAAGAAGAAGGAAGAAGAAGAAGGAAGAAGGAAGAAGAAGAAAAAAGAAGGAAGAAGTAGGAAGAAGAAGTAGGAAGTATAAGGAAGAATGAAGAAGGAAGAAGAACAAGGAAGAAGAAGGAAGAAGAAGAAGGAAGAAGAAATAAGAAGGAGAAGGAAAAAGAAGAAGGAAGAAGAAGAAGGAAGAAGAAGGAAGAAGAAGGAGAAGGAAGAAGAAGAAGATGGAAGAAGAAGGAAGAAAAAGAAATAGGAAGAAGAAGGAAGAAGAAGAAAGAAGAAGAAGAAGGAGAAAGAAGAAGGAAGAAGAAAGAAGGAAGAAGAATTTAGACGAAGGAAGAAGAAGAAGGAAGAAGAGGGAAGAAGAAGAAGGAAGAAGAAAGGAAGAAGAAGCAGGAAGAAGAAGGAAGAAGAAGAAGTAGGAAGTATAAGGAAGAATGAAGAAGGAAGAAGAAGAAGGAAGAAGGAAGAAGAACAAGGAAGAAGAAGGAAGAAGAAGAAGGAAGAAGAAGGAAGAAGAAATAAAAAGGAGAAGGAAGAAGAAAAAGGAAGTAAAAGGAAGAAAGAAGAAAAAAGAAGGAAGAAGGAAGAAGAAAGAAGAAGAAGAAGGAAGAAAGGAAGAAGAAGAAGCAGGAAGAAGAAGGAAGAAGAAGGAAGAAGGAAGAAGAAGAAAAAAGAAGGAAGAAGTAGGAAGAAGAAGTCGGAAGTATAAGGAAGAATGAAGAAGGAAGAAGGAAGAAGGAAGAAGAAGGAAGAAGAACAAGGAAGAAGAAGGAAGAAGAAGAAGGAAGAAGAAGGAAGAAGAAATAAGAAGGAGAAGGAAAAAGAAGAAGGAAGAAGATGGAAGAAGAAGGAAGAAGAAGGAATAAGAAGGAGAAGGAAGAAGAAGAAGAAGATGGAAGAAGGAAGAAGAAGAAATAGGAAGAAGAAGGAAGAAGAAGAAAGAAGAAGAAGAAGGAGGAAGAAGAAGGAAGAAGAAAGAAGGAAGAAGAATTTAGACGAAGGAAGAAGAAGAAGGAAGAAGAAGAGGGAAGAAGAAGAAGGAAGAAGAAAGGAAGAAGAAGCAGGAAGAAGAAGAAGGAAGAAGAAGAAGTAGGAAGTATAAGGAAGAATGAAGAAGGAAGAAGAAGAAGGAAGAAGAAGGAAGAAGGAAGAAGAACAAGGAAGAAGAAGAAGGAAGAAGAAATAAGAAGGAGAAGGAAGAAGAAAAAGGAAGAAAGAAGAAAAAAGAAGGAAGAAGGAAGAAGAAGAAGGAAGAAAGGAAGAAGAAGAAGCAGGAAGAAGAAGGAAGAAGAAGAAGGAGGAAGTAGAAGGAAGAAGAAGGAACAAGGAAGAAGGAAGAAGAAGGAAGAAGAAGAAGGAAGAAGAAGAAGAACAAGGAAGAAGAAGGAAGAAGAAGAAGAAGAAGGAAGAAGAAGGAAGAAGAAGAAAAAAGAAGAAGGAAGAAGTAGGAAGAACAAGAAGGAAGAAGAAGCAAGTAGAAGGAAGAAGAAACAAGACGAAGAAGGAAGAAGAAGGAAGAAGAAGTAAGAAGAAGAAGGAAGAAGAAGGAAGAAGAAGGAAGAAGAAGGAAGAAGAAGGAGGAAGAAGGAGAAGGAAGAATAAGAAGGAAGAAGAAGAAGGAAGAAGAAGAAAAAAGAAGGAAGAAGTAGGAAGAAGAAGTAGGAAGTATAAGGAAGAATGAAGAAGGAAGAAGGAAGAAGAAGGAAGAAGAAGGAAGAAGAAGAAGGAAGAAGAAGAAGGAAGAAGAAGAAGGAAGAAGAAGAAGGAAGAAGAAGGAATAAGAAGGAGAAGGAAGAAGAAGATGGAAGAAGAAGGAAGAAGAAGAAGGAAGAAGAAGGAAGAAGAAAGAAATAGAAGAAGGAGGAAGAAGAAGGAAGAAGAAGGAAGAAGTAGGAAGAAGAAGGAAGAAGAAGTAGAAGGAAGAAGGAGAAGGAAGAAGAAGAAGGAAGAAGGAAGAAGAAGGAAGAAGAAGGAAGAAAAAGGAAGAAGAAAGAAGAAGGAGAAGGAAGAAGAAGGAGAAGGAAGAAGAAGAAGAAGGAAAAAGAAGAAGGAAGAAGAAGAAGGAAGAAAAGAAGGAAGAAGGAAGAAGAAGGAAGAAGAAAAAGGAAGAAGAAGAACAAGCAAGAAGGAAGAAGAAAAAGATGGAAGAAGAAGAAGGAAGAAGAACGATGAAGAAGGAAGAAGAAGAAGGAAGAAGGTAGAAGAAGAAGGAAGAAGAAGATGGAAGAAGGAAGAAGCAAGAAGAAGGAAGAAGAAGGAAGAAGAAGAAGAAAGAAGAAGGAAGAAGGAGGAAGTAGAAGGAAGATGGAGGAAGAAGGAAGAAGAAGAAGGAAGAAGAAGGAAGAAGAAGAAGGAAGAAGAAGAAGGAAGAAGAACAAGGAAGAAGAAGGAAGAAGAAGATGAAGAAGAAGAAGAAGAAGGAAGAAGAAGGAAGAAGAAGAAAAAAGAAGAAGGAAGAAGTAGGAAGAGCAAGAAGGAAGAAGAAGCAAGTAGAAGGAAGAAGAAACAAGACGAAGAAGGAAGAAGAAGGAAGAAGAAGTAAGAAGAAGAAGGAAGAAGAAGGAAGAAGAAGGAAGAAGAAGGAAGAAGAAGGAGGAAGAAGGAGAAGGAAGAATAAGAAGGAAGAAGAAGAAGGAAGAAGAAGAAAAAAGAAGGAAGAAGTAGGAAGAAGAAGTAGGAAGTATAAGGAAGAATGAAGAAGGAAGAAGGAAGAAGAAGGAAGAAGAAGGAAGAAGAAGAAGGAAGAAGAAGAAGGAAGAAGAAGAAGGAAGAAGAAGGAATAAGAAGGAGAAGGAAGAAGAAGATGGAAGAAGAAGGAAGAAGAAGAAGGAAGAAGAAGGAAGAAGAAAGAAATAGAAGAAGGAGGAAGAAGAAGGAAGAAGAAGGAAGAAGTAGGAAGAAGAAGGAAGAAGAAGTAGAAGGAAGAAGGAGAAGGAAGAAGAAGAAGGAAGAAGGAAGAAGAAGGAAGAAGAAGGAAGAAAAAGGAAGAAGAAAGAAGAAGGAGAAGGAAGAAGAAGGAGAAGGAAGAAGAAGAAGAAGGAAAAAGAAGAAGGAAGAAGAAGAAGGAAGAAAAGAAGGAAGAAGGAAGAAGAAGGAAGAAGAAAAAGGAAGAAGAAGAACAAGCAAGAAGGAAGAAGAAAAAGATGGAAGAAGAAGAAGGAAGAAGAACGATGAAGAAGGAAGAAGAAGAAGGAAGAAGGTAGAAGAAGAAGGAAGAAGAAGATGGAAGAAGGAAGAAGCAAGAAGAAGGAAGAAGAAGGAAGAAGAAGAAGAAAGAAGAAGGAAGAAGGAGGAAGTAGAAGGAAGATGGAGGAAGAAGGAAGAAGAAGAAGGAAGAAGAAGGAAGAAGAAGAAGGAAGAAGAAGAAGGAAGAAGAACAAGGAAGAAGAAGGAAGAAGAAGATGAAGAAGAAGAAGAAGAAGGAAGAAGAAGGAAGAAGAAGAAAAAAGAAGAAGGAAGAAGTAGGAAGAGCAAGAAGGAAGAAGGAAGTAGAAGGAAGAAGAAGCAAGAAGAAGGAAGAAGAAGGAAGAAGAAGAAGGAAAAAGGAAGAAGAAGGAAGAAGAAGGAAGAAGAAGAAGGAAGAAGAAGGAAGAAGAATGAAGAAGAAGGAGGAAGAAGAAGGAAGAAGAAGGAAGAAGAAGGAGGAAGAAGGAGAAGGAAAAATGAGAAAGAAGAAGGAAGAAGTAAAAGGAAGAAGAAGGAAGAAGAAGAAGGAAGAAGAAGGAAGAAGAAGAAGGAAGAAGAAGGAAGAAGAAGGAAGAAGAAGAAGAAGGAAGAAGAAGGAAGAAGGAGGAAGAAGGAGAAGGAAGAATGATAAAGAAGAAGGAAGAAGTAGAAGGAAGAAGAAGAAGGAAGAAGAAGGAAGAAGAAGGAAGAAGAAGAAAAAAGAAGAAGGAAGAAGTAGGAAGAAGAAGTAGGAAGTATAAGGAAGAAGGAAGAAGGAAGAAGGAAGAAGAAGAAGGAAGAAGAAGGAAGAAGGAAGAAAAACAAGGAAGAAGAAGGAAGAAGAAGAAGGAAGAAGAAGAAGCAGGAAGAAGAAGAAGGAGGAAGTATAAGGAAGAATGAAGAAGGAAGAAGGAAGAAGAAGAAGGAAGAAGAAGGAAGAAGAACAAGGAAGAAGGAAGAAGAAGAAGGAAGAAGAAGGAAGAAGAAATAAGAAGGAGAAGGAAGAAGAAAAAGGAAGTAAAAGGAAGAAAGAAGAAAAAAGAAGGAAGAAGGAAGAAGAAAGAAGAAGAAGGAAGAAAGGAAGAACAATAAGCAGGAAGAAGAAGGAAGAAGAAGAAGGAGGAAGTAGAAGGAAGAAGAAGGAAGAAGGAAGAAGAAGGAAGAAGAAGAAGAACAAGGAAGAAGAAGGAAGAAGAAGAAAAAAGAAGAAGGAAGAAGTAGGAAGAACAAGAAGTAAGAAGAAGCAAGTAGAAGGAAGAAGAAGCAAGACGAAGAAGGAAGAAGAAGTAAGAAGAAGAAGGAAGAAGAAGGAAGACGAAGGAAGAAGAAGGAGGAAGGAGAAGGAAGAATAAGAAAGAAGAAGGAAGAAGAAGAAGGAAGAAGAAGGAAGAAGAAGAAAAAAGAAGGAAGAAGTAGGAAGAAGAAGTAGGAAGTATAAGGAAGAATGAAGAAGGAAGAAGGAAGATGAAGGAAGAAGAATGAAGAAGGAAGAAGAACAAGGAAGAAGAAGGAAGAAGAAGGTAGAAGAAGGAAGAAGAAATAAGAAGGAGAAGGAAAAAGAAGAAGGAAGATGAAGAAGGAAGAAGAAGGAATAAGAAGGAGAAGGAAGAAGAAGAAGATGGAAGAAGAAGGAAGAAGAAGAAATAGGAAGAAGAAGGAAGAAGAAGAAAGAAGAAGAAGAAGGAGGAAGAAGAAGAAGAAGGAAGAAGTAAGAAGGAAGAAGAATTTAGACGAAGGAAGAAGAAGGAAGAAGAGGGAAGAAGAAGAAGGAAGAAGAAAGGAAGAAGAAGCAGGAAGAAGAAGAAAGAAGAAGAAGTAGGAAGTATAAGGAAGAAGGAAGAAGAACAAGGAAGAAGAAGGAAGAAGAAGGAAGAAGAAGGAAGAAGAAATAAGAAGAAGGAAGAAGAAAAAGGAAGTAAAAGGAAGAAAGAAGAAAAAAGAAGGAAGAAGGAAGAAGAAAGTAGAAGAAGAAGGAAGAAGAAGGAAGAAGAAGACGAAGGAAGAAGAACAAGGAAGAAGAACAAGGAAGAAGAAGGAAGAAGAAGAAGATGAAGAAGAAGAAGGAGGAAGAAGAAGAAGGAAGAAGAAAGAAGGAAGAAGAATTTAGACGAAGGAAGAAGAAGAGGGAAGAAATCGAAGGAAGAAGAAAGGAAGAAGAAGCAGGAAGAAGAAGAAGGAAGAAGAAGAAGTAGGAAGTATAAGGAAGAATGAAGAAGGAAGAAGGAAGAAGAAAGAAGAACAAGGAAGAAGAAGAAGGAAGAAGAAGGAAGAAGAAATAAGAAGGAGAAGGAAGAAGAAAAAGGAAGTAAAAGGAAGAAAGAAGAAAAAAGAAGGAAGAAGGAAGAAGAAAGAAGAAGAAGAAGAAGGAAGAAATTAAGAAGAAGAAGCAGGAAGAAGAAGGAAGAAGAAGAAGGAGGAAGTAGAAGGAAGAAGAAGGAAGAAGAAGAAGATGAAGAAGAAGAAGGAGGAAGAAGAAGAAGGAAGAAGAAAGAAGGAAGAAGAATTTAGACGAAGGAAGAAGAAGAGGGAAGAAATCGAAGGAAGAAGAAAGGAAGAAGAAGCAGGAAGAAGAAGAAGGAAGAAGAAGAAGTAGGAAGTATAAGGAAGAATGAAGAAGGAAGAAGGAAGAAGAAGGAAGAAGGAAGAAGAACAAGGAAGAAGAAGAAGGAAGAAGAAGGAAGAAGAAATAAGAAGGAGAAGGAAGAAGAAAAAGGAAGTAAAAGGAAGAAAGAAGAAAAAAGAAGGAAGAAGGAAGAAGAAAGAAGAAGAAGAAGGAAGAAATTAAGAAGAAGAAGCAGGAAGAAGAAGGAAGAAGAAGAAGGAGGAAGTAGAAGGAAGAAGAAGGAAGAAGGAAGAAGGAAGAAGAAGGAAGAAGAAGGAAGAAGAAGAAGGAAGAAGAAGAAGAACAAGGAAGAAGAAGGAAGAAGAAGAAGAAGAAGGAAGAAGAAGAAAAAAGAAGAAGGAAGAAGTAGGAAGAACAAGAAGGAAGAAGAAGCAAGTAGAAGGAAGAAGAAGCAAGACGAAGAAGGAAGAAGAAGGAAGAAGAAGAAAGAAGAAGAAGGAAGAAGAAGGAAGAAGAAGGAAGAAGAAGGAAGAAGAAGGAGGAAGAAGGAGAAGGAAGAAGAAGAAGGAAGAAGAAGAAGGAAGAAGAAGGAAGAAGAAGGAAGAAGAAAAAAGAAGGAAGAAGTAGGAAGAAGAAGTAGGAAGTATAAGGAAGAATGAAGAAGGAAGAAGGAAGAAGAAGGAAGAAGGAAGAAGAACAAGGAAGAAGAAGGAAGAAGAAGAAGGAAGAAGAAATAAGAAGGAGAAGGAAAAAGAAGAAGGAAGAAGAAGAAGGAAGAAGAAGGAATAAGAAGGAGAAGGAAGAAGAAGAAGATGGAAGAAGAAGTAAGAAAAAGAAATGTTAAGAAGAAGGAAGAAGAAGAAAGAAGAAGAAGAAGGAGAAAGAAGAAGGAAGAAGAAAGAAGGAAGAAGAAATTAGACGAAGGAAGAAGAAGAAGGAAGAAGAGGGAAGAAGAAGAAGGAAGAAGAAAGGAAGAAGAAGCAGGAAGAAGAAGGAAGAAGAAGAAGTAGGAAGTATAAGGAAGAATGAAGAAGGAAGAAGAAGAAGGAAGAAGAAGGAAGAAGGAAGAAGAACAAGGAAGAAGAAGGAAGAAGAAGAAGGAAGAAGAAGGAAGAAGAAATAAAAAGGAGAAGGAAGAAGAAAAAGGAAGTAAAAGGAAGAATGAAGAAAAAAGAAGGAAGAAGGAAGAAGAAAGAAGAAGAAGAAGGAAGAAAGGAAGAAGAAGCAGGAAGAAGAAGGAAGAAGAAGAGGGAAGAAGGAAGAAGAAGAAAAAAGAAGGAAGAAGAAATAAGAAGGAGAAGGAAAAAGAAGAAGGAAGAAGAAGAAGGAAGAAGAAGGAATAAGAAGGAGAAGGAAGAAGAAGAAGATGGAAGAAGAAGGAAGAAAAAGAAATAGGAAGAAGAAGGAAGAAGAAGAAAGAAGAAGAAGAAGGAGAAAGAAGAAGGAAGAAGAAAGAAGGAAGAAGAATTTAGACGAAGGAAGAAGAAGAAGGAAGAAGAAGGAAGAAGAACAAGGAAGAAGAAGGAAGAAGAAGAAGGAAGAAGAAGGAAGAAGAAATAAAAAGGAGAAGGAAGAAGAAAAAGGAAGTAAAAGGAAGAAAAAAGAAAAAAGAAGGAAGAAGGAAGAAGAAAGAAGAAGAAGAAGGAAGAAAGGAAGAAGAAGAAGCAGGAAGAAGAAGGAAGAAGAAGAAGGAAGAAGGAAGAAGAAGAAAAAAAGAAGGAAGAAGTAGGAAGAAGAAGTCGGAAGTATAAGGAAGAATGAAGAAGGAAGAAGGAAGAAGGAAGAAGAAGGAAGAAGAACAAGGAAGAAGAAGGAAGAAGAAGAAGGAAGAAGAAGGAAGAAGAAATAAGAAGGAGAAGGAAAAAGAAGAAGGAAGAAGATGGAAGAAGAAGGAAGAAGAAGGAATAAGAAGGAGAAGGAAGAAGAAGAAGATGGAAGAAGGAAGAAGAAGAAATAGGAAGAAGAAGGAAGAAGAAGAAAGAAGAAGAAGAAGGAGGAAGAAGAAGGAAGAAGAAAGAAGGAAGAAGAATTTAGACGAAGGAAGAAGAAGAGGGAAGAAGAAGAAGGAAGAAGAAAGGAAGAAGAAGCAGGAAGAAGAAGAAGGAAAAAGAAGAAGTAGGAAGTATAAGGAAGAATGAAGAAGGAAGAAGGAAGAAGAAGAAGGAAGAAGAAGGAAGAAGGAAGAAGAACAAGGAAGAAGAAGAAGGAAGAAGAAATAAGAAGGAGAAGGAAGAAGAAAAAGGAAGAAAGAAGAAAAAAGAAGGAAGAAGGAAGAAGAAAGAAGAAGAAGAAGGAAGAAAGGAAGAAGAAGAAGCAGGAAGAAGAAGGAAGAAGAAGAAGGAGGAAGTAGAAGGAAGAAGAAGGAACAAGGAAGAAGGAAGAAGAAGGAAGAAGAAGGAAGAAGAAGAAGGAAGAAGAAGAAGAACAAGGAAGAAGAAGGAAGAAGAAGAAGAAGAAGGAAGAAGAAGAAGAAAAAAGAAGAAGGAAGAAGTAGGAAGAACAAGAAGGAAGAAGAAGCAAGTAGAAGGAAGAAGAAGCAAGACGAAGAAGGAAGAAGAAGGAAGAAGAAGTAAGAAGAAGAAGGAAGAAGAAGGAAGAAGAAGGAAGAAGAAGGAAGAAGAAGGAGGAAGAAGGAGAAGGAAGAATAAGAAGGAAGAAGAAGAAGGAAGAAGAAGGAAGAAGAAGAAAAAAGAAGGAAGAAGTAGGAAGAAGAAGTAGGAAGTATAAGGAAGAATGAAGAAGGAAGAAGGAAGAAGAAGGAAGAAGAAGGAAGAAGAAGGAAGAAGAAGAAGGAAGAAGAAGGAAGAAGAAGGAAGAAGAAGGAGAAGGAAGAAGAAGATGGAAGAAGAAGGAAGAAGAAGAAGAAGAAGGAAGAAGAAGGAAGAAGAAAGAAATAGAAGAAGGAGGAAGAAGAAGGAAGAAGAAGGAAGAAGTAGGAAGAAGAAGGAAGAAGATGTAGAAGGAAGAAGGAGAAGGAAGAAGAAGAAGGAAGAAGGAAGAAGGAAGAAGAAGGAAGAAGAAGAAGGAAGAAAAAGGAAGAAGAAAGAAGAAGGAGAAGGAAGAAGAAGGAGAAGGAAGAAGAAGAAGAAGGAAAAAGAAGAAGGAAGAAGAAGAAGGAAGAAAAGAAGGAAGAAGGAAGAAGAAGGAAGAAGAAAAAGGAAGAAGAAGAACAAGCAAGAAGGAAGAAGAAAAAGATGGAAGAAGAAGAAGGAAGAAGAACGATGAAGAAGGAAGAAGAAGGAAGAAGGTAGAAGAAGAAGGAAGAAGAAGATGGAAGAAGGAAGAAGCAAGAAGAAGGAAGAAGAAGGAAGAAGAAGAAGGAAGAAGAAGGAAGAAGGAGGAAGTAGAAGGAAGATGGAGGAAGAAGGAAGAAGAAGAAGGAAGAAGAAGGAAGAAGAAGAAGGAAGAAGAACAAGGAAGAAGAACAAGGAAGAAGAAGGAAGAAGAAGATGAAGAAGAAGAAGAAGGAAGAAGAAGGAAGAAGAAGAAAAAAGAAGAAGGAAGAAGTAGGAAGAGCAAGAAGGAAGAAGGAAGTAGAAGGAAGAAGAAGCAAGAAGAAGGAAGAAGAAGGAAGAAGAAGGAAGAAGAAGAAGGAAGAAGAAGAAGGAAAAAGGAAGAAGAAGGAAGAAGAAGGAAGAAGAAGAAGGAAGAAGAAGGAAGAAGAATGAAGAAGAAGGAGGAAGAAGAAGGAAGAAGAAGGAAGAAGAAGGAGGAAGAAGGAGAAGGAAAAATGAGAAAGAAGAAGGAAGAAGTAAAAGGAAGAAGAAGAAGGAAGAAGAAGAAGGAAGAAGAAGGAAGAAGAAGGAAGAAGAAGAAGGAAGAAGAAGGAAGAAGAAGGAAGAAGAAGAAGGAAGAAGAAGGAAGAAGGAGGAAGAAGGAGAAGGAAGAATGATAAAGAAGAAGGAAGAAGTAGAAGGAAGAAGAAGGAAGAAGAAGGAAGAAGAAGGAAGAAGAAGAAAAAAGAAGAAGGAAGAAGTAGGAAGAAGAAGTAGGAAGTATAAGGAAGAAGGAAGAAGGAAGAAGAAGAAGGAAGAAGAAGGAAGAAGGAAGAAAAACAAGGAAGAAGAAGGAAGAAGAAGGAAGAAGAAGGAAGAAGAAAAAGGATGTAAAAGGAAGAAAGAAGAAAAAAGAAGGAAGAAGGAAGAAGGAAGAAGAAAGAAGAAGAAGAAGGAAGAAGAAGAAGGAAGAAGAAGAAGCAGGAAGAAGAAGAAGGAGGAAGTATAAGGAAGAATGAAGAAGGAAGAAGGAAGAAGAAGAAGGAAGAAGAAGGAAGAAGAACAAGAAAGAAGAAGAAGGAAGAAGAAGGAAGAAGAAATAAGAAGGAGAAGGAAGAAGAAAAAGGAAGTAAAAGGAAGAAAGAAGAAAAAAGAAGGAAGAAGGAAGAAGAAAGAAGAAGAAGGAAGAAAGGAAGAAGAATAAGCAGGAAGAAGAAGGAAGAAGAAGAAGGAGGAAGTAGAAGGAAGAAGAAGGAAGAAGGAAGAAGAAGGAAGAAGAAGAAGGAAGAAGAAGAAGAAGAACAAGGAAGAAGAAGGAAGAAGAAGAAGAAAAAAGAAGAAGGAAGAAGTAGGAAGAACAAGAAGGAAGAAGAAGCAAGTAGAAGGAAGAAGAAGCAAGACGAAGAAGGAAGAAGAAGTAAGAAGAAGAAGGAAGAAGAAGGAAGAAGAAGGAGGAAGGAGAAGGAAGAATAAGAAAGAAGAAGGAAGAAGAAGAAGGAAGAAGAAGAAGGAAGAAGAAGGAAGAAGAAGAAAAAAGAAGAAGGAAGAAGTAGGAAGAACAAGAAGGAAGAAGAAGCAAGTAGAAGGAAGAAGAAGCAAGACGAAGAAGGAAGAAGTAGGAAGAAGAAGTAAGAAGAAGAAGGAAGAAGAAGGAAGAAGAAGGAAGAAGAAGGAAGAAGAAGGAGGAAGAAGGAGAAGGAAGAAGAAGAAGGAAGAAGAAGAAGGAAGAAGAAGAAAAAAGAAGGAAGAAGTAGGAAGAAGAAGTAGGAAGTATAAGGAAGAATGAAGAAGGAAGAAGGAAGATGAAGGAAGAAGAATGAAGAAGGAAGAAGAACAAGGAAGAAGAAGGAAGAAGGAAGAAGAAGGAAGAAGAAATAAGAAGGAGAAGGAAAAAGAAGAAGGAAGATGAAGAAGGAAGAAGAAGAAATAAGAAGGAGAAGGAAGAAGAAGATGGAAGAAGAAGGAAGAAGAAGAAATAGGAAGAAGAAGGAAGAAGAAGAAAGAAGAAGAAGAAGGAGGAAGAAGAAGAAGAAGGAAGAAGTAAGAAGGAAGAAGAATTTAGACGAAGGAAGAAGAAGAAGGAAGAAGAGGGAAGAAGAAGAAGGAAGAAGAAAGGAAGAAGAAGCAGGAAGAAGAAGGAAGAAGAAGAAGTAGGAAGTATAAGGAAGAAGGAAGAAGAACAAGGAAGAAGAAGGAAGAAGAAGGAAGAAGAAGGAAGAAGAAATAAGAAGAAGGAAGAAGAAAAAGGAAGTAAAAGGAAGAAAGAAGAAAAAAGAAGGAAGAAGGAAGAAGAAAGTAGAAGAAGAAGGAAGAAAGGAAGAAGATGAGGCAGGAAGAAGAAGGAAGAAGAAGAACGGCTAAGTAGAAGGAAGAAGAAGGAAGAAGGAAGAAGGAAGAAGAAGGAAGAAGAAGAAGAACAAGGAAGAAGAAGGAAGAAGAAGGAAGAAGAAGAAAAAAGAAGTAGGAAGAAGTAGGAAGAACAAGAAGGAAGAAGAAGCAAGTAGAAGGAAGAAGAAGCAAGACGAAGAAGGAAATAGAAGGAAGAAGAAGTAAGAAGAAGAAGGAAGAAGAAGAAGTAAGAAGAAGGAAGAAGAAGGAGAAGGAAGAATAAGAAAGAAGAAGGAAGAAGAAGAAGGTAGAAGAAGAAGGAAGAAGGAAGAAGAAGG
Source organism: Dendrobates tinctorius (assembly GCF_039654945.1). NCBI lineage: Eukaryota > Metazoa > Chordata > Amphibia > Anura > Dendrobatidae > Dendrobates > Dendrobates tinctorius. The sequence goes on along the minus strand of NW_027361971.1, from coordinate 8,882,817 downwards.
AAGAAGTAGGAAGAAGAAGTAGGAAGTATAAGGAAGAATGAAGAAGGAAGAAGGAAGAAGGAAGAAGAAGGAAGAAGAAGGAAGAAGGAAGAAGAACAAGGAAGAAGAAGGAAGAAGAAGATGGAAGAAGAAGGAAGAAGAAATAAGAAGGAGAAGGAAAAATAAGAAGGAAGAAGATGGAAGAAGAAGAAGGAATAAGAAGGAGAAGGAAGAAGTAGATGGAAGAAGGAAGAAGAAGAAATAGGAAGAAGAATGAAGAAGAAGAAAGAGGAAGAAGAAGGGGGAAGAAGAAGAAGAAAGAAGGAAGAAGAATTTAGATGAAGGAAGAAGAAGAAGGAAGAAGAGGGAAGAAGAAGAAGGAAGAAGAAAGGAAGAAGAAGCAGGAAGAAGAAGAAGGAAGAAGAAGAAGTAGGAAGTATAAGGAAGAATGAAGAAGGAAGAAGGAAGAAGAAGGAAAAAGAAGGAAGAAGAACAAGGAAGAAGAAGAAGGAAGAAGAAGGAAGAAGAAATAAGAAGGAGAAGGAAGAAGAAAAAGGAAGTAAAAGGAAGAAAGAAGAAAAAAGAAGGAAGAAGGAAGAAGAAAGAAGAAGAAGAAGAAGAAGGAAGAAAGGAAGAAGAAGAAGCAGGAAGAAGAAGGAAGAAGAAGAAGGAGGAAGTAGAAGGAAGAAGAAGGAACAAGGAAGAAGGAAGAAGAAGGAAGAAGAAGAAGAAGGAAGAAGAAGAACAAGGAAGAAGAAGGAAGAAGAAGAAGAAGAAGAAGGAAGATGAAGAAGGAAGAAGTAGGAAGAACAAGAAGGAAGAAGAAGCAAGTAGAAGGAAGAAGAAGCAAGACGAAGAAGGAAGAAGAAGTAAGAAGAAGAAGGAAGAAGAAGGAAGAAGAAGGAAGAAGAAGGAGGAAGAAGGAGAAGGAAGAATAAGAAGGAAGAAGAAGAAGGAAGAAGAAGGAAGAAGAAGGAAGAAGAAAAAAGAAGGAAGAAGTAGGAAGAAGAAGTAGGAAGTATAAGGAAGAATGAAGAAGGAAGAAGGAAGAAGGAAGAACAAGGAAGAAGAAGGAAGAAGGAAGAAGAAGAAGGAAGAAGAAGGAAGAAGTAGAAGGAAGAAGAAGGAAGAAGAAATAAGAAGGAGAAGGAAAAAGAAGAAGGAAGAAGAAGAAGGAAGAAGAAGGAATAAAAAGGAGAAGGAAGAAGAAGAAGATGGAAGAAGAAGGAAGAAGAAGAAGAAGAAGAAGAAGGAAGAAGAAGGAAGAAGGAAGAAGAACAAGGAAGAAGAAGGAAGAAGAAGAAGGAAGAAGAAGGAAGAAGGAAGAAGAACAAGGAAGAAGAAAAAGGAAGTAAAAGGAAGAAAGAAGAAAAAAGAAGGAAGAAGGAAGAAGAAAGAAGAAGAAGAAGGAAGAAAGGAAGAAGAATAAGCAGGAAGAAGAAGAAGGAGGAAGTAGAAGGAAGAAGAAGGAAGAAGGAAGAAGAAGGAAGAAGAAGAAGGAAGAAGAAGAAGAAGAACTAGGAAGAAGAAGGAAGAAGAAGAAAAAAGAAGAAGGAAGAAGTAGGAAGAACAAGAAGGAAGAAGAAGCAAGTAGAAGGAAGAAGAAGCAAGACGAAGAAGGAAGAAGAAGTAAGAAGAAGAAGGAAGAAGAAGGAAGAAGAAGGAGGAAGGAGAAGGAAGAATAAGAAAGAAGAAGGAAGAAGAAGAAGGAAGAAGAAGGAAGAAGAAGAAAAAAGAAGAAGGAAGAAGTAGGAAGAACAAGAAGGAAGAAGAAGCAAGTAGAAGGAAGAAGAAGCAAGACGAAGAAGGAAGAAGTAGGAAGAAGAAGTAAGAAGAAGAAGGAAGAAGAAGGAAGAAGAAGGAAGAAGAAGGAAGAAGAAGGAGGAAGAAGGAGAAGGAAGAATAAGAAGGAAGAAGAAGAAGGAAGAAGAAGAAAAAAGAAGGAAGAAGTAGGAAGAAGAAGTAGGAAGTATAAGGAAGAATGAAGAAGGAAGAAGGAAGATGAAGGAAGAAGAATGAAGAAGGAAGAAGAACAAGGAAGAAGAAGGAAGAAGAAGAAGTAAGAAGAAGGAAGAAGAAATAAGAAGGAGAAGGAAAAAGAAGAAGGAAGATGAAGAAGGAAGAAGAAGGAATAAGAAGGAGAAGGAAGAAGAAGATGGAAGAAGAAGGAAGAAGAAGAAATAGGAAGAAGAAGGAAGAAGAAGAAAGAAGAAGAAGAAGGAGGAAGAAGAAGAAGAAGGAAGAAGTAAGAAGGAAGAAGAATTTAGACGAAGGAAGAAGAAGAAGGAAGAAGAGGGAAGAAGAAGAAGGAAGAAGAAAGGAAGAAGAAGCAGGAAGAAGAAGGAAGAAGAAGAAGTAGGAAGTATAAGGAAGAAGGAAGAAGAACAAGGAAGAAGAAGGAAGAAGAAGGAAGAAGAAGGAAGAAGAAATAAGAAGAAGGAAGAAGAAAAAGGAAGTAAAAGGAAGAAAGAAGAAAAAAGAAGGAAGAAGGAAGAAGAAAGTAGAAGAAGAAGGAAGAAAGGAAGAAGATGAGGCAGGAAGAAGAAGGAAGAAGAAGAACGGCTAAGTAGAAGGAAGAAGAAGGAAAAAGGAAGAAGAAGGAAGAAGAAGAAGAACAAGGAAGAAGAAGGAAGAAGAAGGAAGAAGAAGGAAGAAGAAGAAAAAAGAAGTAGGAAGAAGTAGGAAGAACAAGAAGGAAGAAGAAGCAAGTAGAAGGAAGAAGAAGCAAGACAAAGAAGGAAATAGAAGGAAGAAGAAGTAAGAAGAAGAAGGAAGAAGAAGAAGTAAGAAGAAGGAAGAAGAAGGAGAAGGAAGAATAAGAAAGAAGAAGGAAGAAGAAGAAGGTAGAAGAAGAAGGAAGAAGGAAGAAGAAGAAAAAAAAAGAAGGAAGAAGTAGGAAGAAGAAGTAGGAAGTATAAGGAAGAATGAAGAAGGAAGAAGGAAGAAGGAAGAAGAAGGAAGAAGAAGGAAGAAGGAAGAAGAACAAGGAAGAAGAAGGAAGAAGAAGATGGAAGAAGAAGGAAGAAGAAATAAGAAGGAGAAGGAAAAATAAGAAGGAAGAAGATGGAAGAAGAAGAAGGAATAAGAAGGAGAAGGAAGAAGTAGATGGAAGAAGGAAGAAGAAGAAATAGGAAGAAGAATGAAGAAGAAGAAAGAGGAAGAAGAAGGAGGAAGAAGAAGAAGAAAGAAGGAAGAAGAATTTAGATGAAGGAAGAAGAAGAAGGAAGAAGAGGGAAGAAGAAGAAGGAAGAAGAAAGGAAGAAGAAGCAGGAAGAAGAAGAAGGAAGAAGAAGAAGTAGGAAGTATAAGGAAGAATGAAGAAGGAAGAAGGAAGAAGAAGGAAGAAGAAGGAAGAAGAACAAGGAAGAAGAAGAAGGAAGAAGAAGGAAGAAGAAATAAGAAGGAGAAGGAAGAAGAAAAAGGAAGTAAAAGGAAGAAAGAAGAAAAAAGAAGGAAGAAGAAAGAAGAAGAAGAAGAAGAAGGAAGAAAGGAAGAAGAAGAAGCAGGAAGAAGAAGGAAGAAGAAGAAGGAGGAAGTAGAAGGAAGAAGAAGGAACAAGGAAGAAGGAAGAAGAAGGAAGAAGAAGAAGAACAAGGAAGAAGAAGGAAGAAGAAGGAAGAAGAAGAAAAAAGAAGTAGGAAGAAGTAGGAAGAACAAGAAGGAAGAAGAAGCAAGTAGAAGGAAGAAGAAGCAAGACGAAGAAGGAAATAGAAGGAAGAAGAAGTAAGAAGAAGAAGGAAGAAGAAGAAGTAAGAAGAAGGAAGAAGAAGGAGAAGGAAGAATAAGAAAGAAGAAGGAAGAAGAAGAAGGTAGAAGAAGAAGGAAGAAGGAAGAAGAAGGAAGAAGTAGGAAGAAGAAGTAGGAAGTATAAGGAAGAATGAAGAAGGAAGAAGGAAGAAGGAAGAAGAAGGAAGAAGAAGGAAGAAGGAAGAAGAACAAGGAAGAAGAAGGAAGAAGAAGATGGAAGAAGAAGGAAGAAGAAATAAGAAGGAGAAGGAAAAATAAGAAGGAAGAAGATGGAAGAAGAAGAAGGAATAAGAAGGAGAAGGAAGAAGTAGATGGAAGAAGGAAGAAGAAGAAATAGGAAGAAGAATGAAGAAGAAGAAAGAGGAAGAAGAAGGGGGAAGAAGAAGAAGAAAGAAGGAAGAAGAATTTAGATGAAGGAAGAAGAAGAAGGAAGAAGAGGGAAGAAGAAGAAGGAAGAAGAAAGGAAGAAGAAGCAGGAAGAAGAAGAAGGAAGAAGAAGAAGTAGGAAGTATAAGGAAGAATGAAGAAGGAAGAAGGAAGAAGAAGGAAAAAGAAGGAAGAAGAACAAGGAAGAAGAAGAAGGAAGAAGAAGGAAGAAGAAATAAGAAGGAGAAGGAAGAAGAAAAAGGAAGTAAAAGGAAGAAAGAAGAAAAAAGAAGGAAGAAGGAAGAAGAAAGAAGAAGAAGAAGAAGAAGGAAGAAAGGAAGAAGAAGAAGCAGGAAGAAGAAGGAAGAAGAAGAAGGAGGAAGTAGAAGGAAGAAGAAGGAACAAGGAAGAAGGAAGAAGAAGGAAGAAGAAGAAGAAGGAAGAAGAAGAACAAGGAAGAAGAAGGAAGAAGAAGAAGAAGAAGAAGGAAGATGAAGAAGGAAGAAGTAGGAAGAACAAGAAGGAAGAAGAAGCAAGTAGAAGGAAGAAGAAGCAAGACGAAGAAGGAAGAAGAAGTAAGAAGAAGAAGGAAGAAGAAGGAAGAAGAAGGAAGAAGAAGGAGGAAGAAGGAGAAGGAAGAATAAGAAGGAAGAAGAAGAAGGAAGAAGAAGGAAGAAGAAGGAAGAAGAAAAAAGAAGGAAGAAGTAGGAAGAAGAAGTAGGAAGTATAAGGAAGAATGAAGAAGGAAGAAGGAAGAAGGAAGAACAAGGAAGAAGAAGGAAGAAGGAAGAAGAAGAAGGAAGAAGAAGGAAGAAGTAGAAGGAAGAAGAAGGAAGAAGAAATAAGAAGGAGAAGGAAAAAGAAGAAGGAAGAAGAAGAAGGAAGAAGAAGGAATAAAAAGGAGAAGGAAGAAGAAGAAGATGGAAGAAGAAGGAAGAAGAAGAAGAAGAAGAAGGAAGAAGAAGGAAGAAGGAAGAAGAACAAGGAAGAAGAAGGAAGAAGAAGAAGGAAGAAGAAGGAAGAAGGAAGAAGAACAAGGAAGAAGAAAAAGGAAGTAAAAGGAAGAAAGAAGAAAAAAGAAGGAAGAAGGAAGAAGAAAGAAGAAGAAGAAGGAAGAAAGGAAGAAGAATAAGCAGGAAGAAGAAGAAGGAGGAAGTAGAAGGAAGAAGAAGGAAGAAGGAAGAAGAAGGAAGAAGAAGAAGGAAGAAGAAGAAGAAGAACTAGGAAGAAGAAGGAAGAAGAAGAAAAAAGAAGAAGGAAGAAGTAGGAAGAACAAGAAGGAAGAAGAAGCAAGTAGAAGGAAGAAGAAGCAAGACGAAGAAGGAAGAAGAAGTAAGAAGAAGAAGGAAGAAGAAGGAAGAAGAAGGAGGAAGGAGAAGGAAGAATAAGAAAGAAGAAGGAAGAAGAAGAAGGAAGAAGAAGGAAGAAGAAGAAAAAAGAAGAAGGAAGAAGTAGGAAGAACAAGAAGGAAGAAGAAGCAAGTAGAAGGAAGAAGAAGCAAGACGAAGAAGGAAGAAGTAGGAAGAAGAAGTAAGAAGAAGAAGGAAGAAGAAGGAAGAAGAAGGAAGAAGAAGGAAGAAGAAGGAGGAAGAAGGAGAAGGAAGAATAAGAAGGAAGAAGAAGAAGGAAGAAGAAGAAAAAAGAAGGAAGAAGTAGGAAGAAGAAGTAGGAAGTATAAGGAAGAATGAAGAAGGAAGAAGGAAGATGAAGGAAGAAGAATGAAGAAGGAAGAAGAACAAGGAAGAAGAAGGAAGAAGAAGAAGTAAGAAGAAGGAAGAAGAAATAAGAAGGAGAAGGAAAAAGAAGAAGGAAGATGAAGAAGGAAGAAGAAGGAATAAGAAGGAGAAGGAAGAAGAAGATGGAAGAAGAAGGAAGAAGAAGAAATAGGAAGAAGAAGGAAGAAGAAGAAAGAAGAAGAAGAAGGAGGAAGAAGAAGAAGAAGGAAGAAGTAAGAAGGAAGAAGAATTTAGACGAAGGAAGAAGAAGAAGGAAGAAGAGGGAAGAAGAAGAAGGAAGAAGAAAGGAAGAAGAAGCAGGAAGAAGAAGGAAGAAGAAGAAGTAGGAAGTATAAGGAAGAAGGAAGAAGAACAAGGAAGAAGAAGGAAGAAGAAGGAAGAAGAAGGAAGAAGAAATAAGAAGAAGGAAGAAGAAAAAGGAAGTAAAAGGAAGAAAGAAGAAAAAAGAAGGAAGAAGGAAGAAGAAAGTAGAAGAAGAAGGAAGAAAGGAAGAAGATGAGGCAGGAAGAAGAAGGAAGAAGAAGAACGGCTAAGTAGAAGGAAGAAGAAGGAAGAAGGAAGAAGAAGGAAGAAGAAGAAGAACAAGGAAGAAGAAGGAAGAAGAAGGAAGAAGAAGGAAGAAGAAGAAAAAAGAAGTAGGAAGAAGTAGGAAGAACAAGAAGGAAGAAGAAGCAAGTAGAAGGAAGAAGAAGCAAGACAAAGAAGGAAATAGAAGGAAGAAGAAGTAAGAAGAAGAAGGAAGAAGAAGAAGTAAGAAGAAGGAAGAAGAAGGAGAAGGAAGAATAAGAAAGAAGAAGGAAGAAGAAGAAGGTAGAAGAAGAAGGAAGAAGGAAGAAGAAGAAAAAAAAAGAAGGAAGAAGTAGGAAGAAGAAGTAGGAAGTATAAGGAAGAATGAAGAAGGAAGAAGGAAGAAGGAAGAAGAAGGAAGAAGAAGGAAGAAGGAAGAAGAACAAGGAAGAAGAAGGAAGAAGAAGATGGAAGAAGAAGGAAGAAGAAATAAGAAGGAGAAGGAAAAATAAGAAGGAAGAAGATGGAAGAAGAAGAAGGAATAAGAAGGAGAAGGAAGAAGTAGATGGAAGAAGGAAGAAGAAGAAATAGGAAGAAGAATGAAGAAGAAGAAAGAGGAAGAAGAAGGAGGAAGAAGAAGAAGAAAGAAGGAAGAAGAATTTAGATGAAGGAAGAAGAAGAAGGAAGAAGAGGGAAGAAGAAGAAGGAAGAAGAAAGGAAGAAGAAGCAGGAAGAAGAAGAAGGAAGAAGAAGAAGTAGGAAGTATAAGGAAGAATGAAGAAGGAAGAAGGAAGAAGAAGGAAGAAGAAGGAAGAAGAACAAGGAAGAAGAAGAAGGAAGAAGAAGGAAGAAGAAATAAGAAGGAGAAGGAAGAAGAAAAAGGAAGTAAAAGGAAGAAAGAAGAAAAAAGAAGGAAGAAGAAAGAAGAAGAAGAAGAAGAAGGAAGAAAGGAAGAAGAAGAAGCAGGAAGAAGAAGGAAGAAGAAGAAGGAGGAAGTAGAAGGAAGAAGAAGGAACAAGGAAGAAGGAAGAAGAAGGAAGAAGAAGAAGGAAGAAGAAGAACAAGGAAGAAGAAGGAAGAAGAAGAAGAAGAAGAAGGAAGAAGAAGAAGGAAGAAGTAGGAAGAACAAGAAGGAAGAAGAAGCAAGTAGAAGGAAGAAGAAGCAAGACGAAGAAGGAAGAAGGAAGAAGAAGTAAGAAGAAGAAGGAAGAAGAAGGAAGAAGAAGGAAGAAGAAGGAGGAAGAAGGAGAAGGAAGAATAAGAAGGAAGAAGAAGAAGGAAGAAGAAGGAAGAAGAAGGAAGAAGAAGAAAAAAGAAGGAAGAAGTAGGAAGAAGAAGTAGGAAGTATAAGGAAGAATGAAGAAGGAAGAAGGAAGAAGGAAGAACAAGGAAGAAGAAGGAAGAAGGAAGAAGAAGAAGGAAGAAGAAGGAAGAAGTAGAAGGAAGAAGAAGGAAGAAGAAATAAGAAGGAGAAGGAAAAAGAAGAAGGAAGAAGAAGAAGGAAGAAGAAGGAATAAGAAGGAGAAGGAAGAAGAAGATGGAAGAAGAAGGAAGAAGAAGAAGAAGGAAGAAGAAGGAAGAAGAAAGAAGAAGAAGGAGGAAGAAGAAGAAGGAAGAAGAAGGAAGAAGTAGGAAGAAGAAGGAAGAAGAAGTAGAAGGAAGAAGGAGAAGGAAGAAGAAGAAGGAAGAAGGAAGAAGAAGGAAGAAGAAGAAGGAAGAAAAAGGAAGAAGGAAGAAGAAGGAGAAGGAAGAAGAAGAAGGAAGAAGAAGAAGCAGGAAAAAGAAGAAGGAAGAAGAAGGAAGAAAAGAAGGAAGAAGGAAGAAGAAGGAAGAAGAAAAAGGAAGAAGAACAAGCAAGAAGGAAGAAGAAGAAGATGGAAGAAGAAGAAGAAGAAGAAGGAAGAAGAAGGATGAAGAAGGAAGAAGAAGAAGGAAGAAGGTAGAAGAAGAAGGAAGAAGAAGATGGAAGAAGGAAGAAGAAGCAAGAAGAAGGATGAAGAAGAAGAAGTAAGAAGAAGGAAGAAGGAGGAAGTAGAAGGAAGATGGAGGAAGAAGGAAGAAGAAGAAGGAAGAAGATGGAAGAAGAAGAAGGAAGAAGAAGGAAGAAGAACAAGGAAGAAGAAGGAAGAAGAAGATGAAGAAGAAGAAGAAGGAAGAAGAAGTAAGAAGAAGAAAAAAGAAGAAGGAAGAAGTAGGAAGAGCAAGAAGGAAGAAGGAAGTAGAAGGAAGAAGAAGGAAGAAGAAGGAAGAAGAAGAAGGAAGAAGAAGGAAGAAGAAGGAAGAAGAAGGAAGAAGAAGGAGGAAGAAGAAGGAAGAAGAAGGAAGAAGAAGGAGGAAGAAGGAGAAGGAAAAATGAGAAAGAAGAAGGAAGAAGTAAAAGGAAGAAGAAGAAGGAAGAAGAAGAAGGAAGAAGAAGGAAGAAGAAGAAGGAAGAAGAAGGAAGAAGAAGAAGGAAGAAGAAGGAAGAAGAAGGAGAAGGAAGAATGATAAAGAAGAAGGAAGAAGTAGAAGGAAGAAGAAGAAGTAAGAAGAAGGAAGAAGAAGAAAAAAGAAGAAGGAAGAAGTAGGAAGAAGAAGTAGGAAGTATAAGGAAGAATGAAGAAGTAAGAAGGAAGAAGAAGAAGGAAGAAGAAGAAGGAAGAAGAACAAGGAAGAAGAAGAAGAAGGAAGAAGAAGGAAGAAGAAGAAAAAAGAAGAAGGAAGAAGTAGGAAGAGCAAGAAGGAAGAAGGAAGTAGAAGGAAGAAGAAGCAAGAAGAAGAAGGAAGAAGAAGTAAGAAGAAGAAGGAAGAAGAAGAAGGAAGAAGGAAGAAGAAGGAAAAAGAATAAGGAAGAAGAAGAAGGAAGAAGAAGGAAGAAGAAGGAGGAAGAAGAAGGAAGAAGAAGGAAGAAGAAGGAGGAAGAAGGAGAAGGAAAAATGAGAAAGAAGAAGGAAGAAGTAAAAGGAAGAAGAAGAAGGAAGAAGAAGAAGGAAGAAGAAGGAAGAAGAAGGAAGAAGAAGAAGGAAGAAGAAGGAAGAAGAAGGAAGAAAAAGGAGGAAGAAGGAGAAGGAAGAATGATAAAGAAGAAGGAAGAAGAAGAAGGAAGGAAGAAGAAGAAAAAAGAAGAAGGAAGAAGTAGGAAGAAGAAGTAGGAAGTATAAGGAAGAATGAAGAAGAAGGAAGAAGAAGAAGGAAGAAGAAGGAAGAAGGAAGAAAAACAAGGAAGAAGAAGGAAGAAGAAGGAAGAAGAAGGAAGAAGAAAAAGTATGTAAAAGGAAGAAAGAAGAAAAAAGAAGGAAGAAGGAAGAAGGAAGAAGAAAGAAGAAGAAGAAGGAAGAAGAAGAAGGAAGAAAGGAAGAAGAAGAAGCAGGAAGAAGAAGAAGGAAGAAGAAGGAAGAAGAACAAGGAAGAAGAAGGAAGAAGAAGAAGGAAGAAGAAGGAAGAAGAAATAAGAAGGAGAAGGAAGAAGAAAAAGGAAGTAAAAGGAAGAAAGAAGAAAAAAGAAGGAAAAAGGAAGAAGAAAGAAGAAGAAGAAGGAAGAAAGGAAGAAGAATAAGCAGGAAGAAGAAGGAAGAAGAAGAAGGAGGAAGTAGAAGGAAGAAGGAAGAAGGAAGAAGAAGAAGGAAGAAGAAGAAGAACAAGGAAGAAGAAGGAAGAAGAAGAAGGAAGAAGAAGGAAGAAGAAGAAAAAAGAAGAAGGAAGAAGAAGGAAGAAGAAGAAGGAATAAGAAGGAGAAGGAAGAAGAAGAAGAAGAAGAAGAAGGAAGAAGAAGGAAGAAGGAAGAAGAACAAGGAAGAAGAAGGAAGAAGAAGAAGGAAGAAGAAGTAAGAAGAAATAAGAAGGAGAAGGAAGAAGAAAAAGGAAGTAAAAGGAAGAAAGAAGAAAAAAGAAGGAAGAAGGAAGAAGAAAGAAGAAGAAGAAGGAAGAAAGGAAGAAGAATAAGCAGGAAGAAGAAGGAAGAAAAAGAAGGAGGAAGTAGAAGGAAGAAGGAAGAAGGAAGAAGAAGGAAGAAGAAGAAGGAAGAAGAAAGGAAGAAGAAGCAGGAAGAAGAAGAAGGAAGAAGAAGTAGGAAGTATAAGGAAGAATGAAGAAGGAAGAAGGAAGAAGAAGGAAGAAGAAGGAAGAAGAACAAGGAAGAAGAAGAAGGAAGAAGAAGGAAGAAGAAATAAGAAGGAGAAGGAAGAAGAAAAAGGAAGTAAAAGGAAGAAAGAAGAAAAAAGAAGGAAGAAGGAAGAAGAAAGAAGAAGAAGAAGAAGAAGAAGAAGGAAGAAAGGAAGAAGAAGAAGCAGGAAGAAGAAGGAAGAAGAAGAAGGAGGAAGTAGAAGGAAGAAGAAGGAACAAGGAAGAAGAAGGAAGAAGAAGGAAGAAGAAGAAGGAAGAAGAAGAACAAGGAAGAAGAAGGAAGAAGAAGAAGAAGAAGGAAGAAGAAGAAGGAAGAAGTAGGAAGAACAAGAAGGAAGAAGAAGCAAGTAGAAGGAAGAAGAAGCAAGAAGAAGAAGGAAGAAGAAGGAAGAAGAAGGAAGAAGAAGGAGGAAGAAGGAGAAGGAAGAATAAGAAGGAAGAAGAAGAAGGAAGAAGAAGGAAGAAGAAGGAAGAAGAAGAAAAAAGAAGGAAGAAGTAGGAAGAAGAAGTAGGAAGTATAAGGAAGAATGAAGAAGGAAGGAGGAAGAAGGAAGAACAAGGAAGAAGAAGGAAGAAGGAAGAAGAAGAAGGAAGAAGAAGGAAGAAGTAGAAGGAAGAAGAAGGAAGAAGAAATAAGAAGGAGAAGGAAAAAGAAGAAGGAAGAAGAAGGAAGAAGAAGAAGGAAGAAGAAGGAATAAGAAGGAGAAGGAAGAAGAAGAAGATGGAAGAAGAAGGAAGAAGAAGAAGAAGGAAGAAGAAAGAAGAAGAAGGAGGAAGAAGAAGAAGGAAGAAGTAGGAAGAAGAAGGAAGAAGAAGTAGAAGGAAGAAGGAGAAGGAAGAAGAAGAAGGAAGAAGGAAGAAGAAGGAAGAAGAAGAAGGAAGAAAAAGGAAGAAGAAAGAAGAAGGAGAAGGAAGAAGAAGAAGGAAGAAGAAGAAGGAAAAAGAAGAAGGAAGAAGAAGAAGGAAGAAAAGAAGGAAGAAGGAAGAAGAAGGAAGAAGAAAAAGGAAGAAGAACAAGCAAGAAGGAAGAAGAAGATGGAAGAAGAAGAAGGAAGAAGAAGGATGAAGAAGGAAGAAGAAGAAGGAAGAAGGTAGAAGAAGAAGGAAGAAGAAGATGGAAGAAGGAAGAAGAAGCAAGAAGGAGGAAGAAGAAGGAAGAAGAAGGAAGAAGAAGGAGGAAGAAGGAGAAGGAACAATGAGAAAGAAGAAGGAAGAAGTAAAAGGAAGAAGAAGAAGGAAGAAGAAGAAGGAAGAATAAGGAAGAAGAAGGAAGAAGAAGAAGGAAGAAGAAGGAAGAAGAAGGAAGAAGAAGGAGGAAGAAGGAGAAGGAAGAATGATAAAGAAGAAGGAAGAAGTAGAAGGAAGAAGAAGAAGGAAGAAGAAGGAAGAAGAAGAAAAAAGAAGAAGGAAGAAGTAGGAAGAAGAAGTAGGAAGTATAAGGAAGAATGAAGAAGGAAGAAGGAAGAAGAAGAAGGAAGAAGAACAAGGAAGAAGAACAAGGAAGAAGAAGGAAGAAGAAGATGAAGAAGAAGAAGAAGGAAGAAGAAGGAAGAAGAAGAAGAAAAAAGAAGAAGGAAGAAGTAGGAAGAGCAAGAAGGAAGAAGGAAGTAGAAGGAAGAAGAAGCAAGAAGAAGAAGGAAGAAGAAGTAAGAAGAAGAAGGAAGAAGAAAAAGGAAGAAGAAGGAAGAAGAATAAGGAAGAAGAAGAAGGAAGAAGAAGGAAGAAGAAGGAAGAAGAAGGAGGAAGAAGAAGGAAGAAGAAGGAGGAAGAAGGAGAAGGAAAAATGAGAAAGAAGAAGTAAAAGGAAGAAGAAGAAGGAAGAAGAAGGAAGAAGAAGGAAGAAGAAGAAGGAAGAAGAAGGAAGAAGAAGGAAGAAAAAGGAGGAAGAAGGAGAAGGAAGAATGATAAAGAAGAAGGAAGAAGAAGGAAGGAAGAAGAAGAAAAAAGAAGAAGGAAGAAGTAGGAAGAAGAAGTAGGAAGTATAAGGAAGAATGAAGAAGAAGGAAGAAGAAGAAGGAAGAAGAAGGAAGAAGGAAAAAAAACAAGGAAGAAGAAGGAAAAAGAAAAAGTATGTAAAAGGAAGAAAGAAGAAAAAAGAAGGAAGAAGGAAGAAGGAAGAAGAAAGAAGAAGAAGAAGGAAGAAGAAGAAGGAAGAAAGGAAGAAGAAGAAGCAGGAAGAAGAAGAAGGAAGAAGAAGGAAGAAGGAAGAAGAACAAGGAAGAAGAAGAAGGAAGAAGAAGAAGGAAGAAGAAGGAAGAAGAAATAAGAAGGAGAAGGAAGAAGAAAAAGGAAGTAAAAGGAAGAAAGAAGAAAAAAGAAGGAAGAAGGAAGAAGAAAGAAGAAGAAGAAGGAAGAAAGGAAGAAGAATAAGCAGGAAGAAGAAGGAAGAAGAAGAAGGAGGAAGTAGAAGGAAGAAGAAGGAAGAAGGAAGAAGGAAGAAGAAGGAAGAAGGAAGAAGAAGAAGGAAGAAGAAGAAGAACAAGGAAGAAGAAGGAAGAAGAAGAAGAAGGAAGAAGATGAAAAAAGAAGAAGGAAGAAGAAGAAGGAAGAAGAAGAAGAAGAAGAAGGAAGAAGAAGGAAGAAGGAAGAAGAACAAGGAAGAAGAAGGAAGAAGAATAAGGAAGAAGAAGGAAGAAGAAATAAGAAGAAGGAGAAGGAACAAGAAAAAGGAAGTAAAAGGAAGAAAGAAGAAAAAAGAAGGAAGAAGGAAGAAGAAAGAAGAAGAAGAAGGAAGAAAGGAAGAAGAATAAGCAGGAAGAAGAAGGAAGAAGAAGAAGGAGGAAGTAGAAGGAAGAAGAAGGAAGAAGAAGGAAGAAGAACAAGGAAGAAGAAGAAGAACAAGGAAGAAGAAGGAAGAAGAAGAAGGAAGAAGAAGAAGGAAGAAGAAGAAAAAAGAAGAAGGAAGAAGAAGGAAGAAGATGAAGGAAGAAGAAGGAATAAGAAGGAGAAGGAAGAAGAAGAAGATGGAAGAAGAAGAAAGAAGAAGAAGAAGAAGGAAGAAGAAGGAAGAAGAAAGAAGAAGAAGGAGGAAGAAAAAGGAAGAAGAAAGAAGAAGGAGAAGGAAGAAGAAGAAGGAAGAAGAAGAAGAAGGAAAAAGAAGAAGGAAGAAGAAGAAGGAAGAAAAGAAGGAAGAAGGAAGAAGAAGGAAGAAGAAAAAGGAAGAAGAAGAACAAGCAAGAAGGAAGAAGAAGAAGATGGAAGAAGAAGGAAGAAGAAGGATGAAGAAGGAAGAAGAAGGAAGAAGGTAGAAGAAGAAGAAGAAGAAGATGGAAGAAGGAAGAAGAAGCAAGAAGAAGGAAGAAGGAAGAAGAAGTAAGAAGAAGGAAGAAGGAGGAAGTAGAATGAAGATGGAGGAAGAAGGAAGAAGAAGAAGGAAGAAGATGGAAAAAGAAGAAGGAAGAAGAAGAAGGAAGAAGAACAAGGAAGAAGAAGGAAGAAGAAGATGAAGAAGAAGAAGAAGGAAGAAGGAAGAAGAAGAAAAAAGAAGAAGGAAGAAGTAGGAAGAGCAAGAAGGAAGAAGGAAGTAGAAGGAAGAAGAAGGAAGAAGAAGTAAGAAGAAGAAGGAAGAAGAAGAAGGAAGAAGGAAGAAGAAGGAAGAAGGAAGAAGAAGAAGGAAGAAGAAGGAAGAAGAAGGAAGAAGAAGGAGGAAGAAGAAGGAAGAAGAAGGAAGAAGAAGAAGGAAGAAGAAGGAAGAAGAAGGAGGAAGAAGGAGAAGGAAGAATGATAAAGAAGAAGGAAGAAGTAGAAGGAAGAAGAAGAAGGAAGAAGAAGGAAGAAGAAGGAAGAAGAAGAACAAAGAAGAAGGAAGAAGTAGGAAGAAGAAGTAGGAAGTATAAGGAAGAATGAAGAAGGAAGAAGGAAGAAGAAGAAGAAGGAAGAAGAAGAAGGAAGAAGAAGAAAAAAGAAGGAAGAAGTAGGAAGAAGAAGTAGGAAGTATAAGGAAGAATGAAGCAGGAAGAAGGAAGAAGAAGGAAGAAGAACAAGGAAGAAGAAGGAACAAGAAGAAGGAAGAAGAAGGAAGAAGAAGGAGGAAGAAGAAGGAAGAAGAAGGAAGAAGAAGGAAGAAGAAGAAGGAAGAAGAAGGAAGAAGAAGGAGGAAGAAGGAGAAGGAAGAATGATAAAGAATAAGGAAGAAGTAGAAGGAAGAAGAAGAAGGAAGAAGAAGGAAGAAGAAGGAAGAAGAAGAAAAAAGAAGGAAGAAGTAGGAAGAAGAAGTAGGAAGTATAAGGAAGAATGAAGAAGGAAGAAGGAAGAAGAAGAAGAAGGAAGAAGAAGAAGGAAGAAGAAAAAAGAAGGAAGAAGAAGGAAGAAGAAGTAGGAAGTATAAGGAAGAATGAAGAAGGAAGAAGGAAGAAGAAGGAAGAAGAACAAGGAAGAAGAAGGAACAAGAAGAAGGAAGAAGAAGGAAGAAGAAATAAGAAGGAGAAGGAAAAAGAAGAAGGAAGAAGAAGAAGGAAGAAGAAGGAAGAAGAAGGAGAAGGAAGAAGAAGATGGAAGAAGAAGGAAGAAGAAATAGGAAGAAGAAGGAAGAAGAAGGAAGAAGAAGAAGGAGGAAGAAGAAGGAAGAAGAAAGAAGGAAGAAGAATTTAGAAGAAGGAAGAAGAGGGAAGAAGAAGGAAGAAGAAAGGAAGAAGAAGCAGGAAGAAGAAGGAAGAAGAAGAAGTAGGAAGTATAAGGAAGAAGGAAGAAGGAAGAGGAAGAAGAAGGAAGAAGAAGGAAGAAGGAAGAAGAACAAGGAAGAAGAAGGAAGAAGAAGAAGGAGGAAGAAGGAAGAAGAAATAAGAAGGAGAAGGAAGAAGAAAAAGGAAGTAAAAGGAAGAAAGAAGAAAAAAGAAGGAAGAAGGAAGAAGAAAGAAGAAGAAGAAGGAAGAAAGGAAGAAGAATAAGCAGGAAGAAGAAGGAAGAAGAAGAAGGAGGAAGTAGAAGGAAGAAGAAGGAAGAAGGAAGAAGGAAGAAGAAGGAAGAAGGAAGAAGAAGAAGGAAGAAGAAGAAGAACAAGGAAGAAGAAGGAAGAAGAAGAAGAAGGAAGAAGATGAAAAAAGAAGAAGGAAGAAGAAGAAGGAAGAAGAAGAAGAAGAAGAAGGAAGAAGAAGGAAGAAGGAAGAAGAACAAGGAAGAAGAAGGAAGAAGAATAAGGAAGAAGAAGGAAGAAGAAATAAGAAGAAGGAGAAGGAACAAGAAAAAGGAAGTAAAAGGAAGAAAGAAGAAAAAAGAAGGAAGAAGGAAGAAGAAAGAAGAAGAAGAAGGAAGAAAGGAAGAAGAATAAGCAGGAAGAAGAAGGAAGAAGAAGAAGGAGGAAGTAGAAGGAAGAAGAAGGAAGAAGAAGGAAGAAGAACAAGGAAGAAGAAGAAGAACAAGGAAGAAGAAGGAAGAAGAAGAAGGAAGAAGAAGAAGGAAGAAGAAGAAAAAAGAAGAAGGAAGAAGATGAAGGAAGAAGAAGGAATAAGAAGGAGAAGGAAGAAGAAGAAGATGGAAGAAGAAGAAAGAAGAAGAAGAAGAAGGAAGAAGAAGGAAGAAGAAAGAAGAAGAAGGAGGAAGAAAAAGGAAGAAGAAAGAAGAAGGAGAAGGAAGAAGAAGAAGGAAGAAGAAGAAGAAGGAAAAAGAAGAAGGAAGAAGAAGAAGGAAGAAAAGAAGGAAGAAGGAAGAAGAAGGAAGAAGAAAAAGGAAGAAGAAGAACAAGCAAGAAGGAAGAAGAAGAAGATGGAAGAAGAAGGAAGAAGAAGGATGAAGAAGGAAGAAGAAGGAAGAAGGTAGAAGAAGAAGAAGAAGAAGATGGAAGAAGGAAGAAGAAGCAAGAAGAAGGAAGAAGAAGGAAGAAGAAGTAAGAAGAAGGAAGAAGGAGGAAGTAGAATGAAGATGGAGGAAGAAGGAAGAAGAAGAAGGAAGAAGATGGAAAAAGAAGAAGGAAGAAGAAGAAGGAAGAAGAACAAGGAAGAAGAAGGAAGAAGAAGATGAAGAAGAAGAAGAAGGAAGAAGGAAGAAGAAGAAAAAAGAAGAAGGAAGAAGTAGGAAGAGCAAGAAGGAAGAAGGAAGTAGAAGGAAGAAGAAGGAAGAAGAAGTAAGAAGAAGAAGGAAGAAGAAGAAGGAAGAAGGAAGAAGAAGGAAGAAGGAAGAAGAAGAAGGAAGAAGAAGGAAGAAGAAGGAAGAAGAAGGAGGAAGAAGAAGGAAGAAGAAGGAAGAAGAAGAAGGAAGAAGAAGGAAGAAGAAGGAGGAAGAAGGAGAAGGAAGAATGATAAAGAAGAAGGAAGAAGTAGAAGGAAGAAGAAGAAGGAAGAAGAAGGAAGAAGAAGGAAGAAGAAGAACAAAGAAGAAGGAAGAAGTAGGAAGAAGAAGTAGGAAGTATAAGGAAGAATGAAGAAGGAAGAAGGAAGAAGAAGAAGAAGGAAGAAGAAGAAGGAAGAAGAAGAAAAAAGAAGGAAGAAGTAGGAAGAAGAAGTAGGAAGTATAAGGAAGAATGAAGCAGGAAGAAGGAAGAAGAAGAAGGAAGAAGAAGAAGGAAGAAGAACAAGGAAGAAGAAGAAGAAGGAAGAAGAAGGAAGAAGAAGAAAAAAGAAGAAGGAAGAAGTAGGAAGAGCAAGAAGGAAGAAGGAAGTAGAAGGAAGAAGAAGCAAGAAGAAGAAGGAAGAAGAAGTAAGAAGAAGAAGGAAGAAGAAGAAGGAAGAAGGAAGAAGAAGGAAAAAGAATAAGGAAGAAGAAGAAGGAAGAAGAAGGAAGAAGAAGGAGGAAGAAGAAGGAAGAAGAAGGAAGAAGAAGGAGGAAGAAGGAGAAGGAAAAATGAGAAAGAAGAAGGAAGAAGTAAAAGGAAGAAGAAGAAGGAAGAAGAAGAAGGAAGAAGAAGGAAGAAGAAGGAAGAAGAAGAAGGAAGAAGAAGGAAGAAGAAGGAAGAAAAAGGAGGAAGAAGGAGAAGGAAGAATGATAAAGAAGAAGGAAGAAGAAGAAGGAAGGAAGAAGAAGAAAAAAGAAGAAGGAAGAAGTAGGAAGAAGAAGTAGGAAGTATAAGGAAGAATGAAGAAGAAGGAAGAAGAAGAAGGAAGAAGAAGGAAGAAGGAAGAAAAACAAGGAAGAAGAAGGAAGAAGAAGGAAGAAGAAGGAAGAAGAAAAAGTATGTAAAAGGAAGAAAGAAGAAAAAAGAAGGAAGAAGGAAGAAGGAAGAAGAAAGAAGAAGAAGAAGGAAGAAGAAGAAGGAAGAAAGGAAGAAGAAGAAGCAGGAAGAAGAAGAAGGAAGAAGAAGGAAGAAGAACAAGGAAGAAGAAGGAAGAAGAAGAAGGAAGAAGAAGGAAGAAGAAATAAGAAGGAGAAGGAAGAAGAAAAAGGAAGTAAAAGGAAGAAAGAAGAAAAAAGAAGGAAAAAGGAAGAAGAAAGAAGAAGAAGAAGGAAGAAAGGAAGAAGAATAAGCAGGAAGAAGAAGGAAGAAGAAGAAGGAGGAAGTAGAAGGAAGAAGGAAGAAGGAAGAAGAAGAAGGAAGAAGAAGAAGAACAAGGAAGAAGAAGGAAGAAGAAGAAGGAAGAAGAAGGAAGAAGAAGAAAAAAGAAGAAGGAAGAAGAAGGAAGAAGAAGAAGGAATAAGAAGGAGAAGGAAGAAGAAGAAGAAGAAGAAGAAGGAAGAAGAAGGAAGAAGGAAGAAGAACAAGGAAGAAGAAGGAAGAAGAAGAAGGAAGAAGAAGTAAGAAGAAATAAGAAGGAGAAGGAAGAAGAAAAAGGAAGTAAAAGGAAGAAAGAAGAAAAAAGAAGGAAGAAGGAAGAAGAAAGAAGAAGAAGAAGGAAGAAAGGAAGAAGAATAAGCAGGAAGAAGAAGGAAGAAAAAGAAGGAGGAAGTAGAAGGAAGAAGGAAGAAGGAAGAAGAAGGAAGAAGAAGAAGGAAGAAGAAAGGAAGAAGAAGCAGGAAGAAGAAGAAGGAAGAAGAAGTAGGAAGTATAAGGAAGAATGAAGAAGGAAGAAGGAAGAAGAAGGAAGAAGAAGGAAGAAGAACAAGGAAGAAGAAGAAGGAAGAAGAAGGAAGAAGAAATAAGAAGGAGAAGGAAGAAGAAAAAGGAAGTAAAAGGAAGAAAGAAGAAAAAAGAAGGAAGAAGGAAGAAGAAAGAAGAAGTAGAAGAAGAAGAAGAAGGAAGAAAGGAAGAAGAAGAAGCAGGAAGAAGAAGGAAGAAGAAGAAGGAGGAAGTAGAAGGAAGAAGAAGGAACAAGGAAGAAGAAGGAAGAAGAAGGAAGAAGAAGAAGGAAGAAGAAGAACAAGGAAGAAGAAGGAAGAAGAAGAAGAAGAAGGAAGAAGAAGAAGGAAGAAGTAGGAAGAACAAGAAGGAAGAAGAAGCAAGTAGAAGGAAGAAGAAGCAAGAAGAAGAAGGAAGAAGAAGGAAGAAGAAGGAAGAAGAAGGAGGAAGAAGGAGAAGGAAGAATAAGAAGGAAGAAGAAGAAGGAAGAAGAAGGAAGAAGAAGGAAGAAGAAGAAAAAAGAAGGAAGAAGTAGGAAGAAGAAGTAGGAAGTATAAGGAAGAATGAAGAAGGAAGGAGGAAGAAGGAAGAACAAGGAAGAAGAAGGAAGAAGGAAGAAGAAGAAGGAAGAAGAAGGAAGAAGTAGAAGGAAGAAGAAGGAAGAAGAAATAAGAAGGAGAAGGAAAAAGAAGAAGGAAGAAGAAGGAAGAAGAAGAAGGAAGAAGAAGGAATAAGAAGGAGAAGGAAGAAGAAGAAGATGGAAGAAGAAGGAAGAAGAAGAAGAAGGAAGAAGAAAGAAGAAGAAGGAGGAAGAAGAAGAAGGAAGAAGTAGGAAGAAGAAGGAAGAAGAAGTAGAAGGAAGAAGGAGAAGGAAGAAGAAGAAGGAAGAAGGAAGAAGAAGGAAGAAGAAGAAGGAAGAAAAAGGAAGAAGAAAGAAGAAGGAGAAGGAAGAAGAAGAAGGAAGAAGAAAAAGGAAAAAGAAGAAGGAAGAAGAAGAAGGAAGAAAAGAAGGAAGAAGGAAGAAGAAGGAAGAAGAAAAAGGAAGAAGAACAAGCAAGAAGGAAGAAGAAGATGGAAGAAGAAGAAGGAAGAAGAAGGATGAAGAAGGAAGAAGAAGAAGGAAGAAGGTAGAAGAAGAAGGAAGAAGAAGATGGAAGAAGGAAGAAGAAGCAAGAAGGAGGAAGAAGAAGGAAGAAGAAGGAAGAAGAAGGAGGAAGAAGGAGAAGGAACAATGAGAAAGAAGAAGGAAGAAGTAAAAGGAAGAAGAAGAAGGAAGAAGAAGAAGGAAGAATAAGGAAGAAGAAGGAAGAAGAAGAAGGAAGAAGAAGGAAGAAGAAGGAAGAAGAAGGAGGAAGAAGGAGAAGGAAGAATGATAAAGAAGAAGGAAGAAGTAGAAGGAAGAAGAAGAAGGAAGAAGAAGGAAGAAGAAGAAAAAAGAAGAAGGAAGAAGTAGGAAGAAGAAGTAGGAAGTATAAGGAAGAATGAAGAAGGAAGAAGGAAGAAGAAGAAGGAAGAAGAACAAGGAAGAAGAAAAAGGAAGAAGAAGGAAGAAGAAGATGAAGAAGAAGAAGAAGGAAGAAGAAGGAAGAAGAAGAAGAAAAAAGAAGAAGGAAGAAGTAGGAAGAGCAAGAAGGAAGAAGGAAGTAGAAGGAAGAAGAAGCAAGAAGAAGAAGGAAGAAGAAGGAAGAAGAAAAAGGAAGAAGAAGGAAGAAGAATAAGGAAGAAGAAGAAGGAAGAAGAAGGAAGAAGAAGGAAGAAGAAGGAGGAAGAAGAAGGAAGAAGAAGGAGGAAGAAGGAGAAGGAAAAATGAGAAAGAAGAAGTAAAAGGAAGAAGAAGAAGGAAGAAGAAGGAAGAAGAAGGAAGAAGAAGAAGGAAGAAGAAGGAAGAAGAAGGAAGAAAAAGGAGGAAGAAGGAGAAGGAAGAATGATAAAGAAGAAGGAAGAAGAAGGAAGGAAGAAGAAGAAAAAAGAAGAAGGAAGAAGTAGGAAGAAGAAGTAGGAAGTATAAGGAAGAATGAAGAAGAAGGAAGAAGAAGAAGGAAGAAGAAGGAAGAAGGAAAAAAAACAAGGAAGAAGAAGGAAAAAGAAAAAGTATGTAAAAGGAAGAAAGAAGAAAAAAGAAGGAAGAAGGAAGAAGGAAGAAGAAAGAAGAAGAAGAAGGAAGAAGAAGAAGGAAGAAAGGAAGAAGAAGAAGCAGGAAGAAGAAGAAGGAAGAAGAAGGAAGAAGGAAGAAGAACAAGGAAGAAGAAGAAGGAAGAAGAAGAAGGAAGAAGAAGGAAGAAGAAATAAGAAGGAGAAGGAAGAAGAAAAAGGAAGTAAAAGGAAGAAAGAAGAAAAAAGAAGGAAGAAGGAAGAAGAAAGAAGAAGAAGAAGGAAGAAAGGAAGAAGAATAAGCAGGAAGAAGAAGGAAGAAGAAGAAGGAGGAAGTAGAAGGAAGAAGAAGGAAGAAGGAAGAAGGAAGAAGAAGGAAGAAGGAAGAAGAAGAAGGAAGAAGAAGAAGAACAAGGAAGAAGAAGGAAGAAGAAGAAGAAGGAAGAAGATGAAAAAAGAAGAAGGAAGAAGAAGAAGGAAGAAGAAGAAGAAGAAGAAGGAAGAAGAAGGAAGAAGGAAGAAGAACAAGGAAGAAGAAGGAAGAAGAATAAGGAAGAAGAAGGAAGAAGAAATAAGAAGAAGGAGAAGGAACAAGAAAAAGGAAGTAAAAGGAAGAAAGAAGAAAAAAGAAGGAAGAAGGAAGAAGAAAGAAGAAGAAGAAGGAAGAAAGGAAGAAGAATAAGCAGGAAGAAGAAGGAAGAAGAAGAAGGAGGAAGTAGAAGGAAGAAGAAGGAAGAAGAAGGAAGAAGAACAAGGAAGAAGAAGAAGAACAAGGAAGAAGAAGGAAGAAGAAGAAGGAAGAAGAAGAAGGAAGAAGAAGAAAAAAGAAGAAGGAAGAAGAAGGAAGAAGATGAAGGAAGAAGAAGGAATAAGAAGGAGAAGGAAGAAGAAGAAGATGGAAGAAGAAGAAAGAAGAAGAAGAAGAAGGAAGAAGAAGGAAGAAGAAAGAAGAAGAAGGAGGAAGAAAAAGGAAGAAGAAAGAAGAAGGAGAAGGAAGAAGAAGAAGGAAGAAGAAGAAGAAGGAAAAAGAAGAAGGAAGAAGAAGAAGGAAGAAAAGAAGGAAGAAGGAAGAAGAAGGAAGAAGAAAAAGGAAGAAGAAGAACAAGCAAGAAGGAAGAAGAAGAAGATGGAAGAAGAAGGAAGAAGAAGGATGAAGAAGGAAGAAGAAGGAAGAAGGTAGAAGAAGAAGAAGAAGAAGATGGAAGAAGGAAGAAGAAGCAAGAAGAAGGAAGAAGAAGGAAGAAGAAGTAAGAAGAAGGAAGAAGGAGGAAGTAGAATGAAGATGGAGGAAGAAGGAAGAAGAAGAAGGAAGAAGATGGAAAAAGAAGAAGGAAGAAGAAGAAGGAAGAAGAACAAGGAAGAAGAAGGAAGAAGAAGATGAAGAAGAAGAAGAAGGAAGAAGGAAGAAGAAGAAAAAAGAAGAAGGAAGAAGTAGGAAGAGCAAGAAGGAAGAAGGAAGTAGAAGGAAGAAGAAGGAAGAAGAAGTAAGAAGAAGAAGGAAGAAGAAGAAGGAAGAAGGAAGAAGAAGGAAGAAGGAAGAAGAAGAAGGAAGAAGAAGGAAGAAGAAGGAAGAAGAAGGAGGAAGAAGAAGGAAGAAGAAGGAAGAAGAAGAAGGAAGAAGAAGGAAGAAGAAGGAGGAAGAAGGAGAAGGAAGAATGATAAAGAAGAAGGAAGAAGTAGAAGGAAGAAGAAGAAGGAAGAAGAAGGAAGAAGAAGGAAGAAGAAGAACAAAGAAGAAGGAAGAAGTAGGAAGAAGAAGTAGGAAGTATAAGGAAGAATGAAGAAGGAAGAAGGAAGAAGAAGAAGAAGGAAGAAGAAGAAGGAAGAAGAAGAAAAAAGAAGGAAGAAGTAGGAAGAAGAAGTAGGAAGTATAAGGAAGAATGAAGCAGGAAGAAGGAAGAAGAAGGAAGAAGAACAAGGAAGAAGAAGGAACAAGAAGAAGGAAGAAGAAGGAAGAAGAAGGAGGAAGAAGAAGGAAGAAGAAGGAAGAAGAAGGAAGAAGAAGAAGGAAGAAGAAGGAAGAAGAAGGAGGAAGAAGGAGAAGGAAGAATGATAAAGAATAAGGAAGAAGTAGAAGGAAGAAGAAGAAGGAAGAAGAAGGAAGAAGAAGGAAGAAGAAGAAAAAAGAAGGAAGAAGTAGGAAGAAGAAGTAGGAAGTATAAGGAAGAATGAAGAAGGAAGAAGGAAGAAGAAGAAGAAGGAAGAAGAAGAAGGAAGAAGAAAAAAGAAGGAAGAAGTAGGAAGAAGAAGTAGGAAGTATAAGGAAGAATGAAGAAGGAAGAAGGAAGAAGAAGGAAGAAGAAGGAAGAAGAACAAGGAAGAAGAAGAAGGAAGAAGAAGGAAGAAGAAATAAGAAGGAGAAGGAAGAAGAAAAAGGAAGTAAAAGGAAGAAAGAAGAAAAAAGAAGGAAGAAGGAAGAAGAAAGAAGAAGAAGAAGAAGAAGAAGAAGGAAGAAAGGAAGAAGAAGAAGCAGGAAGAAGAAGGAAGAAGAAGAAGGAGGAAGTAGAAGGAAGAAGAAGGAACAAGGAAGAAGAAGGAAGAAGAAGGAAGAAGAAGAAGGAAGAAGAAGAACAAGGAAGAAGAAGGAAGAAGAAGAAGAAGAAGGAAGAAGAAGAAGGAAGAAGTAGGAAGAACAAGAAGGAAGAAGAAGCAAGTAGAAGGAAGAAGAAGCAAGAAGAAGAAGGAAGAAGAAGGAAGAAGAAGGAAGAAGAAGGAGGAAGAAGGAGAAGGAAGAATAAGAAGGAAGAAGAAGAAGGAAGAAGAAGGAAGAAGAAGGAAGAAGAAGAAAAAAGAAGGAAGAAGTAGGAAGAAGAAGTAGGAAGTATAAGGAAGAATGAAGAAGGAAGGAGGAAGAAGGAAGAACAAGGAAGAAGAAGGAAGAAGGAAGAAGAAGAAGGAAGAAGAAGGAAGAAGTAGAAGGAAGAAGAAGGAAGAAGAAATAAGAAGGAGAAGGAAAAAGAAGAAGGAAGAAGAAGGAAGAAGAAGAAGGAAGAAGAAGGAATAAGAAGGAGAAGGAAGAAGAAGAAGATGGAAGAAGAAGGAAGAAGAAGAAGAAGGAAGAAGAAAGAAGAAGAAGGAGGAAGAAGAAGAAGGAAGAAGTAGGAAGAAGAAGGAAGAAGAAGTAGAAGGAAGAAGGAGAAGGAAGAAGAAGAAGGAAGAAGGAAGAAGAAGGAAGAAGAAGGAAGAAAAAGGAAGAAGAAAGAAGAAGGAGAAGGAAGAAGAAGAAGGAAGAAGAAGAAGGAAAAAGAAGAAGGAAGAAGAAGAAGGAAGAAAAGAAGGAAGAAGGAAGAAGAAGGAAGAAGAAAAAGGAAGAAGAACAAGCAAGAAGGAAGAAGAAGATGGAAGAAGAAGAAGGAAGAAGAAGGATGAAGAAGGAAGAAGAAGAAGGAAGAAGGTAGAAGAAGAAGGAAGAAGAAGATGGAAGAAGGAAGAAGAAGCAAGAAGGAGGAAGAAGAAGGAAGAAGAAGGAAGAAGAAGGAGGAAGAAGGAGAAGGAACAATGAGAAAGAAGAAGGAAGAAGTAAAAGGAAGAAGAAGAAGGAAGAAGAAGAAGGAAGAATAAGGAAGAAGAAGGAAGAAGAAGAAGGAAGAAGAAGGAAGAAGAAGGAAGAAGAAGGAGGAAGAAGGAGAAGGAAGAATGATAAAGAAGAAGGAAGAAGTAGAAGGAAGAAGAAGAAGGAAGAAGAAGGAAGAAGAAGAAAAAAGAAGAAGGAAGAAGTAGGAAGAAGAAGTAGGAAGTATAAGGAAGAATGAAGAAGGAAGAAGGAAGAAGAAGAAGGAAGAAGAACAAGGAAGAAGAAAAAGGAAGAAGAAGGAAGAAGAAGATGAAGAAGAAGAAGAAGGAAGAAGAAGGAAGAAGAAGAAGAAAAAAGAAGAAGGAAGAAGTAGGAAGAGCAAGAAGGAAGAAGGAAGTAGAAGGAAGAAGAAGCAAGAAGAAGAAGGAAGAAGAAGGAAGAAGAAAAAGGAAGAAGAAGGAAGAAGAATAAGGAAGAAGAAGAAGGAAGAAGAAGGAAGAAGAAGGAAGAAGAAGGAGGAAGAAGAAGGAAGAAGAAGGAGGAAGAAGGAGAAGGAAAAATGAGAAAGAAGAAGTAAAAGGAAGAAGAAGAAGGAAGAAGAAGGAAGAAGAAGGAAGAAGAAGAAGGAAGAAGAAGGAAGAAGAAGGAAGAAAAAGGAGGAAGAAGGAGAAGGAAGAATGATAAAGAAGAAGGAAGAAGAAGGAAGGAAGAAGAAGAAAAAAGAAGAAGGAAGAAGTAGGAAGAAGAAGTAGGAAGTATAAGGAAGAATGAAGAAGAAGGAAGAAGAAGAAGGAAGAAGAAGGAAGAAGGAAAAAAAACAAGGAAGAAGAAGGAAAAAGAAAAAGTATGTAAAAGGAAGAAAGAAGAAAAAAGAAGGAAGAAGGAAGAAGGAAGAAGAAAGAAGAAGAAGAAGGAAGAAGAAGAAGGAAGAAAGGAAGAAGAAGAAGCAGGAAGAAGAAGAAGGAAGAAGAAGGAAGAAGGAAGAAGAACAAGGAAGAAGAAGAAGGAAGAAGAAGAAGGAAGAAGAAGGAAGAAGAAATAAGAAGGAGAAGGAAGAAGAAAAAGGAAGTAAAAGGAAGAAAGAAGAAAAAAGAAGGAAGAAGGAAGAAGAAAGAAGAAGAAGAAGGAAGAAAGGAAGAAGAATAAGCAGGAAGAAGAAGGAAGAAGAAGAAGGAGGAAGTAGAAGGAAGAAGAAGGAAGAAGGAAGAAGGAAGAAGAAGGAAGAAGGAAGAAGAAGAAGGAAGAAGAAGAAGAACAAGGAAGAAGAAGGAAGAAGAAGAAGAAGGAAGAAGATGAAAAAAGAAGAAGGAAGAAGAAGAAGGAAGAAGAAGAAGAAGAAGAAGGAAGAAGAAGGAAGAAGGAAGAAGAACAAGGAAGAAGAAGGAAGAAGAATAAGGAAGAAGAAGGAAGAAGAAATAAGAAGAAGGAGAAGGAACAAGAAAAAGGAAGTAAAAGGAAGAAAGAAGAAAAAAGAAGGAAGAAGGAAGAAGAAAGAAGAAGAAGAAGGAAGAAAGGAAGAAGAATAAGCAGGAAGAAGAAGGAAGAAGAAGAAGGAGGAAGTAGAAGGAAGAAGAAGGAAGAAGAAGGAAGAAGAACAAGGAAGAAGAAGAAGAACAAGGAAGAAGAAGGAAGAAGAAGAAGGAAGAAGAAGAAGGAAGAAGAAGAAAAAAGAAGAAGGAAGAAGAAGGAAGAAGATGAAGGAAGAAGAAGGAATAAGAAGGAGAAGGAAGAAGAAGAAGATGGAAGAAGAAGAAAGAAGAAGAAGAAGAAGGAAGAAGAAGGAAGAAGAAAGAAGAAGAAGGAGGAAGAAAAAGGAAGAAGAAAGAAGAAGGAGAAGGAAGAAGAAGAAGGAAGAAGAAGAAGAAGGAAAAAGAAGAAGGAAGAAGAAGAAGGAAGAAAAGAAGGAAGAAGGAAGAAGAAGGAAGAAGAAAAAGGAAGAAGAAGAACAAGCAAGAAGGAAGAAGAAGAAGATGGAAGAAGAAGGAAGAAGAAGGATGAAGAAGGAAGAAGAAGGAAGAAGGTAGAAGAAGAAGAAGAAGAAGATGGAAGAAGGAAGAAGAAGCAAGAAGAAGGAAGAAGAAGGAAGAAGAAGTAAGAAGAAGGAAGAAGGAGGAAGTAGAATGAAGATGGAGGAAGAAGGAAGAAGAAGAAGGAAGAAGATGGAAAAAGAAGAAGGAAGAAGAAGAAGGAAGAAGAACAAGGAAGAAGAAGGAAGAAGAAGATGAAGAAGAAGAAGAAGGAAGAAGGAAGAAGAAGAAAAAAGAAGAAGGAAGAAGTAGGAAGAGCAAGAAGGAAGAAGGAAGTAGAAGGAAGAAGAAGGAAGAAGAAGTAAGAAGAAGAAGGAAGAAGAAGAAGGAAGAAGGAAGAAGAAGGAAGAAGGAAGAAGAAGAAGGAAGAAGAAGGAAGAAGAAGGAAGAAGAAGGAGGAAGAAGAAGGAAGAAGAAGGAAGAAGAAGAAGGAAGAAGAAGGAAGAAGAAGGAGGAAGAAGGAGAAGGAAGAATGATAAAGAAGAAGGAAGAAGTAGAAGGAAGAAGAAGAAGGAAGAAGAAGGAAGAAGAAGGAAGAAGAAGAACAAAGAAGAAGGAAGAAGTAGGAAGAAGAAGTAGGAAGTATAAGGAAGAATGAAGAAGGAAGAAGGAAGAAGAAGAAGAAGGAAGAAGAAGAAGGAAGAAGAAGAAAAAAGAAGGAAGAAGTAGGAAGAAGAAGTAGGAAGTATAAGGAAGAATGAAGCAGGAAGAAGGAAGAAGAAGGAAGAAGAACAAGGAAGAAGAAGGAACAAGAAGAAGGAAGAAGAAGGAAGAAGAAGGAGGAAGAAGAAGGAAGAAGAAGGAAGAAGAAGGAAGAAGAAGAAGGAAGAAGAAGGAAGAAGAAGGAGGAAGAAGGAGAAGGAAGAATGATAAAGAATAAGGAAGAAGTAGAAGGAAGAAGAAGAAGGAAGAAGAAGGAAGAAGAAGGAAGAAGAAGAAAAAAGAAGGAAGAAGTAGGAAGAAGAAGTAGGAAGTATAAGGAAGAATGAAGAAGGAAGAAGGAAGAAGAAGAAGAAGGAAGAAGAAGAAGGAAGAAGAAAAAAGAAGGAAGAAGTAGGAAGAAGAAGTAGGAAGTATAAGGAAGAATGAAGAAGGAAGAAGGAAGAAGAAGGAAGAAGAAGGAAGAAGAACAAGGAAGAAGAAGAAGGAAGAAGAAGGAAGAAGAAATAAGAAGGAGAAGGAAGAAGAAAAAGGAAGTAAAAGGAAGAAAGAAGAAAAAAGAAGGAAGAAGGAAGAAGAAAGAAGAAGAAGAAGAAGAAGAAGGAAGAAAGGAAGAAGAAGAAGCAGGAAGAAGAAGGAAGAAGAAGAAGGAGGAAGTAGAAGGAAGAAGAAGGAACAAGGAAGAAGAAGGAAGAAGAAGGAAGAAGAAGAAGGAAGAAGAAGAACAAGGAAGAAGAAGGAAGAAGAAGAAGAAGAAGGAAGAAGAAGAAGGAAGAAGTAGGAAGAACAAGAAGGAAGAAGAAGCAAGTAGAAGGAAGAAGAAGCAAGAAGAAGAAGGAAGAAGAAGGAAGAAGAAGGAAGAAGAAGGAGGAAGAAGGAGAAGGAAGAATAAGAAGGAAGAAGAAGAAGGAAGAAGAAGGAAGAAGAAGGAAGAAGAAGAAAAAAGAAGGAAGAAGTAGGAAGAAGAAGTAGGAAGTATAAGGAAGAATGAAGAAGGAAGGAGGAAGAAGGAAGAACAAGGAAGAAGAAGGAAGAAGGAAGAAGAAGAAGGAAGAAGAAGGAAGAAGTAGAAGGAAGAAGAAGGAAGAAGAAATAAGAAGGAGAAGGAAAAAGAAGAAGGAAGAAGAAGGAAGAAGAAGAAGGAAGAAGAAGGAATAAGAAGGAGAAGGAAGAAGAAGAAGATGGAAGAAGAAGGAAGAAGAAGAAGAAGGAAGAAGAAAGAAGAAGAAGGAGGAAGAAGAAGAAGGAAGAAGTAGGAAGAAGAAGGAAGAAGAAGTAGAAGGAAGAAGGAGAAGGAAGAAGAAGAAGGAAGAAGGAAGAAGAAGGAAGAAGAAGAAGGAAGAAAAAGGAAGAAGAAAGAAGAAGGAGAAGGAAGAAGAAGAAGGAAGAAGAAGAAGGAAAAAGAAGAAGGAAGAAGAAGAAGGAAGAAAAGAAGGAAGAAGGAAGAAGAAGGAAGAAGAAAAAGGAAGAAGAACAAGCAAGAAGGAAGAAGAAGATGGAAGAAGAAGAAGGAAGAAGAAGGATGAAGAAGGAAGAAGAAGAAGGAAGAAGGTAGAAGAAGAAGGAAGAAGAAGATGGAAGAAGGAAGAAGAAGCAAGAAGGAGGAAGAAGAAGGAAGAAGAAGGAAGAAGAAGGAGGAAGAAGGAGAAGGAACAATGAGAAAGAAGAAGGAAGAAGTAAAAGGAAGAAGAAGAAGGAAGAATAAGGAAGAAGAAGGAAGAAGAAGAAGGAAGAAGAAGGAAGAAGAAGGAAGAAGAAGGAGGAAGAAGGAGAAGGAAGAATGATAAAGAAGAAGGAAGAAGTAGAAGGAAGAAGAAGAAGGAAGAAGAAGGAAGAAGAAGAAAAAAGAAGAAGGAAGAAGTAGGAAGAAGAAGTAGGAAGTATAAGGAAGAATGAAGAAGGAAGAAGGAAGAAGAAGAAGGAAGAAGAACAAGGAAGAAGAAAAAGGAAGAAGAAGGAAGAAGAAGATGAAGAAGAAGAAGAAGGAAGAAGAAGGAAGAAGAAGAAGAAAAAAGAAGAAGGAAGAAGTAGGAAGAGCAAGAAGGAAGAAGGAAGTAGAAGGAAGAAGAAGCAAGAAGAAGAAGGAAGAAGAAGGAAGAAGAAAAAGGAAGAAGAAGGAAGAAGAATAAGGAAGAAGAAGAAGGAAGAAGAAGGAAGAAGAAGGAAGAAGAAGGAGGAAGAAGAAGGAAGAAGAAGGAGGAAGAAGGAGAAGGAAAAATGAGAAAGAAGAAGTAAAAGGAAGAAGAAGAAGGAAGAAGAAGGAAGAAGAAGGAAGAAGAAGAAGGAAGAAGAAGGAAGAAGAAGGAAGAAAAAGGAGGAAGAAGGAGAAGGAAGAATGATAAAGAAGAAGGAAGAAGAAGGAAGGAAGAAGAAGAAAAAAGAAGAAGGAAGAAGTAGGAAGAAGAAGTAGGAAGTATAAGGAAGAATGAAGAAGAAGGAAGAAGAAGAAGGAAGAAGAAGGAAGAAGGAAAAAAAACAAGGAAGAAGAAGGAAAAAGAAAAAGTATGTAAAAGGAAGAAAGAAGAAAAAAGAAGGAAGAAGGAAGAAGGAAGAAGAAAGAAGAAGAAGAAGGAAGAAGAAGAAGGAAGAAAGGAAGAAGAAGAAGCAGGAAGAAGAAGAAGGAAGAAGAAGGAAGAAGGAAGAAGAACAAGGAAGAAGAAGAAGGAAGAAGAAGAAGGAAGAAGAAGGAAGAAGAAATAAGAAGGAGAAGGAAGAAGAAAAAGGAAGTAAAAGGAAGAAAGAAGAAAAAAGAAGGAAGAAGGAAGAAGAAAGAAGAAGAAGAAGGAAGAAAGGAAGAAGAATAAGCAGGAAGAAGAAGGAAGAAGAAGAAGGAGGAAGTAGAAGGAAGAAGAAGGAAGAAGGAAGAAGGAAGAAGAAGGAAGAAGGAAGAAGAAGAAGGAAGAAGAAGAAGAACAAGGAAGAAGAAGGAAGAAGAAGAAGAAGGAAGAAGATGAAAAAAGAAGAAGGAAGAAGAAGAAGGAAGAAGAAGAAGAAGAAGAAGGAAGAAGAAGGAAGAAGGAAGAAGAACAAGGAAGAAGAAGGAAGAAGAATAAGGAAGAAGAAGGAAGAAGAAATAAGAAGAAGGAGAAGGAACAAGAAAAAGGAAGTAAAAGGAAGAAAGAAGAAAAAAGAAGGAAGAAGGAAGAAGAAAGAAGAAGAAGAAGGAAGAAAGGAAGAAGAATAAGCAGGAAGAAGAAGGAAGAAGAAGAAGGAGGAAGTAGAAGGAAGAAGAAGGAAGAAGAAGGAAGAAGAACAAGGAAGAAGAAGAAGAACAAGGAAGAAGAAGGAAGAAGAAGAAGGAAGAAGAAGAAGGAAGAAGAAGAAAAAAGAAGAAGGAAGAAGAAGGAAGAAGATGAAGGAAGAAGAAGGAATAAGAAGGAGAAGGAAGAAGAAGAAGATGGAAGAAGAAGAAAGAAGAAGAAGAAGAAGGAAGAAGAAGGAAGAAGAAAGAAGAAGAAGGAGGAAGAAAAAGGAAGAAGAAAGAAGAAGGAGAAGGAAGAAGAAGAAGGAAGAAGAAGAAGAAGGAAAAAGAAGAAGGAAGAAGAAGAAGGAAGAAAAGAAGGAAGAAGGAAGAAGAAGGAAGAAGAAAAAGGAAGAAGAAGAACAAGCAAGAAGGAAGAAGAAGAAGATGGAAGAAGAAGGAAGAAGAAGGATGAAGAAGGAAGAAGAAGGAAGAAGGTAGAAGAAGAAGAAGAAGAAGATGGAAGAAGGAAGAAGAAGCAAGAAGAAGGAAGAAGAAGGAAGAAGAAGTAAGAAGAAGGAAGAAGGAGGAAGTAGAATGAAGATGGAGGAAGAAGGAAGAAGAAGAAGGAAGAAGATGGAAAAAGAAGAAGGAAGAAGAAGAAGGAAGAAGAACAAGGAAGAAGAAGGAAGAAGAAGATGAAGAAGAAGAAGAAGGAAGAAGGAAGAAGAAGAAAAAAGAAGAAGGAAGAAGTAGGAAGAGCAAGAAGGAAGAAGGAAGTAGAAGGAAGAAGAAGGAAGAAGAAGTAAGAAGAAGAAGGAAGAAGAAGAAGGAAGAAGGAAGAAGAAGGAAGAAGGAAGAAGAAGAAGGAAGAAGAAGGAAGAAGAAGGAAGAAGAAGGAGGAAGAAGAAGGAAGAAGAAGGAAGAAGAAGAAGGAAGAAGAAGGAAGAAGAAGGAGGAAGAAGGAGAAGGAAGAATGATAAAGAAGAAGGAAGAAGTAGAAGGAAGAAGAAGAAGGAAGAAGAAGGAAGAAGAAGGAAGAAGAAGAACAAAGAAGAAGGAAGAAGTAGGAAGAAGAAGTAGGAAGTATAAGGAAGAATGAAGAAGGAAGAAGGAAGAAGAAGAAGAAGGAAGAAGAAGAAGGAAGAAGAAGAAAAAAGAAGGAAGAAGTAGGAAGAAGAAGTAGGAAGTATAAGGAAGAATGAAGCAGGAAGAAGGAAGAAGAAGGAAGAAGAACAAGGAAGAAGAAGGAACAAGAAGAAGGAAGAAGAAGGAAGAAGAAGGAGGAAGAAGAAGGAAGAAGAAGGAAGAAGAAGGAAGAAGAAGAAGGAAGAAGAAGGAAGAAGAAGGAGGAAGAAGGAGAAGGAAGAATGATAAAGAATAAGGAAGAAGTAGAAGGAAGAAGAAGAAGGAAGAAGAAGGAAGAAGAAGGAAGAAGAAGAAAAAAGAAGGAAGAAGTAGGAAGAAGAAGTAGGAAGTATAAGGAAGAATGAAGAAGGAAGAAGGAAGAAGAAGAAGAAGGAAGAAGAAGAAGGAAGAAGAAAAAAGAAGGAAGAAGTAGGAAGAAGAAGTAGGAAGTATAAGGAAGAATGAAGAAGGAAGAAGGAAGAAGAAGGAAGAAGAACAAGGAAGAAGAAGGAACAAGAAGAAGGAAGAAGAAGGAAGAAGAAATAAGAAGGAGAAGGAAAAAGAAGAAGGAAGAAGAAGAAGGAAGAAGAAGGAAGAAGAAGGAGAAGGAAGAAGAAGAAGATGGAAGAAGAAGGAAGAAGAAATAGGAAGAAGAAGGAAGAAGAAGGAAGAAGAAGAAGGAGGAAGAAGAAGGAAGAAGAAAGAAGGAAGAAGAATTTAGAAGAAGGAAGAAGAGGGAAGAAGAAGGAAGAAGAAAGGAAGAAGAAGCAGGAAGAAGAAGGAAGAAGAAGAAGTAGGAAGTATAAGGAAGAAGGAAGAAGGAAGAGGAAGAAGAAGGAAGAAGAAGGAAGAAGGAAGAAGAACAAGGAAGAAGAAGGAAGAAGAAGAAGGAGGAAGAAGGAAGAAGAAATAAGAAGGAGAAGGAAGAAGAAAAAGGAAGTAAAAGGAAGAAAGAAGAAGGAAGAAGGAAGAAGAAAGAAGAAGAAGAAGGAAGAAAGGAAGAAGAATAAGCAGGAAGAAGAAGGAAGAAGAAGAAGGAGGAAGTAGAAGGAAGAAGAAGGAAGAAGGAAGAAGGAAGAAGAAGGAAGAAGGAAGAAGAAGAAGGAAGAAGAAGAAGAACAAGGAAGAAGAAGGAAGAAGAAGAAGAAGGAAGAAGATGAAAAAAGAAGAAGGAAGAAGAAGAAGGAAGAAGAAGAAGAAGAAGGAAGAAGAAGGAAGAAGGAAGAAGAACAAGGAAGAAGAAGGAAGAAGAATAAGGAAGAAGAAGGAAGAAGAAATAAGAAGAAGGAGAAGGAACAAGAAAAAGGAAGTAAAAGGAAGAAAGAAGAAAAAAGAAGGAAGAAGGAAGAAGAAAGAAGAAGAAGAAGGAAGAAAGGAAGAAGAATAAGCAGGAAGAAGAAGGAAGAAGAAGAAGGAGGAAGTAGAAGGAAGAAGAAGGAAGAAGAAGGAAGAAGAACAAGGAAGAAGAAGAAGAACAAGGAAGAAGAAGGAAGAAGAAGAAGGAAGAAGAAGAAGGAAGAAGAAGAAAAAAGAAGAAGGAAGAAGAAGGAAGAAGATGAAGGAAGAAGAAGGAATAAGAAGGAGAAGGAAGAAGAAGAAGATGGAAGAAGAAGAAAGAAGAAGAAGAAGAAGGAAGAAGAAGGAAGAAGAAAGAAGAAGAAGGAGGAAGAAAAAGGAAGAAGAAAGAAGAAGGAGAAGGAAGAAGAAGAAGGAAGAAGAAGAAGAAGGAAAAAGAAGAAGGAAGAAGAAGAAGGAAGAAAAGAAGGAAGAAGGAAGAAGAAGGAAGAAGAAAAAGGAAGAAGAAGAACAAGCAAGAAGGAAGAAGAAGAAGATGGAAGAAGAAGGAAGAAGAAGGATGAAGAAGGAAGAAGAAGGAAGAAGGTAGAAGAAGAAGAAGAAGAAGAAGATGGAAGAAGGAAGAAGAAGCAAGAAGAAGGAAGAAGAAGGAAGAAGAAGTAAGAAGAAGGAAGAAGGAGGAAGTAGAATGAAGATGGAGGAAGAAGGAAGAAGAAGAAGGAAGAAGATGGAAAAAGAAGAAGGAAGAAGAAGAAGGAAGAAGAACAAGGAAGAAGAAGGAAGAAGAAGATGAAGAGAAGAAGAAGGAAGAAGGAAGAGAGAAAAAAGAAGAAGGAAGAAGTAGGAAGAGCAAGAAGGAAGAAGGAAGTAGAAGGAAGAAGAAGGAAGAAGAAGTAAGAAGAAGAAGGAAGAAGAAGAAGGAAGAAGGAAGAAGAAGGAAGAGGAAGAAGAAGAAGGAAGAAGAAGGAAGAAGAAGGAAGAAGAAGGAGGAAGAAGAAGGAAGAAGAAGGAAGAAGAAGAAGGAAGAAGAAGGAAGAAGAAGGAGGAAGAAGGAGAAGGAAGAATGATAAAGAAGAAGGAAGAAGTAGAAGGAAGAAGAAGAAGGAAGAAGAAGGAAGAGAAGGAAGAAGAAGAACAAAGAAGAAGGAAGAAGTAGGAAGAAGAAGTAGGAAGTATAAGGAAGAATGAAGAAGGAAGAAGGAAGAAGAAGAAGAAGGAAGAAGAAGAAGGAAGAAGAAGAAAAAAGAAGGAAGAAGTTGGAAGAAGAAGTAGGAAGTATAAGGAAGAATGAAGCAGGAAGAAGGAAGAAGAAGGAAGAAGAACAAGGAAGAAGAAGGAACAAGAAGAAGGAAGAAGAAGGAAGAAGAAGGAGAAGAAGAAGGAAGAAGAAGAAGAGAAGGAAGAAGGAAGAAGAAGAAGGAAGAAGAAGGAAGAAGAAGGAGGAAGAGGAGAAGGAAGAATGATAAAGAAT
Organism: Dendrobates tinctorius; assembly: GCF_039654945.1. Lineage (NCBI taxonomy): Eukaryota > Metazoa > Chordata > Amphibia > Anura > Dendrobatidae > Dendrobates > Dendrobates tinctorius. Next base: position 8,849,089 of record NW_027361971.1, on the reverse strand, counting down.
AAGGAAGAAGTAGAAGGAAGAGAAGAAGGAAGAAGAAGGAAGAAGAAGGAAGAAGAAGAAAAAGAAGGAGAAGTAGGAAGAAGAAGTAGGAAGTATAAGGAAGAATGAAGAAGGAAGAAGGAAGAAGAAGAAGAAGGAAGAAGAAGAAGAAGAAGAAAAAAGAAGGAAGAAGTAGGAAGAAGAAGTAGGAAGTATAAGGAAGAATGAAGAAGGAAGAAGGAAGAAGAAGGAAGAAGAACAAGGAAGAAGAAGGAACAAGAAGAAGGAAGAAGAAGGAAGAAGAAATAAGAGGAGAAGGAAAAAGAAGAAGGAAGAAGAAGAAGGAAGAAGAAGGAAGAAGAAGGAGAAGGAAGAAGAAGAAGATGGAAGAAGAAGGAAGAAGAAATAGGAAGAAGAAGGAAGAAGAAGGAAGAAGAAGAAGGAGGAGAAAGAAGGAAGAAGAAAGAAGGAAGAAGAATTTAGAAGAAGGAAGAAGAGGGAAGAAGAAGGAAGAAGAAAGGAAGAAGAAGCAGGAAGAAGAAGGAAGAAGAAGAAGTAGGAAGTATAAGGAAGAAGGAAGAAGGAAGAGGAAGAAGAAGGAAGAAGAAGGAAGAAGGAAGAAGAACAAGGAAGAAGAAGGAAGAAGAAGAAGGAGGAAGAAGGAAGAAGAAATAAGAAGGAAGAAGGAGAAGGAAGAAGAAAAAGGAAGTAAAAGGAAGAAAGAAGAAAAAAGAAGGAAGAAGGAAGAAGAAAGAAGAAGAAGAAGGAAGAAAGGAAGAAGAAGAAGCAGGAAGAAGAAGGAAGAAGAAGAACGAGGAAGTAGAAGGAAGAAGGAAGAAGAAGGAAGAAGAAGGAAGAAGAAGGAAGAAGAAGAAAAAAGAAGTAGGAAGAAGTAGGAAGAACAAGAAGGAAGAAGAAGCAAGTAGAAGGAAGAAGAAGCAAGACGAAGAAGGAAATCGAAGGAAGAAGAAGTAAGAAGAAGAAGGAAGAAGAAGAAGGAAGAAGAAGGAAGAAGAAGAAAAAAGAAGGAAGAAGTAGGAAGAATAAGTAGGAAGTATAAGGAAGAATGAAGAAGGAAGAAGGAAGAAGAAGGAAGAAGGAAGAAGAACAAGGAAGAAGAAGGAAGAAGAAGATGGAAGAAGAAGGAAGAAGAAATAAGAAGGAGAAGGAAAAATAAGAAGGAAGAAGATGGAAGAAGAAGAAGGAAGATGAAGGAATAAGAAGGAGAAGGAAGAAGAAGTAGATGGAAGAAGGAAGAAGAAGAAATGGGAAGAAGAAGGAAGAAGAAGAAAGAGGAAGAAGAAGGAGGAAGAAGAAAGAAGGAAGAAGAATTTAGATGAAGGAAGAAGAAGAAGGAAGAAGAGGGAAGAAGAAGAAAGAAGAAGAAAGGAAGAAGAAGCAGGAAGAAGAAGAAGGAAGAAGAAGAAGTAGGAAGTATAAGTAAGAATGAAGAAGGAAGAAGGAAGAAGAAGGAAGAAGAAGAAGAAGAAGAAGAAGGAAGAAAGGAAGAAGAAGAAGCAGGAAGAAGAAGGAAGAAGAAGAAGGAGGAAGTAGAAGGAAGAAGAAGGAACAAGGAAGAAGGAAGAAGAAGGAAGAAGAAGGAAGAAGAAGAAGGAAGAAGAAGAACAAGGAAGAAGAAGGAAGAAGAAGAAGAAGAAGGAAGAAGAAGAAGAAGTAGGAAGAACAAGAAGGAAGAAGAAGCAAGTAGAAGGAAGAAGAAGCAAGACGAAGAAGGAAGAAGAAGGAAGAAGAAGTAAGAAGAAGAAGGAAGAAGAAGGAAGAAGAAGGAAGAAGAAGGAGGAAGAAGGAGAAGGAAGAATAAGAAGGAAGAAGAAGAAGGAAGAAGAAGGAAGAAGAAGAAAAAAGAAGGAAGAAGTAGGAAGTATAAGGAAGAATGAAGAAGGAAGAAGGAAGAAGGAAGAACAAGGAGGAAGAAGGAAGAAGAAGAAGGAAGAAGAAGGAAGAAGTAGAAGGAAGAAGAAGGAAGAAGAAATAAGAAGGAGAAGGTAAAAGAAGAAGGAAGAAGAAGGAAGAAGAAGAAGGAAGAAGAAGGAATAAGAAGAAGGAAGAAGAAGAAGATGGAAGAAGAAGGAAGAAGAAGAAGGAAGAAGAAGGAAGAAGAAAGAAGAAGAAGGAGGAAGAAGAAGAAGGAAGAAGAAGGAAGAAGTAGGAAGAAGAAGGAAGAAGAAGTAGAAGGAAGAAGGAGAAGGAAGAAGAAGAAGGAAGAAGGAAGAAGAAGGAAGAAGAAGGAAGAAGAAGAAGGAAGAAAAAGTAAGAAGGAGAAGGAAGAAGAAGATGGAAGAAGAAGAAGGAAGAAAAGAAGGAAGAAGGAAGAAGAAGGAAGAAGAAAAAGGAAGAAGAACAAGCAAGAAGGAAGAAGAAGAAGATGGAAGAAGAAGAAGGATGAAGAAGGAAGAAGAAGAAGAAAGAAGGTAGAAGAAGAAGGAAGAAGAAGATGGAAAAAGGAAGAAGAAGCAAGAAGAAGGAAGAAGAAGGATGAAGAAGAAGGATTAAGAAGAAGGAAGAAGGAGGAAGTAGAAGGAAGATGGAGGAAGAAGGAAGAAGAATAAGGAAGAAGATGGAAGAAGAAGAAGGAAGAAGAACAAGGAAGAAGAAGGAAGAAGAAGATGAAGAAGAAGAAGAAGGAAGAAGAAGGAAGAGGAAGAAAAAAGAAGAAGGAAGAAGTAGGAAGAGCAAGAAGGAAGAAGGAAGTATAAGGAAGAAGAAGGAAGAAGAAGGAAGAAGAAGTAAGAAGAAGGAAGAAGAAGAAGGAAGAAGAAGGAAGAAGAAGGAGGAAGAAGAAGGAAGAAGAAGGAAGAAGAAGGAGAAAGAAGGAGAAGGAAAAATGAGAAAGAAGAAGGAAGAAGTAAAAGGAAGAAGAAGAAGGAAGAAGAAGGAGGAAGAAGAAGGAAGAAGAAGGAAGAAGAAGGAAGAAGAAGGAGGAAGAAGGAGAAGGAAGAATGATAAAGAAGAAGGAAGAAGTAGAAGGAAGAAGAAGGAAGAAGAAGGAAGAAGAAGAAAAAAGAAGAAGGAAGAAGTAGGAAGAAGAAGTAGGAAGTATAAGGAAGAATGAAGAAGGAAGAAGGAAGAAGAAGAAGGAAGAAGAAGAAGAAGGAAGAAGAACAAGGAAGAAGAAGGAAGAAGAAGATGAAGAAGAAGAAGAAGGAAGAAGAAGGAAGAAGAAGAAAAAAGAAGAAGGAAGAAGTAGGAAGAGCAAGAAGGAAGAAGGAAGTAGAAGGAAGAAGAAGCAAGAAGAAGAAGGAAGAAGAAGGAAGAAGAAGTAAGAAGAAGAAGGAAGAAGAAGGAAGAAGAAGGAAGAAGAAGGAGGAAGAAGAAGGAAGAAGAAGGAAGAAGAAGGAAGAAGAAGGAGGAAGAAGAAGGAAGAAGAAGGAAGAAGAAGGAGGAAGAAGAAGGAAGAAGAAGGAAGAAGAAGGAGGAAGAAGGAGAAGGAAAAATGAGAAAGAAGAAGGAAGAAGTAAAAGGAAGAAGAAGAAGGAAGAAGAAGAAGGAAGAAGAAGGAAGAAGAAGAAGGAAGAAGAAGGAAGAAGAAGGAAGAAAAAGGAGGAAGAAGGAGAAGGAACAATGATAAAGAAGAAGGAAGAAGAAGAAGGAAGGAAGAAGAAGAAAAAAGAAGAAGGAAGAAGTAGGAAGAAGAAGTAGGAAGTATAAGGAAGAATGAAGAAGAAGGAAGAAGAAGGAAAAAGGAAGAAAAACAAGGAAGAAGAAGGAAGAAGAAGGAAGAAGAAGGAAGAAGAAAAAGTATGTAAAAGGAAGAAAGAAGAAAAAAGAAGGAAGAAGGAAGAAGGAAGAAGAAAGAAGAAGAAGAAGGAAGAAGAAGAAGAAGGAAGAAAGGAAGAAGAAGAAGCAGGAAGAAGAAGAAGGAAGAAGAAGGAAGAAGGAAGAACAACAAGGAAGAAGAAGGAAGAAGAAGAAGGAAGAAGAAGGAAGAAGAAATAAGAAGGAGAAGGAAGAAGAAAAAGGAAGTAAAAGGAAGAAAGAAGAAAAAAGAAGGAAGAAGGAAGAAGAAAGAAGAAGAAGAAGGAAGAAAGGAAGAAGAATAAGCAGGAAGAAGAAGGAAGAAGAAGAAGGAGGAAGTAGAAGGAAGAAGAAGGAAGAAGGAAGAAGGAAGAAGGAAGAAGAAGAAATAGGAAGAAGAAGGAAGAAGAAGAAAGAGGAAGAAGAAGGAGGAAGAAGAAAGAAGGAAGAAGAATTTAGATGAAGGAAGAAGAAGAAGGAAGAAGAGGGAAGAAGAAGAAAGAAGAAGAAAGGAAGAAGAAGCAGGAAGAAGAAGAAGGAAGAAGAAGAAGTAGGAAGTATAAGGAAGAATGAAGAAGGAAGAAGGAAGAAGAAGGAAGAAGAAGAAGAAGAAGAAGAAGAAGAAGGAAGAAAGGAAGAAGAAGAAGCAGGAAGAATAAGGAAGAAGAAGAAGGAGGAAGTAGAAGGAAGAAGAAGGAACAAGGAAGAAGGAAGAAGAAGGAAGAAGAAGGAAGAAGAAGAATGAAGAAGAAGAACAAGGAAGAAGAAGGAAGAAGAAGAAGAAGAAGGAAGAAGTAGGAAGAACAAGAAGGAGGAAGAAGCAAGTAGAAGGAAGAAGAAGCAATACGAAGAAGGAAGAAGAAGGAAGAAGAAGTAAGAAGAAGAAGGAAGAAGAAGGAAGAAAAAGGAAGAAGAAGGAAGAAGAAGGAAGAAGAAGGAAGAAGAAGGAGGAAGAAGGAGAAGGAAGAATAAGAAGGAAGAAGAAGAAGGAAGAAGAAGGAAGAAGAAGGAAGAAGAAGAAAAAAGAAGGAAGAAGTAGGAAGAAGAAGTAGGAAGTATAAGGAAGAATGAAGAAGGAAGAAGGAAGAACAAGGAAGAAGAAGGAAGAAGGAAGAAGAAGGAAGAAGAAGGAAGAAGTAGAAGGAAGAAGAAGGAAGAAGAAATAAGAAGGAGAAGGTAAAAGAAGAAGGAAGAAGAAGGAAGAAGAAGAAGGAAGAAGAAGGAATAAGAAGGAGAAGGAAGAAGAAGAAGATGGAAGAAGAAGGAAGAAGAAGAAGAAGGAAGAAGAAGGAAGAAGAAAGAAGAAGAAGGAGGAAGAAGAAGAAGGAAGAAGAAGGAAGAAGTAGGAAGAAGAAGGAAGAAGAAGTAGAAGGAAGAAGGAGAAGGAAGAAGGAAGAAGGAAGAAGAAGGAAGAAGAAGGAGGAAGAAAAAGGAAGAAGAAAGAAGAAGGAGAAGGAAGAAGAAGATGGAAGAAGAAGAAGAAGGAAAAAGAAGAAGGAAGAAGAAGAAGGAAGAAAAGAAGGAAGAAGAAGGAAGAAGAAAAAGGAAGAAGAACAAGCAAGAAGGAAGAAGAAGAAGATGGAAGAAGAAGAAGGATGAAGAAGGAAGAAGAAGAAGGAAGAAGGTAGAAGAAGAAGGACGAAGAAGATGGAAGAAGGAAGAAGAAGCAAGAAGAAGGAAGAAGAAGGATGAAGAAGAAGAAGTAAGAAGAAGGAAGAAGGAGGAAGTAGAAGGAAGATGGAGGAAAAAGGAAGAAGAATAAGGAAGAAGATGGAAGAAGAAGAAGGAAGAAGAAGGAAGAAGAACAAGGAAGAAGAAGGAAGAAGAAGATGAAGAAGAAGAAGAAGAAGGAAGAAGAAGGAAGAAGAAGAAAAAAGAAGAAGGAAGAAGTAGGAAGAGCAAGAAGGAAGAAGGAAGTAGAAGGAAGAAGAAGGAAGAAGAAGGAAGAAGAAGTTAGAAGAAGAAGGAAGAAGAAGAAGGAAGAAGAAGGAAGAAGAAGGAAGAAGAAGGAGGAAGAAGAAGGAAGAAGAAGGAAGAAGGAGGAAGAAGGAGAAGGAAAAATAAGAAAGAATAAGGAAGAAGTAAAAGGAAGAAGAAGAAGGAAGAAGAAGGAAGAAGAAGGAGGAAGAAGAAGGAAGAAGAAGGAAGAAGAAGAAGAAGGAGGAAGAAGGAGAAGGAAGAATGATAAAGAAGAAGGAAGAAGTAGAAGGAAGAAGAAGAAGGAAGAAGAAGGAAGAAGAAGAAAAAAGAAGAAGGAAGAAGTAGGAAGAAGAAGTAGGAAGTATAAGGAAGAATGAAGAAGGAAGAAGGAAGAAGAAGAAGGAAGAAGAAGAAGGAAGAAGAACAAGGAAGAAGAAGGAAGAAGAAGATGAAGAAGAAGAAGGAAGAAGAAGGAAGAAGAAGAAAAAAGAAGAAGGAAGAAGTAGGAAGAGCAAGAAGGAAGAAGGAAATAGAAGGAAAAAGAAGCAAGAAGAAGAAGGAAGAAGAAGGAAGAAGAAGAAGAAAGAAGGAAGAAGGAAGAAGAATAAGGAAGAAGAATAAGGAAGAAAAAGAAGGAAGAAGAAGGAAGAAGAAGGAGGAAGAAGAAGGAAGAAGAAGGAAGAAGAAGGAGGAAGAAGGAGAAGGAAAAATGAGAAAGAAGAAGGAAGAAGTAGAAGGAAGAAGAAGAAGGAAGAAGAAGGAAGAAGAAGGAAGAAGAAGAAGGAAGAAGAAGGAAGAAAAAGGAAGAAAAAGGAGGAAGAAGGAGAAGGAAGAATGATAAAGAAGAAGGAAGAAGAAGAAGGAAGGAAGAAGAAAAAAGAAGAAGGAAGAAGTAGGAAGAAGAAGTAGGAAGTATAAGGAGGAATGAAGAAGAAGGAAGAAGAAGAAGGAAGAAGAAGGAAAAAGGAAGAAAAACAAGGAAGAAGAAGGAAGAAGAAGGAAGAAGAAGGAAGAAGAAAAAGTATGTAAAAGGAAGAAAGGAGAAAAAAGAAGGAAGAAGGAAGAAGGAAGAAGAAAGAAGAAGAAGAAGGAAGAAGAAGAAGGAAGAAAGGAAGAAGAAGAAGCAGGAAGAAGAAGAAGGAAGAAGAAGGAAGAAGAAGGAAGAAGAAGAAGGAAGAAGAAGGAAGAAAAAGGAAGAAAAAGGAGGAAGTAGGAGAAGGAAGAATGATAAAGAAGAAGGAAGAAGAAGAAGGAAGGAAGAAGAAGAAAAAAGAAGAAGGAAGAAGTAGGAAGAAGAAGTAGGAAGTATAAGGAGGAATGAAGAAGAAGGAAGAAGAAGAAGGAAGAAGAAGGAAAAAGGAAGAAAAACAAGGAAGAAGAAGGAAGAAGAAGGAAGAAGAAGGAAGAAGAAAAAGTATGTAAAAGGAAGAAAGAAGAAAAAAGAAGGAAGAAGGAAGAAGGAAGAAGAAAGAAGAAGAAGAAGGAAGAAGAAGAAGGAAGAAAGGAAGAAGAAGAAGCAGGAAGAAGAAGAAGGAAGAAGAAGGAAGAAGGAAGAACAACAAGGAAGAAGAAGAAGGAAGAAGAAGGAAGAAGAAATAAGAAGGAGAAGGAAGAAGAAAAAGGAAGTAAAAGGAAGAAAGAAGAAAAAAGAAGGAAGAAGAAAGAAGAAGAAGAAGGAAGAAAGGAAGAAGAATAAGCAGGAAGAAGGAAGAAGAAGAAGGAGGAAGTAGAAGGAAGAAGAAGGAAGAAGGAAGAAGGAAGAAGAAGGAAGAAGGAAGAAGAAGAAGGAAGAAGAAGAACAAGGAAGAAGAAGGAAGAAGAAAAAGGAAGAAGAAGAAAAAAGAAGAAGGAAGAAGAAGGAAGAAGAAGAAGGAAGAAGAAGGAATAAGAAGGAGAAGGAAGAAGAAGAAGATGGAAGAAGAAGGAAGAAGAAGAAGAAGGAAGAAGGAAGAAGAACAAGGAAGAAGAAGGAAGAAGAAGAAGGAAGAAGAAGGAAGAAGAAATAAGAAGGAGAAGGAAGAAGAAAAAGGAAGTAAAAGGAAGAAAGAAGAAAAAAGAAGGAAGAAGGAAGAAGAAAGAAGAAGAAGAAGGAAGAAAGGAAGAAGAATAAGCAGGAAGAAGAAGGAAGAAGAAGAAGGAGGAAGTAGAAGGAAGAAGAAGGAAGAAGGAAGAAGGAAGAAGAAGGAAGAAGAAGAAGGAAGAAGAAAGGAAGAAGAAGAAGGAAGAAGAAGAAGTAGGAAGTATAAGGAAGAATGAAGAAGGAAGAAGGAAGAAGAAGGAAGAAGGAAGAAGAACAAGGAAGAAGAAGAAGGAAGAAGAAGGAAGAAGAAATAAGAAGGAGAAGGAAGAAGAAAAAGGAAGTAAAAGGAAGAAAAAAGAAGGAAGAAGGAAGAAGAAAGAAGAAGAAGAAGAAGGAAGAAAGGAAGAAGAAGAAGCAGGAAGAAGAAGGAAGAAGAAGAAGGAGGAAGTAGAAGGAAGAAGAAGGAACAAGGAAGAAGGAAGAAGAAGGAAGAAGAAGAAGGAAGAAGAAGAACAAGGAAGAAGAAGAAGGAAGAAGAAGAACAAGGAAGAAGAAGAAGGAAGAAGAAGAAGAAGAAGGAAGAAGAAGAAGGAAGAAGTAGGAAGAACAAGAAGGAAGAAGAAGCAAGTAGAAGGAAGAAGAAGCAAGACGAAGAAGGAAGAAGAAGGAAGAAGAAGTAAGAAGAAGAAGGAAGAAGAAGGAAGAAGAAGGAAGAAGAAGGAAGAAGAAGGAGGAAGAAGGAGAAGGAAGAAGAAGAAGGAAGAAGAAGAAGGAAGAAGAAGGAAGAAGAAGGAAGAAGAAGAAAAAAGAAGGAAGAAGTAGGAAGAAGAAGTAGGAAGTATAAGGAAGAATGAAGAAGGAAGAAGGAAGAACAAGGAAGAAGAAGGAAGAAGAAGGAAGAAGTAGAAGGAAGAAGAAGGAAGAAGAAATAAGAAGGAGAAGGAAAAAGAAGAAGGAAGAAGAAGGAAGAAGAAGAAGGAAGAAGAAGGAATAAGAAGGAGAAGGAAGAAGAAGAAGATGGAAGAAGAAGGAAGAAGAAGAAGAAGGAAGAAGAAAGAAGAAGAAGGAGGAAGAAGAAGAAGGAAGAAGAAGGAAGAAGTAGGAAGAAGAAGGAAGAAGAAGATGGAAGAAGGAAGAAGAAGCAAGGTGAAGGAAGAAGAAGGAAGAAGGAAGAAGTAGGAAGAAGAAGGAAGAAGAAGTAGAGGGAAGAAGGAGAAGGAAGAAGAAGAAGGAAGAAGGAAGAAGAAGGAAGAAGAAGGAAGAAGAAGAAGGAAGAAAAAGGAAGAAGAAAGAAGAAGGAGAAGGAAGAAGAAGAAGGAAGAAGAAGAAGGAAAAAGAAGAAGGAAGAAGAAGAAGGAAGAAAAGAAGGAAGAAGGAAGAAGAAGGAAGAAGAAAAAGGAAGAAGAACAAGCAAGAAGGAAGAAGAAGAAGATGGAAGAAGAAGAAGGAAGAAGAAGGATGAAGAAGGAAGAAGAAGGAAGAAGGTAGAAGAAGAAGGAAGAAGAAGATGGAAGAAGGAAGAAGAAGCAAGATGAAGGAAGAAGAAGGATGAAGAAGAAGAAGTAAGAAGAAGGAAGAAGGAGGAAGTAGAAGGAAGATGGAGGAAGAAGGAAGAAGAAGAAGGAAGAAGATGGAAGAAGAAGAAGGAAGAAGAAGGAAGAAGAACAAGGAAGAAGAAGGAAGAAGAAGATGAAGAAGAAGAAGGAAGAAGAAGAAAAAAGAAGAAGGAAGAAGTAGGAAGAGCAAGAAGGAAGAAGGAAGTAGAAGGAAGAAGAAGGAAGAAGAAGTAAGAAGAAGAAGGAAGAAGAAGAAGGAAGAAGAAGGAAGAAGAAGGAAGAAGAAGGAGGAAGAAGAAGGAAGAAGAAGGAAGAAGAAGGAGGAAGAAGGAGAAGGAAAAATGAGAAAGAAGAAGGAAGAAGTAAAAGGAAGAAGAAGTAGGAAGAAGGAAGAAGAAGAAGGAAGAAGAAGGAAGAAGAAGGAAGAAGAAGGAGGAAGAAGGAGAAGGAAGAATGATAAAGAAGAAGGAAGAAGTAGAAGGAAGAAGAAGAAGGAAGAAGAAGGAAGAAGAAGAAAAAAGAAGAAGGAAGAAGTAGGAAGAAGAAGTAGGAAGTATAAGGAAGAATGAAGAAGGAAGAAGGAAGAAGAAGAAGGAAGAAGAACAAGGAAGAAGAACAAGGAAGAAGAAGGAAGAAGAAGATGAAGAAGAAGAAGAAGGAAGAAGAAGGAAGAAGAAGAAAAAAGAAGAAGGAAGAAGTAGGAAGAGCAAGAAGGAAGAAGGAAGTAGAAGGAAGAAGAAGCAAGAAGAAGAAGGAAGAAGAAGGAAGAAGAAGGAAGAAGAAGAAGGAAGAAGAAGAAGGAAGAAGGAAGAAGAAGGAAGAAGAATAAGGAAGAAGAAGAAGGAAGAAGAAGGAAGAAGAAGGAAGAAGAAGGAGGAAGAAGAAGGAAGAAGAAGGAAGAAGAAGGAGGAAGAAGGAGAAGGAAAAATGAGAAAGAAGAAGGAAGAAGTAAAAGGAAGAAGAAGAAGGAAGAAGAAGAAGGAAGAAGAAGGAAGAAGAAGGAAGAAGAAGGAAGAAGAAGGAAGAAGAAGGAAGAAAAAGGAGGAAGAAGGAGAAGGAAGAATGATAAAGAAGAAGGAAGAAGAAGAAGGAAGGAAGAAGAAGAAAAAAAAGAAGGAAGAAGTAGGAAGAAGAAGTAGGAAGTATAAGGAAGAATGAAGAAGAAGGAAGAAGAAGAAGGAAGAAGAAGGAAGAAGGAAGAAAAACAAGGAAGAAGAAGGAAGAAGAAGGAAGAAGAAGGAAGAAGAAAAAGTATGTAAAAGGAAGAAAGAAGAAAAAAGAAGGAAGAAGGAAGAAGAAAGAAGAAGAAGAAGGAAGAAGAAGAAGAAGGAAGAAGAAGGAAGAAGGAAGAAGAACAAGGAAGAAGAAGGAAGAAGAAGAAGGAAGAAGAAGGAAGAAGAAATAAGAAGGAGAAGGAAGAAGAAAAAGGAAGTAAAAGGAAGAAAGAAGAAAAAAGAAGGAAGAAGGAAGAAGAAAGAAGAAGAAGAAGGAAGAAAGGAAGAAGAATAAGCAGGAAGAAGAAGGAAGAAGAAGAAGGAGGAAGTAGAAGGAAGAAGAAGGAAGAAGGAAGAAGAAGAAGGAAGAAGAAGAAGAAGAACAAGGAAGAAGAAGGAAGAAGAAGAAGAAGGAAGAAGAAGGAAGAAGAAGAAAAAAGAAGAAGGAAGAAGAAGGAAGAAGAAGAAGGAAGAAGAAGGAATAAGAAGGAGAAGGAAGAAGAAGAAGATGGAAGAAGAAGGAAGAAGAAGAAGAAGGAAGAAGAAGGAAGAAGGAAGAAGAACAAGGAAGAAGAAGGAAGAAGAATAAGGAAGAAGAAGGAAGAAGAAATAAGAAGGAGAAGGAAGAAGAAAAAGGAAGAAAGAAGAAAAAAGAAGGAAGAAGGAAGAAGAAGAAGGAAGAAAGGAAGAAGAATAAGCAGGAAGAAGAAGGAAGAAGAAGAATGAGGAACTAGAAGGAAGAAGAAGGAAGAAGGAAGAAGAAGGAAGAAGAAGGAAGAAGAAGAAGGAAGAAGAAGAAGAACAAGGAAGAAGAAGGAAGAAGAAGGAAGAAGAAGAAAAAAGAAGAAGGAAGAAGATGGAAGAAGAAGAAGGAAGAAGAAGGAATAAGAAGGAGAAGGAAGAAGAATAAGATGGAAGAAGAAGGAAGAAGAAGAAGGAAGAAGAAGGAAGAAGAAAGAAGAAGAAGGAGGAAGAAGAAGAAGGAAGAAGAAGGAAGAAGTAGGAAGAAGAAGGAAGAAGGAGAAGGAAGAAGAAGAAGGAAGAAGGAAGAAGGAAGAAGAAGGAAGAAGAAGAAGGAAGAAAAAGGAAGAAGAAGGAGAAGGAAGAAGAAGAAGGAAGAAGAAGAAGAAGGAAAAAGAAGAAGGAAGAAGAAGAAGGAAGAAAAGAAGGAAGAAGGAAGAAGAAGGAAGAAGAAAAAGGAAGAAGAAGAACAAGCAAGAAGGAAGAAGAAGAAGGAAGAAAAAGGAAGAAGAAGAAGGAAGAAGGTAGAAGAAGAAGGAAGAAGAAGATGGAAGAAGGAAGAAGAAGCAAGAAGAAGGAAGAAGAAGGAAGAAGAAGAAGTTAGAAGAAGGAAGAAGGAGGAAGTAGAATGAAGATGGAGGAAGAAGGAAGAAGAAGAAGAAGGAAGAAGATGGAAGAAGAAGAAGGAAGAAGAAGAAGGAAGAAGAACAAGGAAGAAGAAGGAAGAAGAAGATGAAGAAGAAGAAGGAAGAAGAAGGAAGAAGAAGAAAAAAGAAGAAGGAAGAAGTAGGAAGAGCAAGAAGGAAGAAGGAAGTAGAAGGAAGAAGAAGGAAGAAGAAGTAAGAAGAAGAAGGAAGAAGAAGAAGGAAGAAGGAAGAAGAAGGAAGAAGAAGGAAGAAGAAATAAGAAGGAGAAGGAAGAAGAAAAAGGAAGTAAAAGGAAGAAAGAAGAAAAAAGAAGGAAGAAGGAAGAAGAAAGAAGAAGAAGAAGGAAGAAAGGAAGAAGAAGAAGCAGGAAGAAGAAGGAAGAAGAAGAAGGAGGAAGTAGAAGGAAGAAGAAGGAAGAAGGAAGAAGGAAGAAGAAGGAAGAAGAAGAAGGAAGAAGAAAGGAAGAAGAAGCAGGAGGAAGAAGAAGGAAGAAGAAGAAGTAGGAAGTATAAGGAAGAATGAAGAAGGAAGAAGAAGGAAGAAGGAAGAAGAACAAGGAAGAAGAAGAAGGAAGAAGAAGGAAGAAGAAATAAGAAGGAGAAGGAAGAAGAAAAAGGAAGTAAAAGGAATAAAGAAGAAAAAAGAAGGAAGAAGGAAGAAGAAAGAAGAAGAAGAAGGAAGAAAGGAAGAAGAAGAAGCAGGAAGAAGAAGGAAGAAGAAGAAGGAGGAAGTAGAAGGAAGAAGAAGGAACAAGGAAGAAGGAAGAAGAAGGAAGAAGAAGAAGAAGGAAAAAGAAGAACAAGGAAGAAGAAGGAAGAAGAAGAAGAAGAAGAAGGAAGAAGAAGAAGGAAGAAGTAGGAAGAACAAGAAGGAAGAAGAAGCAAGTAGAAGGAAGAAGAAGCAAGACGAAGAAGGAAGAAGAAGGAAGAAGAAGGAAGAAGAAGAAGGAAGAAGAAGGAAGAAGAAGGAAGAAGAAGGAAGAAGAAGGAGGAAGAAGGAGAAGGAAGAATAAGAAGGAAGAAGAAGAAGGAAGAAGAAGGAAGAAGAAGGAAGAAGAAGAAAAAAGAAGGAAGAAGTAGGAAGAAGAAGTAGGAAGTATAAGGAAGAATGAAGAAGGAAGAAGGAAGAACAAGGAAGAAGAAGGAAGAAGAAGAAGGAAGAAGAAGGAAGAAGTAGAAGGAAGAAGAAGGAAGAAGAAATAAGAAGGAGAAGGAAAAAGAAGAAGGAAGAAGAAGAAGGAAGAAGAAGGAAGAAGAAGGAGAAGGAAGAAGAAGAAGATGGAAGAAGAAGGAAGAAGAAGAAGGAAGAAGAAAGAAGAAGAAGGAGGAAGAAGAAGAAGGAAGAAGTAGGAAGAAGAAGGAAGAAGAAGATGGAAGAAGGAAGAAGAAGCAAGATGAAGGAAGAAGAAGGAAGAAGGAAGAAGTAGGAAGAAGAAGGAAGAAGAAGTAGAGGGAAGAAGGAGAAGGAAGAAGAAGAAGGAAGAGGGAAGAAGAAGGAAGAAGAAGGAAGAAGAAGAAGGAAGAAAAAGGAAGAAGAAAGAAGAAGGAGAAGGAAGAAGAAGAAGGAAGAAGAAGAAGGAAAAAGAAGAAGGAAGAAGAAGAAGGAAGAAAAGAAGGAAGAAGGAAGAAGAAGGAAGAAGAACAAGCAAGAAGGAAGAAGAAGAAGATGGAAGAAGAAGAAGGATGAAGAAGGAAGAAGAAGAAGGAAGAAGGTAGAAGAAGAAGGAAGAAGAAGATGGAAGAAGGAAGAAGAAGCAAGATGAAGGAAGAAGAAGGATGAAGAAGAAGAAGTAAGAAGAAGGAAGAAGGAGGAAGTAGAAGGAAGATGGAGGAAGAAGGAAGAAGAAGAAGGAAGAAGATGGAAGAAGAAGAAGGAAGAAGAAGGAAGAAGAACAAGGAAGAAGAAGGAAGAAGAAGATGAAGAAGAAGAAGAAGGAAGAAGAAGAAAAAAGAAGAAGGAAGAAGTAGGAAGAGCAAGAAGGAAGAAGGAAGTAGAAGGAAGAAGAAGGAAGAAGAAGTAAGAAGAAGAAGGAAGAAGAAGAAGGAAGAAGAAGGAAGAAGAAGGAAGAAGAAGGAGGAAGAAGAAGGAAGAAGAAGGAAGAAGAAGGAGGAAGAAGGAGAAGGAAAAATGAGAAAGAAGAAGGAAGAAGTAAAAGGAAGAAGAAGAAGAAGGAAGAAGTAGGAAGAAGGAAGAAGAAGGAAGAAGAAGGAAGAAGAAGGAGGAAGAAGGAGAAGGAAGAATGATAAAGAAGAAGGAAGAAGTAGAAGGAAGAAGAAGAAGGAAGAAGAAGGAAGAAGAAGAAAAAAGAAGAAGGAAGAAGTAGGAAGAAGAAGTAGGAAGTATAAGGAAGAATGAAGAAGGAAGAAGGAAGAAGAAGAAGGAAGAAGAAGAAGGAAGAAGAACAAGGAAGAAGAAGGAAGAAGAAGATGAAGAAGAAGAAGGAAGAAGAAGGAAGAAGAAGAAAAAAGAAGAAGGAAGAAGTAGGAAGAGCAAGAAGGAAGAAGGAAGTAGAAGGAAGAAGAAGCAAGAAGAAGAAGGAAGAAGAAGGAAGAAGAAGAAGGAAGAAGGAAGAAGGAAGAAGGAAGAAGAAGGAAGAAGAATAAGGAAGAAGAAGAAGGAAGAAGAAGGAAGAAGAAGGAAGAAAAAGGAGGAAGAAGGAGAAGGAAGAATGATAAAGAAGAAGGAAGAAGAAGAAGGAAGGAAGAAGAAGAAAAAAAAAGAAGGAAGAAGTAGGAAGAAGAAGTAGGAAGTATAAGGAAGAATGAAGAAGAAGGAAGAAGAAGAAGGGAGAAGAAGGAAGAAGGAAGAAAAACAAGGAAGAAGAAGGAAGAAGAAGGAAGAAGAAAAAGTATGTAAAAGGAAGAAAGAAGAAAAAAGAAGGAAGAAGGAAGAAGGAAGAAGAAAGAAGAAGAAGAAGGAAGAAGAAGAAGGAAGAAAGGAAGAAGAAGAAGCAGGAAGAAGAAGAAGGAAGAAGAAGGAAGAAGGAAGAAGAACAAGGAAGAAGAAGGAAGAAGAAGAAGGAAGAAGAAGGAAGAAGAAATAAGAAGGAGAAGGAAGAAGAAAAAGGAAGTAAAAGGAAGAAAGAAGAAAAAAGAAGGAAGAAGGAAGAAGAAAGAAGAAGAAGAAGGAAGAAAGGAAGAAGAATAAGCAGGAAGAAGAAGGAAGAAGAAGAAGGAGGAAGTAGAAGGAAGAAGAAGGAAGAAGGAAGAAGAAGAAGGAAGAAGAAGAAGAACAAGGAAGAAGAAGGAAGAAGAAGAAGAAGGAAGAAGAAGGAAGAAGAAGAAAAAAGAAGAAGGAAGAAGAAGGAAGAAGAAGAAGGAAGAAGAAGGAATAAGAAGGAGAAGGAAGAAGAAGAAGATGGAAGAAGAAGGAAGAAGAAGAAGAAGGAAGAAGAAGGAAGAAGGAAGAAGAACAAGGAAGAAGAAGGAAGAAGAATAAGGAAGAAGAAGGAAGAAGAAATAAGAAGGAGAAGGAAGAAGAAAAAGGAAGTAAAAGGAAGAAAGAAGAAAAAAGAAGGAAGAAGGAAGAAGAAAGAAGAAGAAGAAGGAAGAAAGGAAGAAGAATAAGCAGGAAGAAGAAGGAAGAAGAAGAATGAGGAACTAGAAGGAAGAAGATGGAAGAAGGAAGAAGAAGGAAGAAGAAGGAAGAAGAAGAAGAAGAAGGAAGAAGAAGGAAGAAGAAAGAAGAAGAAGGAGGAAGAAGAAGAAGGAAGAAGAAGGAAGAAGTAGGAAGAAGAAGGAAGAAGGAGAAGGAAGAAGAAGAAGGAAGAAGGAAGAAGAAGGAAGAAGGAAGAAGAAGAAGGAAGAAAAAGGAAGAAGAAGGAGAAGGAAGAAGAAGAAGGAAGAAGAAGAAGAAGGAAAAAGAAGAAGGAAGAAGAAGAAGGAAGAAAAGAAGGAAGAAGGAAGAAGAAGGAAGAAGAAAAAGGAAGAAGAAGAACAAGCAAAAAGGAAGAAGAAGAAGATGGAAGAAGAAGAAGGAAGAAGAAGGAAGAAGAAGAAGGAAGAAGGTAGAAGAAGAAGGAAGAAGAAGATGGAAGAAGAAGCAAGAAGAAGGAAGAAGAAGGAAGAAGAAGAAGTTAGAAGAAAGAAGAAGGAGGAAGTAGAATGAAGATGGAGGAAGAAGGAAGAAGAAGAAGAAGGAAGAAGATGGAAGAAGAAGAAGGAAGAAGAAGAAGGAAGAAGAACAAGGAAGAAGAAGGAAGAAGAAGATGAAGAAGAAGAAGGAAGAAGAAGGAAGAAGAAGAAAAAAGAAGAAGGAAGAAGTAGGAAGAGCAAGAAGGAAGAAGGAAGTAGAAGGAAGAAGAAGGAAGAAGAAGTAAGAAGAAGAAGGAAGAAGAAGAAGGAAGAAGGAAGAAGAAGGAAGAAGAAGGAAGAAGAAGAAGGAAGAAGAAGGAAGAAGAAGGAAGAAGAAGGAGGAAGAAGAAGGAAGAAGAAGGAAGAAGAAGGAAGAAGAAGAAGGAAGAAGAAGGAAGAAGAAGGAAGAAGAAGGAGGAAGAAGGAGAAGGAAGAATGATAAAGAAGAAGGAAGAAGTAGAAGGAAGAAGAAGAAGAAGGAAGAAGAAGGAAGAAGAAGGAAGAAGAAGAACAAAGAAGAAGGAAGAAGTAGAAAGAAGAAGTAGGAAGTATAAGGAAGAATGAAGAAGGAAGAAGGAAGAAGAAGAAGAAGGAAGAAGAAGAAGGAAGAAGAAGGAAGAAGCAGAAAAAAGAAGGAAGAAGTAGGAAGAAGAAGTAGGAAGTATAAGGAAGAATGAAGAAGGAAGAAGGAAGAAGAAGGAAGAAGAAGGAAGAAGAACAAGGAAGAAGAAGGAAGAAGAAGAAGGAAGAAGAAGGAAGAAGAAATAAGAAGGAGAAGGAAAAAGAAGAAGGAAGAAGAAGGAATAAGAAGGAGAAGGAAGAAGAAGATGGAAGAAGAAGGAAGAAGAAGAAATAGGAAGAAGAAGGAAGAAGAAGAAAGAAGAAGAAGAAGGAGGAAGAAGAAGGAAGAAGAAAGAAGGAAGTAGAATTTAGAAGAAGGAAGAAGAGGGAAGAAGAAGGAAGAAGAAAGGAAGAAGAAGCAGGAAGAAGAAGGAAGAAGAAGAAGTAGGAAGTATAAGGAAGAAGGAAGAAGGAAGAGGAAGAAGAAGGAAGAAGAAGGAAGAAGGAAGAAGAACAAGGAAGAAGAAGGAAGAAGAAGAAGGAAGAAGAAATAAGAAGGAGAAGGAAGAAGAAAAAGGAAGTAAAAGGATGAAAGAAGAAAAAAGAAGGAAGAAGGAAGAAGAAAGAAGAAGAAGAAGGAAGAAAGGAAGAAGAAGAAGCAGGAAGAAGAAGGAAGAAGAAGAACGAGGAAGTAGAAGGAAGAAGAAGGAAGAAGGAAGAAGAAGGAAGAAGAAGAAGGAAGAAGAAGAAGAGCAAGGAAGAAGAAGGAAGAAGAAGAAAAAAGAAGAAGGAAGAAGTAGGAAGAACAAGAAGGAAGAAGAAGCAAGTAGAAGGAAGAAGAAGCAAGACGAAGAAGGAAGAAGAAGGAAGAAGAAGTAAGAAGAAGTAAGAAGAAGAAGGAAGAAGAAGGAAGAAGAAGGAAGAAGAAGGAGGAAGAAGGAGAAGGAAGAATAAGAAAGAAGAAGGAAGAAGAAGAAGGAAGAAGAAGAGGAAGAAGAAGAAGGAAGAAGGAAGAAGAAAAAAGAAGGAAGAAGTAGGAAGAAGAAGTAGGAAGTATAAGGAAGAAGGAAGCAGAAGGAAGAAGAAGGAAGAAGAAGGAAGAAGGAAGAAGAACAAGGAAGAAGAAGGAAGAAGAAGATGGAAGAAGAAGGAAGAAGAAATAAGAAGGAGAAGGAAAAAGAATAAGGAAGAAGATGGAAGAAGAAGGAAGAAGAAATAAGAAGGAGAAGGAAAAAGAAGAAGGAAGAAGATGGAAGAAGAAGGAAGAAGAAGGAATAAGAAGGAGAAGGAAGAAGAAGAAGATGGAAGAAGAAGGAAGAAGAAGAAATAGGAAGAAGAAGGAAGAAGAAGAAAGAAGAAGAAGAAGGAGGAAGAAGAAAAAGAAAGAAGGAAGAAGAATTTAGACGAAGGAAGAAGAAGAAGGAAGAAGAGGGAAGAAGAAGAAGGAAGAAGAAAGGAAGAAGAAGCAGGAAGAAGAAGAAGGAAGAAGAAGAAGTAGGAAGTATAAGGAAGAATGAAGAAGGAAGAAGGAAGAAGAATGAAGAAGGAAGAAGAAGAAGGAAGAAGAAGGAAGAAGGAAGAAGAACAAGGAAGAAGAAGAAGGAAGAAGAAGGAAGAAGAAATAAAGGAAGAAGAAAAAGGAAGTAAAAGGAAGAAAGAAGAAAAAAGATGGAAGAAGGAAGAAGAAAGAAGAAGAAGAAGAAGAAGAAGAAGGAAGAAAGGAAGAAGAAGATGCAGGAAGAAGAAGGAAGAAGAAGAAGGAGGAAGTAGAAGGAAGAAGAAGGTACAAGGAAGAAGGAAGAAGAAGGAAGAAGAAGAAGGAAGAAGAAGAAGAACAAGGAAGAAGAAGGAAGAAGAAGAAGAAGGAAGAAGAAGGAAGAAGAAGAAAAAAGAAGAAGGAAGAAGTAGGAAGAACAAGAAGGAAGAAGAAGCAAGTAGAAGGAAGAAGAAGCAAGACGAAGAAGGAAGAAGAAGGAAGAAGAAGTAAGAAGAAGAAGGAAGAAGAAGGAAGATGAAGGAGGAAGAAGGAGAAGGAAGAATAAGAAGGAAGAAGAAGAAGGAAGAAGAAGGAAGAAGAAGGAAGAAGAAGAAAAAAGAAGGAAGAAGTAGGAAGAAGAAGTAGGAAGTATAAGGAAGAATGAAGAAGGAAGAAGGAAGAAGAAGGAAGAAGGAAGAAGAAGAAGGAAGAAGAAGGAAGAAGAAGAAGGAAGAAGAAGGAAGAAGAAATAAGAAGGAGAAGGAAAAAGAAGAAGGAAGAAGAAGAAGGAAGAAGAAGGAATAAGAAGGAGAAGGAAGAAGAAGAAGATGGAAGAAGAAGGAAGAAGAAGAAGAAGGAAGAAGAAAGAAGAAGAAGAAGGAGGAAGAAGAAGAAGGAAGAAGAAGGAAGAAGTAGGAAGAAGAAGGAAGAAGAAGTAGAAGGAAGAAGGAGAAGGAAGAAGAAGAAGGAAGAAGGAAGAAGAAGGAAGAAGGAAGAAAAAGGAAGAAAAAGGAAGAAGAAAGAAGAAGGAGAAGGAAGAAGAAGGAGAAGGAAGAAGAAGAAGGAAAAAGAAGAAGGAAGAAGAAGGAAGAAAAGAAGGAAGAAGAAGGAAGAAGAAAAAGGAAGAAGAAGAACAAGCAAGAAGGAAGAAGGTAGAAGAAGATGGAAGAAGGAAGAAGAAGCAAGAAGAAGGAAGAAGAAGGAAGAAGAAGAAGAAGGAAGAAGGAGGAAGTAGAAGGAAGATGGAGGAAGAAGGAAGAAGAAGAAGGAAGAAGGAAGAAGAAGAAGAAGGAAGAAGAAGGAAGAAGAACAAGGAAGAAGAAGGAAGAAGAAGATGAAGAAGAAGAAGAAGGAAGAAGAAGGAAGAAGAAGAAAAAAGAAGAAGGAAGAAGTAGGAAGAGCAAGAAGGAAGAAGGAAGTAGAAGGAAGAAGAAGCAAGAAGAAGAAGGAAGAAGAAGTAAGAAGAAGAAGGAAGAAGAAGAAGGAAGAGGGAAGAAGAAGGAAGAAGAAGGAAGAAGAAGAAGGAAGAAGAAGGAAGAAAAAGGAAGAAGAAGGAGGAAGAAGGAAGAAGAAGGAGGAAGAAGAAGGAAGAAGAAGGAGGAAGAAGGAGAAGGAAAAATGAGAAAGAAGAAGGAAGAAGTAAAAGGAAGAAGAAGAAGGAAGAAGAAGGAAGAAGATGGAAGAAGAAGAAGGAAGAAGAAGGAAGAAGAAGGAAGAAGAAGGAGGAAGAAGGAGAAGGAAGAATTATAAAGAAGAACGAAGAAGTAGAAGGAAGAAGAAGAAGGAAGAAGAAGGAAGAAGAAGGAGGAAGAAGAAAAAAGAAGAAGGAAGAAGTAGGAAGAAGAAGTAGGAAGTATAAGGATGAATGAAGAAGGAAGAAGAAGAAGGAAGAAGAAGGAAGAAGGAAGAAAAACAAGGAAGAAGAAGGAAGAAGAAGGAAGAAGAAGGAAGAAGAAAAAGGATGTAAAAGGAAGAAAGAAGAAAAAAGAAGGAAGAAGGAAGAAGAAAGAAGAAGAAGAAGAAGGAAGAAGAAGAAGGAAGAAAGGAAGAATAAGAAGCAGGAAGAAGAAGAAGGAGGAAGTAGAAGGAAGAAGAAGGAAGAATGAAGAAGAAGGAAGAAGAAGGAAGAAGAAAGAAGAACAAGGAAGGATGAAGAAGGAAGAAGAAGGAAGAAGAAGGAATAAGAAGAAGAACAAGGAAGAAGAAGAAGAAGGAAGAATAAGGAAGAAGACGAAAAAGAAGGAAGAAGAAGGAAGAAGAAGAAAAAAGAAGAAGGAAGAAGAGGGGAAGAGGGAAGAAGAAGAAGGAAGAAGAAAGGAAGAAGAAGAAGCAGGAAGAAGGAGAAGAAGAAGGAAGAAGACAGAAGAATGAAGAAGAAGAAAGACGAAGAAGGTAGAAGGAAGAAGAAGGAAGAAGAAGAAAGAAGGAAGAAGAAGAAGGAAGAAGAAGAAGGAAGAAGAAGAAGAAGGAAGAAGAAAAAGGAGGAAGAAGGAAGAAAGAAGTAGAAGAAGGAAGAAGAAAGAAGGAAGACAAAGGAAGAAGAAGAAGAAGGAAGAAGAGGGAAGAAGAAGAAAGAAGAAGAGGGAAGAAGAAGAAGGAAGAAGAAAGGAAGAAGAAGCAGGAAGAAGAAGAAGGAAGAAGAAGAAGTAGGAAGTATAAGGAAGAATGAAGAAGGAAGAAGGAAGAAGGAAGAAGAACAAGGAAGAAGAAGGAAGAAGAAGGAAGAAGAAATAAGAAGGAGAAGGAAGAAGAAAAAGGAAGTAAAAGGAAGAAAGAAGAAAAACGAAGGAAGAAGGAAGAAGAAAGAAGAAGAAGAAGGAAGAAAGGAAGAAGAAGAAGCAGGAAGAAGTAAGAAGAAGGAGGAAGTAGAAGGAAGAAGGAAGAAGGAAGAAGAAGGAAGAAGAAGAAGGAAGAAGAAGAAAAACAAGGAAGAAGAAGGAAGAAGAAGAAGAAGAAGGAAGAAGAAGGAAGAAGAAGAAAGAAGAAGAAAAAAGAAGAAGGAAGAAGTAGGAAGAACAAGAAGGAAGAAGAAGCAAGTAGAAGGAAGAAGAAGCAAGACGAAGAAGGAAGAAGAAGGAAGAAGAAGTAAGAAGAAGAAGGAAGAAGAAGAAGGAAGAAGAAGGAAGAAGAAGGAAGAAGAAGGAGGAAGAAGGAGAAGGAAGAATAAGAAAGAAGAAGGAAGAAGAAGAAGGAAGAAGAAGAAGGAAGTAGAAGAAAAAAGAAGGAAGAAGTAGGAAGAAGAAGTAGGAAGTATAAGGAAGAATGAAGAAGTTAGAAGGAAGAAGAAGGAAGAAGAACAAGGAAGAAGAAAAAGGAAGAAGAAGGAAGAAGAAATAAGAAGGAGAAGGAAAAAGAAGAAGGAAGAAGAAGGAAGAAGAGGAAGGAAGAAGAAGGAATAAGAAGGAGAAGGAAGAAGAAGAAGATGGAAGAAGAAGGAAGAAGAAGAAGGAAGAAGAAGAAAGAAGAAGAAGAAGGAGGAGGAAGAAGAAGAAGGAAGAAGAAAGAAGGAAGAAGAAGGAAGACGAAGGAAGAAGAAGAAGGAAGAAGAGGGAAGAAGAAGAAGGAAGAAGAAAGGAAGAAGAAGCAGGAAGAAGAAGAAGGAAGAAGAAGAAGTAGGAAGTATAAGAAAGAATGAAGAAGGAAGAAGGAAGAAGAAGAAGGAAGAAGAAGGAAGAAGGAAGAAGAACAAGGAAGAAGAACAAGGAAGAAGAAGGAAGAAGAAATAAGAAGGAGAAAGAAAAAGAAGAAGGAAGAAGAAGAAGGAAGAAGAAGGAATAAGAAGGAGAAGGAAGAAGAAGAAGGAAGAAGAAGAAGTAAGAAGAAGGAAGAAGAAGAAAGAAGAAGGAGGAAGAAGAAGAAGGAAGAAGAAAGAAGGAAGAAGAAGGAAGACGAAGGAAGAAGAAGAAGGAAGAAGAGGGAAGAAGAAGGAAGAAGAAAGGAAGAAGAAGCAGGAAGAAGAAGAAGGAAGAAGAAGAAGTAGGAAGTATAAGGAGGAATGAAGAAGGAAGATGGAAGAAGAAGAAGGAAGAAGAAGGAAGAAGGAAGAAGAACAAGGAAGAAGAAGGAAGAAGAAGGAAGAAGAAGGAGGAAGAAGAAGGAAGAAGAAGGAAGAAGAAGGAGGAAGAAGGAGAAGGAAAAATGAGAAAGAAGAAGGAAGAAGTAAAAGGAAGAAGAAGAAGGAAGAAGAAGAAGGAAGAAGAAGGAAGAAGAAGGAAGAAGAAGAAGGAAGAAGAAGGAAGAAAAAGGAGGAAGAAGGAGAAGGAAGAATGATAAAGAAGAAGGAAGAAGAAGAAGGAAGGAAGAAGAAGAAAAAAGAAGAAGGAAGAAGTAGGAAGAGAAAGTAGGAAGTATAAGGAAGAATGAAGAAGGAAGAAGAAGAAGGAAGAAGAAGGAAGAAGGAAGAAAAACAAGGAAGAAGAAGGAAGAAGAAGGAAGAAGAAGGAATAAGAAAAAGTATGTAAAAGGAAGAAAGAAGAAAAAAGAAGGAAGAAGGAATAAGAAAGAAGAAGAAGAAGGAAGAAGAAGGAAGAAAGGAAGAAGAAGAAGCAGGAAGAAGTAGAAGGAGGAAGTATAAGGAAGAATGAAGAAGGAAGAAGGAAGAAGAAGAATTAAGAAGAAGGAAGAAGGAAGAAGAAGAAGGAAGAAGAAGGAAGAAGAAGAAGGAAGAAGAAGGAAGAAGAAATAAGAAGGAGAAGGAAGAAGAAAAAGGAAGTAAAAGGAAGAAAGAAGAAAAAAGAAGGAAGAAGGAAGAAGAAGGAAGAAAGGAAGAAGAATAAGCAGGAAGAAGAAGGAGGAAGTAGAAGGAAGAAGAAGGAAGAAGGAAGAAGGAAGAAGAAGGAAGAAGAAGAAGGAAGAAAAAGGAAGAAGAAGGAAGAAGAAGAAGAAGGAAGAAGAAGGAAGAAGAAGAAAAAAGAAGAAGGAAGAAGAAAGAAGAAGAAGAAGGAAGAAGAAGGAATAAGAAAGAGAAGGAAGAAGAAGATGGAAGAAGAAGGAAGAAGAAGAAGAAGGAAGAAGAAGGAAGAAGAAAGAAGAAGGAGGAAGAAGAAGAAGGAAGAAGAAGGAAGAAGTAGGAAGAAGAAGGAAGAAGAAGTAGAAGGAAGAAGGAGAAGGAAGAAGAAGAAGGAAGAAGGAAGAAGAAGGAAGAAGTAGGAAGAAGAAGAAGGAAGAAGAAGAAAAAAGAAGAAGGAAGAAGTAGGAAGAACAAGAAGGAAGAAGAAGCAAGTAGAAGGAAGAAGAAGCAAGACGAAGAAGGAAGAAGAAGGAAGAAGAAGTAAGAAGAAGAAGGAAGAAGAAGAAGGAAGCAGAAGGAAGAAGAAGGAAGAAGAAAGAAGAAGAAGGAGGAAGAAGGAGAAGGAAAAATGAGAAAGAAGAAGGAAGATGTAAAAGGAAGAAGAAGAAGGAAGAAGAAGAAGGAAGAAGATGGAAGAAGAAGGAAGAAGAAGAAGGAAGAAGAAGGAAGAAGAAGGAAGAAGAAGGAGGAAGAAGGAGAAGGAAGAATGATAAAGAAGAAGGAAGAAGTAGATGGAAGAAGAAGAAGGAAGAAGAAGGAAGAAGAAGGAAGAAGTAGGAAGAAGAAGTAGGAAGTATAAGGAAGAATGAAGAAGGAAGTAGGAGGAAGAAGAATAAGGAAGAAGAAGAAGGAAGAAGAACAAGGAAGAAGAAGGAAGAAGAAGATGAAGAAGAAGAAGAAGGAAGAAGAAGAAAAAAGAAGAAGGAAGAAGTAGGAAGAGCAAGAAGGAAGAAGGAAGTAGAAGGAAGAAGAAGCAAGAAGAAGAAGGAAGAAGAAGTAAGAAGAAGAAGGAAGAAGAAGAAGAAGGAAGAAGGAAGAAGAAGGAAGAAGAAGAAGGAAGAAGAAGAAGGAAGAAGAAGGAAGAAGAAGGAAGAAGAAGGAGGAAGAAGAAGGAAGAAGAAGGAAGAAGAAGGAGGAAGAAGGAGAAGGAAAAATGAGAAAGAAGAAGGAAGAAGTAAAAGGAAGAAGAAGAAGGAAGAAGAAGAAGGAAGAAGAAGGAAGAAGAAGGAAGAAGAAGAAGGAAGAAGAAGGAAGAAGAAGGAAGAAAAAGGAGAAAGAAGGAGAAGGAAGAATGATAAAGAAGAAGGAAGAAGAAGAAAGAAGGAAGAAGAAAAAAGAAGAAGGAAGAAGTAGGAAGAAGAAGTAGGAAGTATAAGGAAGAATGAAGAAGGAAGAAGAAGAAGGAAGAAGGAAGAAGAAGGAAGAAGGAAGAAAAACAAGGAAGAAGAAGGAAGAAGAAGGAAGAAGAAAAAGTATGTAAAAGGAAGAAAGAAGAAAAAAGAAGGAAGAAGGAAGATGGAAGAAGAAAAAAGAAGGAAGAAGAATAAGGAAGAAAGGAAGAAGAAGAAGCAGGAAGAAGAAGAAGGAGGAAGTATAAGGAAGAATGAAGAAGGAAGAAGGAAGAAGAAGAAGGAAGAAGAAGGAAGAAGGAAGAAGAACAAGGAAGAAGAAGGAAGAAGAAGAAGGAAGAAGAAGGAAGAAGAAATAAGAAGGAGAAGGAAGAAGAAAAAGGAAGTAAAAGGAAGAAAGAAGAAAAAAGAAGGAAGAAGAAAGAAGAAGAAGAAGGAAGAAAGGAAGAAGAATAAGCAGGAAGAAGAAGGAAGAAGAAGAAGGAGGAAGTAGAAGGAAGAAGAAGGAAGAAGAAGGAAGAAGAAGGAAGAAGAAGAAGGAAGAAGAAGAACAAGGAAGAAGAAGGAAGAAGAAGAAGAAGGAAGAAGAAGGAAGAAGAAGAAAAAAGAAGAAGGAAGAAGTAGGAAGAACAAGAAGGAAGAAGAAGCAAGTAGAAGGAAGAAGAAGCAAGACGAAGAAGGAAGAAGAAGGAAGAAGAAGTAAGAAGAAGGAAGAAGAAGGAAGAAGAAGGAAGAAGAAGGAAGAAGAAGGAGGAAGAAGGAGAAGGAAGAATAAGAAAGAAGAAGGAAGAAGAAGAAGAAGGAAGAAGAAGAAGGAAGAAGAAGGAAGAAGAAGAAAAAAGAAGGAAGAAGAAGTAGGAAGTATAAGGAAGAATGAAGAAGGAAGAAGGAAGAAGAAGGAAGAATAAGGAAGAAGGAAGAAGAACAAGGAAGAAGAAGGAAGAAGAAGAAGGAAGAAGAAGGAAGAAGAAATAAGAAGGAGAAGGAAAAAGAAGAAGGAAGAAGAAGAATTAAGAAGAAGGAATAAGAAGGAGAAGGAAGAAGAAGATGGAAGAAGAAGGAAGAAGAAGAAATAGGAAGAAGAAGGAAGAAGAAGAAAGAAGAAGAAGGAGGAAGAAGAAGGAAGAAGAAAGAAGGAAGAAGAATTTAGAAGAAGGAAGAAGAGGGAAGAAGGAAGAAGAAGCAGGAAGAAGAAGGAAGAAGAAGAAGTAGGAAGTATAAGGAAGAATGAAGAAGGAAGAAGGAAGAAGAAGAAGGAAGAAGAAGGAAGAAGGAAGAAGAACAAGGAAGAAGAAGGAAGAAGAAGAAGGAAGAAGAAGGAAGAAGAAATAAGAAGGAGAAGGAAGAAGAAAAAGGAAGTAAAAGGAAGAAAGAAGAAAAAAGAAGGAAGAAGGAAGAAGAAAGAAGAAGAAGAAGGAAGAAAGGAAGAAGAAGAAGCAGGAAGAAGAAGGAAGAAGAAGAACGAGGAAGTAGAAGGAAGAAGAAGGAAGAAGAAGGAAGAAGAAGAAGGAAGAAGAAGAAGAGCAAGGAAGAAGAAGGAAGAAGAAGGAAGAAGAAGAAAAAAGAAGAAGGAAGAAGTAGGAAGAACAAGAAGGAAGAAGAAGCAAGTAGAAGGAAGAAGAAGCAAGACGAAGAAGGAAGAAGAAGGAAGAAGAAGTAAGAAGAAGAAGAAGAAGGAAGAAGGAAGAAGAAGGAAGAAGAAGGAGGAAGAAGGAGAAGGAAGAATAAGAAAGAAAAAGGAAGAAGAAGAAGGAAGAAGAAGAAGGAAGAAGAAAAAAGAAGGAAGAAGTAGGAAGAAGAAGTAGGAAGAATGAAGAAGGAAGAAGGAAGATGGAAGAAGAAGGAAGAAGAAGGAAGGAGGAAGAAGAACAAGGAAGAAGAAGGAAGAAGAAGATGGAAGAAGAAGCAAGAAGAAATAAGAAGGAGAAGGAAAAAGAAGAAGGAAGAAGATGGAAGAAGAAGGAAGAAGAAGGAATAAGAAGGAGAAGGAAGAAGAAGATGGAAGAAGAAGGAAGAAGAAGAAATAGGAAGAAGAAGGAAGAAGAAGAAAGAAGAAGAAGAAGGAGGAAGAAGAAGAAGAAGAAAGAAGGAAGAAGAATTTAGACGAAGGAAGAAGAAGAAGGAAGAAGAGGGAAGAAGAAGAAGGAAGAAGAAAGGAAGAAGAAGCAGGAAGAAGAAGAAGGAAGAAGAAGAAGTAGGAAGTATAAGGAAGAATGAAGAAGGAAGAAGAAGAAGGAAGAAGAAGGAAGAAGGAAGAAGAACAAGGAAGAAGAAGAAGGAAGAAGAAGGAAGAAGAAATAAGAAGGAGAAGGAAGAAGAAAAAGGAAGTAAAAGGAAGAAAGAAGAAAAAAGAAGGAAGAAGGAAGAAGAAAGAAGAAGAAGAAGAAGAAGAAGGAAGAAAGGAAGAAGAAGAAACAGGAAGAAGAAGAAGGAAGAAGAAGAAGGAGGAAGTAGAAGGAAGAAGAAGGAACAAGGAAGAAGATGGAAGAAGATGGAAGAAGAAGGAAGAAGAACAAGGAAGAAGAAGAACAAGGAAGAAGAAGGAAGAAGAAGAAGGAAGAAGAAGGAAGAAGAAGAAAAAAGAAGAAGGAAGAAGTAGGAAGAACAAGAAGGAAGAAGAAGCAAGTAGAAGGAAGAAGAAGCAAGACGAAGAAGGAAGAAGAAGGAAGAAGAAGTAAGAAGAAGAAGGAAGAAGAAGGAAGAAGAAGGAAGAAGGAGGAAGAAGGAGAAGGAAGAATAAGAAGGAAGAAGAAGAAGGAAGAAGGAAGAAGAAGGAAGAAGTAGGAAGTATAAGGAAGAATGAAGAAAGAAGAAGGAAGAAGAAGGAAGAAGAAGGAAGGAGGAAGAAGAACAAGGAAGAAGAAGGAAGAAGAAAAAGGAAGAAGAAGGAAGAAGAAATAAGAAGGAGAAGGAAAAAGAAGAAGGAAGAAGAAGAAGGAAGAAGAAGGAATAAGAAGGAGAAGGAAGAAGAAGAAGATGGAAGAAGAAGGAAGAAGAAGAAGAAGGAAGAAGAAGAAAGATGAAGAAGAAGGAGGAAGAAGAAGAAGGAAGAAGAAGGAAGAAGTAGGAAGAAGAAGGAAGAAGAAGTAGAAGGAAGAAGGAGAAGGAAGAAGAAGAAGGAAGAAGGAAGAAGGAAGAAGAAGGAAGAAAAAGGAAGAAGAAAGAAGAAGGAGAAGGAAGAAGAAGGAGAAGGAAGAAGAAGAAGAAGGAAAAAGAAGAAGGAAGAAGAAGAAGGAAGAAGAAGGAAGGAGTAGGAAGAAGAAGTAGGAAGTATAAGGAAGAATGAAGAACGAAGAAGGAGGAAGAAGAAGAAAAAAGAAGAAGGAAGAAGTAGGAAGAGCAAGAAGGAAGAAGGAAGTAGAAGGAAGAAGAAGCAAGAAGAAGAAGGAAGAAGAAGGAAGAAGAAGTAAGAAGAAGAAGGAAGAAGAAGAAGGAAGAAGGAAGAAGAAGGAAGAAGAAGAAGGAAGAAGAAGAAGGAAGAAGAAGGAAGAAGAAGGAAGAAGAAGGAGGAAGAAGAAGGAAGAAGAAGGAAGAAGAAGGAGGAAGAAGGAGAAGGAAAAATGAGAAAGAAGAAGGAAGAAGTAAAAGGAAGAAGAAGAAGGAAGAAGAAGAAGGAAGAAGAAGGAAGAAGAAGGAAGAAGAAGAAGGAAGAAGAAGGAAGAAGAAGGAAGAAAAAGGAGAAAGAAGGAGAAGGAAGAATGATAAAGAAGAAGGAAGAAGAAGAAAGAAGGAAGAAGAAGAAAAAAGAAGAAGGAAGAAGTAGGAAGAAGAAGTAGGAAGTATAAGGAAGAATGAAGAAGGAAGAAGGAAGAAGAAGAAGGAAGAAGAAGGAAGAAGGAAGAAAAACAAGGAAGAAGAAGGAAGAAGAAGGAAGAAGAAGGAAGAAGAAAAAGTATGTAAGAGGAAGAAAGAAGAAAAAAGAAGGAAGAAGTAAGATGGAAGAAGAAAGAAGAAGGAAGAAGAATAAGGAAGAAAGGAAGAAGAAGCAGGAAGAAGAAGAAGGAGGAAGTATAAGGAAGAATGAAGAAGGAAGAAGGAAGAAGAAGAAGGAAGAAGAACAAGGAAGAAGAAGGAAGAAGAAGAAGGAAGAAGAAGGAAGAAGAAATAAGAAGGAGAAGGAAGAAGAAAAAGGAAGTAAAAGGAAGAAAGAAGAAAAAAGAAGGAAGAAGGAAGAAGAAAGAAGAAGAAGAAGAAGGAAGAAAGGAAGAAGAATAAGCAGGAAGAAGAAGGAAGAAGAAAAAGGAGGAAGTAGAAGGAAGAAGAAGGAAGAAGAAGGAAGAAGAAGAAGGAAGAAGAAGAACAAGGAAGAAGAATGAAGAAGAAGAAGAAGGAAGAAGAAGGAAGAAGAAGAAAAAAGAAGAAGGAAGAAGTAGGAAGAAGAAGAAAAAAGAAGGAAGAAGAAGTAGGAAGTATAAGGAAGAATGAAGAAGGAAGAAGGAAGAAGAAGGAAGAAGAAGGAAGAAGGAAGAAGAACAAGGAAGAAGAAGGAAGAAGAAGAAGGAAGAAGAAGGAAGAAGAAATAAGAAGGAGAAGGAAAAAGAAGAAGGAAGAAGAAGAATTAAGAAGAAGGAATAAGAAGGAGAAGGAAGAAGAAGATGGAAGAAGAAGGAAGAAGAAGAAATAGGAAGAAGAAGGAAGAAGAAGAAAGAAGAAGAAGGAGGAAGAAGAAGGAAGAAGAAAGAAGGAAGAAGAATTTAGAAGAAGGAAGAAGAGGGAAGAAGGAAGAAGAAGCAGGAAGAAGAAGGAAGAAGAAGAAGTAGGAAGTATAAGGAAGAATGAAGAAGAAAGAAGGAAGAAGAAGAAGGAAGAAGAAGGAAGAAGGAAGAAGAACAAGGAAGAAGAAGGAAGAAGAAGAAGGAAGAAGAAGGAAGAAGAAATAAGAAGGAGAAGGAAGAAGAAAAAGGAAGTAAAAGGAAGAAAGAAGAAAAAAGAAGGAAGAAGGAAGAAGAAAGAAGAAGAAGAAGGAAGAAAGGAAGAAGAAGAAGCAGGAAGAAGAAGGAAGAAGAAGAACGAGGAAGTAGAAGGAAGAAGAAGGAAGAAGGAAGAAGAAGGAAGAAGAAGAAGGAAGAAGAAGAAGAGCAAGGAAGAAGAAGGAAGAAGAAGGAAGAAGAAGGAAGAAGAAGAAAAAAGAAGAAGGAAGAAGTAGGAAGAACAAGAAGGAAGAAGAAGCAAGTAGAAGGAAGAAGAAGCAAGACGAAGAAGGAAGAAGAAGGAAGAAGAAGTAAGAAGAAGAAGGAAGAAGAAGGAAGAAGAAGGAAGAAGAAGGAGGAAGAAGGAGAAGGAAGAATAAGAAAGAAGAAGGAAGAAGAAGAAGGAAGAAGAAGGAAGAAGAAGAAGAAGGAAGAAGGAAGAAGAAAAAAGAAGGAAGAAGTAGGAAGAAGAAGTAGGAAGTATAAGGAAGAATGAAGAAGGAAGAAGGAAGAAGGAAGAAGGAAGAAGAAGGAAGAAGAAGGAAGAAGGAAGAAGAACAAGGAAGAAGAAGGAAGAAGAAGATGGAAGAAGAAGCAAGAAGAAATAAGAAGGAGAAGGAAAAAGAAGAAGGAAGAAGATGGAAGAAGAAGGAAGAAGAAGGAATAAGAAGGAGAAGGAAGAAGAAGATGGAATAAGAAGGAAGAAGAAGAAATAGGAAGAAGAAGGAAGAAGAAGAAAGAAGAAGAAGAAGGAGGAAGAAGAAGAAGAAGAAAGAAGGAAGAAGAATTTAGACGAAGGAAGAAGAAGAAGGAAGAAGAGGGAAGAAGAAGAAGGAAGAAGAAAGGAAGAAGAAGCAGGAAGAAGAAGAAGGAAGAAGAAGAAGTAGGAAGTATAAGGAAGAATGAAGAAGGAAGAAGAAGAAGGAAGAAGAAGGAAGAAGGAAGAAGAACAAGGAAGAAGAAGAAGGAAGAAGAAGGAAGAAGAAATAAGAAGGAGAAGGAAGAAGAAAAAGGAAGTAAAAGGAAGAAAGAAGAAAAAAGAAGGAAGAAGGAAGAAGAAAGAAGAAGAAGAAGAAGAAGGAAGAAGAAGAAACAGGAAGAAGAAGGAAGAAGAAGAAGGAGGAAGTAGAAGGAAGAAGAAGGAACAAGGAAGAAGATGGAAGAAGATGGAAGAAGAAGGAAGAAGAAGAAGGAAGAAGAAGAACAAGGAAGAAGAAGGAAGAAGAAGAAGGAAGAAGAAGGAAGAAGAAGAAAAAAGAAGAAGGAAGAAGTAGGAAGAACAAGAAGGAAGAAGAAGCAAGTAGAAGGAAGAAGAAGCAAGACGAAGAAGGAAGAAGAAGGAAGAAGAAGTAAGAAGAAGAAGGAAGAAGAAGGAAGAAGAAGGAAGAAGGAGGAAGAAGGAGAAGGAAGAATAAGAAGGAAGAAGAAGAAGGAAGAAGGAAGAAGAAGGAAGAAGTAGGAAGTATAAGGAAGAATGAAGAAGGAAGAAGGAAGAAGAAGGAAGAAGAAGGAAGGAGGAAGAAGAACAAGGAAGAAGAAGGAAGAAGAAGAAGGAAGAAGAAGGAAGAAGAAATAAGAAGGAGAAGGAAAAAGAAGAAGGAAGAAGAAGAAGGAAGAAGAAGGAATAAGAAGGAGAAGGAAGAAGAAGAAGATGGAAGAAGAAGGAAGAAGAAGAAGGAAGAAGAAGGAAGAAGAAGGAAGAAGAAGAAAGAAGAAGAAGAAGGAGGAAGAAGAAGAAGGAAGTAGAAGGAAGAAGTAGGAAGAAGAAGGAAGAAGAAGTAGAAGGAAGAAGGAGAAGGAAGAAGAAGGAAGAAGGAAGAAGGAAGAAGAAGGAAGAAGAAGAAGGAAGAAAAAGGAAGAAGAAAGAAGAAGGAGAAGGAAGAAGAAGGAGAAGCAAGAAGAAGAAGAAGGAAAAAGAAGAAGGAAGAAGAAGAAGGAAGAAGAAGGAAGAAGAAGGAAGGAGTAGGAAGAAGAAGTAGGAAGTATAAGGAAGAATGAAGAAGGAAGAAGGAGGAAGAAGAAGAAGGAAGAAGAAGAAGGAAGAAGAACAAGGAAGAAGAAGGGAGAAGAAGATGAAGAAGAAGAAGAAGGAAGAAGAAGGAAGAAGAAGAAAAAAGAAGAAGGAAGAAGTAGGAAGAGCAAGAAGGAAGAAGGAAGAAGAAGCAAGAAGAAGAAGGAAGAAGAAGGAAGAAGAAGTAAGAAGAAGAAGGAGGAAGAAGAAGGAAGAAGAAGAAGGAAGAAGAAGAAGCAAGAAGAAGGAAGAAGAAGGAAGAAGAAGGAGGAAGAAGAAGGAAGAAGAAGGAAGAAGAAGGAGGAAGAAGGAGAAGGAAAAATGAGAAAGAAGAAGGAAGAAGTAAAAGGAAGAAGAAGAAGGAAGAAGAAGAAGGAAGAAGAAGGAAGAAGAAGGAAGAAGAAGAAGGAAGAAGAAGGAAGAAGAAGGAAGAAAAAGGAGAAAGAAGGAGAAGGAAGAATGATAAAGAAGAAGGAAGAAGAAGAAAGAAGGAAGAAGAAGAAAAAAGAAGAAGGAAGAAGTAGGAAGAAGAAGTAGGAAGTATAAGGAAGAATGAAGAAGGAAGAAGGAAGAAGAAGAAGGAAGAAGAAGGAAGAAGGAAGAAAAACAAGGAAGAAGAAGGAAGAAGAAGGAAGAAGAAGGAAGAAGAAAAAGTATGTAAAAGGAAGAAAGAAGAAAATAGAAGGAAGAAGGAAGATGGAAGAAGAAAGAAGAAGGAAGAAGAATAAGGAAGAAAGGAAGAAGAAGAAGCAGGAAGAAGAAGAAGGAGGAAGTATAAGGAAGAATGAAGAAGGAAGAAGGAAGAAGAAGAAGGAAGAAGAAGGAAGAAGGAAGAAGAACAAGGAAGAAGAAGGAAGAAGAAGAAGGAAGAAGAAGGAAGAAGAAATAGGAAGTAAAAGGAAGAAAGAAGAAAATAGAAGGAAGAAGGAAGAAGAAAGAAGAAGAAGAAGGAAGAAAGGAAGAAGAATAAGCAGGAAGAAGAAGGAAGAAGAAGAAGGAGGAAGTAGAAGGAAGAAGAAGGAAGAAGGAAGAAGAAGGAAGAAGAAGGAAGAAGAAGGAAGAAGAAGGAAGAAGAAGAACAAGGAAGAAGAAGGAAGAAGAAGAAGAAGGAAGAAGAAGAAAAAAGAAGAAGGAAGAAGTAGGAAGAACAAGAAGGAAGAAGAAGCAAGTAGAAGGAAGAAGAAGCAAGACGAAGAAGGAAGAAGAAGGAAGAAGAAGTAAGAAGAAGAAGGAAGAAGAAGGAAGAAGAAGGAAGAAGAAGGAGGAAGAAGGAGAAGGAAGAATAAGAAAGAAGAAGGAAGAAGAAGAAGAAGGAAGAAGAAGGAAGAAGAAGAAAAAAGAAGGAAGAAGAAGTAGGAAGTATAAGGAAGAATGAAGAAGGAAGAAGGAAGAAGAAGGAAGAAGAAGGAAGAAGGAAGAAGAACAAGGAAGAAGAAGGAAGAAGAAGAAGGAAGAAGAAGGAAGAAGAAATAAGAAGGAGAAGGAAAAAGAAGAAGGAAGAAGAAGAAGGAAGAAGAAGGAATAAGAAGGAGAAGGAAGAAGAAGATGGAAGAAGAAGGAAGAAGAAGAAATGGGAAGAAGAAGGAAGAAGAAGAAAGAAGAAGAAGGAGGAAGAAGAAGGAAGAAGAAAGAAGGAAGAAGAATTTAGAAGAAGGAAGAAGAGGGAAGAAGGAAGAAGAAGCAGGAAGAAGAAGGAAGAAGAAGAAGTAGGAAGTATAAGGAAGAATGAAGAAGGAAGAAGGAAGAAGAAGGAAGAAGAAGGAAGAAGAACAAGGAAGAAGAAGGAAGAAGAAGAAGGAAGAAGAAGGAAGAAGAAATAAGAAGGAGAAGGAAGAAGAAAAAGGAAGTAAAAGGAAGAAAGAAGAAAAAAGAAGGAAGAAGGAAGAAGAAAGAAGAAGAAGAAGGAAGAAAGGAAGAAGAAGAAGCAGGAAGAAGAAGGAAGAAGAAGAACGAGGAAGTAGAAGGAAGAAGAAGGAAGAAGGAAGAAGAAGGAAGAAGAAGAAGGAAGAAGAAGAAGAGCAAGGAAGAAGAAGGAAGAAGAAGGAAGAAGAAGGAAGAAGAAGAAAAAAGAAGAAGGAAGAAGTAGGAAGAACAAGAAGGAAGAAGAAGCAAGTAGAAGGAAGAAGAAGCAAGACGAAGAAGGAAGAAGAAGGAAGAAGAAGTAAGAAGAAGAAGGAAGAAGAAGAAGGAAGAAGAAGGAAGAAGAAGGAGGAAGAAGGAGAAGGAAGAATAAGAAAGAAGAAGGAAGAAGAAGAAGGAAGAAGAAGAAGGAAGAAGAAGGAAGAAGGAAGAAGAAAAAAGAAGGAAGAAGTAGGAAGAAGAAGTAGGAAGTATAAGGAAGAATGAAGAAGGAAGAAGGAAGAAGGAAGAAGAAGGAAGAAGAAGGAAGAAGGAAGAAGAACAAGGAAGAAGAAGGAAGAAGAAGATGGAAGAAGAAGCAAGAAGAAATAAGAAGGAGAAGGAAAAAGAAGAAGGAAGAAGATGGAAGAAGAAGGAAGAAGAAGGAATAAGAAGGAGAAGGAAGAAGAAGATGGAAGAAGAAGGAAGAAGAAGAAATAGGAAGAAGAAGGAAGAAGAAGAAAGAAGAAGAAGAAGGAGGAAGAAGAAGAAGAAAGAAGGAAGAAGAATTTAGACGAAGGAAGAAGAAGAAGGAAGAAGAGGGAAGAAGAAGAAGGAAGAAGAAAGGAAGAAGAAGCAGGAAGAAGAAGAAGGAAGAAGAAGAAGTAGGAAGTATAAGGAAGAATGAAGAAGGAAGAAGAAGAAGGAAGAAGAAGGAAGAAGAACAAGGAAGAAGAAGAAGGAAGAAGAAGGAAGAAGAAATAAGAAGGAGAAGGAAGAAGAAAAAGGAAGTAAAAGGAAGAAAGAAGAAAAAAGAAGGAAGAAGGAAGAAAAAAGAAGAAGAAGAAGAAGAAGAAGAAGAAGGAAGAAAGGAAGAAGAAGAAACAGGAAGAAGAAGGAAGAAGAAGAAGGAGGAAGTAGAAGGAAGAAGAAGGAACAAGGAAGAAGATGGAAGAAGATGGAAGAAGAAGGAAGAAGAAGAAGGAAGAAGAAGAACAAGGAAGAAGAAGGAAGAAGAAGAAGAAGGAAGAAGAAGGAAGAAGAAGAAAAAAGAAGAAGGAAGAAGTAGGAAGAACAAGAAGGAAGAAGAAGCAAGTAGAAGGAAGAAGAAGCAAGACGAAGAAGGAAGAAGAAGGAAGAAGAAGTAAGAAGAAGAAGGAAGAAGAAGGAAGAAGAAGGAAGAAGGAGGAAGAAGGAGAAGGAAGAATAAGAAGGAAGAAGAAGGAAGAAGGAAGAAGAAGGAAGAAGAAGGAAGAAGGAAGAAGAAGGAAGAAGAAGGAAGAAGAAGAAGGAAGAAGAAGGAAGAAGAAATAAGAAGGAGAAGGAAAAAGAAGAAGGAAGAAGGAAGAAGAACAAGGAAGAAGAAGGAAGAAGAAGAAGGAAGAAGAAGGAAGAAGAAATAAGAAGGAGAAGGAAAAAGAAGAAGGAAGAAGAAGAAGGAAGAAGAAGGAATAAGAAGGAGAAGGAAGAAGAAGATGTAAGAAGAAGGAAGAAGAAGAAATAGGAAGAAGGTAGAAGAAGAAAGAAGAAGAAGGAGGAAGAAGAAGGAAGAAGAAAGAAGGAAGAAGAATTTAGAAGAAGGAAGAAGAGGGAAGAAGGAAGAAGAAGCAGGAAGAAGAAGGAAGAAGAAGAAGTAGGAAGTATAAGGAAGAATGAAGAAGGAAGAAGGAAGAAGAAGAAGGAAGAAGAAGGAAGAAGGAAGAAGAACAAGGAAGAGGAAGGAAGAAGAAGAAGGAAGAAGAAATAAGAAGGAGAAGGAAGAAGAAAAAGGAAGTAAAAGGAAGAAAGAAGAAAAAAGAAGGAAGAAGGAAGAAGAAAGAAGAAGAAGAAGGAAGAAAGGAAGAAGAAGAAGCAGGAAGAAGAAGGAAGAAGAAGAACGAGGAAGTAGAAGGAAGAAGAAGGAAGAAGGAAGAAGAAGGAAGAAGAAGAAGGAAGAAGAAGAAGAGCAAGGAAGAAGAAGGAAGAAGAAGGAAGAAGAAGGAAGAAGAAGAAAAAAGAAGAAGGAAGAAGTAGGAAGAACAAGAAGGAAGAAGAAGCAAGTAGAAGGAAGAAGAAGCAAGACGAAGAAGGAAGAAGAAGGAAGAAGAAGTAAGAAGAAGAAGGAAAAAGAAGAAGGAAGAAGAAGGAAGAAGAAGGAGGAAGAAGGAGAAGGAAGAAGAAGAAAGAAGAAGGAAGAAGAAGAAGGAAGAAGAAGAAGGAAGAAGAAGGAAGAAGGAAGAAGAAAAAAGAAGGAAGAAGTAGGAAGAAGAAGTAGGAAGTATAAGGAAGAATGAAGAAGGAAGAAGGAAGAAGGAAGAAGAAGGAAGAAGAAGGAAGAAGAAGGAAGAAGGAAGAAGAACAAGGAAGAAGAAGGAAGAAGAAGATGGAAGAAGAAGCAAGAAGAAATAAGAAGGAGAAGGAAAAAGAAGAAGGAAGAAGATGGAAGAAGAAGGAAGAAGAAGGAATAAGAAGGAGAAGGAAGAAGAAGATGGAAGAAGAAGGAAGAAGAAGAAATAGGAAGAAGAAGGAAGAAGAAGAAAGAAGAAGAAGAAGGAGGAAGAAGAAGAAGAAGAAAGAAGGAAGAAGAATTTAGACGAAGGAAGAAGAAGAAGGAAGAAGAGGGAAGAAGAAGAAGGAAGAAGAAAGGAAGAAGAAGCAGGAAGAAGAAGAAGGAAGAAGAAGTAGGAAGTATAAGGAAGAATGAAGAAGGAAGAAGGAAGAAGAAGGAAGAAGAAGGAAGAAGGAAGAAGAACAAGGAAGAAGAAGAAGGAAGAAGAAATAAGAAGGAGAAGGAAGAAGAAAAAGGAAGTAAAAGGAAGAAAGAAGGAAGAAGGAAGAAGAAAGAAGAAGAAGAAGGAAGAAAGGAAGAAGAAGAAACAGGAAGAAGAAGGAAGAAGAAGTAGGAGGAAGTAGAAGGAAGAAGAAGGAACAAGGAAGAAGATGGAAGAAGATGGAAGAAGAAGGAAGAAGAAGAAGGAAGAAGAAGAACAAGGAAGAAGAAGGAAGAAAAAGAAGAAGGAAGAAGAAGGAAGAAGAAGAAAAAAGAAGAAGGAAGAAGTAGGAAGAACAAGAAGGAAGAAGAAGCAAGTAGAAGGAAGAAGAAGCAAGACGAAGAAGGAAGAAGAAGGAAGAAGAAGTAAGAAGAAGAAGGAAGAAGAAGGAAGAAGGAGGAAGAAGGAGAAGGAAGAATAAGAAGGAAGAAGAAGAAGGAAGAAGGAAGAAGAAGGAAGAAGTAGGAAGTATAAGGAAGAAGGAAGAAGGAAGAAGGAAGAAGAAGGAAGAAGAAGGAAGGAGGAAGAAGAACAAGGAAGAAGAAGGAAGAAGAAGAAGGAAGAAGAAGGAAGAAGAAATAAGAAGGAGAAGGAAAAAGAAGAAGGAAGAAGAAGAAGGAAGAAGAAGGAATAAGAAGGAGAAGGAAGAAGAAGAAGATGGAAGAAGAAGGAAGAAGAAGAAGAAGGAAGAAGGAAGAAAAAGGAAGAAGAAGAAAGAAGAAGAAGAAGGAGGAAGAAGAAGAAGGAAGAAGAAGGAAGAAGTAGGAAGAAGAAGGAAGAAGAAGTAGAAGGAAGAAGGAGAAGGAAGAAGAAGAAGGAAGAAGGAAGAAGGAAGAAGAAGGAAGAAGAAGAAGGAAGAAAAAGGAAGAAGAAAGAAGAAGGAGAAGGAAGAAGAAGGAGAAGGAAGAAGAAGAAGGAAAAAGAAGAAGGAAGAAGAAGAAGGAAGAAAAGAAGGAAGAAGGAAGAAGGAAGAAGAAAAAGGAAGAAGAAGAACAAGCAAGAAGGAAGAAGAAGATGAAAGAAGAAGAAGGAAGAAGAAGGATGAAGAAGGAGGAAGAAGGAAGAAGGTAGAAGAAGATGAAGGAAGAAGAAGATGGAAGAAGAAAGAAGAAGCAAGAAGAAGGAAGAAGAAGGAAGAAGAAGAAGAAGGAAGAAGGAGGAAGTAGAAGGAAGATGGAGGAAGAAGGAAGAAGAAGGAAGAAGAAGGAAGAAGAAGAAGGAAGAAGAACAAGGAAGAAGAACAAGGAAGAAGAAGGAAGAAGAAGATGAAGAAGAAGAAGAAGGAGGAAGAAGAAGAAGGAAGAAGAAAGAAGGAAGAAGAATTTAGACGAAGGAAGAAGAAGAAGGAAGAAGAGGGAAGAAGACGAAGGAAGAAGAAAGGAAGAAGAAGCAGGAAGAAGAAGAAGGAAGAAGAAGAAGTAGGAAGTATAAGGAAGAATGAAGAAGGAAGAAGGAAGAAGAAGAAGGAAGAAGAAGGAAGAAGGAAGAAGAACAAGGAAGAAGAAGGAAGAAGAAGGAAGAAGAAGGAAGAAGAAATAAGAAGGAGAAGGAAGAAGTAAAAGTAAGTAAAAGGAAGGAAGAAGGAAGAAGAAAGAAGAAGGAGAAGAAGAAGAAGGAAGAAAGGAAGAATAAGAAGCAGGAAGAAGAAGGAAGAAGAAGAAGGAGGAAGTAGAAGGAAGAAGAAGGAAGAAGGAAGAAGAAGGAAGAAGAAGGAAGAAGAAGGAAGAAGAAGAAGGAAGAAGAAGAAAAACAAGGAAGAAGAAGGAAGAAGAAGAAGAAGAAGGAAGAAGAAGGAAGAAGAAGGAAGAAGAAGAAAAAAGAAGAAGGAAGAAGAAGGAAGAAGAAGTAAGAAGAAGAAGGAAGAAGAATGAAGAAGAAGGAAGAAGAAGGAGGAAGAAGGAGAATGAAGAACAAGAAGGAAGAAGAAGCAAGTAGAAGGAAGAAGAAGCAAGATGAAGAAGGAAGAAGAAGGAAGAAGAAGGAAGAAGAAGAAGGAAGAAGAAGGAAGAAGAAGGAAGAAGAAGGAGGAAGAAGGAGAAGGAAGAGTAAGAAGGAAGAAGAAGGAAGAAGAAGGAAGAAGAAGAAAAAAGAAGGAAGAAGTAGGAAGAAGAAGTAGGAAGTATAAGGAAGAATGAAGAAGGAAGAAGGAAGAAGAAGGAAGAAGAAGGAAGAAGGAAGAAGAACAAGGAAAAAGAAGGAAGAAGAAGAAGGAAGAAGAAGGAAGAAGAAATAAGAAGGAGAAGGAAAAAGAAGAAGGAAGAAGAAGAAGGAAGAAGAAGGAAGAAGAAGGAGAAGGAAGAAGAAGAAGATGGAAGAAG
Organism: Dendrobates tinctorius; assembly: GCF_039654945.1. Taxonomy (NCBI): domain Eukaryota; kingdom Metazoa; phylum Chordata; class Amphibia; order Anura; family Dendrobatidae; genus Dendrobates; species Dendrobates tinctorius. The sequence continues at coordinate 8,810,960 of NW_027361971.1, read as the reverse complement.
AAGAAGAAGAAGGAAGAAGAAGGAAGAAGAAGAAAGAAGAGGAAGAAGAAGAAGGAAGAAGAAGGATGAAGTAGGAAGAAGAAGGAAGAAGAAGTAGAAGGAAGAAGGAGAAGGAAGAAGAAGAAGGAAGAAGAAGGAAGAAGAAGGAAGAAGAAGAAGAAGAAGAAGAAGAAGAAGAAGGAAGAAGATGGAAAAAGAAGAAGAAGAAGAAGAAGGAAGAAAGAAGGAGGAAGAAGGAAGAAGTAGAAGGAAGAAGAAAGGAAGAAGAAGCAGGATGAAGAAGAAGGAAGAAGAAGAAGTAGGAAGTATAAGGAAGAATGAAGAAGGAAGAAGGAAGAAGAAGAAGGAAGAAAGAAGAAGAACAAGGAAGAAGAAGGAAGAAGAAGAAGGAGGAAGAAGAAATAAGAAGGAGAAGGAAGAAGAAAATGGAAGTAAAAGGAAGAAAGAAGAAAAAAGAAGGAAGAAGGAAGAAGAAAGAAGAAGAAGGAGGAAGAAAGGAAGAAGAAGAAGCAGGAAGAAGAAGAAGAAGGAACTAGAAGGAAGAAGGAAGAAGAAGGAAGAAGAAGAAGAAGGAAGAAGAAGAAGAAGAACAAGGAAGAAGAAGGAAGAAGAAGAAGGAAGAAGAAGGAAGAAGAAGGAAGAAGAAGAAAAAAGAAGAAGGAAGAAGTAGGAAGAACAAGACGGAAGAAGAAGCAAGTAGAAGGAAGAAGAAGCAAGACGAAGAAGGAAGAAGAAGTAAGAAGAAGAAGTAAGAAGAAGAAGGAAGCAGAAGGAAGAAGAAGGAAGAAGAAGGAAGAAGAAGGAGGAAGAAGGAGAAGGAAGAATAAGAAAGAAGAAGGAAGAAGAAGAGGAAGAAGAAGGAAGAAGAAATAAGAAGGAGAAGGAAAAACAAGAAGGAAGAAGATGGAAGAAGAAGAAGGAAGAAGAAGGAATAAGAAGGCGAAGGAAGAAGAAGAAGATGGAAGAAGAAGGAAGAAGAAGAAATAGGAAGAAGAAGGAAGAAGAAAGAAGAAGAAGAAGGAGGAAGAAGAAGGAAGAAGAAAGAAGGAAGAAGAATTAAGACGAAGGAAGAAGAAGAAGGAAGAAGACGGATGAAGACGAAGGAAGAAGAAAGGAAGAAGAAGCAGGAAGAAGAAGAAGGAAGAAGAAGAAGTAGGAAGTATAAGGAAGAATGAAGAAGGACGAAGGAAGAAGAAAAAGGAAGAAGAAGGAAGAAGGAAGAAGAACAAGGAAGAAGAAGAAGGAAGAAGAAGGAAGAAGAAATAAGAAGGAGAAGGAAGAATAAAAAGGAAGTAAAAGGAAGAAAGAAGAAAAAAGAAGGAAGAAGGAAGAAGGAAGAAGAAAGAAGGAAGAAGGAAGAAGAAAGAAGAAGAAGAAGAAGGAAGAAAGGAAGAAGAAGAAGCAGGAAGAAGATGGAAGAAGAAGAAGGAGGAAGTAGAAGGAAGAAGAAGGAAGAAGGAAGAAGAAGGAAGAAGAAGAAGGAAGAAGAAGAAGAAGAACAAGGAGGAAGAAGGAAGAAGAAGAAGGAAGAAGAAGGAAGAAGAAGAAAAAAGAAGGAAGAAGTAGGAAGAACAAGAAGGAAGAAGAAGCAAGTAGAAGGAAGAAGAAGCAAGACGAAGAAGGAAGAAGAAGGAAGAAGAAGTAAGAAGAAGAAGGAAGAAGAAGGAAGAAGGAGGAAGAAGGAGAAGGAAGAATAAGAAGGAAGAAGAAGGAAGAAGTAGGAAGTATAACGAAGAATGAAGAAGGAAGAAGAAGGAAGAAGAAGGAAGGAGGAAGAAGAACAAGGAAGAAGAAGGAAGAAGAAGAAGGAAGAAGAAGGAAGAAGAAATAAGAAGAAGGAAGAAGAAGAAGGAAGAAGAAGGAAAAAGAAGGAGAAGGAAGAAGAAGAAGATGGAAGAAGAAGGAAGAAGAAGAAGAAGGAAGAAGAAGGAAGAAGAAGGAAGAAGAAGGAAGAAGAAGAAAGAAGAAGAAGGAGGAAGAAGAAGAAGGAAGAAGAAGGAAGAAGTAGGAAGAAGAAGGAAGAAGAAGTAGAAGGAAGAAGGAGAAGGAAGACGAAGAAGGAAGAAGGAAGAAGGAAGAAGAAGGAAGAAGAAGAAGGAAGAAAAAGGAAGAAGAAAGAAGAAGGAGAAGGAAGAAGAAGGAGAAGGAAGAAGAAGAAGGAAAAAGAAGAAGGAAGAAGAAGAAGGAAGAAAAGAAGGAAGAAGGAAGAAGAAGGAAGAAGAAAAAGGAAGAAGAAGAACAAGCAAGAAGGAAGAAGAAGAAGAAGATGAAAGAAGAAGAAGGAAGAAGAAGGATGAAGAAGGAAGAAGAAGGAAGAAGGTAGAAGAAGAAGAAGGAAGAAGAAGATGGAAGAAGAAAGAAGAAGCAAGAACAAGGAAGAAGAAGGAAGAAGAAGAAGAAGAAGGAAGAAGAAGGAAGAAGGAGGAAGTAGAAGGAAGATGGAGGAAGAAGGAAGAAGAAGGAAGAAGAAGAAGGAAGAAGAACAAGGAAGAAGAACAAGGAAGAAGAAGGAAGAAGAAGATGAAGAAGAAGAAGAAGGAGGAAGAAGAAGAAGGAAGAAGAAAGAAGGAAGAAGAATTTAGACGAAGGAAGAAGAAGAAGGAAGAAGAGGGAAGAAGACGAAGGAAGAAGAAGCAGGAAGAAGAAGCAGGAAGAAGAAGAAGGAAGAAGAAGAAGTAGGAAGTATAAGGAAGAATGAAGAAGGAAGAAGGAAGAAGAAGGAAGAAGGAAGAAGAACAAGGAAGAAGAAGAAGGAAGAAGAAGGAAGAAGAAATAAGAAGGAGAAGGAAGAAGTAAAAGGAAGAAAGAAGAAAAAAGAAGGAAGAAGGAAGAAGAAAGAAGAAGAAGAAGAAGAAGGAAGAAAGGAAGAAGAAGAAGCAGGAAGAAGAAGGAAGAAGAAGAAGGTGGAAGTAGAAGGAAGAAGAAGGAAGAAGGAAGAAGGAAGAAGAAGGAAGAAGAAGGAAGAAGAAGAAGGAAGAAGAAGAAAAACAAGGAAGAAGAAGGAAGAAGAAGAAGAAGGAAGAAGAAGGAAGAAGAAGGAAGAAGGAAGAAGAACAAGGAAGAAGAAGGAAGAAGAAGAAGGAAGAAGAAGGAAGAAGAAATAAGAAGGAGAAGGAAAAAGAAGAAGGAAGAAGAAGAAGGAAGAAGAAGGAAGAAGAAGGAGAAGGAAGAAGAAGAAGATGGAAGAAGAAGAAGAAGAAGGAAGAAGAAGGAAGAAGAAGAAAGAAGAAGAAGAAGGAGGAAGAAGAAGAAGGAAGAAGAAGGATGAAGTAGGAAGAAGAAGGAAGAAGAAGTAGAAGGAAGAAGGAGAAGGAAGAAGAAGAAGGAAGAAGAAGGAAGAAGAAGGAAGAAGAAGAAGAAGAAGGAAGAAGAAGGAAAAAGAAGAAGAAGAAGAAGAAGGAAGAAAGAAGGAGGAAGAAGGAAGAAGTAGAAGGAAGAAGAAAGGAAGAAGAAGCAGGATGAAGAAGAAGGAAGAAGAAGAAGTAGGAAGTATAAGGAAGAATGAAGAAGGAAGAAGGAAGAAGAAGAAGGAAGAAGAAGGAAGAAAGAAGAAGAACAAGGAAGAAGAAGGAAGAAGAAGAAGGAGGAAGAAGAAATAAGAAGGAGAAGGAAGAAGAAAAAGGAAGTAAAAGGAAGAAAGAAGAAAAAAGAAGGAAGAAGGAAGAAGAAAGAAGAAGAAGGAGGAAGAAAGGAAGAAGAAGAAGCAGGAAGAAGAAGAAGAAGGAACTAGAAGGAAGAAGGAAGAAGAAGGAAGAAGAAGGAAGAAGAAGAAGAAGGAAGAAGAAGAAGAAGAACAAGGAAGAAGAAGGAAGAAGAAGAAGGAAGAAGAAGGAAGAAGAAGGAAGAAGAAGAAAAAAGAAGAAGGAAGAAGTAGGAAGAACAAGACGGAAGAAGAAGCAAGTAGAAGGAAGAAGAAGCAAGACGAAGAAGGAAGAAGAAGGAAGAAGAAGTAAGAAGAAGAAGTAAGAAGAAGAAGGAAGCAGAAGGAAGAAGAAGGAAGAAGAAGGAAGAAGAAGGAGGAAGAAGGAGAAGGAAGAATAAGAAAGAAGAAGGAAGAAGAAGGAAGAAGAAGGAAGAAGAAATAAGAAGGAGAAGGAAAAACAAGAAGGAAGAAGATGGAAGAAGAAGAAGGAAGAAGAAGGAATAAGAAGGCGAAGGAAGAAGAAGAAGATGGAAGAAGAAGGAAGAAGAAGAAATAGGAAGAAGAAGGAAGAAGAAAGAAGAAGAAGAAGGAGGAAGAAGAAGGAAGAAGAAAGAAGGAAGAAGAATTTAGACGAAGGAAGAAGAAGAAGGAAGAAGACGGATGAAGACGAAGGAAGAAGAAAGGAAGAAGAAGCAGGAAGAAGAAGAAGTAAGAAGAAGAAGTAGGAAGTATAAGGAAGAATGAAGAAGGACGAAGGAAGAAGAAAAAGGAAGAAGAAGGAAGAAGGAAGAAGAACAAGGAAGAAGAAGAAGGAAGAAGAAGGAAGAAGAAATAAGAAGGAGAAGGAAGAATAAAAAGGAAGTAAAAGGAAGAAAGAAGAAAAAAGAAGGAAGAAGGAAGAAGGAAGAAGAAAGAAGGAAGAAGGAAGAAGAAAGAAGAAGAAGAAGAAGGAAGAAAGGAAGAAGAAGAAGCAGGAAGAAGATGGAAGAAGAAGAAGGAGGAAGTAGAAGGAAGAAGAAGGAAGAAGGAAGAAGAAGGAAGAAGAAGAAATAGGAAGAAGAAGGAAGAAGAAAGAAGAAGAAGAAGGAGGAAGAAGAAGGAAGAAGAAAGAAGGAAGAAGAATTTAGACGAAGGAAGAAGAAGAAGGAAGAAGACGGATGAAGACGAAGGAAGAAGAAAGGAAGAAGAAGCAGGAAGAAGAAGAAGGAAGAAGAAGAAGTAGGAAGTATAAGGAAGAATGAAGAAGGACGAAGGAAGAAGAAAAAGGAAGAAGAAGGAAGAAGGAAGAAGAACAAGGAAGAAGAAGAAGGAAGAAGAAGGAAGAAGAAATAAGAAGGAGAAGGAAGAAGAAAAAGGAAGTAAAAGGAAGTAAGAAGAAAAAAGAAGGAAGAAGGAAGAAGGAAGAAGAAAGAAGGAAGAAGGAAGAAGAAAGAAGAAGAAGAAGAAGGAAGAAAGGAAGAAGAAGAAGCAGGAAGAAGATGGAAGAAGAAGAAGGAGGAAGTAGAAGGAAGAAGAAGGAAGAAGGAAGAAGAAGGAAGAAGAAGAAGGAAGAAGAAGAAGAAGAACAAGGAGGAAGAAGGAAGAAGAAGAAGGAAGAAGAAGGAAGAAGAAGAAAAAAGAAGGAAGAAGTAGGAAGAACAAGAAGGAAGAAGAAGCAAGTAGAAGGAAGAAGAAGCAAGACGAAGAAGGAAGAAGAAGGAAGAAGAAGTAAGAAGAAGAAGGAAGAAGGAGGAAGAAGGAGAAGGAAGAATAAGAAGGAAGAAGAAGAAGGAAGAAGTAGGAAGTATAACGAAGAATGAAGAAGGAAGAAGAAGGAAGGAGGAAGAAGAACAAGGAAGAAGAAGGAAGAAGAAGAAGGAAGAAGAAGGAAGAAGAAATAAGAAGGAGAAGGAAAAAGAAGAAGGAAGAAGAAGAAGGAAGAAGAAGGAATAAGAAGGAGAAGGAAGAAGAAGAAGATGGAAGAAGAAGGAAGAAGAAGAAGGAAGAAGAAGGAAGAAGAAGGAAGAAGAAGAAAGAAGAAGAAGGAGGAAGAAGAAGAAGGAAGAAGAAGGAAGAAGTAGGAAGAAGAAGGAAGAAGAAGTAGAAGGAAGAAGGAGAAGGAAGACGAAGAAGGAAGAAGGAAGAAGAAGGAAGAAGAAGAAGGAAGAAAAAGGAAGAAGAAAGAAGAAGGAGAAGGAAGAAGAAGGAGAAGGAAGAAGAAGAAGGAAAAAGAAGAAGGAAGAAGAAGAAGGAAGAAAAGAAGGAAGAAGGAAGAAGAAGGAAGAAGAAAAAGGAAGAAGAAGAACAAGCAAGAAGGAAGAAGAAGAAGATGAAAGAAGAAGAAGGAAGAAGAAGGATGAAGAAGGAAGAAGAAGGAAGAAGGTAGAAGAAGAAGAAGGAAGAAGAAGATGGAAGAAGAAAGAAGAAGCAAGAACAAAGAAGAAGAAGGAAGAAGAAGAAGAAGGAAGAAGAAGGAAGAAGGAGGAAGTAGAAGGAAGATGGAGGAAGAAGGAAGAAGAAGGAAGAAGAAGAAGGAAGAAGAACAAGGAAGAAGAACAAGGAAGAAGAAGGAAGAAGAAGATGAAGAAGAAGAAGAAGGAGGAAGAAGAAGAAGGAAGAAGAAAGAAGGAAGAAGAATTTAGACGAAGGAAGAAGAAGAAGGAAGAAGAGGGAAGAAGACGAAGGAAGAAGAAGCAGGAAGAAGAAGCAGGAAGAAGAAGAAGGAAGAAGAAGAAGTAGGAAGTATAAGGAAGAATGAAGAAGGAAGAAGGAAGAAGAAGGAAGAAGGAAGAAGAACAAGGAAGAAGAAGAAGGAAGAAGAAGGAAGAAGAAATAAGAAGGAGAAGGAAGAAGTAAAAGGAAGAAAGAAGAAAAAAGAAGGAAGAAGGAAGAAGAAAGAAGAAGAAGAAGAAGAAGGAAGAAAGGAAGAAGAAAAGCAGGAAGAAGAAGGAAGAAGAAGAAGGAGGAAGTAGAAGGAAGAAGAAGGAAGAAGGAAGAAGGAAGAAGAAGGAAGAAGAAGGAAGAAGAAGAAGGAAGAAGAAGAAAAACAAGGAAGAAGAAGGAAGAAGAAGAAGAAGAAGAAGAAGAAGGAAGAAGAAGGAAGAAGAAGGAAGAAGAAGAAAAAAGAAGAAGGAAGAAGAAGGAAGAAGAAGTAAGAAGAAGAAGGAAGAAGAAGGAAGAAGAAGGAAGAAGAAGGAGGAAGAAGGAGAATGAAGAACAAGAAGGAAGAAGAAGCAAGTAGAAGGAAGAAGAAGCAAGACGAAGAAGGAAGAAGAAGGAAGAAGAAGTAAGAAGAAGAAGGAAGAAGAAGGAAGAAGAAGGAAGAAGAAGAAGGAAGAAGAAGGAAGAAGAAGGAAGAAGAAGGAAGAAGAAGAAGGAAGAAGAAGGAAGAAGAAGGAAGAAGAAGGAGGAAGAAGGAGAAGGAAGAATAAGAAGGAAGAAGAAGGAAGAAGAAGGAAGAAGAAGAAAAAAGAAGGAAGAAGTAGGAAGAAGAAGTAGGAAGTATAAGGAAGAATGAAGAAGGAAGAAGGAAGAAGAAGGAAGAAGAAGGAAGAAGGAAGAAGAACAAGGAAGAAGAAGGAAGAAGATGAAGGAAGAAGGAAGAAGAAATAAGAAGGAGAAGGAAAAAGAAGAAGGAAGAAGAAGGAAGAAGAAGAAGGAAGAAGAAGGAATAAGAAGGAGAAGGAAGAAGAAGAAGATGGAAGAAGAAGGAAGAAGAAGAAGAAGGAAGAAGAAGAAAGAAGAAGAAGAAAAAGGAAGAAGAAGAAGGAAGAAGGATGAAGTAGGAAGAAGAAGGAAGAAGAAGTAGAAGGAAGAAGGAGAAGGAAGAAGAAGAAGGAAGAAGAAGGAAGAAGAAGAAGGAAGAAAAAGGAAGAAGTAAGAAGAAGGAGAAGGAAGAAGAAGGAGAAGGAAGAAGAAGAAGAAGAAGGAAAAAGAAGAAGGAAGAAGAAGAAGGAAGAAAAGAAGGAAGAAGGAAGAAGAAGGAAGAAGAAAAAGGAAGAAGAAGAACAAGCAAGAAGGAAGAAGAAGAAGATGGAAGAAGAAGAAGGAAGAAGAAGGATGAAGAAGGAAGAAGAAGAAGGAAGAAGGTAGAAGAAGAAGATGGAAGAAGGAATAAGAAGCAAGAAGAAGGAAGAAGAAGAAGCAGGAAGAAGAAGGAAGAAGGAGGAAGTAGAAGGTAGATGGAGGAAGAAGGAAGAAGAAGAAGGAAGAAGAAGAAGGAAGAAGAACAAGGAAGAAGAACAAGGAAGAAGAAGGAAGAAGAAGATGAAGAAGAAGAAGAAGAAGAAGGAAGAAGAAGAAAAAAGAAGAAGGAAGAAGTAGGAAGAGCAAGAAGGAAGAGGAAGTAGAAGGAAGAAGAAGCAAGAAGAAGAAGGAAGAAGAAGGAAGAAGAAGGAAGAAGAAGAAGGAAGAAGGAAGAAGAAGGAAGAAGAAGGAGGAAGAAGTAGAAGGAAAAATGAGAAAGAAGAAGGAAGAAGTAAAAGGAAGAAGAAGAAGGAAGAAGAAGAAGGAAGAAGAAGGAAGAAGAAGGAAGAAGAAGGAGGAAGAAGGAGAAGGAAGAATGAGAAAGAAGAAGGAAGAAGTAGAAGGAAGAAGAAGAAGGAAGAAGAAGGAAGAAGAAGAAAAAAGAAGAAGGAAGAAGTAGGAAGAAGAAGTAGGAAGTATAAGGAAGAATGAAGAAGGAAGAAGGAAGAAGAAGAAGGAAGAAGAAGGAAGAAGGAAGAAAAACAAGGAAGAAGAAGGAAGAAGAAGGAAGAAGAAAAAGGATGTAAAAGGAAGAAAGAAGAAAAAAGAAGGAAGAAGGAAGAAGGAAGAAGAAGAAGGAAGAAGAAGAAGGAAGAAAGGAAGAAGAAGAAGCAGGAAGAAGAAGAAGGAGGAAGTAGAAGGAAGAAGAAGGAAGAATGAAGAAGGAAGAAGAAGAAGGAAGAAGAAGGAAGAAGGAAGAAGAACAAGGAAGAAGGAAGAAGAAGAAGGAAGAAGAAGGAAGAAGGAAGAAGAACAAGGAAGAAGGAAGAAGGATGAAGAAGGAAGAAGAAGGAAGAAGAAGAAGGAATAAGAAGAAGAACAAGGAAGAAGAAGAAGAAGAAGAAGGAAGAATAAGGAAGAAGAAGAAGAAGGAAGAAGAAGAAAAAAGAAGAAGGAAGAAGTAGGAAGAACAAGAAGGAAGAAGAAGGAAGTAGAAGGAAGAAGAAGCAAGTAGAAGAAGGAAGAAGAAGTAAGAAGAAGAAGGAAGAAGAAGAAGGAAGAAGGAAGAAGAAGGAAGAAGAAGGAAGAAGAAGGAGGAAGAAGGAGAAGGAAGAATAAGAAAGAAAAAGGAAGAAGAAGAAGGAAGAAGAAGAAGGAAGAAGAAGGAAGAAGAAGAAAGAAGAAGGAATAAGAAGAAGGAAGAAGAAGAAGGAAGAAGAAGGAGAAGGAAGAAGGAGAAGGAAGAAGAAGGAAGATAAAGAAGAAGGAAGAAGGAGAAGGTAGAAAAAGAAGGAAGAAGAAGAAGGAAGAAGAAGGAAGAATAAGGAAGAAGAAGAAGGAAGAAGGAAGAAGAAGAAGGAAGAAGTAGAAAGAAGAAGGAGAAGGAAGAAGAAGGAGAAGGAAGAAGAAGAAGAAGATAGAAGAAGTAGGAAGAAGAAGAAGGAAGAAGAAGACGAAGAAGATGAAGAAGGAAGAAGAAGGAGGAAGATGAAGGAAAAATAAGAAGGAAGAAGAGGGAAGAAGAAGAAGATGGAAGAAGAAGAAGGAAGAAGAAGGAGAGAAGAAGGAAGAAGAAGAAAGAAGAAGGAAGAAAAGAAGAAAGAAGAAAGAAGAAGAAAAATGAAGAAGAAGAAGAACAAGGAAGAAGGAAGAAGAAGAATATGGAAGAAGAAGAAGGAAGAAGAAGGATGAAGAAGGAAGAAGAAGAAGGAAGAAGGTAGAAGAAGGAAGAAGAAGAAGGAAGAAGGAAGAAGAAGCAAGAAGAAGGAAGAAGAAGGAAGAAGAATAAGAAGAAGGAAGAAGAAGGAAGAAGAAGGAAGAAGGAGAAGAAGAAGGAAGAAAACAGAAGAAAGAAGAAGAAGGAAGAAGAAGAAAGAAGGAAGAAGAAGGAAGAAGAAGGAAGAAGAAGAAGAAGGAAGAAGAAGAAAAAGGAAGAAGGAAGTAGAAGAAGGAAGAAGAAGGAAGAAGAAAGAAGGAAGAAGAAGGAAGACGAAGGAAGAAGAAGAAGGAAGAAGAGGGAAGAAGAAGAAGGAAGAAGAAAGGAAGAAGAAGAAGCAAGAAGAAGTAGAAGAAGAAGGAAGAAGACAGAAGAAGGAAGAAGAAAGAAGAAGAAGGTAGAAGGAAGAAGAAGGAAGAAGAAGAAAGAAGGAAGAAGAAGAAGGAAGAAGAAGAAGGAAGAAGAAAAAGGAGGAAGAAGGAAGACGAAGGAAGAAGAAGAAGGAAGAAGAGGGAAGAAGAAGAAGGAAGAAGAAAGGAAGAAGAAGCAGGAAGAAGAAGTAGGAAGATGAAGAAGTAGGAAGTATAAGGAAGAATGAAGAAGGAAGAAGAAGAAGGAAGAAGGAAGAAGAAGGAAGAAGGAAGAAGAACAAGGAAGAAGAAGGAAGAAGAAGAAGGAATAAGAAGGAAGAAGAAATAAGAAGGAGAAGGAAGAAGAAAAAGGAAGTAAAAGGAAGAAAGAAGAAAAAAGAAGGAAGAAGGAAGAAGAAAGAAGAAGAAGAAGGAAGAAGAAGAAGAACAAGGAAGAAGAAGGAAGAAGAAGAAGAAGAAGAAGAAGAATGAAGAAGAAGGAAGAAGAAGAAAAAAGAAGAAGGAAGAAGTAGGAAGAACAAGAAGGAAGAAGAAGCAAGTAGAAGGAAGAAGAAGCAAGACGAAGAAGGAAGAAGAAGGAAGAAGAAGTAAGAAGAAGAAGGAAGAAGAAGAAGAAGGAAGAAGAAGGAAGTAGAAGGAAGAAGAAGAAAGAAGAAGGAGGAAGAAGGAGAAGGAAGAATAAGAAAGAAGAAGGAAGAAGAAGAAGGAAGAAGAAGAAAAAAGAAGGAAGAAGTAGTTAGAAGAAGTAGGAAGTATAAGGAAGAATGAAGAAGGAAGAAGGAAGAAGGAAGAAGAAGGAAGAAGGAAGAAGAACAAGGAAGAAGAAGGAAGAAGAAGGAAGAAGAAATAAGAAGGAGAAGGAAAAATAAGGAAGAAGAAGGATGAAGAAGGAATAAGAAGGAGAAGGAAGAAGAAGAAGATGGAAGAAGAAGGAAGAAGAAGAAGGAAGAAGAAGAAAGAAGAAGAAGAAGGAGGAGGAAGAAGAAGAAGAAATCTAACCTTGACGTCTGAGTCTTCACAGGTCTTCCGCCTCTAGTTATCCAAAATTCTAAAATAGCATGGTCGCTACCTCCTAGGGTCCCAGCCACTTTTACCTCCTCAACCATTTCCTCCCTGTTTATAAGGATTAGATCCAAGGTAGCAGTTCCCCTTGTTTTCTCCCTTACCTTTTGGAAGATAAAGTTGTCAGCAAGAGAGGATAAGAATTTCCTTGACCTGTTAGTTTTGCCTGAGAGAGATTCCCAACAAATGTCTGGATAGTTGAAATCTCCCATGACAACTATGTCATATTTTTTGGAGAACTTGGCCATTTGATGCATAAAGAGTTCATCCATATCTTCAGCTTGCACAGGCGGCCTGTAGTAAATACCTACAATGGTGTCCTTTCCATTGTTCTGTCCTTGTATTCTTACCCAAACAGTTTCCACAGAACTCCCAGTCTCTGAAGCTTCAATCTCTGTGCAGATATACGCGTTTCTAACATACAATGCGACACCCCCTCCTCGTTTATCAAGTCTGTTTCTTGCAAATAAGTTGTATCCTTCTAGTCTTGTATTCCAATCATGTGTATTGTCCCACCAAGTTTCAGTGATTCCAATGACATCATATTTCTTTTCCTGTGTTAGTAGTTCCAATTCTCCTTGTTTGTTGCCCATGCTTTGTGCATTAGTATAGAAACATTTTAGTTTGTGATTGGTTTCTCTTTCTCCAATATTTTTATTAATTAGATTCTTTCGTCTTTGTTCTTCCTTTCCACTTCTAATAGCAGAGTTCTCAATAGCATTTGTCAGGTGTATGGCTTTTTCTGGTCTTTTGCTTCCCTTCCCATGTTGTTCTAGTTTAAAGCTCTCCTTACAAGTGTAGCAAGGCGACTTCCAAATACATGCTTTCCAGTCTTCGTAAGGTGCACCCCATCTCTAGCAAGTAGTCCATCGTATAAGTAGTTCACTCCGTGATACAGAAATCCAAATCGTTGCTGACGGCACCATCGACGTAGCCAGTTGTTCACCTGCAGAATCTTATTCCACCTCCTTGTTCCATGGCCATCCACTGGGAGGATGGAAGAGAAGACCACCTGCGCTCCCAGTTCTTTCACTTTCTTGCCTAAGTCTTCAAAGTCTCTGCAGATGGTTTCCAGGTCGTTTCTTGCAGTGTCATTTGTCCCCACATGTAGTAGCAGGAATGGGTAGTCATCTGTAGGTCTGAAGAGTCCTGATATCCTGTCAGACACATCTTTAATTTTTGCACCTGGAAGACAACACATTTCTCTTGAAGACAACACATTTCAACATGTATGTCAATACCTGGATAAGAATGAAGTGATTAAACAGAGTCAGCATGGGTTTGTAACTAATAAGTCATGTCAGACTAACTTAATTTCCTTCTATGACGGTATCACTGATTGGGTGGATCAAGGAAATGCTGTAGATATAGTATATCTTGACTTCAGCAAAGCATTTGACAAAGTCTCTCATACAATCCTTATTGAAAAAATGATTAAGTATGGAATGGACAAGGTAACTGTTAGGTGGATTCATAACTGGCTTAGTGATCGGACCCAAAGAGTGGTCGTAAATGGCTGCACATCCAGTTGGAAGAATGTCTCAAGTGGGGTACCACAGGGCTCTGTCCTGGGCCCTGTATTGTTCAACATCTTTATCAACGATTTAGATGAAGGAATTGAGGGTAAACTGATTAAATTTGCTGATGACACAAAGCTAGGAGGGATAGCTAATACTAGAGAAGAGAGAGAGGATTCAAAAAGATTTAAATAAACTGGAGAAGTGGGCAGCAACTAACAGAATGGTTTTTAACAGGGAGAAATGCAAAGTACTACATCTGGGCAATAAAAATGGAAAAAGCATATATAGAATGGGAGGAATAGGGCTAAGTGACAGCACATGTGAAAAAGACTTGGGTATACTAATAGATCACAGACTGAATATGAGTCAACAGTGTGATGCAGCAGCAAAAAAGGCAAATGCAATTCTAGGATGTATTAACAGAAGCATACAGTCTAGATCACGTGAAGTCATTATTTCCCTCTACTCCTCTTTGGTCAGACCTCATCTGGAATATTGTGTCCAATTTTGGGCACCACATTTTAAAAAAGACATCAACAAACTGGAGCAAGTTCAGAAAAGAGCGACCAGAATGGTGACCGGTCTGCAAACCCTGTCTTATGAGGAAAGGTTGCAGGATTTGGGAATGTTTAGTTTGCAAAAGAGAAGACTGAGAGGAGACTTAATAGCTGTCTACAAATATCTAAAGGGCTGTCACATTGTAGAAGGATCAACTTTATTCTCATTTGCACAAGGAAAGACTAGAAGCAATGGGATGAAACTGAATGGGAGGAGACACAGATTAGATATTAGAAAAAACTTTTTGACAGTTAGAGTGATCAATGAGTGGAACAGGCTGCCATGAGAAGTGGTGAGTTCTCCTTCAATGGAAGTCTTCAAACAGAGGCTGGACAGACATCTGACTGGGATGATTTAGCGAATCCTGCTTTGAGCAGGGGGTTGGACCAGATGGCCCAGGAGGTCCCTTCCAACTCTACAATTCTATGATTCTAAGAAGGAAGAAGAAAGAAGGAAGAAGAAGGAAGACGAAGGAAGAAGAAGAAGGAAGAAGAGGGAAGAAGAAGAAGGAAGAAGAAAGGAAGAAGAAGCAGGAAGAAGAAGAAGGAAGAAGAAGTAGGAAGTATAAGGAAGAATGAAGAAGGAAGAAGGAAGAAGAAGAAGGAAGAAGAAGGAAGAAGAACAAGGAAGAAGAAGGAAGAAGAAGAAGGAAGAAGAAGGAAGAAGAAATAAGAAGGAGAAGGAAAAAGAAGAAGGAAGAAGAAGGAGGAAGAAGAAGGAAGAAGAAGGAATAAGAAGGAGAAGGAAGAAGAAGAAGATGGAAGAAGAAGGAAGAAGAAGAAGAAGGAAGAAGAAGGAAGAAGAAGAAAGAAGAAGAAGAAGGAGGAAGAAGAAGAAGGAAGAAGAAAGAAGGAAGAAGAATTTAGACGAAGGAAGAAGAAGTAGGAAGTATAAGGAAGAATGAAGAAGGAAGAAGGAAGAAGAAGAAGGAAGAAGAAGAAGGAGGAAGTAGAAGGAAGAAGAAGGAAGAAGGAAGAAGAAGGAAGAAGAAGAAGGAAGAAGAAGAAGAACAAGGAAGAAGAAGGAAGAAGAAGAAGAAAAAGAAGGAAGAAGAAGGAAGAAGGAAGAAGAAGAAAAAAGAAGAAGAAGGAAGAAGTAGGAAGAACAAGAAGGAAGAAGTAGCAAGTAGAAGGAAGAAGAAGTAAGAAGAAGAAGGAAGAAGAAGGAAGAAGAAGGAAGAAGAAGGAAGAAGAAAGAGGAAGAAGGAGAAGGAAGAATAAGAAAGAAGAAGGAAGAAGAAGAAGGAAGAAGAAGAAGGAAGAAGAAGGAAGAAGAAGAAAAAAGAAGGAAGAAGTAGGAAGAAGAAGTAGGAAGTATAAGGAAGAATGGAGAAGGAAGAAGGAAGAAGGGCAGAAGAAGGAAGAAGAAGGAAGAAGGAAGAAGAACAAGGAAGAAGAAGGAAGAAGAAGAAGGAAGAAGAAGGAAGAAGAAATAAGAAGGAAAAAGAAGAAGGAAGAAGAAGGAAGAAGAAGAAGGAAGAAGAAGGAATAAGAAGGAGAAGGAAGAAGAAGAACATGGAAGAAGAAGGAAGAAGAAGAAGAATTTAGAAGAAGGAAGAAGAAGAAAGAAGAAGAAGAAGGAGGAAGAAGAAGGAAGAAGAAGGAAGAAGTAGGAAGAAGAAGGAAGAAGAAGTAGAAGGAAGAAGGAGAAGGAAGAAGAAGAAGGAAGAAGGAAGAAGAAGGAAGAAGAAGGAAGAAGAAGAAGGAAGAAAAAGGAAGAAGAAAGAAGAAGGAGAAGGAAGAAGAAGGAGAAGGAAGAAGAAGAAGGAAAAAGAAGAAGGAAGAAGAAGAAGGAAGAAAAGAAGGAAGAAGGAAGAAGAAGGAAGAAGAAAAAGGAAGAAGAAGAACAAGCAAGAAGGAAGAAGAAGAAAATGGAAGAAGAAGAAGGAAGAAGAAGGATGAAGAAGGAAGAAGAAGAAGGAAAAAGGTAGAAGAAGAAGGAAGAAGAAGATGGAAGAAGGAAGAAGAAGCAAGAAGAAGGAAGAAGAAAGAAGATGAAGAAGAAGAAGGAAGAAGAAGGAAGAAGGAGGAAGTAGAAGGAAGATGGAGGAAGAAGGAAGAAGAAGAAGGAAGAAGAAGGAATAAGAAGGAATAAGAACAAGGAAGAACAAGGATGAAGAAGATGAAGGAAGAAGAAGGAAGAATAAGAAGGAGGAAGAAGAAGGAAGAAGAAGGAAGAAGAAGGAAGAAGAAGAAGGAAGAAGAAGGAGAAGGATGAAGGAGAAGGAAGAAGAAGGAAGATAAAGAAGAAGGAAGAAGAAGAAGGAAGAAGGAGAAGGAAGAAAAAGAAGGAAGAAGAAGAAGGAAGAAGAAGGAAGAATATGGAAGAAGAAGGAAGAAATAGAAAGAAGAAGAAGAAGGAAGAAGAAGTAGAAGGAAGAAGAAGAAGAAGATAGAAGAAGAAGGAAGAAGAAGAAGGTAGAAGAAGACAAAGAAGAAGAAGAAGAAGGAAGAATAAAGAAGAAGGAAGAAGAAAAAGGAAGAAGAAGGAAGAAGAAGGAAGAAGAAAGAAGAAGGAGAAGGAAGAAGAAGGAGAAGGAAGAAGAAGAAGAAGGAAGAAGAAGGAAGAAGAAATAAGAAGAAGGAAAAAGAAGAAGGAAGAAGAAGGAAGAAGAAGAAGGAAGAAGAAGGAATAAGAAGGAGAAGGAAGAAGAAGAACATGGAAGAAGAAGGAAGAAGAAGAAGAATTTAGAAGAAGGAAGAAGAAGAAAGAAGAAGAAGAAGGAGGAAGAAGAAGGAAGAAGAAGGAAGAAGTAGGAAGAAGAAGGAAGAAGAAGTAGAAGGAAGAAGGAGAAGGAAGAAGAAGAAGGAAGAAGGAAGAAGAAGGAAGAAGAAGGAAGAAGAAGAAGGAAGAAAAAGGAAGAAGAAAGAAGAAGGAGAAGGAAGAAGAAGGAGAAGGAAGAAGAAGAAGGAAAAAGAAGAAGGAAGAAGAAGAAGGAAGAAAAGAAGGAAGAAGGAAGAAGAAGGAAGAAGAAAAAGGAAGAAGAAGAACAAGCAAGAAGGAAGAAGAAGAAAATGGAAGAAGAAGAAGGATGAAGAAGGAAGAAGAAGAAGGAAAAAGGTAGAAGAAGAAGGAAGAAGAAAATGGAAGAAGGAAGAAGAAGCAAGAAGAAGGAAGAAGAAAGAAGATGAAGAAGAAGAAGGAAGAAGAAGGAAGAAGGAGGAAGAAGGAAGAAGAAGAAGGAAGAAGAAGGAATAAGAAGGAATAAGAACAAGGAAGAACAAGGATGAAGAAGATGAAGGAAGAAGAAGGAAGAATAAGAAGGAGGAAGAAGAAGGAAGAAGAAGGAAGAAGAAGAAGGAAGAAGAAGAAGGAAGAAGAAGGAGAAGGATGAAGGAGAAGGAAGAAGAAGGAAGATAAAGAAGAAGGAAGAAGAAGAAGGAAGAAGGAGAAGGAAGAAAAAGAAGGAAGAAGAAGAAGGAAGAAGAAGGAAGAATATGGAAGAAGAAGGAAGAAATAGAAAGAAGAAGAAGAAGGAAGAAGAAGTAGAAGGAAGAAGAAGAAGAAGAAGATAGAAGAAGAAGGAAGAAGAAGAAGGTAGAAGAAGACAAAGAAGAAGAAGAAGAAGGAAGAATAAAGAAGAAGGAAGAAGAAAAAGGAAGAAGAAGGAAGAAGAAGGAAGAAGAAAGAAGAAGGAGAAGGAAGAAGAAGGAGAAGGAAGAAGAAGAAGAAGGAAGAAGAAGAAGGAAGAAGAAGAAGGAAGAAAAGAAGGAAGAATGAAGAAGAAGGAAGAAGAAAAAGGAAGAAGTAGAAGAACAAGGAAGAAGGAAGAAAAAGAAGAAGGAAGAAGAAGGAAGAAGAAGGAAGAAGAAGAAAGAAGAAGGAAGAAGAAGGAAGAAGGAGAAGAAGAAGGAAGAAGACAGAAGAAGGAAGACGAAAGAAGGAAGAAGGAATAAGAAGGAAGAAGAAGAAAGAAGGAAGAAGAAGGAAGAAGAAGAAGGAAGAAGAAGAAGGAAGAAGAAGAAAAAGGAAGAAGAAGGAAGAAGGAAGAAGGAAGTAGAAGAAGGAAGAAGAAAGAAGAAGAAAGAAGGAAGAAGAAGGAAGAAGAGGGAAGAAGAAAAAGGAAGAAAAAGGAAGAAGGAAGAAAAAAGAAGAAGGAAGAAGGAAGAAGAAGGAAGACGAAGGAAGAAGAAGAAGGAAGAAGAGGGAAGAAGAAGAAGGAAGAAGAAAGGAAGAAGAAGAAGCAGGAAGAAGAAGAAGGAAGAAGAAGTAGGAATTATAAGGAAGAATGAAGAAGGAAGAAGGAAGAAGAAGAAGGAAGAAGAAGGAAGAAGAACAAGGAAGAAGAAGGAAGAAGAAGAAGGAAGAAGAAGGAAGAAGAAATAAGAAGGAGAAGGAAGAAGAAGAAGGAAGAAGAAAAAGGAAGAAGGAAGAAAAAAGGAGAATGAAGAAGAAGGAAGAAGAAGGAAGAAGAAGAAGGAAGTAGAAAGAAGAAGGAAAAAGAAGGAAGAAGAAGGAGGAGAAGGAAGAAGGAAGAAGAAAGAAGAAACAAGGAAGAAGAAGGAGGAAGAATAAGGAAGAAGAAGGAAGAAGAAGAACAAGGAAGAAGAAGAAGGAAGAAGAAGGAATAAGAAGGAAGAAGGAGAAAGAAGGAAGAAGAAGGAAGAATAAGGAAGAAGAAGAATGAAGAAGAAGGAAGAAGAAGAACAAGGAAGAAGACGGAAGAAGAAGAAGGAAGAAGAAGAAGGAAGAAGGAAGAAGAAGAAGGAAGAAGAAGGAAGAAGAAGGAAGAAGGAAGAAGAAGGAAGAAGAAGAACATGGAAGAAGAAGGAAGAAGAAGAAGGAAGAAGAAGAAGAAGGAAGAAGAAGGAAGAAGAAGATGAAGAAGAAGAAGGAAGAAGAAGAAGGAAGAAAAAGGAAGAATAAGGAAGAAGAAGAAGGAAGAAGAAGGAAGAAGAAGGAAGAACAAGGAAGAAGAACAAGGAAGAAGAAGGTAGAAGAAGAAGGAAGAAGAAGGAAGAAGAAGAAGAAGAAGGAAGAAGAAGAAGGAAGAAGAAGAAGAAGGAAGAAGAAGAAGGAAGAACAAGGAACACGGAAGAAGAACAAGGAAGAAGAAGAAGAAGAAGAAGAAGAAGGAAGAAGAAGATGGAAGAAAAGAAGAAGGAAGAAGAAGAAGGAGGAAGAAGAAGAAGGAAGAAGAAGGAAGAAGAAGAAGGAAGAAGGAGGAAGTAGAAGGAAGAAGAAGGAAGAAGGAGGAAGAAGAAGAAGGAAGAAGAAGAAGAACAAGGAAGAAGAAGGAAGAAGAAGAAGAAGAAAAAGAAGGAAGAAGAAGGAAGAAGAAGGAAGAAGAAGGAAGAAGAAGAAGGAAGAAGGAAGAAGAACAAGGAAGAAGAAGGAAGAAGAAGAAGGAAGAAAAAGGAAGAAGAAATAAGAAGGAGAAGGAAGAAGAAAAAGGAAGTAAAAGTAAGAAAGAAGAAAAAAGAAGGAAGAAGGAAGAAGGAAGAAGAAGGAAGAAGGAAGAAGAACAAGGAAGAAGAAGGAAGAAGAAGAAGGAAGAAGAAGGAAGAAGAAATAAGAAGGAGAAGGAAAAAGAAGAAGGAAGAAGAAGGAAGAAGAAGAAGGAAGAAGAAGGAAGAAGAAGGAGAAGGAAGAAGAAGAAGATGAAAGAAGAAGGAAGAAGAAGAAAGAAGAAGAAGAAGGAGGAGGAAGAAGAAGAAGGAAGAAGAAAGAAGGAAGAAGAATTTAGACGAAGGAAGAAGAAGAAGGAAGAAGAGGGAAGAAGAAGAAGGAAGAAGAAAGGAAGAAGAAGCAGGAAGAAGAAGGAAGAAGAAGTAGGATGTATAAGGAAGAATGAAGAAGGAAGAAGGAAGAAGAAGAAGGAAGAAGAAGGAAGAAGGAAGAAGAAGAAGAAGGAAGAAGAAGGAAGAAGAAATAAGAAGGAGAAGGAAGAAGAAAAAGGAAGTAAAAGGAAGAAGAAAGAAGAAAAGAAGAAAAAAGAAGGAAGAAGAAAGAAGAAGAAGAAAAAGAAGAAGCAAGAAAGGAAGAAGAAGAAGCAGGAAGAAGAAGGAAGAAGAAGAAGGAGGAAGTAGAAGGAAGAAGAAGGAAGAAGGAAGAAGAAGGAAGAAGAAGAAGGAAGAAGAAGAAAAACAAGGAAGAAGAAGGAAGAAGAAGAAGAAGAAGAAGAAGAAAAAGAAGGAAGAAGAAGGAAGAAGAAGAAGGAAGAAGAAGAAAAAAGAAGAAGAAGGAAGAAGTAGGAAGAACAAGAAGGAAGAAGAAGCAAGTAGAAGGAAGAAGAAGTAAGAAGAAGAAGGAAGAAGAAGGAAGAAGAAGGAAGAAGAAGGAGGAAGAAGGAGAAGGAAGAATAAGAAAGAAGAAGGAAGAAGAACAAGGATGAAGAAGATGAAGGAAGAAAAAGAAGGAAGAATAAGAAGGAGGAAGAAGAAGGAAGAAGAAGGAAGAAGAAGAACGAAGAAGAAGAAGGAAGAAGAAGGAGAAGGATGAAGGAGAAGGAAGAAGAAGGAAGATAAAGAAGAAGGAAGAAGAAGAAGGAAGAAGGAAAAGGTAGAAAAAGAAGGAAGAAGAAGAAGGAAGAAGAAGGAAGAATATGGAAGAAGAAGGAAGAAGTAGAAAGAAGAAGAAGGAGAAGGAAGAAGAAGTAGAAGGAAGAAATAGAAGAAGAAGATAGTAGAAGAAGGAAGAAGAAGAAGGTAGAAGAAGACGAAGAAGAAGTAGAAGAAGAAGAAGGAAGAAGAAAGAAGAAGGAAGAAGAAAAAGGAAGAAGAAGGAAGAAGAAGGAAGAAGAAGAAGGAAGAAGAAGGAGGAAGAAGAAGGAAGAATAAGAAGGAAGAAGAAAAAGTAGGAAGAAGAAGGAAGAAGGAGAAGGAATAAGAAGGAGAAGGAAGAAGAAGAAGATGGAAGAAGAAGGAAGAAGAAGAAGAAGGAAGAAGAAGGAAGAAGAAGAAAGAAGAAGGAGAAAGAAGAAGGAAGAAGAAGGAAGAAGTAGGAAGAAGAAGGAAGAAGAAGAAGAAGAAGTAAGAAGAAGTAGAAGGAAGATGGAGAAGGAAGAAGAAGAATGAAGAAGGAAGAAGAAGAAGGAAGAAGTAGGAAGAAGAAGGAAGAAGAAGGAAGAAGAAAGAAGAAGGAGAAGGAAGAAGAAGGAGAAGGAAGAAGAAGAAGAAGAAGGAAGAAGAAGAAGGAAGAAGAAGAAGGAAGAAAAGAAGGAAGAAGTAAGAAGAAGGAAGAAGAAAAAGGAAGAAGAATAAGAACAAGGAAGAAGGAAGAAGAAGAAGAAGGAAGAAGAAGGAAGAAGAAGGAAGAAGAAGGAAGAAGGAGAAGAAGAAGGAAGAAGACAGAAGAAGGAAGAAGAAAGAAGGAAGAAGGAATAAGAATGAAGAAGAAGAAAGAAGGAAGAAGAAGGAAGAAGAAGAAGGAAGAAGAAGAAGGAAGAAGAAGAAAAAGGAAGAAGAAGGAAGAAGGAAGAAGGAAGTAGAAGAAGGAAGAAGAAGGAAGAAGAAAGAAGGAAGAAGAAGGAAGAAGAAGGAAGAAGAAAAAGGAAGAAAAAGGAAGAAGGAATAAAAAAGAAGAAGGAAGAAGGAAGAAGAAGGAAGACGAAGGAAGAAGAAGAAGGAAGAAGAAAGGAAGAAGAAGCAGGAAGAAGAAGAAGGAAGAAGAAGTAGGAATTATAAGGAAGAATGAAGAAGGAAGAAGAAGAAGGAAGAAGAAGGAAGAAGAACAAGGAAGAAGAAGGAAGAAGAAGGAAGAAGAAATAAGAAGGAGAAGGAAGAAGAAGAAGGAAGAAGAAAAAGGATGAAGGAAGAAAAAAGGAGAATGAAGAAGAAGGAAGAAGAAGGAAGAAGAAGAAAGAAGAAGGAAAAAGAAGGAAGAAGAAGGAGGAGAAGGAAGAAGGAAGAAGAAAGAAGAAACAAGGAAGAAGAAGGAGGAAGAAGAAGTAGGAAGAATAAGGAAGAAGAAGATGGAAGAAGAAGAAGAACAAGGAAGAAGAACAAGGAAGAAGAAGGAATAAGAAGGAAGAAGGAGAAAGAAGGAAGAAGAAGGAAGAATAAGGAAGAAGAAGGAAGAAGAAGGAAGAAGAAGAAGGAAGAAGAACAAGGAAGAAGAAGGAAGAAGAAGAAGAAGGAAGAAGAAGGAAGAAGGAAGAAGAAGAAGAAAGAAGAAGGAAGAAGAAGGAAGAAGGAAGAAGAAGGAAGAAGAAGGAAGAAGAAGAACATGGAAGAAGAAGGAAGAAGAAGAAGGAAGAAGAAGAACATGGAAGAAGAAGGAAGAAGATGAAGAAGAAGAAGGAAGAAGAAGAAGGAAGAAAAAGGAAGAAGAAGGAAGAAGATGAAGGAAGAAGAAGGAAGAAGAAGAAGGAAGAAGAAGGAAGAACAAGGAAGAAGAACAAGGAAGAAGAAGGTAGAAGAAGAAGGAAGAAGAAGGAAGAAGAAGAAGAAGAAGGAAGAAGAAGAAGGAAGAAGAAGAAGGAAGAAGAAGAAGAAGGAAGAAGAAGAAGGAAGAACAAGGAACACGGAAGAAGAACAAGAAGAAGAAGAAGAAGAAGAAGGAAGAAGAAGGAAGAAAAGAAGAAGGAAGAAGAAGAAGGAGGAAGAAGAAGAAGGAAGAAGAAGGAAGAAGAAGAAGGAAGAAGGAGGAAGTAGAAGGAAGAAGAAGGAAGAAGGAGGAAGAAGAAGGAAGAAGGAGGAAGAAGGAAGAAGAAGGAAGAAGAAGAAGGAAGAAGAAGAAGGAAGAAGAAGGAAGAAGAAGGAAGAAGAAGAACAAGGAAGAAGAAGGAAGATGAAGAAGGAAGAAGAAGAAGGAAGAAGGAAGAAGAAGGGAGAAGAAGAACATGGAAGAAGAAGGAAGAAGAAGAAGAAGAAGGAAGAAGAAGAAGGAAGAAGAAGAAGGAAGAAGGAGGAAGAAGAAGGAAGAAGGAGGAAGAAGGAAGAAGAAGGAAGAAGAAGAAGGAAGAAGATGGAAGAAGAAGAATTAAGAAGAAGGAAGAAGAAGGAAGAAGAAGAACAAGGAAGAAGAAAGAAGAAGAAGAAGAAGAAGGAAGAAGAAGAAGAAGGAAGAAGAACAAGGAATAAGAAGAACAAGGTAGAAGAAGGAAGAAGAAGAAAAAGAAGGAAGAAGAAGAAGAAGGAAGAAGAAGGAGAAGGAAGAAGGAAGAAGTATAACTAGGAAGAAGAAGAAGGAAGAAGAAAGAAGAAGAAGAAGGAAGAAGGAAGAAGAATAAGGAAGAAGAAGAACAAGGAAGAAGAAGGAAGAAGTAGAAGAAGAAGGAAGAAGAAGAAGAAGGAAGAAGAAGAAGGAAGAAGAAGGAAGAAATAGAACAAGGAAGAAGGAAGAAGAAGAAAGAATAAGAAGGAAGAAGAAGAAAAAGAAGAAGAAGGAAGAAGACGAAGGAAGAAGAAGAAGAAGAAGAAGGAAGAAGAAGAAGGAAGAAGAAGGAAGAAGAAGAAGAAGGAAGAACAAGGAACAAGGAAGAAGAACAAGGAAGAAGAAGAAGAAGAAGAAGAAGAAGAAGAAGAAGAAGAAGAAGAAGAAGAAGGAAGAAGCCAAAAAAACGCAAGTTATTTGAATGAAATTTTACCACTATCATGAAGTACAATATGTCACGAGAAAACAATGTCAGAATCACCGGGATCCATGGAAGCGTTTCAGAGTTATTACCTCATAAAGGGACAGTGGTCGGAATTGTAAAAATTGGTCCGGTCATAAACGTGCAAACTACCCTTGGGGGTGAAGGGGTTAATAGGAAAAGCATGTGGTATTGATAGAGCTGTTGTTTTCTTGCCAAAGAAACTCAATAAGATCAATGAGGTGGTTAGCCACACATGGAATGGAGAAATAGTAAAGATGACAATTAGTTATACATTTCAGCTAAAACACACTTTACCAACTTGCTTTCACTTTTGCAATATTTTATTCTGAAGCCTTGAAGAAAAAGATGAATACATTGTGAAGCAAATCGGTATGAATAATTTTTATCACCCAAATGATGTTACATAAATCAGAACATACACACCCTGTCAGTGTGGAAATGATTTTCCACTGAAATTTCGAAGTATGAGACGAGTGTCATCTTGTGGAATGATATGAGCCGCAACGTCCTTCAAAGTGAAACTGTTCTGGATGTAATTTACAATTTTCTCTTGAAAATTGGAAGAACATGCCTTCTATGATGCTTGCATTAAAGAACTGATTGGGCAGATATGTATGGAGTCAGGATGACCGGGCTGCAGGTACCTGTGCTGTGTCGGGTCCGGAACTTTCAAGGTTGCATCCCCTGTTTCCCAGGGGAAGGAATAGGGGAACGGACAGGCCCCATTACCAAGAAAGAGGGGGCGAGTTTAGACAGAGAACCTGGCTGGAAGCTGAGGGAAAAAAACGCAAAGCAGGAGTGAGTTCCCACCTGTGAGCATGTGAGCAGCAAGGGGGGGCAGTGCACTACGCACCCGAAGCGCCAACGCTGCGGCGAACTGCAGCAGACAGACAGACCCAGTGACTTGAAGGCAGGGGGCCAGCTTATGAGATAGCGGGCATGACAGCAGAGGTTTTTGGCGTGGACAAGCCGCGCATAGGAGGCTGAGCAGCGTGCTCCATTCTTAGAGCACTGGCACTGCAAATGACTGTTCCCATTGTCTCCCGCCACTAAAAGCAGTACTACCATTTAGCGAGGAACCGTGTGCCCAGTGACCGCCAGACAGCGAGGCACCGTGCGCTCCTTGACCTTGAGTACAGCGCACGAGCTCGTTCGAGAGAGCCAGTTCATGCCTCGTGTTTAGTGTGGATAACAAATAATTATAAGGCACAGAGGAATGACAGAGGAGGTTGGTATGGTCAGCAAGGTACTCCCTCAGCATTTTCCCAAACTTTGCATTCCTTGTAAGATTCCCCTGCGACTTAGGGCCAGAGCGATGGGAGGGTCTGAGAAAACTGTCCCCGAACTTTGCCAGTGTTCCACTGCCTTTGCTGGATTTGAGTTGTGTCTCTCTCACCTGTACTCCTTGTTTGGCCAATGAACTGTGACATCTGCTGCCAGCGTTTTCATATGGGAATTTTTTTAATAATTCCGCAAGAAGGGCCCTCTGGTCCTCCAACATTTTAGTACACCTGTCTGCCTCTGGAATAAGAGATATAAAATTCTCATTGTAGCGTTGGTCTAGAAGTGTCACCAATCAGTATTGTCTGTCACTCAAAATTTTGAGAATGTGAGGGTGACGGGAAAGGCAGCATAATATAAACTCAGCCATGCGTGCAAGACTGCTAATAGTCAATACTTCCATGTCCTCACCAAGAGGATGACTGACCATGCTCTCCTCCTCCTCCTTGTCCTCAGGTCTGCACAACGTTCAACTAACCTCAGTAATATAATTGTAAAAAATAATTGTATATACATTATTGTAAATACACCCCTGTAGTTTTTTATCTCCCCCACCTCATTGTAGATTGTAAGTTGTCACAAGCATTATTGCTTTTTGGGGGTTTATTTATTGTTATCGTTGTTACTTAGAGTGTAAGCTGTTACGAGCAAGGTCGTTTTATTTCTGCATAATTATTGTATTATTGTTATCATTGTTACTTAGTGTATATTGTAAGCTGTCACAAGCAGGGTCGTTTTATTTTGGTTTAATTGTTGTATTATTGTTATCGTTACTTAGGACTGTTGTGTTTGAAACTGTTAAACTGTAAATATGTTTGCGCTATATAAATAATTATAAATATTAATATTAGAACACAGAGAAGCAGGATGGAGACATTAATTATGGTGTCATTTATGCTCACCATCTTGGTTGATTCCTCAAAGTTTTGGAGGATGGTACATATGTCTGACATCCATGTTCACTCCTGAGATCTTATGTGTGAAGTCAGAACGGAATTCCAACAAGCTTGTCGATGCTGGTAGACTAGTCATCAACTGCCCTCTTTTGCTCACAAATCCTTTCCAACATCTGTAGTGTAGAGTTCCAAAACCTGGGGAGATCACATACCAGTGGGTGAGCCAGACGCTGCAAGTGCTGCTGAAGCAAGGCAAGAGCGGATGAAGCTGTACCTGACTTTCTAAAATGGGTATGCAGAGCGTTGTACTTTTCCTAGCAGATCTGGCAGCTCCGTGTCGCTTTTCAGAAAACATTGACCAATGAGGTTAAGCGCATGAGCCAGACGTGGCACGTGTGTGAGCTCACCTTGCCACAGAGCAGCCACCAGTTTCCAGCCATTGTCACACACAACCATGCCTGGCTGTGGGTTCAGCTGTGTCAGCCACAGATTTGCCTGCTCTTTCAGAGCTGTCCACAACTCTTCATCATTGTGCGGTTTGTCACCTAAGCATATTAGCCTGTTGCAGCCTCGACTATTGCAACCTTCTGCTCTCTGGCCTCCCCTCTAGCACGCTTGCACCACTCAAATCTATCCTAAACTCTGCTGCCAGAGTAATCCAACTATCCCTCTGTTATTCCCCAGCCTCTCCTCTCTGTCAGACCCTTCACTGCCTTCCTATTGCCCATAAGTAACAGTTCAAAACCCTAACTATGACATACAAAGCCTTCCACAACCTGTCTCCTCCATACATCTGTGACATGGTCTCCCAATGTCCGACTGGGTCATGACTTCTTCTATAAAAAGAATAATGTGAAGTGGATTTTTCTGTGCCCATCCAGTACCTGGGTTCAAAGGCTTATTGGGGTGCATATGACTTGTTAGCAAGCCAGGCCTTGCAGTCAATGCTTAAGAAAACAGTATGGGAGTGCAAAATGAATAATGTGAAGTGGATTTTCCTGTGCCCATTCAGTACCTGGGCTTAAAGGCTTATTGGGGTGCATATGACTTGGTAGCAGGGCAGGCCTTGCAGTCAATGCATAAGAAAAGAGTTTGGGAGTACAAAATTAATAATGTGAAGTGGATTTTCCTGTGCCCATCCATCACCTGGTTTCAAAGGCTTACTGGGGTGCATATGACTTAGCAGCAGGGCATAATGAAAACCTGGCACTCAACTTAAATGCTTAAATGGAATAGTTTATTTGTAGTACCAAACAAAACGTTTCGGTCAGTGCAGACCTTCATCAGTTACGTGCTCAAAGATTGTCTGTACTTAGATTGGAGGGCGCTTTTTGTATGTCCCTGTAAAGCCAAATGTTAGTGTGCTGCTGGAGCGCAGTTAAGTCTTATCTGTCTGGCAGGGAAAGCGCAAGCCTGGTCCTCCTGGACGCTGAGTCCACTCACTGCGTAGCCAATAACAGTATAGGAGACCCACTGTTTATTATTGAACCTTTAAGAAGATTAATGCTGCCTGAGCTGCCCCTGTAAAAATAGTCCCT
The DNA here is from genome assembly GCF_039654945.1 of Dendrobates tinctorius. Taxonomy (NCBI): domain Eukaryota; kingdom Metazoa; phylum Chordata; class Amphibia; order Anura; family Dendrobatidae; genus Dendrobates; species Dendrobates tinctorius. The sequence continues at coordinate 8,784,669 of NW_027361971.1, read as the reverse complement.
GTGACTTTAAGAGTCCCTCCTTAATAAATGAAACAAGATGTGTCTGCACCACATGGCCTGCTAGGGTTGTTAAATGTTGCAATGACATTTCCCAGTGAATGCATTTGTATTGGATGAAAGCAATGCTAAAGTTTCAAAACGCCTCAAAAACGCAGTGTGTGAACATAGCCCAAGTGGTGGAGGAACATTTTTGTTTTGGCTTAATTTTTTCAGCTTAGATAAAAGACATTAACCTGGAAAAGATCTTCCTTAGGCCGGGGTCACACTAGCTAGGAATACGGACGAGTGAGAGGCGCTAAAAGCACGCATTATACACGGACAAATGATTCTCTATGGGTTTGCTCCCAACAGCCGTATATTTCTCGTCCGTATTCTACGGTCCGCGCCAATCGCATCATGCTGCAATTGTCAGCGTACTACACCCGTAATGCGCCAATGTAAGTCTATGGGTGCACAAAAAATACGGATTACACACTGACCACACGTGTGACTTGCGAGAAATATGCAGGTCTTTTGGCTGCTGACAGGAAATGGGCCAATCCATCATCAGGAAGCCTAGACATGCAAATGAGCTCAAAAAGCGCTCCAGACATCCAGGAAGTCAGCCTCCACGGAGTACAGCAGCATCATGGCGCCATTTTTCCTTAATGTGGAGATGCTTATAGTATTAGTGCATGAGCGGCCAGAACTTTGGGACCAAAGGGATCCCAATTATGCCAACCGCGCAAGAAAGGAGGCATCATGGAGGCGCATATGTCACCAGATGTTCCATGACTTTGGTGATCGGCCACGTGAGGACCAGCAGAAACTGAGTAAGGACAAGGCCCAAAAATTATTTAAAATACCTCACAAACAAAAATGATTACAGATTCTGCCCCCCTCCCCTTCCTGTCCTTCTCCTTTTTTCCTCATGAGGCGGGTAGATTTTGATGTGACACATAGATTCACACTGCCATAATTTTGCCCAGGCCAAAGCTCCTCTTCCTCTTAGCCAACCAAGTTATTAAGTGTAGTTAATTGATACATAAACTATTCTGACCCTGTGTATCTGGCCTGGATGGGACAATTAGATATGTCAGCCTGGCTACAAAGCACACCCCAGAAGGCCACATGCCTAGACTTCTGGTTGCAAATGTCACTGATCAAATATGTGAAATTGATAATATTTCCTGTCACATTGCAGTGGAAGATGTGATGAAACGCTGGCGAAGCATCCGGGACCAATACCGCCGGGAACATCAGCAGCGGGCCAGGAGTGGGGATGCGGGCTACGTGAAACGAAAATATGTGTATTATGACCGCCTCTCCTTCCTCGCCCCAATTCTGGATCTGAGACCGTAAGTACATACCTCACACCACATTACATCGATACTTTACAGGGCCAAAAATATTTATGGTTCTATTTCATAACAGAACTTAATCCAACCTTACAGATCGAGGAACGGGCTCAGAGACAGAGCTCATTATTGATCCTGTAGGGGACGAGGTGGCTGGCCCATCTTCTCCCCCTACAAGAAGCATGGGTGAATATGAGTCATCACAGGAGAACCCATTGGCTGCCCAACAAACCACACCACCAGGACCGTCTGCTGCTGCCCCATCACTCATCCTGGAAGAGCAGGGCAACTTTAGCAGCAGCCCAACTGCCCAGATCCGGGGATCCCCACAGGTTGCTGTTACATCCCGGCGAGGCCGAAGAAGGTGCCAGGTCGCTGTTCAAGAGAGCAGGACCAATGTGGACACAGGGGTCCTAAATTATTTATCTAAAGTCACTACAGATGATGGGGAGGAGGCCTACTCACGTAGCCTGACCCTTTATCTCTGTGCCCTTTCCCGTGAGGTCAGGCTCCATATTAGGGGATGTTTTCAGATCCTGCTTGATGCAAGCACCCCCCCAATACCCCATATGAGCTTTTTGAATATCTGGAGAGGTGGCAGCTTTCCCCCAGAAATCTAATGCACATGAGACCACCCACACAGATGCTTGCTCAAGCAGGGTCTGAACATCCTCTAATACGTGGGCCTACACCTCACCCCCTTCCTCCCCCTACCCAACCTTCACAACAGCAGCAACAGATTTCTGGCTCTAGCCAACCCCACCAATATGGCCACTTATTCCCACCCAGTGTTGGAGGCTGGTCCCAACCTGGTGGGGGACGACATGGCTATATTGGTGGGTATGAGACACGGGCCTACCCGCCTCAACAAGATGCCCCTCAGCAGTATTACTATGGCCACTACCCCCAACAAGCACAGGAGGAAGGTCAGTACCAACAGCATGGGCAACAGTATGCACCCACACAGGGCGATGTTGCTCAAAGTAGTCAGCAGCAACCACAGGCTGCTCCTCCGCCTTCTCCTTCCCCAACATTCCACAATTTATAAGTGGCTAAAAACATGGAATTAGTAAACCCATACTGTACATGAGTGTTCTTAAGCGGTCTGATGGGAGGAGATGTCCAGTGTGTTTGAACTGGTGGTTAAAATCCCAAGGCAAAGTAAAAAAGAGGTTTTCTCCATCATCAAAATGAGCTAAAACAGATAATACTAACATTTCTTATGACGGTTTGCAAATCATATGATTAAGACACCGTGACAGGCAAGGCTACCTTATGTGTTTCTGAGACATATTACATGTCTGTTAAAAATACAATATTTCACGGGGCTATACTGGCAAAGTCAAAGGATCAAAATAGAGTACTCACTTGATAATGCATAGAAAAGGCGTGCTGTCCATATTCACTTAGTCCAATTTAGGCCAGCTAACTATATTCCAAAATCAAGGCAAACAGCCTCAAGACCATCACGCTCTCTCTATGTATTATCAAGTCAGTCTTCTAATTTGATCCTCTGACTTTCCCAGTATAGTGCGGTGAAATATTGTGTTTATTACAGACATGTAATATGTGTCAGAAACGCGTAAGGTAGCCTTGCCTGTCATTGTGGCTTATTAATATGATTTGAAAACCTTCAGAATAAATGTCAGTATTATCTTGTGTAGCTCATTTTGATGATGGATAACTCCTCTTTTTTACTTTGGATTACAAATATGTAAATTTGCAATGTTGTTATTGCACTATGTATGTTGTAGGATATGTTTGTAATTTTGTTTTAACAACAATGTTGAAATATGCCAAAAGGCCAATTTGGCCCATTGCCCAAGTTTTTCATTGGGCAAGAATATGTTTGCCTTACAAACGAAAAAAAAATACCAAAAAAAAGGCGAAAGTAAAAATTTGGCAACTACACTTTACGTCTCTGTCTTAATTGTCCAAACCCCTATCAAAATACGGTTACCAAATCAATTCAACAGTCATAGATTCAGAAGGGGTACAAATATATATATTTTGACACACATCAAACCAACATTGCCAACATAGATCCAGCATGCTCTTGCCAAGAAGGTTCCCCCTGAGGTGCCATAAAGTAATTAGTGAAAAGATCACGCACTTTGAGACCAGAGATCGGTCTACGTTGATGGTTCATAGGTGGTCTCACCCTACGCACATTGTCTGGCCTACGCACAACACCAGCAGAGGAGGAACAATCATGTATCCTGGTGAAGTGATGAAGAACCACACAGGCTTTCACTACTTCATTAACATTTTGTTCACTCAGCTGAATGGCAGACTGGAGTACCCGCCATTTGTCAAAAAGAATGGCAAAGGAACACTCCACCAGTCTCCGAGCACGTGATAGGCGCAACTTAAATACCCTGCGCCTGTGGTGAAGGTTGCGCTGGGGATATGGCCTCATGACATTGCGTGGTAACTGAAAGGCCTCATCTGCAACAATGACATAAGGGACACATTCTTGAGTGGATCCTGGTAGCTGGCGAGGTGGTGGTAGATCCAACTTGTTGGTGCGTAGCCGCCGAGCCATAATGGAAGTAGTGAAGACTCGAGAGTCTCCCGTCCTTCCATAGTCCCCAATGTCAACAATTATAAACTTGCATTGAGGGTCGACCAGAGCCAACAATACAAAAGTATTGTTTATAATTGAAGAATTGGGAGCAAGAGTTCGGCGGCTTACGCACCCGGATATGTTTGCCATCAAGGGCCCCAATACAATTTGGAAACTGGCATTCTTCCTCAAAGTCCCTTGATATCCTCAACCAGTCTTCCATCCTGGCCTCAGGCATGACGACTTGATATAGTCTTGTCCATATTTCAATACATGTTGACCTGACTATGCCAGATATGGTTGATCTTCCAATTAGAAACTCATGGTGGAGGGCAGCATAAGACAGGCCAGTGGCCAGGAAGCTGAAGAACAACAGAAAAGGATGATTGTTGAATGCACACATTTACAAAACAAACAGGTCCATACATAACAATCTTGGTAAGATTTCAGAGCAATTAACACACACATCTTGCTTTGCACAATGAGTAAGTGATATTCAGTACATATTCCACTTAACATTCGGGTATGTAAGTTGAAACATATGTGGACTAAGATGAGGGGCTAAAATTTACTCAAAAAAGGCAAAAATTCAAACTTTGCCCAACACATCATGAACATAGAGAATATGGTTGTGTAGTACATACCGTATTGTGAGTAGAAGTCGCTCCTCTGCAGATATAGCTTTGCGCATCCTTGTATCCTGAAAGGTTATCCCAGGGCGCACTGTCTCCAAGAGTCTATCAAATGTTGCAAGGCTCATGCGACTGTATTGGTAGAATTTGACAGGATGCTCCCGCAGACAAGAATAGAGGCAGTGAAAATTAACTCTTGTGAGTCGTTGCCTCAAAAGTGGATGTACCCACATGCGTCTCCTCTTCCACGGATCCACTATCACTGGGTATGGTTGGCCAAAGCGGCGTGACAAAAGCCAGTTGAAGAGAACCTGCTCAGTTGTGTTGAAAGTCAGAGTGTTTGCCATGTTGCACATACAACACCAACACACCTAGTGAAGGCAAGGTAACAAATGGACAGAATGGAGGCTGCCACCTGTTCCTGAACCAATAAATAGAGTGCAGGCTAATGATTTAAATATTTAGCAGGCCTCAAAACCGTTAAATGTCCATTTTTCAAGGCTGCGAGAAAATCTCGCCATACGGATTACATACGGATGCTCACATGCGCAAAATACGCGTCTGCACCTTGCTTACGGATGACCTACGGAGCACTATTTAGGGGTCATTCGTCCGTATTACGCCTGTAAACTACGGACCGTATTTTATGCAGGTTAGTGTGACCCCGGCCTTAACATATTTCTCAGCAAAATCCATTTTGATTTCGTTTTTGTAGGTTTTTTGGTGCGCCTGTAAAAAGGGCATGAAATTCTGACAACATTGTTTAGAGCTGTAACCTAGGAGTGAGAAATGCTTTCAGAGGCAGTTGCCATGATGTTCCCGAGTCATTTGAGCAGTGTTTCCATCATTTTCTGATGTTTTTTGAGACCTTGAAAGGACCCCCGGGGGGGATCGGGGTAAAAATGCTTGGGTCTCTTATAGACTTACATTGGGCTTGTTGTTCTGTCCGGGTTCCCGAGTATTCCAATTTGCTCGACCCGATCAATGAGCACCCAAGCATTTTAGTGCTCGCTCATCACTAAAGGCCATCAATGAGCCCCTTACATAGTAATAATGCCTCCTTTGTGCTCTCTGGATGGCAAAATTACCACCCAGAAAATATTTATGTCTTGTTGCAAGTGCTCTAGAAAAGAGTGCACACACTAAGTGGCTCGAAAGTAATAATGCCCCATATTAACCTTTGACAATCACAAAACTCCGATTGCCCTTACAACAATATTGCTTAATTACCCACTTAACATTTAATAATGTCCCTCTGAATTCCCCGATGTACTTTACACAGTATAAGGGATCCACAGCTCCACTATACACAGTATATTTCCCCCACAAAACCCACCTATGCACAGTATGAGGGGCACAAAGCTTCACTATGCATAGTTTGAGGAGTCTACAGCTGCCATATATGCAGTATGATGGTTTCACAGTTTTCCTATGCATAGTTTGAGGGACCTACAGCTTCTGTATTATCAGTATGATTAGTCCACAGCTTCCCTTTGTATAGTATGAGGAGGCTACAGCTTCGTTATACACAGTATGATGGGCCCACAGCTGACCTATACACAGTATAAGGGGCACACCGTTTCTCTATGCATAGTATTAGGGCTACCCTATACACCGTATGATGAGTCCACAGCTTCCTTATGCATAATATGAGGGGCCTACAGCTTCCCTATACACAATGTGATGGGTCCACGGCTTGCCTATGCATAGTATGAGGGGCCTACAGCTTCCCTAAGCACAGTATGATGGGTCCACAGCTTCCTTATGCATTATATGGGGGCCTACAGCGTCCCTATACACAATATGATGGGTCCACAGCTTCCCTATGCATAGTATGAGGGGCCTACAACTTCCCTATACATAGTATGATGGGTCCACAGCTTCCTTATGCATAATTTGAGGGGCCTACAGCTCCCCTATACAGAGTATGATGGGATCACAGCTTCCTTATACACAATTTGATGGGTCGGCAGCTTGTCTATGCATAGTATGAGGGGTCTACAGCTTCCTTATACACAGTATGATGGGTCACAGCTTCCTTATGCATAATAAGAGGGGCCTACAGATCCGTATACACAGTATGATGGGTCCACAGCTTCCTTATGCATTATGTGGGTGGCCTACAGCTCCCCTATACACAGTATAATGGGTCCACAGCTTCCTTATGTATAATATGAGGGGCCTATGTGGCACTCCTGAGGGTTCAGTCGCCACAGAGGTACTGCACCTCCTCCTTAGGTATGGTGTCTCACTACCAGGTAAGACTGAGGCACCTGACCAGACTCCAGCACCTACACCCAGCACAGGCACCTTAGAACAGCAGGGCACCCTCTATGGCCCATTCTTGGTTCATGAAGGGTGCTGGGAGGTGGGTGGAGCTTAGATTGCACTAAAGAGTGGGAGAGCAGAAAGGAAGTGAGTCATATCCTCAGAGAGGGATTTAGTGAAAGGATGTTTATGCAGCAGCCTCCTGTGAGCTGGAGCTGCTGGCAAGGAAAGGGAAGAGAAAGATTAGTTCTCAGAAGGAAGATAGAAAAGAACGGAACGTGAGGAGGAGAGAACTGGGATTGGAGCTAGAGCAGAGCTCATTCCTAAGTTTATGCGCCAAAGGCAGGGCGCCGTTATCCGAAGCTGTGTGTGATACTAATGATCCTACAGCAGAAACCAGAGGAATAGAAGTTGTGACCACTTTATTCCCACCTAAGACTCAACGACACAGCAGCAACATGTGTGAGCCGGGACATCATTGTATGGAGTCCCCAAAGTAGGCTACAGCTGCCTTTCATGCGAGTGGAGTTCTAAGCAAGAAAGAGGAACTTGAGTGTAATTCATACAAGTACTTCAGATTAGCACTATGAAGGAGATGTTCAGAAAAGGCACACAAAAGGGAGTGCCTGGGAGTTGGCTGAGCCCCTCACCTGGAGGATGCGGCACTGAAGTGGGCACCTGTCTATGCCAGAAACGTGAGTAAAGCTTTGGAACTGCATTCAGAGTGTCTTTGCCTTCTTCCTACGCCAACCTCTTCAGCACTGCTACATCTCTGTGCCTAAAACTACACCACCTACCTCATCATCTACTACCACTTCCATGGGACTACAGCTCTGCCTGTGGAGAAGAGCTATTACATCTCTGCTGCATCCCACCATCTGTCTCAGAGGATCTGCACTTCAGTGATGGTCACCTCTGACCAGATACCACAGGTGGCGTCACAAACTTATCTACACATAAACTCTATTCCTCCTATTTTGCATGGACACCCAGCGCCATGGACCGGGTCACGGCCACCATGACACATCCCCTTTAAGATACCAGCCTGGTACCGAGTGAGTGAACCCCACTTGCCCTGGGGGTGATCCACCTACAGCTTCCGTATACACAGTATGATGGGTTCACAGCTTGCCTATGCATAGTATGAGGGGCCTACAGCTTCCCTATACACAGTATGATGGGTCCACAGCTTCCCCATGCATATTATAAGGGGCCCACTGCTGACTTATGCACAATATAATGGGTGCACTGTTCCCCCAAAACACAATATAATGACCTCCACAGTAGTTATATAATACAGTATACTTTATACTACTATATTATGGCTCTCACACTTTATATTAGCCTCCACAGTAGTCTCCTCATTATATGATGGCTCCTAAACTGTATAATGGCTCCTAACTGCATAATCACATTATTTCTCACTCTGTGTAATGACACCACAGTTGTCCCCACAATTTATATTGGCTCTAACACTGTATGAGGGCCCTCGACAGTAGTTCTTACACTGGATGATGGCCCCCAAGGTATATAATGGCCCTCTAGTTTGCTTCCACACTGTATAATTGGCCCAATTGGGGTCAGGCACCATGAAAATTAATATCAATTTACCCACAGTAGAAATTTGCTAATGGCACAGCTGCAGTCAGCCATGGGCCATGCATGAGGTATAAGGGTCTGGCCCAGCATTCACAGCTTTGAATTAAGGTTTCAATGAAGACCTGATGGTTAAGGGAGAGATGTAAGCCATCTTTGCTGGGAGACCTAATACCTCATGCAACAGGTTTTTTTTTTCCAGCCACAGTCACATGGCACAAACATAAGTTTCACAGAGTACTATTGGTAAAAAATGTAAGAATAGTAACCCAAGTAGTTGAGTGAAAGTAAGCGCAGGCCTGCCTGTCTGGGAGCATTACTTTTTCAGGCAACACGGATGAAGGAGACCCAACTTGGATTCTCCACATTTCAAAAATGTATTGTCACATACTACTAAAGTGTCATCAATTTCCTCAGAGTAGAAACAGTCTAATAGGCCAATGACACACCTTTCACTACAGGCAACCCACCAGATGGAGATCCAAATTTGACTCTCACATTTCTAAAAATTGTTTGTAAAATCAGCAGCAGTATCAACAGAAGGCACAGAAGCCACGACAAAGGTGCACAGAGTGCAATAAAGCATGATCAATGCACAACACTAAAATCGACACCATTGCCTAGTCTGCCCAGTCTTAGACAGAGGTGCAAAACTCATTGGCGATCCATGACTTGTTCATTTTGATGAAAGTTAGGCATTCTACAATTTTTTTGTGTGACAACCAGATGCACTTATCTGTCAGTACACCATTAGCAGCGCTGAAGACATGTTCTGAGAGAATGCTGGCTGCCAGGCATGACATAACCTCCAAGGCATGACAGGCGAGCTCAGGCAACTCTTCAATTTTTGAAGATCAAAATGCAAAAGGGTCCACATGGCATTAACCCCTTGCCCCCAAGGGTGGTTTGCATGTTAATTACCAGGTCAATTTTTACAATTCTGACCACTGTCCACTTATGAGGTAATAACTCTGGAACACTTCCATGGATCCTGGTGTTCTGACATTTTTTTCTCGTGACATATTGTACTTTATGATAGTAGTAAAATTTCTTTGATATGACTTGCGTTTATTTATGAAAAAAATGGAAGTTTGGCGAAAATTTTGAAAATTTTGCAATTTTCCAACTTTGAATTTTCATGCCCTGAAATCACAGAGATATGGCACACAAAATACTTACGGAATTTTTCGCTTTATAAGACGCTCAGGATTATAAGACGCACCACAATTTTTGAGGAGAAAAATAAGAAAAAAATATTTTTTAATAAAATGGTGGTGCCTCTTATAATCCTTGCATCTTATTGCTTACCAGGGTTGGTGGCTGCGGTGTAGAGGGGTCCCAGGCTCGCTGCTGGAGGAGGCAGGCGTGGAGTGATGCTGCAGGCCGCATTCAGGGATGAGGGGGGGCTCCGATGTGTGCTGTTGCTGCTGCAGAGTCTTGTGCTGGTGTCAGGTTTCTCCACTTGTCCGGCGGTTGGAGGCCGGTGCTGCGGGTGCTCCGGTGTGGCGTTGTGTGCCCATCGATGCCCGGGGCTCTGCCGACATTGTTCGACAGACCAGAGCCCCAGCATTTCCTCGGTTCCCTGTATATGTGCGCTGAAGTGCCGGTAAAAAAAAAATGGCCGCCGTCGCATGCGCAGAGATCTGAAATCTCATCTCTCGAGAGCTGGGTCCCGAGATCCCATCTGCGCACGCGCGGCGGCCATTTTTTTGCAGGCACCACCGCGCGCACACAGGGAACCCAGGGAAAATGGCCGCCGGCGCGTGCGCAGATGGGATCTCGGGACCCACCTCTCGAGAGATGAGATTTCAAATCTCATCTCTCGAGAACTGGGTCCCGAGATCCCATCTGCGCACGCGCCGGCGGCCATCTTTTTACCGGCACACAGGGAACTGAGGAAATGCTGGGGCTCTGGCCTGTCGCACAATGTTGGCAGAGCCCCGGGCATCGACGGGCACATAACGCGGCACCGGACACACCCGCAGCAGCGGCCAGCAACCGCCGGACGCCCCCGATCACAGCCTAGGTAAGGCATGTCCGCTTTGTAAGACGCACCCCTGTTATCCCCCCAAATTTTGGGGAAAAAAAGTGCGTCTTACAAAGCGGAAAATACGGTAATAATTAACATTTCCCACATGTTTACTTTACACCAGCACAATTTTGGAACCAAATTTTTTTTTGTTTTTTTGTTAGGACTATAAGGGTTAAAAATTTCTCATTTTTACAACACCATTTTTTGGGGGACACATTTGAAGTCACTTTGCAAGGTCTATATGATAGAAAATATCCAAAAGTTACACCATTCTAAAAAATGCACCCCTCAAGGTGCTCAAAACCACATTCAAGAAGTTTATTAACCCTTCAGTGGCTTCACAGGAATTTTTGGAATGTAAATTAATATTTAACTTTCTTTCACAAAAAATGTAATTGAGAGACATTTTTTTATTTTACCAAGGGTAACAGAAGAAATTGGACCCCAATTGTTGTTGTACAGTTTGTCCTGACTACGATGATACCCCATATATGCAGGTAAACCATGGTTTAGGCGCATGGCAGAGCTCGGGAGGGAAGGAGCGCCGTTTGACTTTTCAATGCAGAATTGGCTGGAATTGAGATTGGATGCCATGTTGCATTTGGAGAGCCCCTGATGTGCCTAAACAGTGGAATCCTCCCAATTCTAACTCTAACTCCAACTCTAACCCCAACACACCCCTAACCCTAATTCCAACCATAACCATAACCCTAAACACAAACCTAACCCTAACACAACCCTAATCCTAATCGCAACCCTAATCCCAGCTCTAACCCTAATCCAAACTCTAACCCCAACTCTAGCCCCAACCCTAACCCTAACTTTAGCCCCAACCCTAACTTTAGCCCCAACCATAACCCTAACTTTTGCCCCAACCCTAACCCTAACGTTAGCCCCAAGCCTAACCTTATCTTTAGCCCCAATCCTATCCCTAACTTTATCCCGAATCCTAAACCTAACTTTAGCCCAAACCCTAACCCTAGCTTTAGCCCAACTCACTTTAGCCCAACTCTAACCCTAATGGGAAAATGGGAATAAATACATGTTTTTCATTTTATTATTTTTACCTAACTAAAGGGGAGATAAAGGAAAGGGGGGCTTGATTTACTATTTTTTTATTTGATCACTATGATAGGGTCAATCACAGTGATCAAAATGAACCAATAGGAAAAAATCTCCAATTGTTGCTGGGTGCCCGCCGGCATATCTCAGCAGGCGCACTGCGCATGCGCCCACCATTTTCTCCTGTCAAAAAAAGCCGGCGGCCAGGAGGACTTCAAGGGGGCATACAGAGACAACTCAGGTACCGGGGGGGTGATTGGGGGACCAGCAGACTCTATTTCTCTTTCCTGTGATGTGCAATTACATCAGAGGAGAGAGAAATTAAATGGAAATTTGGACTTATTTTCTGTTTTCTGTTTTCGCTGGGACAGGATGACGTTTTCAGCGTTGTCATGTTTATTTATATCTGTCTTTTTGATGATCGTGTGTTATTCCACTTTTTGTTTGACGGTATGATGATAAAGCATTGTTTTTTGCCTTGTTTCTTTTAAAGAGGTTCACTAAAAGGGTTAACTAGTGGGACAGTATTATAGGTTGAGTCTTTATGGACGTGGGGATACCAAACATGTCTACTTTTATTATTTAGATTTTCTTTATTCAAATATTGATGTAATGATAGAATAAATATTTATTATTATTATTGTTATTTTTAAAAAAATATTTTTCCAATAATGTAAAAAAAAATGTATTTCATTTTTACTTTTACACTTTGTCCCACTAAGGGACACTCATTTTATGCAGGCTTATCGTTTCTATAGCATGCAGATGAGGCAGCATTTGCATGCTATAGAAACTGTCAGCGCTGCACTCTGTGCACACTGACCTGAGAGACTTCCTGACATGCATTGTGACAGGAAGTTTCTCAGCTCTGGTAACCCGGATATCGTCATGATGACATCAGGTTACCATGGGAGCGATCAGGACCCCGCGTCATGAAGTGAGGTCTCTGATCCAAAGGCAGAGGGGCTGTCATCCCCTGTGCCAGCTCCAGAATGCTGCAATCTTGTTTGATCACCTTGTTGGGTTAAAGTGCCGGGAGTGGTCCATGACTTCTCCTGGCACTTAGTGCCGGGTGTCAGCTGTGAGAATCAGCTGACACCCGGCCGCGTGCACGGCCGATCGCTAATGATGTAGTATTCCGTCCATGGGAATAAAGCCCCAGGTCACATGGATGGAATAGTACATCTAATGGCAGAGAGGGGTTAATATTGTGCTCAAGGTACTCCTGCACCATCCTCTCCAATCGTTCACAATGTGCCAGACTCGTACTCTGCTCTGCTGGTGCACAAACTGGTCTAAAAACTGTGTGAAATGACTCACAGAAATTGCTTATGGCACTTACACTGGTACAGCAGCTAATATTTTTGCGATAACGCATTGACATTCCTGGGGTTGGAAGTCTAGAACTGCGAAAGACACTGTGTGCCCCCCTCTAACACTGTAATTCCCCCGCTCATGGCACCCGCCTGTGCAAAGACAGTCCAAACTTAGAGATATTGTTATCTCTTCTGCATCCTCCTCTGCTTCCACCTCTTCCTCTTTGACCACCATCTCCTCACTCAGACTCTTCAAAGTGTGCTTCAGCATGTAGATCACCGGAATAGTGATGGTGATGATGGTATCGTCAAGGCTAATCATCTTAGTAGCCATTTAGAAACTGTGTAGAAGAGTGCTGAGGTCCTTCATCTGTGACAACTCCAAAAGCATGATTTGCACCACTTTCTTACTGCGTTGGTCCAGGCTATGCAAAAACACATACTGCATCAGTTCTCATTGCTGCTGCCGTTGTGTCTGCAATATGTTCAGAGTGGAATTCCACTGTGTCCGAACATCGCAATCAAATGGTTAACCGGTAGGCTGAAATACCTCTGTAGTGATGCAAGTCAATGACCAGCAGGGTGAGATCGTCGGAAGTGAGGACACAGTGACCGTGCTTTCTGCAGAAGCACATCCAGGCCGGGATAGTGTCGAGAAATTGCTGTAGCACCAGGTTGAGTACATGAGCCATGAAAGGCATGTGTGAGAGGTTGCTCCTGCATTGAGCCACTACAAAGTTTGCACCATTATCGTACACGGCCTTCCCTGGCTTCAGGTTTAGTGGAGACAGCCATTGCTCTAACTTGGCCTGGATAGCTGTCTACAACTCTTGAGCTGTGTGACTGTGATCTCCAAGGCATGTTCATTTTAACATTTCTTGATTATGTTGAGCTCTTGCTTCACAGTATGGTGGTGGGGGGTTCTCTCTGCACTGTTGGAACATGTGTCTCATTAAGGGAGAGTTTAAGGGCTTAGGTAGAGGCCCTAGAGGAGGTTGAGGAGCCAGAAGCCGTGGAGGAAGTGTTAGATACAGAGGTTTGTCCCGCAAGCCTTGTGTATTCCAAGACTTTTGGAGTAGTCCCTTGACAGCCTGCCCCCACCAGAAACACTCAGTGCCCAGTCAGCGAGAGGTAACGCCCTTGACAATGTTTGCTCATCCTGGTGTTAGTGGTGAAATGCACTCTAGCAGACATAGAGTTTTTCATGGAAGGGCTGATGTTGTCTGAGACATGATAGTGTAATGCAGGCACAGCTTTCTTGGACTTTTTTAACGACCATCAACTTTCAGGAAACGTCTGTATCCAAAACCACAAAGGCAGCATTTTCATGGCCAACAGATTAGAGATGATGGAGTTCAAGCTCTTAGCTTTGGCACGTGTAGGAGGAAACATTCTTTTACATGACCACAACTGTGAGACTGAGTGCTGGCTGTTGTACTGAGATAGGGTGGAGTAGGGTGAACAAGACAAACTGTGGAACTGTTGGTGAGGTGCAGGTGGAGTTGTTATGGTGGATTGAGAAAGATGTGTTGTGCTCAGTGAAACAAAAACAGCAGGCATGTCCATTTCCATAACAGCTAACGGGCTCTTACTCACCCCAAACTGTAGACAAAGGAGGAAGAAGCAGCAGATGTAGTTGACGGTATGGCCGGTGGTTGGCGAGGCCCACTAATCCACATTTTAGCTCAATGAGACTTCCACACCTGAGTGTAACAGAAATGCTCACTTGCTATGAGTGCCGTCTACCGGGCGGCGCTCATAGCAATCTGGCTATGACAACTAGAGTTGAGCGAAACAGGTCGGCCAGATTCATAAGTCGCCAACTTATGTCAAAGTCGGGTTTCGCCGACCAAAACCCGACCACAGCGTGAAGTCGGCCATGCGGTCGGTAAAACGAGCGCCAGAGTCAGATTTCCCAGAATGCTTGCACGTGACCTTTTTCAGCCACTGAGCAAGGACATACTGTCACGTGCCCCGTCCTGTGTGACACAGCCAGGTGGCCGGTAACTGATACAACAGGAGGCGGCACATATAATTGTCCAGTGTGACGTGGCCCGCAGGCCGGTAACTAATACAACCAAACACAGGGGATAGGGAAAACCTGGGTAACAATAACAATGGTGGCCCTGCGATAGGGAACGAGGATGCGGAGACCTGCTGCACTCCTCTGAGTCAGTGTCTCTACACTCCTAACGTTCCCTAGGCCGTTTCCGCACTGGTCGCCGATCAGGAACCTAAAAACCCTGACTCGCCCTGCACCTAAACCCTCACTAGGGAAATGGTCGGTGCGGAAACTAATCCCACCACTGCACTAAACACACATAAGGAAAAGTGACAAAACAGCGGAACACAACTTAGCTTTGCTCTGTTGCTTACGCTCCTAGCAACAGAGCCCACCAATCCATGCCAGCCCTCCTTGCAGACACCATAGCTGACACTCCAGGAATCTCACTGAGCTGCCCGTGACTCTCCTTTAGCTCCATTCATCACCCAGGCTTGCTTGCAAATGAGGAACTATCACTAAGGCTGGTTTCACACTTGCGTTTTTTTTGCGCTGTTTTTTAGCGCAAAAAAACACATGCGTTTTTTTCCTATACTTTAACATTGGTGGGCATAGGTGCGCATACACATGCATTTGTACGCGTTTGTATGCGCATGTGTTTTTTTGTAGTGTGTGCTCGGGCGCACAAAATGCATCCTGTTGCATTTTTTGTGCATCCGACTTGCCCCAAAAAAACGCATGCGCACGAAATGCGTTTTCTTAGAGCAAAACACCCATTGTAGTCTATGGGTGCGCATACGTGCGCATTGTAATGCGCATGCATGCACAAAAAAAGCATGTGTTTTTAAAAAAACGCACCAAAACCAGCAAAAAAATGCACACAAATGCATGATGCGTTTGTGTGCACAAAAAATGCGCAGCAAAAAAACGCAAGTGTGAAAGTAGCCTAACAGTGATTGACACACCTGACACTCTTTTATAGAGCAATCACACCTGTTACATAATCACGTGCACAAACTAAGGTAACCAGAGTGCAATGACCCTAATGGCCACCGAGGGGGAAAACTATAACTGAAACCACCGCAGTGCAATGACCCTAATGGCCACCGGGGGGCAAAACCACCTTTGGCACACAGCCAAAGGAAAAAAAAAGGTTATTTTGTGCATTTAATCTGTCAGATCCAACCTGGATCATGACAGTACCCTCCCCTTAATGAGGGGCATATGGACCCTCAAGACCACTCCTCATCAGGGCACCACCTACAGCGGGGACACCCAGATCCAGAGTTCACCCCTGCAACTACCTGCACTTCAGGTTTATGACAAACGCACCGCTGGTATTGGCAAAGTATGTTCTGGAGGCACCACTCATCTCCAAAGCGCCGACCTGGGGAACGAGTTATGTAGGTATATGTTCGGTATGAGCTGGTAAGACTCCGCAACACACTTCCACAGGATGTTTTTTGGTGGCCACTAGTGTTGAGCGATCCCATCCGATACTTAAAAGTATCGGATCGGATGGTATCGGCCGATCTAAAAAAAATATCGGGTATCGCCGATTCCAATACCGGAAGTCCCATTCAAGTCTATGGGACTTCCGGTATCGGAATAAGAAAAACCCTATTTTTGCCTTGTACAGCCTCTCTGGGGTCTGTACGGGCCTTTCGGGGGTCTGTGCCGGCCTGCCGGGGGGTCTGTGCAGGCTCCGGTGGTCTGTGCCGGCCTGCCGGTGGTGTGCAGGCTCCGGTGGTCTGTGCTGGCCTGCCGGGGGGCTGTGCCGGCCTGCCGGTGGTCTGTGCAGGCTCCAGGGGTCTGTGCCGGCCTGCCGGGGGGCTGTGCAGGCTCCGGTGGTCTCTGCCAGCCTGCCGGGGGGCTGTGCCGGCCTGTCGGTGGTCTGTGCAGGCCTGCCAGTGGTCTGTGCAGGCTCCGGGGGTCTGTGCAGGCATCGTC
Organism: Dendrobates tinctorius; assembly: GCF_039654945.1. Lineage (NCBI taxonomy): Eukaryota > Metazoa > Chordata > Amphibia > Anura > Dendrobatidae > Dendrobates > Dendrobates tinctorius. Next base: position 8,767,908 of record NW_027361971.1, on the reverse strand, counting down.
CGATGGGACTACAAGTCCCATCGGGCTATGCCTGCTACCATGACAGTGATTGACACATTAGCCAATGATGGGACAGTAGTAGTCCCATCATCCGGCTAATGTGTTGAATGTAAAAAAAAAATTAAAAAAAATTACATGCTACATACATGCTACATACATGCTACATACATACAGCATGCATACTACATATATACTACATGTAACATACATACTACATACATGCTACATACTACATGCATGCTACATACTACATGCATGCTACATACACACTACATACATAATACATATATACTACATGCATGCAACATACATACAATATATATACTACATGCATGCAACATGCATACTATATATATACTATATATACTACATGTAACATACATACTACATATATACTACATGCAACATGCATACTACATACATGCTACATACATGCTACATACATACTACATACATAATACATATATACTACATGCATGCAACATACATACAACATATATACTACATGCATGCAACATGCATATTACATATATACTATATATACTACATGTAACATACATACTACATATATACTACATGCATACTACATACATACTACATACATGCTACATACATACTACATACATACATTACATGCATGCAACATACATACTACATATATACCACATGCATGCAACATGCATACTACATATATACTGCATATATACTACATGCATGCAACATACATATATACTACATACAATACATACATATAGACATACAGTACATATAACATAGAGTACATACTCACCGTCACTTGTCACTTTGATCCCCGAAGCCATTATCGCCTGAGGAATAAATATCAAAAATAAAAAAACACCAATATACTTAAACCGATCCGCAGAAGTCCACGAGGGTCCCACGTCCATCTTGCGTGGAGAACAGCAGCATCAGCTGATGCTACCGTTCTCTACCAGCTCCAGGAATACAATGACGGAAGGTAGGTATCCTTCCGCACTGTATTCCTCCACCACTGTAAAAAAAAGTCCCTAGTCTCACTTTATGCCATTGCTGCGCGGGAAATTCCCACGCAGCAATGGCATAAAGTGAGACTAGGGACTTTTTTTTACAGTGGTGGAGGAATACAGTGCGGAAGGATACCTACCTTCCGTCATTGTATTCCTGGAGCTGGTAGAGAACGGTAGCATCAGCTGATGCTGCTGTTCTCCACGCAAGATGGACGTGGGACCCTCGTGGACTTCTGCAGATCGGGGTAAGTATATTGGTGTTTTTTTATTTTGATATTTATTCCTCAGGCGACAATGGCTTCGGGGATCAAAGTGACAAGTGACGGTGAGTATGTACTCTATGTTATATGTACTGTATGTCTATATGTATGTATTGTATGTAGTATATATGTATGTTGCATGCATGTAGTATATATGCAGTATATATGTAGTATGCATGTTGCATGCATGTGGTATATATGTAGTATGTATGTTTCATGCATGTAGTGTATGTATGTAGCATGTATGTAGTATGTATGTAGTATGCATGTAGTATATATGTAGTATGTATGTTACATGTAGTATATATAGTATATATGTAGTATGCATGTTGCATGCATGTAGTATATATGTTGTATGTATGTTGCATGCATGTAGTATATATGTATTATGTATGTAGTATGTATGTAGCATGTATGTAGTATGCATGTTGCATGTAGTATATATGTAGTATGTATGTTACATGTAGTATATATAGTATATATATAGTATGCATGTTGCATGCATGTAGTATATATGTTGTATGTATGTTGCATGCATGTAGTATATATGTATTATGTATGTAGTATGTATGTAGCATGTATGTAGTATGTAGCATGCATGTAGTATGTAGCATGTATGTAGTATTATGTTACATGTAGTATATATGTAGTATGCATGTTGTATGTATGTAGCATGTATGTAGCATGTAATTTTTTTTTTTTTTTTTTACATTCAACACATTAGCCGGATGATGGGACTACTACTGTCCCATCATTGGCTAATGTGTCAATCACTGTCATGGTAGCAGGCATCGCCCGATGGGACTTGTAGTCCCATCGGACGATGCCTGCACAGACCCCCGGAGCCTACATAGACCACCGGCAGGCCGGCACAGCCCCCCGGCAGGCCGGCACAGACCCCCGGAGCCTGCACAGACCACCGGCAGGCCGGCACAGACCCCCGGAGCCTGCACAGACCACCGGCAGGCCGGCACAGCCCCCCGGCAGGCCGGCACAGACCCCCGGAGCCTGCACAGCCCCCCGGCAGGCCGGCACAGACCACCGGAGCCTGCACAGACCCCCGGACAGTCGGCACAGCCCCCCCGAAGGCCCGAACTGACGGCGCATTATGATGCGCACAGACAGCGCATCATGATGACGTCATTTCGGCAACCAATCAGAGCCACAAAAGTGGCTCATTGCATTTTGGACTTCCGATTCCGGTATCCGATACGAAAAAAGTATCGGTACTCGGTATCGGAATTCCGATACGGCAAATATCGGCCGATACCCGATACTTGCGGTATCGGAAAGCTCAACACTAGTGGCCACCCATACATGCTCATTCACACACACACTGAACGTTTATTGCCACACATTCGTTTGTCATAAATTGGTGAACTCACTCTGGGATCGACAACAGAGGCGTCCCCCTGTGTCACCACACTCACACCCCCGCTATTCACCATGGGAACACTGTTAAATATTAATAATCCGTTAATTTCGTATGAGACTCAGTTCTGTACATTGCTTTAGCTGACACGACATAGGTTATTTTTGTAAGCTTGGCACATGGTAATGTCAACTCCATATATACAGAGGTCACATGCTTTAGGAGACGTATATAATTCATGGCTCACTCTAGAGGTCGCTCGCTCCTTCCCTCACCATCATGAGACAGAGACGCAAGATGTCATCTCTGCATGGACATAACTGAACAGCTGGTATGTAACTTTGCTATTTGAGAAGCCGAACAGAGCCAGACGCCATTTTACCATTTGCCATCCTAGAGAAAGAAGGTGACAAGCTTTTGCTATGAACTAATGGACAATCTCTCTTTCACCAATTTTTATGTTTTTCTGTAATAATCTTTTCTTTGATGGAAGAATTCAAATAAACCACTATCTTTTTATCTGGTAACTAGTCCTAAGTATTTTACAAGAATACGCATTATTTTACATTGGAGAGCCAGCCAGATTTGCATTTTTGTACTTTTTTGCGGATTTCCCTCAACTTGCCCAAAAGGGGATTGAACTTTGCTAACGTCAGTCATATGTGCAAGTTATCAGGAACTCCACTACTCACAAGAATCAGACAGAACCTAGAAGTGAGGACTAAGAAGTGCCAGATAGAGTGAGAAGTACTGTAAGTGCCAAAGTGCCAGACGTGCTGAAGCCAGACGTGTGAAGACAAGTGACCAGCATTGTCCATCAAAGGAACAAGCTGAGACATTTCAAGGTAAGAGAAATGGATTTTGTTACTTCTTATGCTAAGCAGAGTAAATTGAAATTTAAGTCTGTAGACAAGTCTAATTCAGAAGTATTATGGCTTAGCTTATATGCAGAGTGTGAAATGGAAAATCAGAAGTTAGATTCTAAGCTTTTCAACAGAGAAGGAGATAAATTAAAAAATATTCTACAGATGGTACATATATTTCATAGATCTGTGTCAGAGAAATCCAAAAATGATTGTGTGAAGGGAAATAGTGATGTTCCCGAAATTGGTTGTAAAGTTAGGGAGATTGACTGTAATCAAGTGTCTGCAGCAGCCATTGAAGGTGACCTTGCAGACGTGGAACAAGATGGAGAAGTAGGAGGGGATTTCAGAACTGACGTAGAGGACGTACAAGGCAAAGACGGACCACTAAAAATAGACGACTCACAGGCCCAAATCCGAAGTAAAGTAAGGAAAAGTTTGCTAAAAATATGCAAAATCATTCCTGCATATGATAACAAAATCAATGTTTGTAGAAACTTTGAGGTTTTTGAAAGCTGTGTTGCCAAATTTCATTTATCTAGCGAGGAGAAGAATCAGTTGTTCAAAATGTGGATCCCTGTAAATTTTGCTAGGAGATTGACTTTAAAGTTATCTGGTGAAGCACATGACAATTTAAATGATAAGGACAGATTACAAATTCTTATTTTTTGTTCATCAAATGAAAATCATCCAGATATTGATATTCTTCAAAAATTAAGGATTGGTCGGAAGGAATGTACTTTCACGTTTATGTCCATATATGAACGTCTGTACAAAATGCTGAATGAGAATGTCAAAACACAGTCCCTCACAAGGAGTTTTGTAAGCAAATTTTGGTTTTTAAATCCTGCATCTCGTGTTATTGCATCACAAAAAGATTCTTTATTGGAATGTGCGCAATCCCTTGATTTTGCCAGAAAACACGAGAATCGTGAAAGGAAAGTAAATTGTGCTAATTTTGTGAAGACAGACAGAGTAAAATCTTATCAGAAGCCTGTATTAGCAAAGCCTTCTAAAATGAGTTTTCCCCAAAATCAAATCTATGAAGAACGAAGAAAATCACATGTTTGTTTTAAGCCTTATGGAATGATGCAAAGGATCACCGAAAAGACACAGATTGAATTAAGAAAAATGATGAGTTTTGATCTTCTTTCTATAAAAAAAGATGGCCGAATGTGACAGACAGAAGCAGGTGGTGAGTGACATCATTGACTTTGAGCTGAAGGGTCCATCTGAGCAGCTCAGAAAATCCGTTAACTACAAAGTAGCAAGAATATTTAAAGACATCTTTTACAGGGAAAGAGTGGGTATAGGAATTGGCTAGAAAAATTAATTATATATATATTGTGTAAAAGAATTATACAATTAGTCAGTTATATGTAATTATTATATAGAGTATAATTCCGTAGTTCTATAGTTTGGTAGATAGACACATATTCATACAGTATATATAGAGTGTTTGTAGAAGTAGAGATTGTAGAACTGTATTTTTTAGTGAAAATTAAAATCTACTCCAGTAATAAAATTTAGAATTATGAATATGATATTAACCTTCTCTTTTATTTTTCCTTAGAATTTTCATTTCAAAGCAGGACGTAATCGGAAAAATTCTCTTACAAGGATTTATGCCTTTATTTACACAGAAAGTTGCAATAATTGCATGATTTTATATATCTAACCCTTAAAAGGAAATAACTAACTGCATTTTAAAATGTGTTCTGTGTGTGCCTTTACTGCATGGCATGAATGACTATCACAGCATGTGAAATTTGAACCTTGTTCTAATAATAAGTATACCAGTATACTATGTCCCTGTTCTTTAGGAAAATAATTTTTAGGGGGTCTCAACTTTTGCAAACCAATGGAATTTTTTTTCTAGGCCTAAATGTCAAGTATAGCTATACATATACATATATTTATGTCATGTGTATTTGGGGAATATTCAAAGAAATATTAAGACTAAATTTAAATAGTTTACCATGCATTGATAATTAGGATAATTTGTGTTAAAATACGTGTATTCATCACACCTCTGTATGTGGGATAATATAATAATAATAATAATAATAAATTTTATTTTTATAGCGACGACATATTCCGCAGCACTTTACATTTCAGAGGGGATTTGTACAGACAATAGACATTACAGCATAACAATAATCACATACAGTAGATTATAACAAATACCAAGAGGAGTGAGGGCCCTGCTCGCAAGCTTACAGTCTAATATGTCATAATATGTGACACAGTCTGAGTGACAGTGACTGAGTGTATGAGCAGCTGCTTAGGAGTGATGTGATACGTTTGGTGTGTGTGAGGCCTCAGGATTCTGAATGCAAGAGAGGAAAAAACCCAAAAACCTTTATCTTTAGAAGAAATATGCAGATCAATTAAATTATTAGAATATTAGGATATATAATGAAATATTATCTACACAACATATATTTCTATATTTCTATAGTAATTATTATTTCTTGACTTAGTTAATTGTGGATAAGTGCAATCGCACATCAAAATGGTTTATGAAGAAAATCTACATTTAAATTAATTTTTCCAAAGGATAATTTTAAAATATTCAAATTAATTTTAATGGTTACACATCTTCAGACAAATAATGGTATAAGCAAGTATAAATTCACATACTGTATAAATTAATTATTTTAATTTTGGTTTTGATAAATGAATTATTTCATAAAACAATATTTTTTGGTATTAAGGGGGAAAATATGTTTTTGATCCTGACTACATCATCACATCTGATTAATACATCTTCTTCACACATTTTAATAAAAAAGAAATATTAATAAGGTACAATGGTATAAGTATTGGGTATAATAACATTAAGTATTATAAAGAGTCATTTCTTTACACTAAGAAGAGTATTACATGCAAAGTTGCATAATTTGAATGGTTTGGTAACACAAGTTTATGACAATTATGAAATAATCCAGATCATGGAAATATTAAGGGTATATGTTACTGAAGACATAACTACTCTGCATCAACATAAAGGCCTTATTTTTATTTTTATTCTTATTCTTATTTTTTAAAATTTTGAATTTTTTAATCTATTTTTATTTTAATTCTTAAATTTTTTTTTTTTCGTTCATTAATATTTAGTAAAGTAATATCTACTATAACTATAGAATATTGCTTAATTAAATATATCGATGATATGGTTCTATTACAAAGGAAAATGTTTCAATTCTGAGTTATATGCAACAATTCTTTCGTTCATCCATTCATTCATTCGCTCACTCATATATTCTTATTTTGGTTCATGGTTATACATTCCTACATATTATTAGTATAATAAATATATTCCTTATTAATAAAGATGAAAACACTTGTTACATAAAACACACTGACACCTATTGGTTGAAAAAGGTAATTACACCTATGACATAAAAAATCTTCTATCACATGAAGAATATGGATAATAATGTATTATCACTTATTATTGGTTTATTATTTCAAACATTGAAATCCATATATGGTACAAATTCTGATAATAATTATATGGATATTACTGATTGCTATGGTACGCTGTGATATTATAGGATAGGAAAATTACCAGATTTGGTATAGGATAGGGAATGAAGACTTCAAGCAAGATACTGAAATTATGTTAATAAAGACTTTTCATATTTCTAAACTTTATTGATTCTTATTAGTTGCAAGAAGAAGAATGCCGCTATCCAGAAGTCCCAGAAGGTAACAAAGCTATGATTTCTGAGTAATAAACTGTGTTAATTATAAGTGCAGTATCCACCACTGACAGTCACAAGTGCAGTGTCCATCACTGACAGTCACAATTAAGTATCTAACCTGACAACCAGAGGATGATGATCCTATGATGCTGAGATGAACTGTGTTATCACGTTCTTATCAAGTTCCAGAGGTTTTCAATCACCTGTAAAGCTTCGATGAAGGCTGGTGAACAATAAGATAATTGTCAGGAAGCTACAACCCTGACATATGTCCTGTGCATTAGGACTGAGGACTGGTTATGGTGCTATGTTTAGCAAGGAAGAGTCATTTTAACCCTTGCTTTGCTGACCAAAGACGTCACACCTGTTCAAAGACCAGTGCCGATGGAGGATTCCAGAATATCTGAGGCGAGCCAATGTAAGCCCAGGTTTTTTAAAGGTGAGACTGCACAGATATTAAAGCTGCATTTCATCTATAGACTTTGTTTTCTTATCAACATTTGAATTTATGGACTTTGATTTTATACACGACACGATTTCTACAACATCTATATGCTAGAGAAAAACTGTGTTTTTAAAAGAACCAAGAAGAAGACAGAAGACATCAAAATGAAGACCAGATGACATCAGATGATGATGACTGGACCTGAGATGCTTCAATTTAGACTTAGGGAAGTATAATTATACATATTTTATATGAATATTGTTCACGGCTTACCATAACATGAATTCTCATCATTAAGTGCCTATTACAATAATCTGATATTAAATTATTTTGTCAAAGAAGAAGAAAAGAAGAAAAAAGATCACATTATAATTTGAGGGTTCCAATTATTGTCTGTCTCCCTCAAAAGGGGGAATTGTTAAATATTAATAATCCCTTCATTTCACATAAGACTCAGTTCTGTACATTGCTATAGCTGACACGACATAGGCTATTTTTGTAAGCTTGGCACATGGTAAAGTAAACTCCATATATACAGAGGTCACGTGCTTTAGGAGACGTATATAATTCATGGCTCACTCTAGAGGTCGCTCGCTCCTTCCCTCACCATCATGAGACACAGACGCAAGATGTCATCTCTGCACGGACATAACTCAACAGCTGGTATGTAACTTTGCTATTTGAGAAGCCGAACAGAGCCAGACGCCATTTTACCATTTGCCATCCCAGAGAAAGAAGGTGACAAGCTTTTGCTATGAACTAATGGACAATCTCTCTTTCACCTATTTTTATGTTTTTCTGTAATAATCTTTTCTTTGATGGAAGAATCCAAATAAACCACTATATTTTTATCTGGTAACTAGTCCTAAGTATTTTACAAGAATACGCATTATTTTACAAACACCACCCTCCAACCCTTTACACCACGAGGTTTACGCCTCCCAGGGTTGGCTAATGGCGAGGGTTGAGACATGCCCCTACTCTCCTGCAGCACACCTGCTACACACACTGGAGAGGAAGGGGCCCAGGATATGGTGGAAAAATACACTCCCTGGTCGCCTTCCTCCGAACGATCAGGAGGGGCGGCTTCTTCGGTAGTATGGAAGACCCCACAGACTATCACACCAGTCTGCTTACTACATGGATGCACCCCTTCACCTTGGGGAACCCCAGACAGCACCATGGGGACCAACTCCACCCACCTGTCTGGGTACGTCCACCTGTATGAGCAAGTCCTGCTCCCGAGCAGCAACTTTAGGGGCTTCATTGCCAGCTGCAATTTGATCTACTGGATGATCAGTGAGGCCCAGCAGCAAATGCTCACAGGTCTGAACATGGCCCGAGGCTCACCAGAAAAAAAAAATGTATGGGTTGGTGATAATGTCATGTGTCCTGTCCTGTGTGACATGGCCAGGTGGCCGGTAACTGATACAACAGCACGCAGCACGTGTAATTGTCCAGTGTGACACGGCCCGCAGGCCGGTAACTTATATAACCAGACACAGGGGATGGGGAAAACCTGGGTAACAATAACAATGGTGGCCAAGCAATAGGGAACGGGGACGTGGAGACCTCCTGCACTCCCCTGAGTCAGTGTCTCTACACTCATAACGTTCCCTAGGCCGGTTCCGCACCGGGCACCGATCAGGAACCTAAAAACCCTGACTCGCCCTGCACTTAAACTCTCACTAGGGAAATGGTCGGTGCGGAAACTAATCCCACCACTGCACTAAACACACATAAGGAAAAGTGACAAAACAGGGGAACACCACTTAGCTTTGCTCTGTTGCTTACGCTCCCAGCAACAGAGCCCACCACCTGCGTGCATCTTTTCCTCCGACCGGATCCAACACCATACTGCAGCCTTGGAGCAAACAGAGTCCACCACCTGCGTGCAGCTGTCCAGAAACAGAGTCCAGCAAATGAGTCCAGCTTTTCTGCCAAAGAGTCCAACATTTTGAGTCCAGCTTTCCAGCAATCAAATCCAGCATCCTGAGAGCAGCTCTACACCATAGCTGCCACTCCACCAAGCCATGCAAGAACGCCTTGCTGACACCATAGCTGCGACTCCACCAAGCCATGCCAGCCCTCCTTGCAGACACTATAGCTGACACTCCAGGACTCTCACTGAGCTGCCCATGACTCTCCTTCAGCTCCATTCTTCACCCAGGCTTGCTTGCAAATGAGGAACTATCACCAACAGTGATTGACACACCTGACACTCTTTTATAGAGCAATCACACCTGTTACATAATCACATGCCCAAACTAAGGTAAGCAGAGTGCAATGACCATAATGGCAGCCATGGGGAAAACTACAACTGAAACCACCACAGTGCAATGACTCATATGGCCACCGGAGGCAAAACCACCTTTGGCACACAGCCAAAGGAAAAAAAGGTTACTTTGTGCATTTAATCTGTCATATCCAACCTGGATCATGACACGTACACTGTGGGCAACGAGATGACGTGTGCTGCACCCCGGGGGAGAGAGAGATATTTTGCGGACTTTAAAAAAGTGATCCGGCATGTAGGTGTGTTTACTGTCCTCCACTCCCTGCCGACTTTGCTTCCCCATTGACTTGCATTGGGTTTCGTGCTTCAGTCGGACCTTCGACTTTTCCCGATAGTCGGCCGATTTCGTTCGACTCGACTTTTGAGAAAGTCGGGTTTCATGAAACCCAAGTTGACCCTAATAAAGGCAAAGTTTCTCATCTCTAAAGACAACCATAGAGGTCTGCTGGAGACCTCTAGTTGTAATGCCGACCCATCGGTGACTTGCGGTCATGTGACAGGTCACCGATGGTTGAGATTCCAGATACTATTTTTACTTAGCAAGAGTAATATTGTGTTACAAACCCTATTATAACACCCGTTTTGTCCGCATACTCCATCTATGGTGTCTGTTTTCCTGGACCTGAGCGTCCTTGAGTGTTATGAGTGGTGAACATTTGGACTTTTCCATTTGTACCAGTAATTGGCGATATGATTTTAATTTTGTACTAATAAAAATTGTATTTCTTATACATAACTTGATTGCCTTTTGATCATCTTTTTTGTGTGGTTCTATGTGGTAACTGATGATAGGCTGTTATAGTCCTACCATTACATGGTTATTTAACCATGTGGGTTTGTCAGACCTGTTGGTATTTAACTTTTGCTGTGTTTTGCACAGGTTTCTCGTTTGACATGGATTTTCAAGCCAAGGAGAAAAATTGGCTCACTCATATTGACCAAGTATTTGGCCGGGATTGGAGAAGTGCACCTCTGACAAGTGATGGGAAATGGGATGAATATACTGGGTCACTCCAACAAATGGTGATTAAGAGAACTAAATTGTGGTGGAACCGCACATTCCTTGAGAAATATTTATCCAAGAAATTTATACCACCTGGCCTTAGGGTCCGTGTTATTCCGACATTCCCAGTTGAGAACGATGGTTTTACAGCTAAGTGGGAAGAGGCCTGCAACAGTTGTTCACAGATTTTTATGCAACTACTATGTGAACATAACAATACTATAATAACTGAATTGGATGTAAAGATTAAAGGTTTGGAGGAGGAAATAAAATCGATGGGGACAGTTGAGAAGCTTAATACGTTTCATAGTCAATTGGATAATACGCTGGAAACAACGGTTAAGAAAATTCAGAGTACTCAGATCAACAAACTTAATCGTGATCGCCGAGGCTACAAAAACAAGATGGTTTATTAATGGTGTGAACTCCATCAACAGTATCATCCCAGACATCTATGTCATCTATAAGCGATGTTTCAGAGGCCTTTGGGTCATCAATGGCCACTAGATCTGGGTCAATTAGACGGGATCAAAGGGATCACTCATTTCATTCGTATAGACGCCAAAACTACTCTCCAGTCTCTACTCGTTACAAAAATAAGGTTATTTGAGTAACTATGAGTTTACGAGTGTTGATCTGACCATCCTGGAGAACGGATTGTCCTTCTCACCCGCTGCATCATTTGATGCGTTTTCAGCGATTAAAGATCTACACTTGTTCGCTCGCTCTTTGATTTTTAAAAAACATTTCTTTGATGGCAACCTCTCTGACCTTTTTCCAACAGAAGAACAAGTAGCCTTACGCATATTGGAAGATCTGTCCACCGAACACAATACTCCGTAGGGAGGTAAAGTATCTGATACCATACGACCTCGGTCTAAAAAATTCCCCCTTTTATCATCTTGGCCTAATGTGGATCTCTTTGTGTAGATTGTAGCTAAAGAATTTATGGAGATTCCTCGATATATCTATAAAGATATCTGACGAGAGAAAAGCTGGGATGTCTGCACATCTTAAGGGGGCTTTACACATAGCGATATCGCTAGAAATATCGCTGAAGCGTCACAGATTTTGTGACGCAGCAGCGATATTGCTAGCGATATCGCTATGTGTGATACTTACCTCCGACTGGCTCCCCCGCTGGCAATCCCTGATCGCGCGAGATCGTCCATGTCCATTTCTCGTCAGCCGCTTCTTGCTGGTTCCGACGAGCGACACGTGGACGCGGGCGGTAGGATGTCTTCATCGCCGCGTCTGAGAGGTAAGTAAAGACCGCTGCATTGCTACATCGCTGTGAGATCTGCCTGTTTAGCAGCTCACTAGTGACCATTTAGCGATGCACCAGCGATCCTGACCGGGTTTTACAAAATTTATCAGACGCTGTTTACAAACCTGTGGCAACAGAAGTCCCATGAATAAAGGGTGATAAGGAGACAAGGGACAACCCAGCTCCAACACCCTAAGCGTAAGCTCAAAACATATAATTAATAGGAGGAGAAACATAAGAGCACGCAATGAGTTCCATATAGAAAATACAAATTTTTATTAAATATATAACAGCAGTACAAACTGGATAGCAAAAGATGTGCTCATGAACAATTTGGACAATATGTCCCATGAACCAACCTCACACCCCCCAGATGGAAAACCCGGTGAGTATATACCATGGACCTTGGATCATATCATAAAACAAGATACCACCCCAGCAAATATAGGGTAAATCGCCTAGATAGCGGTAACCAAATATATTAATGCCAATGCCTGCTAACAGTGAGGATCAAAGATAAGCCCAATGCTGGTTGGGGTCAGAAGACCATAAAAAAGAGACCAAGGAGCAACTCACCAGGGAGGGGAGGAGGAGGGAGTCCAGCAGTGGGGCCTCCGACACGCGTTTCACAACGTCCCCCGCCGCTTTATCAAGGAGGAGAGTAGATGCAGAAGTCCCAGTAGGGCCTTCAAATAGCCCATGACCCCGGTCACATGACCGGCGTCCACCAGTAAAAATGGCACAAGCGGCGCATGCGCCGTGGTGTCTGCAGGTCCTATGCTGCAGCACGGCGTCCACACAATGCGCATGCGTCGGAAACCTGGAGCAGAGCGCACTGTGTTAGAGGACGCCGACCGCAACATGGAGCCACACGCCACACGGCGATGCGCACAGCCATACAGGGATTATAGGACACAGTATGTGTGGTCATAAATCGAAAGGTCTACATCAGCTTGTTCTTGAGCTGGTCGGCTTTATCCTGACCCACAATTTCTTTGTTTTTAAGGACCAATTTTATCTACAGAAGCGGGGCACAGCCATGGGGGCTGCCTGTGCGCCTTCATATGCCAACCTCTTCTTGGGGACCTGGGAGAGGAGTTTATTTGGCGACGGGGGGCCTGCAGGACGTCTCCCATGTGCTGTGCTGGTACCGCTTCATAGATGACATTATATTTTTGTGGGATGGTGAAGTCGACCAGCTCAGGAACTTCATGAGGTCGCTTAATGTCAACAACTCTAACATTCGCTTGACATACAGGTATGATGACAGAGTTGTGGATTTCCTGGATGTCCGCCTGGAGATCGACACTGATCGGCGTATCCAAACGGACGTCTTCAGGAAACCCACCTCTGTCAACTCCCTACTACATGCATCTTCGGCTCATGATCCGGCCACTGTGAGGGCCATCCCGGTCGGACAGTTCCTCCGCATGCGACGCATCTGCTCCACCAATGATCGATTTGAGAAACAAGCCCAAGATATGAGTGATCGCTTTCTTAAGAGGGGTTATAGCCGTAGGTGTATTAAGAGGGGCTATAATCGAGCAAGATGTACCCCCCGTAGCGGTCTTCTACAACCCACCACGAGGATCGGCAGACAAGATAGAGATGGACTTATACGCTTTATATCTACATATAACCATGAATGGCGCAATATGCGCACCATTTTATAAAAACACTGGCCCATCCTGGGGACAGAACCAGCCCTGAGGACCGCCCTGGGGCACTTCTCTTCCATGACGCCATGCCGTTCTAGGAACTTGAGCGACCTCTTGGTTTGGAGCCACTATGTGCCCACTCCCAAAAATTTCTTTGGGTTAAGTGGTCCGGTGTGTGGATCTTTTCAGTGTGGACATTGCCTGGCTTGCGCCAATGTCTTGCGTTTTTCCACCTTCAGCTCCTCGGATGGTACGAGGGAGTTTACAATTAGACAACGGATATCATGTGGCACGTCAAATGTCATTTATTATGCAACCTGTCTGTGCCCAAAAATTTATGTGGGCCTCCTTGGTGAGTTGCTCCTTGGTCTCTTTTTTATGGTCTTCTGACCCAACCAGCATTGGGCTTATCTTTGATCCTCACTGTTAGCGGGAATTGGCATTAATATATTTGGTTACCGCTATCTAGGCGATTTACCCTATATTTGCTGGGGTGGTATCTTGATTTGGGATATGATCCAAGGTCCATGGTATATACTCACCGGGTTTTCCACCTGGGGGGTGTGAGGTCGGTTCATGGGACATATTGTCCAAATTGTTCATGAGCACATCTTTTGCTATCCAGTTTGTACTGCTGTTATATATTTAATAAAAATTTGTATTTTCTATATGGAACTCATTGCGTGCTCTTATGTTTCTCCTCCTATTAATTAGCTGTTTACAAACCTGCAGACAAGGGGGGCAATGTTGTAGTTTGGCCAAAGACACTGTATGAGAATGAGGCATTCCGCCAACTGAACAATAACATCTGTTATAAAAAAATAACATTCAATCCTTTGTCTGCTTTTTCTACAAAACTAGCTAACATCATCAATCGGGCTAAAGAGGCGGGAGTAATAACTAAAGAGCTGGCAACGGCACTGGTTGTACCTGAGCCGACCATCCCGACCTTTTACTTATTGCCCAAAATCCATAAAGACATGCAGACGCCCCCTGGCCACCCTATTATCTCGGGAAGGGGGAATTACCTTGAACATGTGAGTCGGTGGATAGATTGCAAGCTACAGCCATTGGTAGAGGGGTTGCCATCTTTTCTAAAAGACACTGGAGAGTTTTTAAGGCAAGTAGATGACCTACAATTGGAAGATGATATGATGCTGGTGACAGGTGACCTTGAGTCCCTGTACACCAGCATCCGGCATGAGGATGGCATTTGTGCAACTGAATTTTAACTTAGTATGTCAAACTTGCCCCTGGACATCAGAGAATTGATCCTGGAACTCCTTAGGTTCACATTATTTCATAATTTTTTTACATTTAAGGGGTCTTTCTTCCTGCAGCTCCCGGGAACAGCAATGGGGGCTTCCTTTGCCCCTGCTTATGCCAACCTGTTCCTGGGGCTGTGGGAGAGAGACCTCTCCCTGCCGGATCAGTCATCGCCGATGTGCCGCGTACTCTCCTGGATGCGGTACATCGATGACATTTTACTGATCTGGCAGGGCTCAGTAGATGGACTGGAGAGTTTCATATCGACTCTCAATGTTAATAAGTTAAATATTTTATTACATATAAGTACCATCCACGGAATATTGAATTTTTGGATGCAACATTATGTAAAGATGACAGGGGCGAAGTACAGACAAGTATTTTCAGGAAGCCGACATCAACCAAAATGCTCCTACATGCCTCCTCATCCCACCCTGGCCATATAATCCAAGCGGTCCCTACTGGACAGTTTTTACGTTTACGGAGATTATGTTCTACGGATGATGAGTTTTTTTAAACAAGGTGAGGATTTGAAGGATAGGTTGGTAGAACGTGGTTACAGCAACCGCATGATTAAAAAAGCCTTCAATAGAGCAAAGTATGCCTCTAGGAACAATTTAATATACGGAAAAAGATGTGGCAAGGAACAAAATATAACAAGGTTTGTGACGGACTTTCATTCACAATTCGCCCAAATGAGGAGGATCATGAATAAATCATGGCATATTCTAAGGGCGGATCCAGTCATTGCTAAATTTGTCCCTGAGAGGGCTGCGATTGCAGCCAGGAGATCGAGAAACCTAAGAGACCAGTTGGTGCGAAGTCACTATACTGGGGTCCCAGTTAAAACCTTTCTGGATCAAGGGGTGACGTCAGTTGGGTATTCCTCTTGTGGTCACTGTGTGGCCTGTGCCAACATAGATCGTGCGGACTCTTTTTTGAGTCAGGACGGTTCCCGCGAGTTTAAAATTAGGAAACGTATCACCTGCGCTAGCATAAATGTCATTTATTATGCGGTATGTCCGTGCCGCAAGATCTATGTTGGCATGACAACTAGGCAGTTTAAAATACGTGTCAGAGAACACGTACTTAAGATTGAGGCAGCAGTGGCCGCTGAGGACATAGCGTCTTTAAGAACCATCCCCCGACACTTTAGGAAGCATCATGACTGTGATGGCAGCCTTCTCAGATTTAGGGGATTGACATGTTGGATGTGGGGATACGTGGGGGCTGTATTTCCAAAAGGTTGGCCCAGCTTCAGTCCAGGTGGATATGGACCCTTGGCACGGTCCACCCATCTGGAATCAATGAGAATATCAGCTATGCCCCATTTATATAACCTTTATCGTCTGGTTCCCGCGTTTGTGTTTGGGGGCTGTTTATTGCTCAATAACCTCAATTTTAATTATGTGATTTTTAACCTTTACTATTTTTTATTATTTAGTTATTCACACTATTGTTCCGATGTGTCTGGTGACCGTGTGGCTGTGATGCCGTGGGTGTCATGTTGATCAAGGTGAAGGAAGACGGCGCGAGCAAAAATTTTCAGGATACCGTTTTGTGAATTATCAAAGATATGAGACATGTGGATATGTATCTGACATTGTAATTTGAATATGTATATATACTCTTTGCCTGTATTTTATATGCTGTGTTGAATTTTCTTAACAAGATGTAGTTAATATCTATTCCATATGTCTGATATGTGTAGAATTTTTCCTAAGAAGGTGTAATTAAAATCTACTCCATATGTCTGATATTTCACTGATTGTGGATGGTTAGCATGATAGAAATAGGTTTTGACCGATGTAATTGATTATTCTGTTCCCTTAGCTGGTTAGATATCTTGGTTTTATTTTCACCATAACTATACCACTGTAACATGAGGGTAGGTCCGCATTGGGTCCCGATATCACTGGATAGTTTTCAATAGTGTGCAGTGTCTGTTCAGTATGTATGATGAAGTGTGTCTCAGCGCTCCCGCCCTGTGCGTGCATGCGGCCCGATTGTCGTTATGCCTGCCGGCTTTCGATGTCTATCTCTGTGGACCTGGCCTGCCCCGGCTCCGCCCACCATGTGATGCCGACGCCCGCTGGCATCGCTGGTAACCGGGCAACATAGCGCGTCACTTCCGGGCGGTGAGCGTCACTTCTGGTTGGGCGGCAATTTTCGCTGTGGCTGGGAGTTATAAAATGTTGAGACACAGTCTGAATGGTAGGCCCCTTGAGAAAGGAGTCCGAAATGAGCATCGGAGCAGACGCACTGGCTCAGGAACCACGGCACCCGGTACCACTGATGCCAATAGGTAATTAACATAGTAACATAGTAACATAGTTTTGAAGGCTGAAGGAAGACCTTATGTCCATCTAGTTCAGCCTATTTTTAGTGCAGCTGTTCTGCATTGTTGATCCTGGGGAAGGCAAAAAAACCCACAGAGTAGAAGCCAATTTTCTCCATAGGGAAAAAAATTCCTTCCCCTAAGCTGGGTCAACCATCTACCTATAACATTCTGTTATTCGTAACCTTCTATACTGTTACTCACAAGAAAAGCATCCATTCCTTTCTTAAATTCATTCAATGAGTTGGCCATCACCACTTCCTCAGGAAGAGAATTCCAGAGCCTCACTGCTCTTACCGTGAAGAACCCTCTTCTATGCTGGTGCAGAAATTGTCTTTCCTACAATCGAAGAGAATGCCCCCTTGTTCTTGTCACAGTCCTTGGTACAAACAGTTCATTGGAGAGATCTCTGTATTGCCCTCTGATATACTTGTACATATATATTAAGTCTCTCCTAAGTCTTCTCTTTTCTAGAGTAAATTGACTTAATTTTGATAACCTTTCTGGGTATTGTAGTGAACCAACTCCATTTATCATTTTAGTAGCCCGCCTTTGAACCCTTTCAAGATCAGTAATATCTTTCTTGAGCACCGGCGTCCAAAATTGCACACAATACTCCAAGTGTGGTCTGACGAGTGATTTGTACAGAGGGAGAATTATGTTTACATCTCGTGTCCCCAGACCTCTTCTAATGCATCCCATGACCCTATTTGCTTTGGTGGCAGCTGCCTGACACTGGGCACTCCAATTTAGCTTCTTATTGACTAAGATGCCTAAGTCTTTTTCCATGTCTGATTTCCCCAGCAGTTTCCCATTTAGTAAGTAATTATAGCATCTGTTTCTCCTTCCCATGTGCACAACCTTACACTTATCTGTATCTGTAATTACTATGGATTATACTATGGAAGGTTTGATAAGTCACTGGTATGAGGGATTGACTGGGTAGCGCTAGGCTGATGGGTGTGTGATAAGAGCTATTGACAGTGTACTGCGGGTTATATCAGGATATATTAGTGTGGCACAAACCTGATTACAGGGAGTTGCTTAGTGACTGATTGAAAAATATCCTGCTGTTTCCTACATGGCCACACATGGGACGCATTAGGTGGCGCTAGGCATATAATGTTGTTATAAGTTTATATTAACATCTACTATTTTTACTTAGCAAGAGTAATATTGTGTTACAAACCCTATTATAACACCCGTTTTGTCCACATACGCCATCTTTGGTGTCTGTTTTCCTGGACCTGAGCGTCCTTGAGTGTTATGAGTGGTGAACATTTTGCACTTTTTCATTTGTACCAGTAATTGGCGATATGATTTTAATTTTGTACTAATAAAAATTGTATTTCTTATGCATAACTTGATTGCCTTTTGATCATCTTTTTTGTGTGGTTCTATGTGGTAACTGATGATAGGCTGTTATAGTCCTACCATTACATGGTTATTTAACTATGTGGGTTTGTCAGACCTGTTGGTATTTAGCATTATTAATATGAAAAATCTCAGAGCAGTCACTACTATATTGAGGTACAATGGGAGGATTATTCTTATATGAAGACAAAGAGGAGGCCCTATTACTACATGGATGGATACTATTAACATATAGAGAAGCAACATGGGAATTACCTACTTCACGACGTTTGATCTAACTGCAAGTCAGGATCGAGAATGGGTTCCCACAAAATGATGTACAGGGAAGTATTGATGATGACGTGGGCACATAAGCTGCGCCTGCACGATCGCTGCTTGGAGCTCTGCATAAGTGATAGCGCCGGTTGTTACAGCCAGAGGAGATGTCCTCACTGGCTGTTTAATCCCCTACATAATGCGATCAATAGTGATCATAGCATTCAGGAGGCTAAGAGAGGGTTCCCTCTCTTACACAATCGGCACCCTGTGACATAATTGCGGTATGCCATTGGTAGTTATGACTTCAGGGTCTGCCAGCTATGGTGGGGATATGCAAATATGTGTTCCCATTTCGAATTTAAGACATTATTAAGACACTTACAGATACATGAATTTACCCCTCAATGCTGCTTTTTAGAGGATATGGGGATTTTAACATTGACTAGTCAGAGAGTATATTGTTCAGTTCCCCAAGCATATGAGGGATTTATCCCTAAAAGCTAATTAGCCTGAGAGTATACGCTCCTGACTACTCTGTGTAAATTGATTACATTTGTTGGAGATCTGTTTCTATGACAAGGCAGTGTATAAATACCAGCTTTATTTTGTCCTATCACTGCTGCTGCTGTCCCCATGTGTGTTATTTATGGTTTGAGGCACCCCTGTTTTTATAACAGCTTGTTTTGTCTGTATTAATTTAATTTATTTGAAACTTTAACTTAATTTATTTGAAATAAAACAGTTTGTGTTTTATCTCATTAGTGTATTACACTCTTGATCTATTTGCAACTTAATTGCTGCATGATCTGTATGGTTCTATGTCTTATGGAGTGCTGCCTGTTTCTCGTTTGAGGAAAATGGGCTTGGGTAGTATGCTTATCAGCTATGGTGGTCTGTTAGATCATGTGTCACTACACTATTATGGGGGGGGAGAGCAAGACATCAAAAACTGTATAAATGGGCTATTTTTTGCAATAATACTGACCAGCATAAAACTAAATTTCAAAAATTTTCACAGACGTTTGGAGAGCCCCTGTGTGCGTAAACATTGGTGCTCCCCCACAAATGACCCCATTTCATAAACTAGATCCCCCAAGTAACTTATCTAGATGCATAGTGAGCACTTTGAACCCCCAGGTGCTTCACAAATTGATCCGTTTAAAAAAAAAGTACTTTTTTTTACAAAAATTTTATTTCAGCCCTAGTTTTTCCATTTTCATATGGGCAGCAGGATAAAATGGATCCTTAAATTTGTTGCGCAATTTCTCCTGAGTACACCGATACCTCATATGTGGTCATAAACCACTGTTTGGGCACACGGCAGGGCCCGTAAGGGTAGGAGCGCCATTTGACTTTTTGAATGGAAAATTAGCTCCAATTGTTAGTGGTTGCCATGTCGCATTTGGAGAGCCCCTGTGTGCCTAAACAATGGAGCACTCACACAAGTGACCCCATTTTGGAAACTAGACCCCCCAAGGAACTTATCTAGATGCATACTGAGCACTTTGAACCCCCAGGTGCTTCACACTTTGATCCGTAAAAAATAAAAAGTACTTTTTTTCACAAAAATTTTCTTTTAGCCTCAATTTTTTCATTTTCACTTGGGAAACAGGATAAAATGGATACTAAAATTTGTTGGGCAATTTCTCCTCAGTACACCGATACTTCATATATTGTCATAAACCACAGTTTGGGCACACGGCTGGGCCTGGAAGGGAAGGAGCGCCATTTGACTTTTTGAATGGAAAATTAGCTTCAATCGTGAGCGGACACCATGTCACGTATGGAGAGCCCCTGTGTGCCTCAACATAGGAGCTCCCCCACAAGTGACCCCATTTTGGAAACTAGACCCCTCAAGAAACTTAGCTAGATGTGTGGTGAGCACTTTCAACCCTCAAGTGCTTCACAGAAGTTTATAACGCAGAGCCGTGAAAATGAAAAATCATTTTTTTCCTCAAAATTATATTTTAGCCCGCAATTTCTTATTTTCACAAGGGTAAAAGGATAAATTGGACCCCAAAAGTTGTTGTCCAGTTTGTCCTGAGTACACTGGTAGCACATATGTGGGGGGGAACCACAGTTTGGGCACACGTCAGGGCTTGGCAGGGAAGTAGTACCGACTTTGATGGAATGGTCTGGGGGTGTCATGCTATGTTTGCAGAGCCTCTGATGTGCCTAAACTGTAGAAACTCCCCACAAGTGACCCCATTTTGGAAACTAGACCCCCCAAGGAACTTATCTAGATGTGTGGTGAGCACTTTGAACCCCCATGTGCTTCACTGAAGTTCATAATGCAGAGCGGTGAAAATAAAAAATCATTTTTTTTCCTCAAAAATCATATTTTAGCCCACAATTTTTTATTTTTCCAAGGGTAAAAGGAGAATTTGGACCCCAAAAGTTGTTGTCCAGTTTGTATTGAGTGCTCTGATACCCGATATGTTGGGGTAAACCACTGTTTTGGCATATGGCAGAGCTCGGAATGGAGAGAGCACTGTTTGACTTTTTGAATGCAAAATTGGCTGGAATCAATGGTGGTGCCATGTCATGTTTGGAGACCCCCTGATGTGTCTAAATAGTGCCAACCCCTCAATTCTTACTCAACCTTAACCCCAACACACCCCTAACCCTAACAAAAACCCAAACCACAACACTAACCCCAACACATCCCTAACCCTAATCCCAACCCTAACCATAACCCTAACCACAAGCCTAACCCTAATCCCAACCCTAACCTCAACACACCCCTAACCCTAAACTTAACCCTAATTCCAACCGTAACCCTAATTCCAACCGTAACCCTAATTCCAACCCTAACCCTAATTCCAACCCTAACCCTAATTCCAACCCTAACCCTAATTCTAACCCTAACCCTAATGAAGAAATAAAAATATTTTCTTTATTTTATTATTTGTCCTTACCTATGAGGGTGATGGGGGGGTGTGATTTACTATTTTTTTTATCTTGATCACTGTTAGAGTTTATCACAGTGATTAAAATGAATGAATGGAATATGCCACTTGCAGATTCGACAGGCGCACTATGCATGCGCCCGTCATTTTCGAAGATGTCGGCGCCCATACACGA
Source organism: Dendrobates tinctorius (assembly GCF_039654945.1). Classification (NCBI taxonomy): domain Eukaryota; kingdom Metazoa; phylum Chordata; class Amphibia; order Anura; family Dendrobatidae; genus Dendrobates; species Dendrobates tinctorius. Next base: position 8,745,707 of record NW_027361971.1, on the reverse strand, counting down.
GGGAAGAGGGACACCGGGAGCAACACAGGGACTCAGGAGGTACCGGGGGGAGAGGGACGGTGATCGGAAAGTGGGGGGAGCAGAGGGCAGGGGTGGGGGAGCAGATAATGGCTGGGATGGCAGATCGCCGCCATTATTTGGTGGCGGGGGCAGATCGCCCCCGTCAGCCGGTGGAGGGGTCTGATTGCTGTCTCCAGCCATGTTCAATGCTACTTCAGCATCGGCCATGGCTGGATTGTAATATTTCATGAAAATTTCATTGAAGACATATTACTATCGCTCTGATTGGCTGTTTCACTTTTAACAGCCAATCAGAGTGATCATAACCAGGGGGGGGGCAAGCCACCCCCCGGGGTGAAGTACAAAGTCCCCTGTACCTGCGTGTCGGGTGACCTTTCAAACAGCCATGTCACATGCAGCTGAGGCGCCAAACAGCTGATTATCAGGAGTGCTCCAGGTATCCAGATTACCAATGCAGCAATTCAGGAAGTGCTATAGCTATTCAGATAAGCACTTATCCAAAGCTATTCGCTCATCCCTAGTTAATACAGCTGTTTGCTGTGTTTAGTGTAGGGATAGGTGCTAGGTATCATCTGCTGGAAATGACTGTTCATTCAGGTCACACACATCACTTCCACTGTATATAACTTAAGAGTTTTTTTCCATGAACTTATTGACAGATTTGTGTTTTTACAGTAATCTAAACTCAGAAATTCATCAAAGCAGGCAAGATTAAATGATTTATTGTGTCCATTTGCAGTTTCATTGTAGCAGCTGTATGTAAGAGTTATTGGTGGGAGACTTTATTCTACTGGAGCTGGAATCACAACTTCTGAACTCTCCAGTGCTTTGCTTCCATCTTTTTCTGGGTGCTTCTTGAAGTAGGTTTGTTTTCATTGTCATACTGGAAGACCCATGACCTAGGTTGCAAACCCAGCTTTCTGACACTGGACAGCACATTGTGACCCAAATTTTCACATTTCATGATGCCTTATAGCCCTCTACAGATAGTAAGGTCCTCCTGATGTCCCTCTACAAATAGTGAAAGCCGTGTGATGACCCTGAAAAAAATATTGACTTTCAGAGTCCCTCCTCCATAAATTGAACTGGATGTGTCTGATCAACTCTCACACATCACATGACCAAATAAGGTAGTAAAATGTTAAAATTACATTTCTTAGTGAATGTTTTTTTTCACCATTGAAAGCAATGCAAACGTGCAAAAACGCAGCAAAAACACTAAGTGTGAACATAGCCCAAAGTGTAGGAGCAATTTTTTTCCTCTTATTTATTTTGCCTTATATAGAAGTCATTATCCTGGAAAAAAACAGTTAACATTTTTTCTAGTAAAATCCATTTTAATTTCAGTTTTGTATGTTCTCTTGCAATACTCTGACAACATTGCTCCCAGCAGTGACCTGGGATTCACCATGCTGTTCCCATGCAATTTCAATACTGTTTCCATCGATTTCTGTAGTTTTTAGACCCCTCCAGACCTCCAGGGAAGGGGGGCTGCCAGAAAAAGGCTTGAATTTCTCATTGAATTTCTCATGGAAATTACACTTGCTACTCGGCACGAGCACCTGAGAATTACGATTTTCTCGACTCTAGTAAAGAGCACGCGAGTATTTTATTGCTTGCTCATCACTACTAAACACACCATGAGGGGTTCTAGTGAATACCCAGGTGTTTTCTTAGTTATGCCTTTCAAAGGTCTTTTCGGACTGCGGCACAGTGGTTTCACAACCATATGCGTAAAACAGGTCTAATGTGTAATAAATATTAAGCACAGTGGCTACCCCTAAACTTGGCTATTTCTGTTGTAGAGCATGCCATAAAAATATCATGAAAGGAAATAAAGACAAGCTCCAGTCACTAATAAAATGGCTATATAAAAAAGGGGGTTTAGAATCAATACAACAACCAGTGGTACCCCTTAAGTGCAGACAGATGTATAAAAGTTATGTATATAAAATGTAATATCAATATGATGCAAATATATATATATATGTATATATATATATATATATATATATATACAGTGGGTACGGAAAGTATTCAGACCCTTTACGTTTTTCACTCTTTGTTTCATTGCATCCATTTGGTAAATTCAAAAAAGTTCATTTTTTTCTCATTAATCTACATCTTGACTGAAAAAAAACAGAAATATAGAAATTTTTGCAAATTTATTAAAAAAGAAGTGAAATATCACATGGTCATAAGTATTCAGACCTTTTGCTCAGACACTCATATTTAAGTCACATGCTGTCCATTTCCTTGTGATCCTCCTTGAGATGGTTCTACTCCTTCATTGGAGTCCAGCTGTGTTAAACTAAACTGATAGGACTTGATTTGTAAAGGCACACACCTATCTATATAAGAATTCACAGCTCCAGTGTATGTCAGACCAAATGAGAATCATGAGGTCAAAGGAACTGGCCAAGGAGCTCAGAGACTGAATTGTGGCAAGGCCACACATTTGGCCAAGGTTACAAAAGAATTTCTGCAGTACTCATGGTTCCTAAGAGCACAGTGGCTTCCATAATCCTTAAATGGAAGAAGTATAGGACCACCAGGAGTCTTCCTAGACCTGGCAGTCCCGCCAAACTGAGCAATCGTGGGAGAAGAGCCTTGGTGAGAGAGGTAAAGAAGAACCCCACGATCACTGTGATTGAACTCCACAGATCCAGTAGGGAGATGGGAGAAAGTTCCACAAATCAACTATCACTGCAGCCCTCCAGCAATCGAGCTTTTATGACAGAGTGGTCCGACAGAAGCCTCTCCTCAGTGCAAGACATATGAAAGTCCTCATAGAGTTTGCTAAAAAGCACATGAAGGACTCCCAGACTATGAGAAATAAGATTCCCTGGTCTGATGAGACGAAAATAGAACTTTTTGTTGATAATTCTAAGCGGTATGTGTGGAGAAAACCAGGCATTGCTCATCACCTGTGCCATACAATCCCAACAGTGAAACATGGTGGTGGCAGCTGCATCATGCTATGGGGGTGTTTTTCAGCTGCAGGGACGGAATGACTGGTTGCAATTCAAAGAAACATGACTGCGGCCAAGTACAGAGATATCCTGGATGAAAACCTCTTCCAGATTGCTCTGGACCTCTGACTTGGCAGAAAGACTATGACCCTAAGCACACAGCTAAAATAACAAAGGAGTGGCTTCAGAACAACTTTGCGACCATTCTTGACTGGTCCAGCCAGAGCCCTGACCTAAACCCAATTGAGCATCTCTGGAGAGACCTGAAAATGGCTGTCCACCAACGTTCACCATCCAACCTGACAGAACTAGAGAGGATCTGCAAGGAAAAATGGCAGAGGATCCCCAAATCCAGATGTGAAAAGCATAATTCCCAAGAAGACTCATGCCTGTACTAGCTCAAAAGTGTGCATCTACTCAATACTGAACAGAGGGTCTGAATACTTATGACCATGTGATATTTCAGTTTTCCTCTTTTAAAAAATTTGCAAAAATTTATATTTTTGTTTTTTTCAGTCAAGAATGGGGTGCAGAGTGTACATTAATGAAAAAAATGAACTTTTTTGAATTTACCAAATGGCTGCAATGAAACAAAGAGTGAAACTTACAGGGGTCTGAATACTTTCCGTACCCACTGTAACTTCCATTTAATAGTTCATGCTGCCTGTAACTATCCAATGTTGCACACATAGCATGTATAGAATGCATTCAAAACATAGACTAGGTAACTGGAGGTTTATCTGTGTATAACAATCAAACAGAAAGGGATTAAAGACAAGGTGAGTTAACCAGTGGTCCCTCTTAAAGATAAACAAATATTGGAAACTGTAAGTTATTTGGTATAATGATAGACAGGGCACGGTAAATATCAGGTAGAGTGTCCCCTCACACCGACGCGCGTTTCGCCTTGCTTCTTCGGTGGGCGTGAGATATTTGTCACACCACGCTCACCTGGGGGCGGGACCTCGGTCCCGACATCATCTCTTCCGGAGCCGAGGTCACTCCGGGGGTCCCGTCGGGTGCACACGCGCAGCTCTCATCCCCGGGTCTCCTCCATGACACGTTTGCGCTTGCGCGCTCCTGTCAGTGCTGTATAGGGCTCGGTCCTCTCTATGGTAATGGAGGACCTGACCCGGAACCTGTAGTGGTCATATGCTTTCTGGCTAGGTCCTGACCCGGAACCAGTAGTAGTCATGTGCTATATCAGACGACCTCCCGCTAGGGGAGGTGCCTGATTATTGTTGTGTTTCCTGACTTGGTCTGCCGTGTCCCTGCCTGGCTGTGCGCTGTATTCAGGTCCCCTGCCTTGCACTCTGTTGTGCCTCTTGGCACACGCTCTGAATCTGCACTCTGCCTTGTACTTGGTTGTGCCTCCTGGCACACGCTCTGACCCAGTGCTCTGTCTCGTACTCGGTTGTGCCTCCTGGCACATGCTCTGACCCTGTAGTCTGTCTCATACTCGGTTGTGCCTCCTGGCACACGCTCTTACTCTGTACTCTGTCTCATCCTCAGTTGTGCCTCCTGGCACACACTCTGATTCCGTGCTCTGTCTTATACTCAGTTGTGCCTCCTGGCACACACTCGGACCCTGTGCTTTGTCTCATACTCAGTTGTGCCTCCTGGCACATGCTCTGATCCTGTACTCAGTCTCTTACTCTGTTGTGCCTCCTGGCACACGTACCAATCCTGCGCTCTGTCTTATGCTCAGTTGTGCTCTCTGGCACACACCCTGCTCCTGTACTCTGTTACACCTCCTGGCACACCTGCTGCCTGACTCAGTGCTCTGACGTGGTCCTTGCACGCATCCTGCTTCACTCACACCCAGACGCACGTAATCTCTGTATACCACGTGTTCCTGTGTCCACGCTTTACACGTTCCTGCAGACACACTCACCCACTCGTGTCTCCTGTGAGCCGGCCGCCTGGTGCCAGTAGTCATGGTGCCTCACCCCCTGGGGCTTGCCCCTGACACTCCCTGTATAGGGGGTGGTCTTCACTAGGTCAGCTCGCCCTGGGAGGGTTGGTGTCACGACCCAGAGGGTCCACTCCAGGAGTCGTCACAATATTTTTATCATGGTTTATAATCTGCAAAAACCCTTACACACTTCAATAACTGGTCATATAAAGATACTTGTGTCAGAAGATAACAGTGAACATCCTGTTGCGTTCTGCTGTGGGGTACTACATACTGTACATAATGACATTTTGCAGTTTGATGTGGATGAATTAAAATGTTCATGCTGAAACTAAATATTAAAAAAATCACATTGCTAACATGTGTAATATTTGTAGTTTTTAGCTCTTCCCTCAGTAGTGGGAACATACTGTTGACTAATAATAATAATCCTAGAATTGTCGACCCTCCATGTTCTGTCCCAACATGAGGTAAATGAAGATGTGGCTGATTAATAGGGGCTGGGAGAGGTTCTACCTTCGTTTCCTCAATGCAGGGCAGAAAGGACCATATGTTGCTCAGCGTCCGGAGAGATAATGCACACCAGGGATTGTACAGTCCAGACTTGTTTAATTGGAAATCTGGACATACAGCATATGATTGGCAATACAATAAGTTTTCCAGAAATGCCGTGTTAACAATAAGGTGTGAGCAATGAAGTGTGTGGTCAAAAGACTGATGCCTTTCACAGCTTGGTACAAGCATGTCTCTCCCAGGAGAGAGTAAAACTAACAATGGCTGCTAGTAGGAAGAGAAGAGCTGAACCTTGACCCGGAAGTTAAAGGCATGCATGAGGATTAATTACTTGTAGGCTGCCATACAGAAAAAAGACCAGCAGGTGGCAGCAGAGCAAATGCAAGACAATTATACACAGAATGGAAATAATAATCTATAGAAACCTTAAAAGCATAACTTAGATGGAACAGCACACTTCCCGTCTGAAATTCCATAAGGGATTTCACTATATTAATGGTTTTTTTTTTAAATAAAGTTCAATAACTAAGAAAACAAACACAAATATGCATGCAATGCAATAATAACTTCAAAACGAGGTAGATGATAGACAGTTCCTGAGACAATCCAAAGATACCCATCTTCGGATCGGAGGAGCCACACTAGGTCAAACTATTTCCGACCCAACGGTAATCCAATGGACGAAGTACTAGGGCAGTGTTCTGTTCATGGATCATGCTACCAGAATGTCCTTGGCAGAGAGCGGTTTATGGCAGATGTGCTAACCATGACAGTCTTTGTCTCCATGTGAGTTGTGATGAGATCTCGCAACGTGGACTCAGCTTGCAATAGTCTTGATGAGTTTCATCCAATTGGAGAAGCGTTTGAAGCGCTGGCAACCAAGGCTGGAGGTTGATTTTGTGTTCATGGCCAAAGCACTGACCTCGTAGCGGACTTCTGGATCGCCATCCGGATCCTGGATGCTGAAGACTTCCTAGACACGTTCACTTCCTTTCTGTTCCAACAGAAACTTAGGACCTGAAAGCCAAGAAGAGTTAGCAAAAGAACTTATTGACATAGGTCTAATGGCATGGTCACCTGGATTAAGTTCAGATGGGACATAGTGGCATTGTTCAGGCATGGAAGACGTCCTTATTCTCTCGATGCAGTTACAGACATACACGTAGAAGCGCCTTGTTTGGTTGTAGATGTAACCTAAGGCAACCTTACTGTCACTTGTTGTGAGTTCATTTTTCCCTTCATTACTGAGGCCCGAGGAACTCCCTCTTCTGGTAAAGAAAGGTAGTGAGCCTGATTATCAAACACCTGAGGCTGATGATGATGACTGGCTGAGTGGAGTTACTGACTGGATATAAGGCTGCCGACGCCCTTCTGCCCTGCGGGTGATTTCTCTGTGCGATCCTTGGAGACCAGTCTGAATTCCTGCTCCTCTAAAGCTAAGTTTGCTGCTCAGCCTTTTGCTTTGGTGCTTTGACTTTGTTTTGCTTTGTTTTTCTGGATTTCTGCCATTCCCTGCTGGGGTGTGCTGAATTCATTTAGCTCTGTCTTCTGAAAATACCTGAGTGCTGATTTAGTTTCTGAAGCCTAGCTGCTTCAGGGCCTTTTTCATATCAGCTCGTTGACTTATGTCTTTGATAGGGTTTTGGCAGATTGCAGGCAGCAGCCTTCCTGTCCTTTCCTATCTAGGTAATTTTGGGCCCCATCTTTGCTCAGTCTAGCTTTCTGTCTGTGTTAGTATTTTCATCTTACTTCACCGTCATTATATGTTGGGGGCTGCCTATTGCTTTGGGGTCAGCTCTGGGGCAGTTTAGATTTCCCCTTTCTTTCTTTAGGCCTATGTAATTCTCCGGCTGTGATCGAGGGGTCTAGGGCATCGTAGGAACCCCCCACGGCTACTGCTACTTGTGTTGATAGGTTCAGGGGTCTGCAATCTGATAGTTGCCAACTTCTCTGGTTTTCTGGACTTAGCTTGTATTTCTGCTTTTGCCTCCTACGGTAACTCATTCATAACAGAATCACCCGCCATACCGCAGATCCTAGGGTACTCAATAGCAGGAAAGAATTGTAAAAAAAAAAAAAGTGTGTATATTTTTTCCTCTATATCTCTGAGGCCGTAGGGGGAATTTTTTTTTCTCTCAATGGAGATAAAGCAATTGTCTGATCGTGTGGAGCAGCTCGCTGCGGAAGTGCGGCTAATTTCCACCTACCTTGCTCATTCACATGCTGCTGAACCAAAGATTCCTACACCTGATGTATTTTTTGGGGATCGGTCTAAATTTTTGAATTTCAGAAATAATTGTAAATTATTTTTTGCCTTGAAGCCTAACTCGTCAGGGAGCTCCGTGCAGCAGGTTAAAATTGTCATCTCTTTGCTGCGTGGTGATCCCCAGCATTGGGCGTTTTCTTTGAAACCAGATGATCCTATTCTGACTAATGTGAACGCATTCTTTCAAGCTTTGGGGTTGTTGTGTGACGAACCTAATGCCATTGATCAGGCTGAAAAGACCCTGCTGGCATTGAGCCAGAGTCGTGATTCTGCAGAATTGTACTGTCAAAAATTCCAAAAGTGGGCAGTACTTACTACCTGGAATGATAATGCCTTGGCTGCTCTCTTTCGGAAGGGGTTGTCAGAAGCCGTAAAAGATACTATGGTGGGATTTCCTGTTCCCTCTGGTCTTGACGATTCTATGTCAGTAGCCATTCAGGTTGATCGGCGTTTGCGCGAACGCAAAGCTGCACGAGAGGTGTTGCCACCTGTTGAACAAATGTCTGAACCTATGCAATGTGATAGAGTTTTTTCCAGAGAGCAGCGTCAGGAGTTCAGAAGGCGTAATAAGTTGTGTTTTTTCTGTGGAGATGCCTCGCATATTATTTCTGTCTGTCCTAAACGAGAGAAACGCTTTGCACACACGTTTTCTGTTGTGGGTGTTCAACCTAAGTTTCTTCTGGCTATTACTCTGATCTGCTCCCTGTCCACATTTTCCGCCAAGGCTTTTGTGGATTCGGGAGCAGCCCTAAACCTAATGGACTTGGATTTTGCTAAACGTTGTGGATTTCCGATGACACCTCTGCAGACGCATATCCCTTTGAGGGGGATTGATGCTACTCCTTTGGCTAAAAATAAACCCCAGTTTTAGACCCAGGTGGTGATGCGGGTCGCCCCAGACCATCAAGAAAATTGCAGATTTTTGGTGTTGCATAATCTGCATGATACTATTGTTCTGGGGTTTCCCTGGTTACAGATTCATAATCCAGTGTTGGATTGGAAATCTGTGTCTGTGGTGAGTTGGGGTTGTCGGTGTGCCTTTAGTGAGGCTCCAGTGTTTTCCACCTCTCCTCAGTCGCATGATGTTCCTGATTATTTGGTGGACTTTTATGATGTATTTAGTGAGAATGAGTCTGCGTCTCTGCCTCCTCATAGGAGTTATGACTGTGCAATTGAACTGAGCCCGGGGTGTAAATTTCCCAAGGGTCGGCTCTTCAATTTATCTGTACCCGAGCACGAGGCTATGCGATCCTATATTAAGGAGGCGTTGGAGAAGGGTCATATTAGACCATCCTCGTCACCCTTAGGTGCCGGATTTTTTTTGTAGCCAAAAAGGATGGATCATAAAGACCTTGTATTGATTATCGTGCCCTCAACAAAATTACTGTTAAATATCAGTATCCGTTACCCCTGATTTCTGATCTATTTTCCAGAGTTAAAGGTGCTTGCTGGTTTACCAAGCTTGACCTCAGGGGGGCATATAATCTTATTCGCATTAAGCATGGAGATGAATGGAAGACGGCGTTTAATACTACGGAGGGACATTTTGAGTACCTGGTGATGCCTTTTGGGCTCACTAATGCCCCTTCTGTCTTCCAGTGCTTCATGAACGATATTTTCCGAGATTTTGTCGATAAATTTTTGATTATCTATCTGGATGATATTTTGATCTTCTCCAAGGATTGGGATTCTCATGTGGAACATGTTCGGACTGTGTTCCGGATCTTGAGTGAGAATTCCCTGTGTGTCAAAGGATCTAAATGCCTTTTTGGAGTACAGAGGATTTCTTTTTTGGGATTTATTTTGTCCCCGTCAACTATTGAAATGGACCCGGCCAAGGTACAGGCCATTCACGATTGGGTTCAGCCCACTTCTTTGAAGGCCCTCCAGAAGTTTTTGGGTTTTGCTAATTTTTATCGGAAATTTATGGCAAAATTTTCTAGTATTGCCAAGCCATTGACTGATTTGACTAAAAAGGGTGCTGATGTGTTAAATTGGTCTCCGGAGGCTGTTTCTTCCTTTCAGGAGCTGAAGCGAAGATTCACCTCTGCCCCGGTTTTGCGGCAACCTGATGTCTCACTTCCATTCCAGGTAGAGGTGGATGCTTCTGAGATTGGTGCAGGAGCTGTTTTGTCCAAAAAGGATCCTGTAACATCTAAAATGAATCCCTGTGCTTTCTTTTCCAGAAAGTTCTCTCCATCTGAACGTAACTATGATGTGGGGAATAGGGAACTGTTGGCCATGAAATGGGCATTTGAGGAGTGGAGAAATTGGTTGGAGGGAGCTAAGCATCAAGTCGTGGTCCTCACTGACCACAAGAATTTGATTTACCTAGAGTCGGCTAAGCGCTTGAACCCTAGACAGGCTAGGTGGGCCTTGTTTTTTACACGTTTTGATTTTGTGGTTTCTTTTCTTCCTGGAACAAAGAATGTCAAGGCAGACGCCCTCTCTAGGAGCTTCTTTGCTGATTCTCCTGTGGTGACCAAGCCTGCTACCATCTTAGGCGAAGGGGTAGTTCTTTCTGCCATCTCGCCCGATTTGAGACGAGCTCTGGAAGAGTTCCAGGAGGACAAACCTGAGCATTGTCCAAGTGGAAAGTTGTATGTTCCTGACCAGTGGAAGAAGAGAGTGATGTCTGAAGTTCATTGCTCTGCTTTGGCTGGTCATCCAGGTATTTTTGGTACTAGAGATCTGGTGAGTCGGTTTTTTTGGTGGCCCTCCTTGTCTCGTGATGTCAGGAATTTTGTGCAGTCCTGTGGGACGTGCTCCCGGTCTAAATCGTGTTCTCGCTCTAGTGGGTTGTTGATGCCTTTGCCTGTCCCCAAGAGGCCATGGACCCATATTTCAATGGATTTCATCTCTGATATGCCTGTCTCTCAGAGGATGACTGTTATTTGGGTGATTTGTGATAGGTTCTCTAAGATGGTTCATCTTGTACCACTCCCTAAGTTGCCGTCTTCCTCTGAGTTGGTGCCCCTGTTTTTGCAACAGGTGGTTCGTTTGCACGGGATTCCTGAGAACATTGTATCTGACAGAGGAGTCCAGTTTGTGTCTAGATTTTGGAGAACTTTCTGTTCCAGGCTGGGAATTCAGTTGTCCTTCTCCTCTGCTTTTCACCCTCAGACCAATGGGCAGACAGAGAGAACAAATCAGACCTTGGAGTCATATTTGAGATGTTTTATTTCTGCTGATCAGGATGATTGGGTTTCATTTTTGCCCTTGGCCGAATTTGCTTTAAATAATAGAGCTAGTTCTGCCACTTTGATGTCACCTTTTTTTTGTAACTTTGGGTTTCATCCTCGATTTTCTTCAGGGCAGGTGGAGCCCTCTGCCTGCCCAGGTGTTGACACTGTGGTGGAGAGAATGCACCAGATCTGGGACCAAGTGGTGGATAAGTTATCTCTCTCCCAGGAAAAGGCCCAGCGGTTTTCCAACCGACATAGGACCATTGGTCCCCAGTTTAAGGTTGGTGATATGGTGTGGTTATCATCAAAAAATATTGCTATGAAGGTGGCTTCGCCTAAGTTTAAGCCTAGATTTATTGGACCTTACAAGATTGTGGAGATTATTAATCCGGTCTCTTTTCGTTTGGCTCTTCCTGTCACATTTAAAATCCATAAGGTGTTCCATAAATCTTTGTTGAAGAGGTTTGTTGAACCTGTTGTTCCGGGGGTGGCACCTCCAGACCCTGTATTGGTTGAAGGTAACATGGAATATGAGGTAGAGAAAGTACTGGATTCCCGTCTGGCTAGACGGAGACTCCAGTATTTGGTTAAGTGGAAGGGTTTTGGTCAGGAGGATAATTCCTGGGTCTCTGCCTCTGATATTCATGCCAAAAGATTGGTGCGTGCCTTTCATCGGGCTCACCCTGATCGTCCTGTTGGCGTAGTTGAGGGTTCGGTGACCCCTCCTCAAGGGGGAGGTACTGTTGTGAGTTCATTTTCCCCTTCATTACTGAGGCCCGAGGAACTCCCTCTTCTGGTAAAGAAAGGTAGTGAGCCTGATTATCAAACACCTGAGGCTGATGATGATGACTGGCTGAGTGGAGTTACTGACTGGATATAAGGCTGCCGACGCCCTTCTGCCCTGCGGGTGATTTCTCTGTGGGATCCTTGGAGACCAGTCTGAATTCCTGCTCCTCTAAAGCTAAGTTTGCTGCTCGGCCTTTTGCTTTGGTGCTTTGACTTTGTTTTGCTTTGTTTTTCTGGATTTCTGCCATTCCCTGCTGGGGTGTGCTGAATTCATTTAGCTCTGTCTTCTGAAAATACCTGAGTGCTGATTTAGTTTCTGAAGCCTAGCTGCTTCAGGGCCTTTTTCATATCAGCTTGTTGGCTTATGTCTTTGATAGGGTTTTGGCAGATTGCAGACAGCAGCCTTCCTGTCCTTTCCTATCTAGGTAGTTTTGGGCCCCGTCTTTGCTCAGTCTAGCTTTCTGTCTGTGTTAGTATTTTCATCTTACTTCACCGTCATTATATGTTGGGGGCTGCCTATTGCTTTGGGGTCTGCTCTGGGGCAGTTTAGATTTCCCCTTTCTTTCTTTAGGCCTATGTAATTCTCCGGCTGTGATCGAGGGGTCTAGGGCATCGTAGGAACCCCCCACGGCTACTGCTAGTTGTGTTGATAGGTTCAGGGGTCTGCAATCTGATAGTTGCCAACTTCTCTGGTTTTCTGGACTTAGCTTGTATTTCTGCTTTTGCCTCCTACGGTGACTCATTCATTACAGTCACTGTAGTATTGAACGTCATCTATGTTGGTGTCCAGCTCATGCGGTATAAAGTCTGCGAGTTCTACTGCAAGCACGGTCGCACAGAGTTCGAGCCTGGGAATAGTGTGGTCAGGCTTTGGAGCCAACATAGCCTTGCCGAAAACAAACCAAACGTGATGTTGATTGTCGGTTCCCGTCACCTTCAAGTAGGTAACAGCTGCAATGGCTTCTGTGGATGCGTTTGAGAACACATGGAGTTCTGTCCTATTGCTAGCAGCAAGTGAGATTCTGGCGTAGCTTCTTGGTATATGGATTTCATCCAAAGCACACAAAGACTGCTTCCAGGTTTCCCATTTTGGTTCTTTATCAGGAGGGAAAGGGGCTTCCCAGTCCTTGACGGTTTCGTAAAGCTGTCTAAGAAAGGATTTACCTTGTATGGTAATTGGTGCTACAAATCCCAGTGGTTCGTATAAGCTATACACCACTGAGAGGACACCACATTTAGTGAATGGCTTGTCTGCACAGTTGATTTGGAAACTGAAGGTGTCGACTGACAGGTTGCACCTCAAGCCTAAGCGTCTCTGCACAGGCGGACAATCTGGTCCCAGGTCTATGTCCTTGAATCCTGGAGCGTGGTCACTTGACTCAAAGGCTCTCATGACGGCCAGGCTGTTTGAAGCAATTTTGTGCAATCTAAGCTTAGCTTGGTACAGCATACCTTAAGTTCTCTTGAGTAAGTCAATCACTGCTTCTTCAGTGGGTAGAGATTTTAGTCCATCATCTACATAGAAGACTTTCTCTACAAAGTCTCTGGCATCTGTTCCATATTCAGACTCTCTTTCCTGTGCGGTTCTCCGCAGGCCATAGGTTGCCACTGTGGGGGAAGGGCTGTTCCCGAATACATGAACCCTCATGCGATACTCCACCATCTCTTTGCTGGGGTCATTGTCCTTGTACCACAGGAACCTGAGGAAATTCCTATGGTCCGCTCTGACTATGAAACAGTGGAACATCTGTTCAATGTCAGCGGTGATGGCAACGGGCTATTTCCGGAACCTCATTAACACTCCTACTAGGTTGTTTGTAAGATTAGGATCTGTGAGGAGGACATCATTGAGAGATATGCCTTGATGTTTGGCGCTTGAATCAAAGACAACTCGAATTTGCTTAGGCTTCTGTGGGTGATATACTCCGAATGAGGTTAGGTACCAGCACTCCTCATTTTCCTTTAAGTGAGGCGTTGGTTCCGCATGGTTAGTATGGAATATCTTGCTCATAAAGGTGACAATGTGTTCTTTCATCTCTGGTGTGTTGCTTAGTGTGTGCTGGAGAGAGTTAAATCTGGACAAGGCTTGTTCACGATTGTTTGGGAGTCTTACCTTGGCAGCTCGGAAGGGTAGGGGAAAAACCGAATGATTGGTCTCATCCTTAAGGAACTCATTGTCCATTATCCTGACAAATTCCTTGTCTTCCTTTGACGGGGCTACCTTGTTGTCATCCTTAGTTGTATGAAACACCTTTCTTCCCAAGTCGTCTGCATAGAGAGAAGGAATGACATCAGGCAGCTGTACTGGATCTGGAGGCTTCTCTTTCACCTCATAGTAATGAGGGCATGGTATGCAGAAAGTAGTTCGTCCGTCTCGGCGTAAATGGGTCTTAAAGGAATCGACTCTTGTTCGGTCCAAGCATACATTTCCTATGATTACCCACTCCAAGTCGAGTCTCTTTGCATAGGGGGCATAGTCAGGACCATTGCACTGTTGGCGGACCTTATGTATCCTTAAATTGTCTCTGCCGAGCAGAAGTAGGATTTCAGCATCTGTGTCCATAGGTGGGATTACTGAATCACACTATGGGAACGGAGAGAAGCGCAAATAGGGTCTTATCCGATAAACAGGGTACAAAAGGAATTAAAATTCTACTCACCTGATAAAGGAGAGGTATAGCATATGAAATTAACAGTCAGCTGCTGCACATCCAAAGGCCAAACCAGTGACCGCCGAAACATATAGTTTAATGGAACTTTTTATGGATTTCATGCGCTGCTTGACATAACACACCAGTACTCGTGCATTAAAAGATCGATGTTTTATTCATTTCCCAATGCGTTTCGAAGTATAAATCACTTCTTTCTCAGGGGATGATATACAGGGGAAAATACTGTTGCTTGCAGGTTAAATACACTTGACATTTGAAAAAAACTGGCGTTTGTGACTATTGGCGCCAGAAAAAACATGTGACTATTGGCGCCAGTTTTTTTCAAATGTCAAGTGTATTTAACCTGCAAGCAACGCTATTTTCCCCTATATGTCATCCCCTGAGGAAGAAGTAATTTATACTTAGAAACGCATTGGGAATGAATAAAATATCGATCTTTTAATGCACGAGTACTGGTGTGTTATGTCAAGCAGCGCACAAAATCCATAAAAAGTTCCATTAAACTATATCCATAGGTGGGATAACGCTGACTAGGTGCCTTAGGTGTGGTTGGTGGAACGTAGCTTCTGGGGTAGAAATCTCATCCCTTTGGCTGGGTATTTGATAGCATTCGATTAGCATAGGTAGGGGTATTTCTATGCCTCCTTTGACAGGAGAAGCAATGAAACCTTGTGCCCTCCTGCCGCTAGTCTCTATGCAGCCTGAGCAAGTGTTCAGAGTATAGGGCATTGCTGGTCCCTTGATTCCAAAGGTTTCAAAGAACTTAGGTCCAGCTAGGGATCAAATGCTCTGATCGTCAATGATGGCATACATTCTTACTGCCTTCTCTGGTTGCCCTTCTGGATAAACTCTGATTAGGCATATCCTGGCACAGCATTTATCACTTTGGCTCTCCCCACATACCTCTGAGCATGAGCAGGAGACAGCCGTGGTAGTTATTCTGTGGCTCCCCGCCATGGCTTGTAGCCGGACCTAGAGGTAACTGCGACTGCTGGATTGCTGGTGGCTGAGGTTGGATGCAAAGCTGATGGGTGTTTGGATTTCAGCATCTGTGTCCATAGGTGGGATAACGCTGACAAGGTGCCTTAGGTGTGGTTGGTGGAACGTAGCTTCTGGGGTAGGATGCAAAGCTGATGGGTGTTTGTCACTATGACACTCTTCACACTTAATGGCAGATTTGCAGTCCTTGGCCATGTGTTCTAATGAGGCGCAGTACTTAAAACACACCCCAAGTTCACTGAGTATTTTCTTGTGCTCCTGCATGGTTTGGGACCTGAAGCCTCTACATTTGTTCAACAAGTGTGTTTTTTTGTGAATGGGACACTCACGATTGAAAGATTTATGCCACGACGGAACAGTGTACTGCTTATCAGCGAGTACCACAGGTGTTGGCAGGTTAGTCTTTCTGACACTTACACTGCTCCTCAAGTCCTTGCGTCTATGTATGACGCTTTCATACCTTGATGAGGGTGTAGCTGGAACTGCAGTGTTAGACTCCAGGAAGTCTAGGCTAGGGTCATTCCTCATTTTGGGCCTGTTAATCAATGAACTTACAGACCTGAGTGAATGGAGGAAAGGTGACATCATGTGACCTTTTGTACCTGGAAACGCATACTGCCCACTTCTCTTGCAGACTATGTGGCAGCTTTGGGATGATTGGGTTCACCCCATGGGCGGTGTCCAAGTAGCACAATCCAGACAGACGAGGGTCTCTTTTTACAAGTTCCAGCTCCATAAGCAGATCGCTTAAGTCAAGAAGCTTGTGGGCTTCCTTAAGGTTGATCCTTGGAACGTTCTGCAGTCTCTTGAATAGGGACTTTTCTATGGCTTCAGCGCTGCCATAGGTTCTTTTGAGTCTCAGCCAGGCAGCAGCGAGACCTGCTTCAGCTTGCCCCACGTAAACGTCCGAAGACACATGATATGGTTTGTGGAGTAAGGACCCAACCATTTAACCATGAGGTCATGCTCCTGTTCTGCGGATAGGTTGAGGTCAGCAAAGGCGGCCTTGAAGGTTGCTTTCCAGGCTCTGTAGTTCTCTGCACAGTTGTCAAACTTTGAGAGGCTGGTGCTGATTAGCTCTTTGCTCACCATAAACTTGGCAAACTCGGACATGTCTGATTCTTCACTCCTTGTTACCGTGTTAGCTTGTGGTGCCCCTTGGGCGTGTAAGCTGTGTGGCGTGGAGGGGTGAATTGTTTTCGGGTAAAATGATGTTGCTGCAGGGTTGAGCTGTGGTTTAACCTCTGGAGATTTCGATGACTGCGACTTGAACTGTGGAGATGGACTGGAGTGGGTCTTGTGGTCGTCTTGTGATGATTGCTGCTCCTGAGGGGACACATTATGGCGTTGGTCTAGGGTTTCTGCAGATGCTGTGGGTAACATTGGCACCATAAGCTGGGCTGACTAGGACATTTCTACATTGTTGGGTTGAACGTCTCTGGAGAATGTGTGTGCTGCAGATATCTGTTTCTGCACATAATCACAGGTATGTACAGCTAGGTCATCTTCTTCCAATGGTGGTAGGCAAATCGGGTCGAGGTTTTGCTTCAACGCGTGCTCGAGTACTTTTACATCAGCTAATGCGATTTTTTTTCCTCCATTTCTGTTTGAAGAATCTTTGCCCGAGCCTCTGCTTCTGTTTGAAGGATATTTGCTTGGGCC
Source organism: Dendrobates tinctorius (assembly GCF_039654945.1). Classification (NCBI taxonomy): domain Eukaryota; kingdom Metazoa; phylum Chordata; class Amphibia; order Anura; family Dendrobatidae; genus Dendrobates; species Dendrobates tinctorius. The sequence continues at coordinate 8,728,716 of NW_027361971.1, read as the reverse complement.
TCTACTTCTGCTTTTGCTTCTGTTTTCTTGGCTTCTGCCTCTGCTTTCACTTTCATGGCTTCTGCCACTGCTTTTGCTTTCTTGGCTTCTGCCTCTGCTTTCACTTTCTTGGCTTCTGCCTCTGCTTCTGCTTTCTTGGCTTCTGCCTCTGCTTACTTTTCTGTGTAGGAACGTCTTAGTTTGGATCGCTCTGCGTTTAAATGGGATTCTGTTGCTGAGGGCTGAAGTCCTTGAGCAGGATGATTTGTATGACCGAGAAGAGTGTCTGGATGAGCCTGACCTGTGGGATCTTGATTCTTGCAGATGAGAAATACAGAGCTTCGCTTTATCTTTGGCGTCTTGCACGGCGGTGTCCCTTTCTCCTTTTCTGGAATCTAATATGCTTAATTCTGATGAGACTCCATCAATATTAGAGTCTTTTAGGAAGGCAACATACCTTGCGGACAGTCTCTTGTATCTTCCGTGGGCCGTGTCTAGCTGTTTTATAGTGTCCTGTAGACTCGCATTATTTTTGTGGCGTTGGATGCTTGACATGAGGGAGCTGACTCATTCCCATAGGTCATCCAGGTTGTCATTGAACTCATCCTTCGTGGAAAGGTAGTTCTCAAGGACCTTTATCGTTGGCTTAAGGGAGCGTACTGGTTATGAGTCTTGGTCTGTTTGTGAAGCTGGCTCTGTTTCCCGCTCTTTGTAAAGGGCAGTATCGGGTTTTATTTGCTCTGTCTCAGCAGTGGGAGACTGTGAAGGGACTTTTTGGCCATTTTGATTTAAGGCGCACTGTCTCTTTAAGAAATTGAACCTTTGACTTGGAGGCTGGAAATCACAGTGCAGTTAATTAAGACGTCCTGATAAGATTCCCAAGATGTTTTTGGAGAATTGTGGGGTTTTGCAAACTGACAATCTGCAGCGATGTTGTATAATATACAGAGAGTCTCTATGCACAAGGCGGTCTGGGGTGACACTGCAGACAGCTTCTTAGAAAAGCAGGGCTGCAGTATGTGAGCAGGCAGATGGGTTGGGATATAAGGTGATTTTGCCGGGCTTCAAGGCAGTCTTTTGACTGTTCTGTCCCAACATGAGGCAAATGAAGATGTGGCTGATGAATAGGGGCTGGGAGAGGTCCTACCTTCGTTTCCTCAAAGCAGGGCAGACAGGACCATATGTTGCTCAGCGTCAGGAGAGATGATGCACACCAAGGATTGTACAGTCCACACTTGTTTAATTGGAAATCTGGACATACAGCGTATGATTGGCAAGACAATAAGTTCTCCAGAAATGCCGTGTTAACAACAAGGTGTGAGCAATGAAGTGTGTGGTCAAAAGACTGATGATGTTCACAGCTCGGTACAAGCATTTCTCTCCCAGGAGAAAGTAAAGCTAACAATGGCTGCTAGAAGGAAGAGAAGAGCTGAACCTTGACCCAGAAGTGAAAGGCATGCATGAGGATTAATTAGCTGCAGGCTGCCATACAGAAAAAAGACCAGCAGGTGGCAGCAGAGCAAATGCAAGACAATTATGCACAGAATGGAAACAATAATCTATAGAAACCATAAAAGCATAACTTAGATGGAACAGCACACTCCAATCTCTGAGCATGACTCGCTGGACCTGGATAGTAGAAGACAGCAAGAACTATAGTCTAGACTGAGCACATGTTGAACAAACTATTTTCTGCTGAAAGCCCATACTGACCTAGGTTTACCATGCTGTATCAATGTACAGTATATTCAATGTATATAAATGCACTGATTAATGCAGTCCTAAACTCAGAGGCATTGCTGAACCTGAGTGACTACAGTCATATGGTTAAAACTATCCTTAGTACAGTAAACAATGCAGTCTCCTAACAAGATCACTTTAAAAGAGGAGATTGAAAACAGACAGAAGACAAGATGCCTTCTTCTCTTCATGTCATTACAATCTGGTTGGCACCATTACCATCACCTCATCATGTAGGGTGCAGAAAGGACAGATGTTATCTGTAAGAGAACCATTAAGTAGTCTGAATGAACTCAGAATCTGCATTAAATGAAGTGTCTCCTAAAGCACAGCTGTTGAAAATTGCTTAGGGCTTTCATGGGACTTTTTAAATCTTCTCTTGGGACTTTTTTTCACCAGTGTTTGAACTGAATAATGGTTTCCATGACTTAGGTACAGCTGTCCTTTCTTTCACTGCTCTTATTATTGTATTCTTTATACTATAATTTAATTGTGAATATACATTCCTTTTAATAATATTTACAGACTTTAACTCCATTTTTATTTATCACAAAATAGTTTATAACATATCAAATTTCAAAAATGTTATCATGCTATTTTATCAAGTTGAATTAACTTCTTCCTGACATTTAATAAAATTGTATGTCATGATCGGAAAGTGTTCCTTCATTGTGACGTACAGTTCCATTATAATGATAATGCAGGCACAGGAGCTGTGCCTGCACGATCTACATCAGGAGCTCAGCTCAAAAGTAAACTGAGCTACTACAGCAACAGCAACAAGGGCCAGTCCCAGCACTGCCCCTCACTATACCATCTTCTATCTGCCATGATCAATAGCGAATGCAGCATTTAAAAGATTGTGAGAGGAAGGGGAATGTTTTTCTCTGAAGCTGGCTGGTTCCAAACAACTTCAGTTCTCCTGCATAACTCCTATTATGCCTATGTTAACAGCTGCAGATAAGGTAAAGATGTTGTGATGCTAATTCACTTCTCATGGACACACCATAAGGAGGGGAAGTCAGTTCATTTGAGGTCAAAAGCTAGGAGGGTATGTTATAAACAGAGGGATGAGGCAAAGGCATAGTCAGGTCATACTCTGTAGTCAGAATTCCTAGAAAACAGTGGATTAAGGCAAAGGGGTTAGGTAAACAGATGATCAAAGGCAAGGTAGGTCAGCAAAAGAACAAAATGTCTAATCTCACAGCACATAGGCAGCTGGCATAAATATTCTGAATAAAAGACATCTGTAAGAAGCCCAGCACGCCCTAGGCCGGAGTAAGCAGAGAACGGGGAGAATTAGAATGACCCTTTATGTAAGGCCACATAGGCATGTATGCAGTTACCCAACTGTATTTTAAAATTATTTTGAAAAGTAAATATATTCTTTATAACTGTCAAATAACAAGTAAAAAATTTTATTTATCTTTTTATATTTCTATGATGCCTTACTTACTAGTTAGAAGAAACATTAGACAGATCTCAGTTTCAGGGATTAAAGTTTAAAATGATACAATTTACCGTTCGAGTTATAAGAATTAAGTATTGCCTTCAAAAATGTCCTCATTGACAAGAAAAATCTGTTTGGCATAATTTTTTGAAGATATAATAAAAAGTGTAATAGTGAATTGAATGTTGTGAATTTATTTTTTGTTGTTCTTTGAAAATAAAAGATAGTATTGACAACATTTCTTGGCTTATCCCAGGGGTCAATAACTCTGACTATAAGGAATAATTTACTTACAGATGACTGCTAGTGCTTGAGATAAAAAGGTTAAAAAGCAATGTTATGACTTACGGTATGCATATTGTGGAAAGAATTTAGGTGTACATCCACTTTATTTTTTCTAGATGCTCATTGTTAGAGTTGAGCGAAACGGGTCAGTCAAATTCAAAAGTCGCCAACTTTCGCTAAAGTTGAGTTTCACCAATCGAAACCCGACCATAGCGTGAGGTCGGCCATGAGGTCCCCGACTCGAGCGTCAAAGTCGCATTTCCCATAATGCTTCCAGCGCCTTTTCTCACCCAATGATCAAGGACGCACACTGTGGGCAACGCGATGACATGGGGAGCGGCCACCACCATCTTAGAGAAGGGCATTGCAGTGATTGGCTGGCTTTGTGTGGCATCACAGTGGCTATAAAAGCCCTGAACGCCGACCGCCATCTTACTTCTGCCGATCTTAGCATAGGGAGAGGTTGCTGCTGCTCGTTCTCAATAGGGAGATTGTTTAGGCAGGAAAAAAAACTTTGCTTCTGCTGATAGCGATTTTCACTGTACAACACAACACTTAGTGTGCAGTGACAGGGGAGGATATTTTTGTGTGCAGCAGCTCTGGTGGTTATTAGGCTGCCTTATAAGGCTCCCTGATAGCTGCATTGCTGTTTGCACACTGCTGTGCAGACTGCTTTTTTCAAAGCAAAAATAATTTTATTCCTTTTGTCTGCACAGTTACCGAACGTTCATTTTTTCACACTTTTGTGTGCAGCAGCGCTTGTGGTTATTAGGCTGCCTTATAAGGCTACCTGATAGCTGCACTGCTGTGTGCACTCTGCTGTGCAGACTGCTTTTTTTCAAAGCAAAAAAAACTTGTATTGCTTTTGTCTGCACAGTTAGTGAGCGTTCATTTTTTCACACACCATATAGAGGTGTACGCTCCACACACACTACCGTGTACCGGCTGGTATCACAGACAAATACATGCTATCTGTGTGTGACTCCGTAAAAAGATAGATGGAGATTTTCATTTTTCCATATATAAATCGTATAGAGCTGTCCGCTTATCAAACAGTATTGTATATCTTCTGTTTGTATTGCGGTCAAATCTATACAGAGACAGCGTGTGTGTGTGAGACTCCAGAAATACATATGTGGAAATTTCAATTTTTCCATTCACTGTATAGAGCTGTCCGCTTGTCAAACAGCATACTATATCTGCTGTTTGATTACGGTCAAATCTATACAAAGACAGCGTGTGTGTGACTCCATTAAAAAATAGATGGAGAATTAAAAGTTTTTCATACATACACCGTATCGAGCTGTCCGCTTGTCAAACAGTATCCTATATCTGCTGTTTGATTATGGTCAAATCTATACAGAGACAGCGTGTGTGTGTGAGTCCGTAAAAAAATAGATGGAAATTTAACATTTTCCATACATACACTGTATAAAGCTGTACGCTCCTCACACACTACCGTGTACCAGCTGGTATCACGGACAAATACATGCTATCTGTGTGTGACTCTGTAAAAAGATAGACGGAGAATTTCATTTTCCCATACATACACCGTATCAAGCTGTCCGCTTGTCAAACAGTATCCTATATCGGCTGTTTGATTATGGTCAAATCTATACAGAGACAGCATCTTTGTGTGACTACAGAAAAAAATAGACGTAGATTTTATTTTTTCCATACCTACAACATATAGAGCTGTACGCTCCTCACACATTACCGTGTACCGGCTTTTGTCATGGACAAATAAATGCTATCTGTGTTTGACTCCATAAATAAATAGAAGGAGATATAAAATTGTCCATACATACACCATATACAGCTGTCCGCTTCTCAAACACTATCGTATATCTGCTGTTTGATTACGGTCCAATCTATACAGAGACAGCGCGTATGTGTGTGAGTCCGGAAATACATAGACAGACATTTCCATTTTTGCATACATCGTATAGAGCTGTCCGCTTCTCAAACAGTATCGTATATCTGCTGTTCGCTTTATGGTCACATCTATACAGAGTCATCGTGTGTGTGAGACTCCGTAAATACATATACGGACATTTCCATTTCTCCATACACCGTATTGAGCTGTCCACTTCTCAAACAGTATCGCATATCTGCTGTTCATATTACGGTCACATCTATACAGACACAGCATGTGTGTGTGAGACTCCAGAAATACATATACGGACATTTCCATTTTTCAATACACCGTGTAGAGTTGTCCGCTTCTCATACAGTACTGTATATCTGCTGGTGGTTTTACGGTCAAATACATACTGCCAGAATGTCAGTGTGTGACTCCTGAAACAAATATACGGAGATTGACAGTTTCACCAAAAACGTATACAGCTGTACACTTCTGATACAGTACCGTATATCTGCTGGTTGGATTATGGTCAAATACATACTGGGAGAGCGTCTGTGAGGAACGAAATATATACGGAGATTTAAAATTTTTACATACACCTTACACAGCTGTACGCTCCTCATACAGTACCATATCCCTGCTGGTATTATTGGTACATTTTCCCAAACAAGAGGAGGTATGGTGGAAGAGGCCGCGTACGTGGGGGCGCAGCTGGTACTGATGGTGGTGGTGAATCTGCTGGTTATGGCAAAAGCACAATAGCAGCTAAGGCAGGAGGTGTTGCGCCTCCGTCATCATCTGGCACAAGAAGGCTTTTAAGGTTCCCTTTTCTGGGAGTAGGTAAACCACTTTTAAAGCCGGAGCTTCAAGAACAAGTTTTGGCTTACATTGGCTTACATGGCTTACATTGCTGACACAGCCTCCAGCTCTCTCACCTCCTCTTCTGAAGTTTCAAAAAATAAAAGCACTGAGTCGTCATTGGAGGCTCCTGGTCAGGAACAACACCTTTCCTTGTGTCCTTCACCCCTACCAAAAGTGAAGGATGCGGCAGGCCACACTACCGATTACTCCATGGAGCTCTTTTCACATACCATGCCTGGGTTAGCAAGTCAAATCGTGAATTCCCCAGTCCAAGATGAATCTGACATGGAGTGCACTGATGCACAGCCACTGCTAGATTTTTCTGCTGGTACATTCACTCAGAGCACTACATTGTCCTCACAGTGTACTGAGGCAGAATCAGACCCTGATGAAACTCGGGTGCCCCTTCTCGCATACTATACCACCTTACACGGTGACACAGAGGAAGGTGCAGATTAAATTGAAGAGGAGGTGATGGATGGCGCAGTTGTTGACCAGGATTGGCATCCATTGGGGGAAGAGGGTGCTGCTGGCAATTGCTCAGAAGAGGAGAAGGATCCACAGCAGGCATCGACATCGCAGCAGCGGTTATCTGGCAGGGCCGTAGCTGTACCAAAACTAATTAAAAACAAAAAGGGTTGCAGGACAGCTTGGCCAGACGGTCAAATTTGCACACCGTGCAAGCCCTGAAAATTTATACCGTAGTAGGAAGAGTGTAGCGTGGCACTTTTTTGAGCAAAATCCAATTGATGAGGCAAAGGTTATCTGTAAAAAGTGCGGAAGGACCTTCAGCCGAGGCTAAAATCTCCAAAATTTAAATACCAGTTGCATGCTTAGACATTTAACCACCATGCACTTGCAAGCGTGGACGGACTACAAATCCTCAGGTAGCACATGTGCACCTGCTCCAACTGAAGGTAGCCAGCCACGCTCCATAGCTTCCCCCACTGAAAGGCCACCGCTAAGCACCCCACCAGCAAGAAATGTTGAGGTGTCGTCGCAAGGCCAAAGCAGTCAGGGAATCACAATGTTTTTGCAAAAAAACACTGAATCTAGGCCATCACCGACACCACCATCACCAACCCCCTCTCAGTCCTTAATGTCCACCGCTAGTTCCCCCCTATGCAGCTCTCAAGTCCAGCTCACCCTACCAGACACTCTGAGTTGGACAAGAAAGTACTCATCCTCTCATCCGCATACACTGGCTTTGAACAGCTACATAGCCAAACTGATCTCATTAGAGATGATGCCCTTCCGTTTGGTTGAAAGTGAAGCTTTCCGAGAGCTCATGGCCTACACTGTCCAACGCTATGACCTACACAGTCGGCACTTCTTTTCTCGAAAAGCCATCCCTGCCCTCCACCTGCATGTGAAAGACCGCATTGTCCATGCACTCAAACAATCAGTGAGTGGAAAAGTGCACTTCACAAAAGATGCATGAGCCAGTAGGCATGGCCAAGGCCGCTACGTGTCTATCACTGCGCACTTGGTTAATGTGGTGGATGCTGGCTCCACAGGGGACAGCGGCGGTGGAACAGTGCTGCCTAGCCCACGGTATAGGAAACAGTTTGCTGTAGGCGTTCGACCCTCCTCCTCTTCCTTCTTCAGAAGCGAAAGCTCGTCGACAGAGTGCAGTAGCACGAGCACTCCATACGCAGCTGCCAGTGTTGCACACGAGGTGTCCCACTATCGAACAGCTAGTGGTAAGCGGCAGCAGGCTGTTTTAAAGATGATGTCTTTGGGTGACAAAAGACACACTGCGGAGGTACTGGCCGACTACTTGCATCGGCAAGCTGAATCATGGCTGGGCAGTCTACATCTTGAGCCAGGCAAGTTAGTCAGTGATAACGGCAGGAATTTTGTGGCAGCCATAGCCCTTGCAAAACGCAGACACATACCTTGCCTGGCTCAGAACCTGGTGGTGCAGTGCTTCCTAAATAATTATCCGGAGTTAAAAGCCCTGCTCAATAAGGTGCGAAGACTGTGCTCGCACATCCGTCGCTTGCCTGTACACTCCAGTCGTATGCAGAAGCTGCAGCGATCGCTCCACCTCCCCAAGCCTAATCATAGACGTTGCAACAAGGTGGAACTCGACCATGCACATGGTTGAGAGACTATGCGAACAGAGGCAGCCTGTAATGCATTTGTGTGAGGATACATGGGCAGGCAGTTTGAGGGAAGACATGGAATTGTCGGGTGTGCAGTGGTCAAAGGTGAAAGACCTCTGTAAAGTCCTTCAGTGTTTTGAGGAATGCACACGGCTGGTAAGCGCAATCAATGCCATCATAGGCATGAGCATACCACATATACGTCTGCTCATGCAAACTTTGACGCACATTAAGGATCATGTATCTGCAGCAGAGGAGGAGGGAAGCCTTGATGACAGTCAGCCATTGTCAGCTTGGGAAACTCACCTGGTTGAGGAAGAAGATGAAGAGGAGGAGGAGGATGAGGGGGATGATTTTTTTGGGGAGGAGGATGCTTCTCAGGGGGCAAGAGATAATGTTGGCGTGGCAAGGTCAGGTACAGGGTTTGTGCATGACTGGAGGGAAGTGGATTTCCAAGAAAGTGCTCCTCCACCCACCACTGCCAGTGCATCACTGACACCTGGAATATTGGCCCACATGTGTGATTATGCCTTGCGGATCCTAAAAAGGGACCCCCGCATTGCCAAAATAATGAAGGATGATGACTACTGGTTGGCCAGCATCCTGGACCCACGATATAAAGGCAAATTACAGAACATCATGCCACAGGAGAACCTAGAGATAATATTGGCTAATAAACAAGCAACTCTGGTAAACCGGTTGTTGGAGGCATTCCCAGCACACAGCAGCGGTGCTGGTTCTCCCACGAGCCGTAGAGGTCAAAATGGAAGAGGTGTTTGTGGTGCACACAGCCAAAGTGGCGTTGGAGACAGGGGTTTGATGACCATGTTGTGGACTGATTTTTAAAGTACTGCTCACATGACTGCTAATACAGAATCGATTGCAAGTGACAGGAGACAGCAGTTGTCAGCAATGGTTACAAACTACTTCTCCTCCCATATCAATGTTCTCCCTCAAAGGTCATTCCCCTTTGACTATTGGGCCGGTAAACTGGACACCTGGCCTGAATTGGCACAATATGCCTTACAGGAGCTCGCTTGCCCTGCTGCTAGTGTGTTATCTGAAAGAGTCTTCAGTGCTACTGGATCAATCTTCACAGAAAAAAGGACCGTCTGTCGACCCAAAATGTTGATGATCTAACCTTCATTAAAATGAACCATGCATGGATTTCAAAGGATTTTGTCCCACCTTCCCCTTATGACACATAGGTGGCAATAAAAATGTCTCGCTTTTGTCCTCCTCTTCCTCGTACTTCTCCTCTTCTTCCATTTGCAGCGGCTGAATGTACAGCCTACACATCAACATATGCCATTTTTTCAACCACCCTAACTGGGCTGACCACCCCACCCCATGGGAGGGGTCACCCCCTGGTGCACCCGGGCAAGTGCTGTTGCCCTGAATAGGTGGGTGGGCCCACTCTGGGGCGAAGGTGCTGGCACAGGGCCCCTTGTAGTACAACAAAGTGTCTCTGAATTTGGGGGGCCCACTCACTGTCAGACACACCGGCGTACTATGAGGGGCCCTGTGCCAGTGCCGCCGCCCACAAGTGTGCCCCTCAGTTGCTCAGGGCCCAATCACTTGCAAGACTCACCTCTCCCTGCTCCACTGCTGTGTATTCTGGCCAGTTAAATCCTTCACAGGGACGGGCACTACAACTTTGCTGAATTGATCGATGATGGTTAAAACGTATCTATGGCCAGTCCTGCTGGGCTCTACCTTCAGATGATCAATGGCTATCATTTGTAATGGACGTCGACTCACAATCGGATGCAGGGGTGCTTTATGATCAGCTTTCACAGTTTTCCTAGTCACAGACGTGTGACATTCCTGACACCATTTTTCAATGTCTCCTCTCATGGCAATCCAATAGAATCGCCTACGGCCTGTGGCTTCTGTCTTTCGTACTCCAAAGTGAACAGACAGATCATGATAGGTAGTGAGAACCATGTGTACATCTCTCGCTGTCATCACAATTTGATGGAGACGAGTAACGGTGATGGGATCCACGCTACTGCGATACAGCAACCCTTTATTCACAATGAACCGTTTTCGCAGTCTCCACAGACAAATTCATTGAGGGTCAGCTTTGCCTCTGCGAATTCTCCCGGGAGGTTTTGCCGTGATTAGTAATTTCCAAAATTTAAGCAATCACTCGACTTTGCTTCTGGACTTTTATCCATCTAGTTTCCTGTAGCGGAGAGTCTGGACAGGCTTACTGACACAGAAATATATACGAATATTTAAAAGTACCACAACACTGTATACTGTTGAACGCTTCGAATACATTTCCCTTTTTCTAATTTTTAGATTCTGGTGTAATCCGTACTGAGCCTGTGACAGTTTTTTTCAGACTCTTCAAAACTATAAGGAGATTTAAAATGACACCAACACTGTATGCAGCTGTACGCTTGTAATATATTACCCTTTTGGGACATTTTATATTCTTGTCTAATCCATACTGAGCCTGGGAGTGTATTTTTCTGGCTCCGGAAATATAGACGGATATTTCCAATTACTCCTGGACTGGATACACATTGTATCTGCTGATATAGTATATTTTTTCAACTTGTTTGAGCACGTTTAAATCCATACTGACTGAGTGAGCGGGTGTGGTTGACTCATGAAATCCAGTGGTTTGAAAAAAGAATGGAAACACATGGAAGCATCAACCAAACTTAGGTTAATATGGTGTAGGTCCACCTTTTGCGGCAATTACAGCCTCGATTATCCGAGGTATGGATTCAAACAAGGTGTGAATTGTTTCCAAAGGAATTGTAGCCCATTCTTCAGTTAAAACACCAAACAGTTCTTTGAGCGACGATGGTGGCGGAAATCGACATATAACTTAATAAGGGATTAAGGGATATCATTAAGGGATATCACTTAAGGGATATCATTGGCCCGGCGTATGTCCACGAAATATCACCCCAGATAATCACAGAACATCCGCCATGTTTTACAGTTGCGAGAAGGCAGTCTGGATTGAATGTTTCTTTAGGCTATCTACAAACGTACACTGGGCCGGAGGTCGTAAATAGGGTAAACGATGATTCGTCTGAGAATATAAAATGTTTTCACAGCTCAATAGTTGTTTTCTGTAGGTTTCTACACCACTCTAAACGCATGGAAACATTTGTCATTGAGAGAAGCGTTTTTACAATTGCAGCGATTACGTGGAATCCAGATTTGTCCAGCTCGTGACAAACTTTTTTTGTAGAAACTGGGTTCTGTAGGTGTTCATTCAGCTCTGCATTGTTTTTCCGAGCAGTGGTCTTGCGATCCTCTATCCAAATTTGCTTTACAGTCCGACAGTAACTCTCTCAGTCTACTTCGACTTTCGGCTGGACCTGTGCTTTGCTACGGACGTTTTTCCTTCTCTTTCAAACGCAGTCATTACTTTGGAGACAGTACCTCTTGACACACCAAGCATACGGTCACTTTCTGTTACACGAGCGCCTGCCATACCAGCATCAACAATTTGGGCTCTTTGAAAATCAGAGAGGTCTGCAATTGGTATGTTTTTCCTCAATGTTCTAGGAATTATGCAAAACAAACAATTAATTTACATACACATATCACATGACACAAATAATCAACTACAAAACATTAACATATGGCACAGTTTGCATGTATATAACATGTTTGAAGATTATGATGACAACGCGTTAGTGTTTGGTTGCATTATTTGGTCCAACCCCTGTATATACGGAGTGTGTGTAAAAGCCCTCACCGCCGACCGCCATTTTTCTTCTGCTCATCTTTACAGTAGGGAGAGGTTGCTGATGCCGTTTATGATTTGGGAGATATGTAGGCCTGTAAACAGAAGTTGTTATGTGCTTGCGCTGAACGAAATTGCTGTGTTCTGCTAGTGTGCAGTGATAGGGGAGGATTTCTTGTGTGCAGCAGCGCTAGGCATTAGGCTGCCTGCCAGAGACAGGGACCATTTTCTTGTGTGCAGCAGCGCTGATTATTAGCCTGCCTTATTGCAGTATTGCTGTGTGGACACTGCTGTGCAGACTGCTTTTTACACAGCACTCCTACTTTTAGTCTGTTTTCCTGCAGCGAACGAACGTTCATTATTTCACACACCATATAGAGCTGTACGCCCCTCACACACTACCCTGTACCGGATGGTATCACAGAGAAATACATGTGACTATCTGTATGAGACTACGGAAATATATAGGGAGATTAATATTTTCTATTACACTATATACACCTGGTATTTGATGATACAGTACCCTTGTTCTTAATTTTTGATTACGGTATAATACATACTGAGTGAGCGGGTGTGGTTTACTCATTCAATATATACGGAGAAAAACATTTTACCCTATACTCTATACACCTCCTATCTTGTGATATAGTACCTTTGTTTGATATTTTGTATTACGGTGAAATCCATACTGGGTGACTGTCTGAGGGTGACTACGGAAATATATGCGGAGATTTAAATTGTACCCTACATACATATACTTGCTATCTCATTATCCAGTACCTTTTTTAAACATTTTCTATTATGGTTTAATTCAGACTGAGTGAGCATCTGAGGGTGACTCAGGAAATTTACTGTATACAGAGATTTACATTTAGCAAAACACTGTATCCAGCTGTACGCTTTTGATACAGTACCCTTTTTTGCAATTAACATTCTCACCCAGTGATTGTCTGTCTATTACTCCGTAAATATATTTGTAGATTTACGATTAACACAACACTTTATACAGCTGTAAGCTTGTCATACATTACCCATTTAATGCTGTTTATATTCCGGTCTAATGCATACAGAGCCAGTGAGAGTCTGCTTCTGACTATGGAAATATATATGGAGATTTACAATGACCCCTACACTGCATACATCTTTACGCTTCTGACCAACTACCCTTTTATTGCTTTTAACTTGTTGTGGTGTAAGCCATAATGAGCCTGAGAGCGTCTGTGTCTAACTCCTGAAATATGTACATAGATTTAGAATGTTAAAGCTATACCATATATATACCTGGTATCTGTTGTTACTGTACCCTTTCTCAACTTTCTATATTCTTGTCGAATCCATACTGGGCCTGAGAGCATCTGTGTCTGCCTCCTGAAATGTATATGGAGATTTAGAATGATTAAACTCTACTATATATACTTGGGATATGTTTATACTGTGCCCTTTTTTCAACTTTGTTTATTATTGCCTAATCCATACTGAGTCTGAGAGCGTCTGTGTCTGCCTCGTGAAAGACATACGGAAATTTTTTCTATTTTCACTATACTATATAAACCTGCTATCTGTTGAAACAGTACCCTTTGTGCCAGAAAATCCTCCTCCACCCACCAGTCTAAGTGTCTCATTGACAAAGGGAACATTGGCCCACATGTGTGATTATTTCTTGCGGATCTTCCTTTTATATTATGGGGTTATCCATAATGAGTGTGTGAGAGTCTGTGTTTTACTCGTGAAATATATATGAAGATTTAAAATTTAGCCCAACACTGCATACAGCTGTAAGCTTGTGATACATTACCCATTTACTGCTGTTTATATTCCGGTCTAATGCATACAGAGCCAGTGCAAGTCTGTTTATAACTATGGAAATATATATGGAGATTTACAATGACCCCCTACACTGTATACAGCTGTACGCTTCAGATCCATTACCCTTTTACATTGTGGTGTAATCCTTAATGTGCTGGAAAGCGTCTGTGTCTGCCTCCTGAAATATATATGTACATTTATAATGTTTAAGCTATACCATATACACTCACTGGCCACTTTATTAGGTACACCTGTCCAACTGTGTGTTAAGACTTAATTTCTAATCAGCCAATCACATGGCGGCAACTCAGTGCATTTAGGCATGTAGACATGGTCAAGACAATCTCCTGCAGTTCAAACCGAGCATCAGTATGGGGAAGAAAGGTGATTTGAGTGCCTTTGAACGTGGCATGATTGTTGGTGCCAGAAGGGCTGGTCTGAGAATTTCAGAAACTGCTGATCTACTGGGATTTTCACGCACAACCATCTCTAGGGTTTACAGAGAATGGTCCGAAAAAGAAAAAAAATCCAGTGAGCGGCAGTTCTGTGGCCGGAAATGCCATGTTGATGCCAGAGGTCAGAGGAGAATGGGCAGACTGGTTCGAGCTGATAGAAAGGCAACAGTGACTCAAATTGCCACCCGTTACAACCAAGGTAGGCAGAAGAGCATCTCTGAACGCACAGTGCGTCGAACTTTGAGGCAGATGGGCTACAGCAGCAGAAGACCACACTGGGTACCACTCCTCTCAGCTAAGAACAGGAAACTGAGGCTACAATTTGCACAAGCTCATCGAAATTGGACAGTAGAAGATTGGAAAAACGTTGCCTGGTCTGATGAGTCTCGATTTCTGCTGCGACATTCGGATGGTAGGGTCAGAATTTGGCGTAAACAACATGAAAGCATGGATCCATCCTGCCTTGTATCAACGGTTCAGGCTGGTGGTGGTGGTGTCATGGTGTGGGGAATTTTTTCTGGGCACTCTTTGGGCCCCTTGGTACCAATTGAGCATCGTTGCAACGCCACAGCCTACCTGAGTATTGTTGCTGACCATGTCCATCCCTTTATGACCACAATGTACCCAACATCTGATGGCTACTTTCAGCAGGATAATGCGCCATGTCATAAAGCTCGAATCATCTCAGATTGGTTTCTTGAACATGACAATGAGTTTACTGTACTCAAATGGCCTCCTCAGTCACCAGATCTCAATCCAATAGAGCATCTTTGGGATGTGGTGGAACGGGAGATTCGCATCAGGGATGTGCAGCCGACAAATCTGCGCCAACTGTGTGATGCCATCATGTCAATATGGTCCAAAATCTCTGAGGAATGCTTCCAGCACCTTGTTGAATCTCTGCCACGAAGAATTGAGGCAGTTCTGAAGGCAAAAGGGGTCCAACCCCTTACTAGCATGGTGTACCTAATAAAGTGGCCAGTGAGTGTATATACCTGGTATCTGGTGTTACTGCACCTTTTCTCAACTATTTATATTACTGTGTAATCCATAATGAGGCTGTGGGCGTCTGTCTGACTCCTGTAATATATACGTAGATTTACAATTATCCCTAGACTGTATACTGCTGTACGCAACTCATACAGTACCATATATGTGGTGGTATTTTGGGGGTTTTTTTAAACAAAAATTTGGAACTATGGTGGAAGAGGCCATTGGTGTGGGGGGCCATCTGGTACTGATGGTGGTGTTGGTGCATCTGCTGGTATGGCCAAAAGCACAATAGCAGGTAAGGCATGAGGTGTTGAGACTGCGCCATGGTCTGGCTCAGGAAGGCCTGGAAGGCAACCTTTTCATGGATTCGATAAACCGCTTTTATTTCCAAAATTTAGTATTACATTAAAAAATTTAAGAGGAAAGGAAAGTAAGGGAAGGGTTACGATTAGGAATGAAAACCCCCTGTGAAGACAGGGAGCCCCCAGATGGTGGATAGACAGGTAGACATACAAAGGAATGACATAATTACATAAATGATAATGTTACACTTTTTAAATTCAGTACATTAAGTTCCCTAAGATTGTTTTTGTCCACTGCTTAGTACCATCTTCTATAAATAAACAACCTGTCTCATGAGCGTGTTTGACATCCAAATGCAAAGATCACAAAGCATAAAATTTCCGATGCTTAAAACCATCATCTATAAATAAACTGTCACCTAAGCTTTATATTGTATATAGGACCTTAGAAAGCATTGTAATATAAAAAATTGTGACATAGCGCACATACTGATTACCTATCCCAAAACTAAAAAAAAAAATATTCCTTAAAAATGTATGATTCCCCGTCCCTTCCATGAACAACGTCGGTGGTTCATGGACCAATGTGGAGGCAAAAGAAAAAATTGTGCATTCAAAAGCGAAATAATCTTCTTTAACTCTTCATAAATATAATACTAATCAAGTGAATTATATAGTTTACACAAAAATAGTTAACTCCTGAAGAAAGAAAAAGAAATAAAGCCGCCATTAATGTCAGAATCCTTACAATCTTCAAGTGATTTCAATTAGGGTGAAGATCCGATTTAGATAGTCTAGAGAGTCCAGGAGAAGCCATAGAAGAGAATATTCCTGTGTTTTGCAAGAACTCAGCACCCTCCTCTGGTGAGGATATACCAGTTGTTTTTGATGCAAATTGGACCTGCAGAATAGAGTGTTGAGTCCAATTGTAGGGAAGGCCTGCACAACTGAGTTCTTTTGTTGTAGTTTGAAATTATTTCCTTTTTATCCAAGTGTCTTGCGAAAGGTATTTGTAAAAGGATAAGTGGCTATATGGAGATGAAAGAAATGTTGGTTCCTTGGAGATTTTTAGAAGCGTGTTCCTGACCCAGTTGGGGAAGAATGAGATGCTAAAGTCCATGGCTACATCAGGTAGAAGACAAGGGTGTCTGCGAATTCTAAAAGCTTTCTCAATTAGATTTCTCTCTTCAATGTTTGGAATAGTGGGGTGAATCATAGAAGAAATTGAGCTTTTCAAGTGGAAGGATGGGACTTTTTCGTGGACCATCCATAATCTTGATATTGGTTCTCATTTTAAAAGCTTAATATGCGGCCAAACTGTTTGTAAAGGAATCCCCAGCACAGAGACGCATATTCTGAATAAGGAGATTTAACCCTATTGTAGTCATGAGAAGTACTGTCTGACATTTCGATAGCATTCAAATGAAAATCTTCTAAAAATAGTAATAGTGTCTTTTGGAATAGATTTTTTTATTAAAGCTTTGGAGGCTTTAGCTTGCTTAGAACCTGTGTTTTTTGCTTTTAAATCAATCAGTGTTTCGGAAACATTATCTCTAATGGGGTTTTTTTCCAAAAAACCCCATGGATTTTAACAAAGCTTTGAGCATTCTAGCCCTAAACCCCTCTGTAGGGTATTCATCTGAAGCTGGTATTTCATCAATTAATTATGTCTTAGAAGTATAATGCCTTCCATTGTTGTATGGCTTCTCATGATGCCAATAATCTATATCGATTTGGGTGGTATAGTTTTCTCGGGACTCATAATCACAGCTACAGTTGTCATGTTTGACAATATCGTCACTGATTGAGCCTGAGGAATTAGATTCCTCATAATCCGTGTCAGCAGATATGCAAATAAAGTCAGTGGAGCCTCATTTAAGAGTCTCAAACGCGGGACTAGCCAGATCTTCCTCCATGGAAGGACCCAGCCAAGGAGTGTCTCCTTTCGGAAACCACCATTACCACCATATTAAGTGGCCCTTTAAGTCAATATCCAGCTCTTTACGAGTTTACAGATATGACAAGGGAAATACCAAGGCCAGGTATCCATCCACAGACAGCTGTTTCAGGGTGTTGCCCCTCATCAGTGTGGAGTAGGATTCTGTCTAGGTGGGAGCAATGCCTAGTTGACCAACATCATGAAACAATCACTGACCTCAGGGAGACCAGTCAAAGAAAACACTGCAGCAGCCAGCAAAGGCACTCAATCAGTGAAATCCTAGGTGCATTGCTCCCTGGGAAATACGAATATGCAAATAAAGTCCGTGGAGGCTCATTTAAGAGTCTCAAACATGGGACTAGCCAGATCTTCCTCCAGGGAAGGACCCAGCCAAGGAGTGGCTCCTTTCGGAAACCACCATTACCACCATATTAAGTGGCCCTTTAAGTCAATATCCAGCTCTTTATGAGTTTACAGATATGACAAGGGAAATACCAAGGCCAGATATCCATCCACAGACAGCTGTTTCAGGGTGTTGCCCCTCATCAGTGTGGAGTAGGATTCTGGCTAGGTGGGAGCAATGCCTAGTAGACCAACATCACGAAACAATCACTGACCTCCCTGCATATTCGGATACAGTAACTGTAGCTAAAATCTCAATTACCCCAGCACATAGGGATTTAACCCTATTGTAGTCATGAGAAGGACTGTCTGAAATTTCGATAGCATTCAAATGACAATCTTCTACAAATAGTAATAGTGTCTTTTGGAATAGCTTTTTTATTAAAGATTCGGAGGCCTTAGCTTGCTTAGAGCCTGTGTTTTTTGCTTTTAAATCAATCAGTGTTTCAGAAACATTATCTCTAATGTTTTTTTTTTTTTTTAAAAACATGGATTTTAACAAAGCTTTGAGCATTCTAGTCCTAAACCCCTCTGTAGGGTATTCATCTGAAGCAGGTATTTCATCAATTAATGATGTCTTAGAAGTATTATGCCTTCCATTGTTGTATGGCTTCTCATGATCCCAATAATCTATATCGATTTGGGTGGTATAATTTTCTCTTCATTCTCCCCTTCCCATATCCTATTTTCATTCTCTCCATTCCTCCCCGGGACAAACACCGCCGCATTGTACATGAGCCTGACATCAGCAATCAATTTGGGTGAAAGGGATCTACCAGGGTTTTGCCATACAGAAATTGTGTTGCAGTAATAATGATATTCCTCTTTAAGCACTGCTAAGTCCAATATGTGACAATTCTCCCCTAAGCCACCCAATCTTGCCCAGTATGGAGGAAGTAGTTTCTCCCTCCTCTGATCCACAGTGTCTCCACCACCTTGTCTCCTCTGCTGCTACGCACTGCCTTCACTCCTCATCTCCACCGCAAACCTCAAGCCTCTCCCTGCAGCTGTCAATGATTATTCATGCACCCCTGATGAATTTACTGCCGCTTCTCCTGGATTCCCAGCTGCTCCTGCAGCCGCTGAAGAGTCCACTGCCGCCTCTCCTGGGCTCCTGGCTGCTCCTGCATCCTCTGTAGAGTTTATCGCTGCGTCTCCCGGGTTCCCGCCTGCACCCGCTGTCACTGGCTTTGGCTTTGAAGTGGATACCACCAGCTTCCCCGGGCTACCGCCTGCTTCCTTCCCTGCCTCTGCAGATAACACCGCTCCGCCTGACCTCCGGCTCCCTGTGTCCTGCCCAGCAGCAGGCTTACTGCCGCTCAGGACCAGCACCGACAACGATGACATTACAGCTTTAACCGGTGGTCATCCTGAGACGTGCCTTCCCACGGTCTCCCGACACTGCTGCCAGCATGTCTCCTCCGGCACATTTGCTGTGGCCTGCAGACTCCGCTTCGCGCCCGCAGCCCAGGGATTTCCCAGAGCCTCCTGAGCCGTCGGCTTCCATCTCGCTTGCTCAGACGCTGCAGCTCCAGATGGCGGGTTAAGTTGTTTTGCTCTGGGGGAGAGGAGGCCTACTTTGGATCTTCTCAGTGAGTTTTTTGGCCATCAATAAAGTTTTTCTTCATCAGATCCTGAATTTCTTCTTTTTTTCTTACTCCAGGCATGTTCCAACAAGATTTTAATTCCAAAATTCTGCTTTTAGTACACTTTTGCAGGATTAAATAGGGGAATACCAGGAGCTCCTGATAAACAGGTCTGCTCCCTTCCCCTGCAATCCAAGCTCCGTAAAACGCATTTAAAGCCAGAACATCAGGAACTGGTTTTGGCTTACATTGGCAAAGCAGCATCCAGCTCTATCGCCTTCTCTTCTGAAGTTTCAAAAAATGCAAGCACTGAGTAGTCAGTGCAGGCTTCTGGTCAGGAACAACCCCTTTCCTTGTGTCCTTCACCCCCACCAAAAGTGAAGGATGTGGCAGGCCACACTTCAGTAAACTCCATCAAGCTCTTTTCACATACCATGAACGGGTTAGCAAGTGAAATCCTGAATTCCCCAGTCCAAGATAAATCTGACATGGAGTGCACTGATGCACAGCCACTGCTAGATTATTCTGCTGGTACATTGACCCAGAGCAATACATTTCCTTCGAAGTCTAGTGAGCCTGAATCAGACCCTGATGAAACTCAGGTGCCCCTTCCCGCATACTATACGACCTTACACGGTGAATTAAAATAATTCAAGGAACAGTGCAGTATAAAATGACCTAAAACAGTAAAATTAACGCACTCATGGAAAATAAAATAAAATATAAAAAAGGACAAATCGGATAAAAAAATCAAACAACGAAAAGAACCGAAAAAATGTCCAATAATTAAATGTATTTAATTAGCATGAAATGATATAATATAATATAATATAAAATGAAGACAAGGGGAAGCCAATGCCATGGATAAGGCACAACCGGGACAATAACAAGTTCTATGCTGTATGTTAAAGTAATATTATCCAGCACAAGGTAAATCACATGAATAAAGTGCTGGTGCTAATGTGGCATCATTGTCTAAACAATCAAATAGAACACATTTATATAAAGTGCAAATGCAACAGTGCAGCAACCGATGAACATATATAAAGCAATCATAAATAAAGTGCAGTGCTAAGTAATAGTGGAATAAAATTAATGCAATAAACTAAATGTTCACAAGGACCTCAAGAGACTAAAACCAAAAATTGAAATTGTGCAAGCACGGTGCTATACCTCTTGTGCTGCGAGAGTCCCCGGGATGTGCCAGCTCCGACGCACGTTTTGGCATACCTTCATCAGGGGGTGGCATCACCCAGGTGCAAGGGGGTATAAAAGGGCAAAGCAACCAATGGGAGTAGAGTAAGTATGACGCGACGCACACCGGTACCATGCGTTACCGGGCACCCCCACGTCGCCGACCCACGTGTCTCCCCGATCGTCGCAACCAGATGATGCGGTGAAGAGAGACGTAGGTTAGGGTGATGACAATTTTAAAAATTTTGCAAATTGAAAATGAAACCCCTTACATTGGAGGAACAAATGCATTCAAATGACATTAGTATCATCAAATTTGTAAAATATTCAAAAAAGTTCCCCCTCTTTTTCAAAAGATTTTTCGTCTTTTAATTTTAATCTTTAAAGAAAATATCTTTCTAAGTTGTAACAAAAAGTGGTATTTTATTCACATCTAGAACATTCTGGAATATTTTAAAATATTTTGGAACTTAGTATTATCTTTTCATTTTCAGTGCAAAGCTTCAAGTTTTATGATCAAGAAGTGCATTCAGAAAATGTCTTCTAGAAATTCCAGCAACAGTGTAAAAGCAAACAGGTCTATCTGGATGAGGAATCTGCCCTGCTATTGTCAACATAAAAGATAATAATGCAAAATTGCATGTCCTTTTTTGGCGGAAAAATACCATTTTGGCCTTATTTCATTTGAATGAAAGGGGGAACTTTTTTTAAAAAAAACAAAAAAAGCAATACTTATTCTTAAATAACCCATAAAAGTTCCTCCATTGCACATGGTTTCATAAAAAAAATTTTTTTTGTCATTACACTAACGTAGGTACAGCAGGCGGGACTCCTGGAACATGAAACCGGCGCACGTACAACTCAGCCCATTGTCATTGGACAAAAAAGATCACATGGTATTCAATTCCTAAGGGCTCACTCTCATTGGATAAAAGAAATCACGTGGTACAAAGGTCCTGAGGGCACACTATCATTTAACAAGGAAAATAACATAATACAAAGGTCCTATTGACACGGAAAAAGACTGATTAATAAGGGTGTAAAAAAAATATATATATATATATAAATAATTATAGACAATAGATGCATCGGATTGAACTATCTATAAAATTAAGAAAAAATGGGGGAAGGGAAGGAAATATGCCCATATATAAATGCATGTTCAAGGGGCTAATATACAGACCGGGTATGCATACAAAAGTATATAAATTGTGATAAATGAATATATATATATGCGCATAAAATATATACATATGTATATATACACATGCATACTACATGCGACATAATTCAAAAAATGAAAAAGAAAAGAAAATATTATTTAAATAAAATAAATTAAATGTAAATAAATAAATAAAATTATATATAGAAATGAAAAAGAAAATTATAATAAAAAAATAAATATATAATATAAAATAAAAAATAAATAATAATAAATGATAAATAATAAATAAATAAATAATGAAAAATAAATAAAATAAAAAATAAAATATAAAAAATAGTAATAATAATATAAAACGTATGTGATGGAAAAAGTGCAAAAATGAAAAAAATAAAAGAAAAAAATATTTAATAATCGTCCATCCTTGATCAAATTTATTAATATATTGATGAGTTCAGATATGCATTCTTAATCCTTTTCTTTTGTAGCTGCATCCACAACCAGGACCACAACGACACCAATCAACTCCAGAATCCCGCAACAGAAAAACGGAAAGGTAGGTGGAGTGGGTCATCAATAGAGAGTAAAAATAAACTAAAATAAATGATAAAGAATACATAATGAATAATACATACTGGAAAAGAGAAGTAAACATATAGGACACCTCTGTGACAATAAATAATTATAGTGACCATATATAATATAATATAATAAAATAATAAATTAGTATACAAAATTGCCCAAAAAGGTAGTAATGAAAATAAATAAAATATATAAAACATATAATTAACTAAAATATGTTACTTATTATAAAATGCAATATAAAAGGAATAAAAGCTGGATGACTAGGTGGTCATAAAAAAGGGACAGAGCTGATGTTCTCATTAAGGCCTTGGGGATGTACTGTTTTAAGCGTCCATATCCATCTTGTCTCCATTTGTGCTAACTTTTGACTGATTTTCCCTCCACGTATAGAAGATGGAATTGTATTGATCCCTCTTACACGGAATTTACTCGAATCACAGTTATGGAATTGTTTAAAATGCCTTGGAATTGTTTTTAAGGCAGAAATATCACTCTCAGTTTTTGCTCCATTGATTCCAATTACATGCTCCCTTACTCTTACTTTTAATTGTCTTATAGTAAGACCAACATAAATCTTTGAACAGGGGCATGTAGCATAGTAAATTACTGCCTTCGTATCACAATTGATATGGTGTTTAATAAAATAATATAATATACCTTACACGGTGACACAGATGAAGGTGCAGATGAAATGGAAGAGGAGGTGATGGATGACCCAGTTGTTGACCCGGATTGGCATCCATTGGGGGAAGAGGGTAGCGCTGGCAATAGCTCATAAGAGGAGCAGCGGTTATCTGGCAGGACGGTAGCTGTACAAGAACTTATTTAAAAAAAAAAAAAAAAGAGTTGCAGGACAGCTTGGCCAGACGGTCAAATTAGCACAGCGTGCAAGTCCTGCAAATTTATACCATAGTACGAAGAGTGCAGTGTGGCACTTTTTTAACCAAAATCCTATTGATGAGGCAAAGGTTATCTCTAAGAAGTGCGGAAGGACCTTTAGCCGAGGTAAAAATCTCAGAAATTTGAATACCAGTTGCATGCTTACAAATTTAACTACCATGCTCTTGCAAGCGTGGACGGACTACAAAACCTCAGGTAGCACATGTGCTCCTGCTCCGTTTGAAAGTATCCAGCAACACTCCATCGCTTCCCCCACTGAAAGCCAACGGGTAAGCACACCACCAGCAAGAAATGTTGAGGTTTCCTTGCAATGGCAAAGCAGTCAGGGAATCACTATGTTTTGGCTAAGAAAGACTGAATCTAGGCCACCACCATCACCATCACAAACCCCCTCTCGGTCCGTCAGATCCACTGCTAGTTCCCCCATATGCAGCTCTCAAGTCCAGCTCACCCTAGCAGACACTCTGAGTAGGACAAGAAAGTACTCATCCTCTCATCCGCGTACACTGGCTTTGAACGGCTACATTGCCAAACTGATCTCATTAGAGATGATGCCCTTACGTTTGTTTGAAAGCGAAGTGTTCCCGAGAGCTCATGGCTACGCTGTCCCACGCTATGACCTACCCATTCGGCACTTCTTTTCTCGAAAACCCATCCCTGCCCTCCACCTGCATATGAAAGACCGCATTTTCTTTTTGAACCAATCTTATTTATTGGCGTTTAAACATGACAAACAAAAACTGACATAAAAAACATCAGTGCTACAACATTAGCGCATAACATGACAGAAGAAGACATAAGCATTAACATACAGTAAATGTCTTGCCCTAAAATTAAAACAGGAAAAAAAATTTAAAAAAAAAATCAGGCTTATCTCCCGGAATGATAGTGTAATAAGTCTCTTGCCATAGGGTGTATTTCAAAGGTAGGACCCAATCCCTACACACTAAAACAGTAGAACCAGTTTTCAAACATATGCTATACATCACATGACCTCGACACATTTGAATCCCGGCTTTGCAGCCAGGGATCCTATATACGCTGAGTCTTCTTTTTTGCAGAGGCTGTTTGTGTAAGGGCTAATTCATGCTCACAGTGAAATTTAATTTTTTCAACTACTTCTGTAATGTTCGGAACTGTAGCACATTTCCATTTAGCCGCCACTAGCAATCTAACTGCTATCAGTATGTAAGATAAGGCCCCCGTAATCATATACGGAAACTCCTTTGTTCCAATATGTAAAATTACCAGGCTAGGAAACAGCGTCAGGCCTACCCCAAGGACTTCTAGTATTAATCTGGCAATGTCCTTCCATAGATTATTCAGAGCTGGACAGTCCCACCACATGTGTTCTAGTGTCCCCCGACACCCACATCTCCTCCTACATAATGGGGATTGGTCCGAACCAAAGTGAGCCACTTGTACCGGAAACCCATACCAACGAAGGTGAATTTTTTTCAATGGTTCAAGATGGTTAAGACATGATGAGACCCGTAACACCTCTCCCAGAGCATCTCTCCAAGCCCCCGGCTCCAGGGATATACCCAGTGAACGATCTCAGAGAGACATATAAGGAAGTTTTATATCCACATCAGGATCATTCAGAGCCTTGTATAGGATGGACACTCCTTTGGGACCGGATTCTGGTAATAAGAAATATCCATTAGCTCTGCAATCTATTTTGGAGTTAAAAAAGGGTGTTTCCGGTGAAGTTGACAAAAGATGGCGTATCTGTAAGTATTGATAGAAATATCTGCGTATACCGGGTGGTTGGATGATAAGTGATCCCCGAGCTCCCGATCACGTCCTGAAGGTGCCTAATCCCCGCCGTTATCCAGACTTGTAAGTCTATATATAGAATATGTGCCTCAAGAGCTCTCAGAGACACAATACTTAGGGGGATTTTAATTAGGGACGTGGCTAATTTCCTCCAATACTGTAATGCGCCTACCATTGTTGGCAAACCTGGTGTATACTGGCTAATCTTAATAGCTTCAGCTTCCAAAACTAGGCGAGGAGAGTTTTAGCATAGAATATTTCAATTTGAAGCCATCAGTGGTCCCTGTCCATATGCCACCAGTCCCTGAGTCCAGTTAGAACAGATGCTCTGTGATATGCCAAGAGATTCGCAATGCCCATCCCTCCAAGATCATATGGATAATATAATAGGTTACTCGCTATCCTTGGCTGTTTATGTGCCCAGATATAACGATTGGGCATTCGTTGAAGTAACAGGATATTCCTATTAGGGATTTTAAAAGGGATAAACCTAAAGAAATAGATAATTTTGGGAAGTATTATCATTTTAAAAATATTGATTCTCGCTATGCATGTGGTCATAATATTATGAAATTTATCTAACTCTGATTTAATAGTTTTAGCTAGATTAGAGAAGTAATTATCCACTACATTTTGGGAGCTTTTTAGTATAATTCCTAAGTATGGGATACCATCTGGCATCCACTTAAAGGGGAATCTATTCTCAAAAGATCTGCGCAGTGTATCTGGGACTGCAACTAGATATATGAAGGATTTCGTAGGGTTTAGTTTGTAATATGATATTTTACCAAATTCCTCCAGCACGAACATGACAGCTGAGAACGATGGCCCAATATTCACACACGAGATTATGACATCGTCTGCATAAAGTCCCACTTTATGTGTTACCGTGCCCACTTTTATCCCAGAGATATTGGAATCTAATCTTATGCGCTCAGCCAATGGTTCCATACATAGTGCAAATATAGTGGGGGATAGGAGGCAGCCTTGTCGTGTTCCGTTTGTTATTTGGAAAAATCCAGACAAGAATCCCAACGACAGTACTCTGGCACAGGGAGTCGAATACATTGAACTAATTGCTGAAAAGATGGGACCCACAAAGCCAAATTTAGTCAAGACAGCCCGTAAATATCCCCAGTGCATGCTGTCAAACGCTTTTTCAGCATCCAGTGACAGGAATGCATTTGGGACACCAGAAAGCTCCGCTACCCCTATCAAATCCAGCATTCTCCTTGTACCATCTTTTGCTTCGCGTCCAGCCACGAACCCTACCTGGTCTGGAGAGATCAGTGATGGAATAATCAATTTCAAACATGATGCCAGAATCTTTGTGAATAGCTTGACATCACAGTTCAAAAGTGCTATAGGTCTAAAATTGCCTGGGACCGTGGGGGACTTCCCCGGTTTAGGGAGGGTAATGATTGTAGCCTCCAACCCGGGTGTAGACACTTTGCCCGTTTCTCTCCATGCTGTAGATAGACGTAATATAAAGGGAATCAAATTTTGTTGAAAACATCGGTAATATACATTTGAGAATCCATCCGGACCAGGGGCCCCATATCGTTTAGTATGGTTTATAGTGAATTGAACTTCTTCCTCAGTGAAAGGGGCATTCAAAAGTGTTAATTGATCTGGGGAAATATGGGGCAGACTGACTGTTTGAAGATATTTGTCTATTTCTTGTTGATTAGGTTGCGTAGATGTATCGTCTTTTACATTATAAAGATGGGTATAGTATTTGGAAAATACTTCTACAAATTCAATTGGATTTCTAACAAGCCATCCATCAGAATCCACTAAATATTCAACTCTAAATTTCACTTCCCTATGGCGAACTCTACGAGCTAGTAGGGCACCGACCCTATCGCCTGTGGCATATAATTTAGATCTAAATTTCTTTAGATTATGGGCAGGAAAGTTTCACATAGTTTAAATCTAATCTGGAATGTTTCTTTTGAAACAGCAAGAGAAGGATTAGACTTATTTGTGGACTCTAAATGGTGTAAGCAGGATATAAGGTCATTTCTGCTTTTTTCCCTTTTACATTTTAAAAAGGACGTCTGTTGTAGTAAAATTCCCCAAATCACCGCTTTGTGAGTGGCCCATAGAGTCTCATCAGTGATCTCTTTGGAGTCACTTGTCTGGAAATAGTGCTTCAGTTCAGATTTAACCTTTGCGACTACCCCATCATTCAGTAATAACGACTCATTCAGTCGTCACCTGAAGGCAGAGCTAACCTGATGAGAGAGTGCTAGTTGTAGAGAAATAGGCATGTGGTCAGACCATGTGATTAGGCCTATGTCCGCAGATATACACCTCCGGAGGACAGCACTGTCTATCAAGAAATTATCTATCCTGCTGTATGTACGATGTCGGAAGGAATAGAATGTATAGTCCCTTTCACTCGCATGGGAGTATCTACAGAAATCGTGACTGTGATATTCATGTGCTAGCAATCTTAGCTCCCTCCGACTTCACCTTTTTCCTTGTGAACAATCCAAATTTTTATCCATAGGGAGATTAAAATCCCCACGTACTATTTTCCCCCCTTGTTCCAATTCGGAATTTTTTTTTAAAACATTCCTCAGAAAAGAATGTTAGGAGCATAAACAGCCATTATAGTGTGGGGTTCACCATTAACCCTCCGTCAGGCGCAATATAGATTCTCCTCAGTTCATGCGCAATGTGCCTGACAAGCACAGGTCAGAAAACCACCTATAGTAGCTACATATTTCAATTTCAGGACTATAGAAGTAGTCAGTGACCTTCATAGGAATGTATTAAAAGAGATTACACCAAATCAGATGGAAAAAAAAACATTTATTAACCATAAACTTATTAAAACTAAAAGTACCACTTTTCGGTAGTACCGCCAAATAGGCTCCAGTTATCTTTACTTAACTATTGCTTAAATATAAAATTATGGAAAAAAACTTAAAGGATATTGCACTTAGATGTTACTTAATTATTTTCTACTCATCTTCAGTGGTTTCAACTGCAGCAGAAGCAGCACAGGTACACTTAGAAAAGCAAGGCTGGCAGACGAAAGTTGCATGGGAAAGGCAGATTGATTCTTTACATATTTTGCAGTCATATTTAGAAAGCCTTCTGAAACCAGATACAAATGAGCAGGTAGTACAACTGCGTCTTTTAGAAGGTGGTAGAGTCGGTGTTTGTTCTGGAACGTCCTTGGGACATCCTTTGTATTTTTATCTTTGCCCAAATAATAAGCTAGATCTGTGTCTGTTTCCTCTGTATCAGTGTCATCACCATCCTGCTCTGTTCCAGAATCAGTGTTACATTCTGCTACCTCATCTTCAGATGAAATGTCACTAGATTCCTCTAAATCCTCAGTTACTGCTGGTTCTTCCTCATCATCTTCTAACAAAAAAATCTTCATTTCTTCTAAATGAAGGGGTTTAGATGAATCATACTGTTTTCTGGCCATTGCAGCAGAAAATCTGAAGCAAGAGAGAAAGAGTATGTGTTAGGGCGCAATGTGCCTTAGAAGCCACCCTCCTTTTGTCTAAGAAAACAGTACTTATGTACACTAACTTAGCATTAATCCTTCATAAAATAAGCTAAATACACAATCGTGATGAATAAAAAAAGAAAATACTAACCTTTCAATTTGTGTTGAAATCAGGCGCAATGTGCCTGAGAAGCCAAAGTGTTGATATCTGCTCACTAGAAGGTCTGCTGAGTCACTGTGATATCAGGTTTCACAGAGCCTGTAGAGTCAGGAGATAACTAGGAGGGGTGGGGTTTTCTGATAAGTGGGCAAGGAGAGAGAAGTGAAACTAATTACTGTGTGCCTGTCAGATCTATTGCGCCTGACGGAGGGGTGCATACAAGAATCAGAAATCTACCTGCCGGGTCTGCATATCTCTGCATGCATTTAAAGGCCACTGTATGCTTCACCATAATACACCCCCCGCCTTCTTATTAGCGTTATTGGCGAAAAATATATGTGGGAAATGAGGTTGATGAACCCTACAATTATCCAAATGTGTCTCCTGCAGACAAACAATGTCAGCCCGAGATTTCCTTACTTCCCTCCACAACATGGATCGTTTACCAGGGGCGTTTAGCCCTTTCACATTTAATGTTAAGAGCTGCACACTCATGATTGTAAAAGTGGGTGAAATACTTTTGCATAAATGTATATATTAATTTTGCCTCAGAGGGGTATATACTGGCTGTCACATAATTATATCCTATAAGCATATATACCATCACACTTAAGCTACCAAAGTAGACGCGCCTGAAAAAACAAAAAAACATAGACAAATAAAAAGAGAAAAAAGGAAAAAATTGTAACACATAACCATGAACCGGAATTCTGGCGGACACCGGGTAATGACCGACATAGGTCGGATGTGGCGCAGAATCAAAATCTGCAAAGGGCAAGGTGAAACAGTCACAGTCCAAGAGCCCAAACAGAGAAAGGACCCGTCAGCGAGCTCTGGTCATCCCGACCACGACCCTTCCCTCATTTGAAGCCAGAGTCCAGTCTGGAACAATTCTTTTCTCCCCTGCAGACGGCTGTCTAGGTGGCAGTGGAGTCTTCCAACTTGTCAGCTTATCTTCTGCTTGTTTAGGAGATGAACATGTCACCGTGTGACCTCCATACATGATAATCAATTTTACAGGATTATATCCCCATTCATACTTAATATTGCCATCTCTGAGGGTCTTGCATATATGAGCGTATTCCCGTCTTTTAGCCAAGGTTGCTGCTGATAGATCTGGGAATACCTGCAGATTGTTTAGTTCAGTAGGTAATTCAGGAGGTTTCCTCATCTGCTGTATAAATGCATCCTTAGTAGAGAAGAAATGGATATGGGCTAAGGTGTCTCTAGGCAGAGCATGATCTATGTGCCTTGGTTTTGGAATTCTATAACTCCTGTCAATCAGGAGATCCCTTGGAGACAGTGTGGGAAGTACAGCTTGTATAAACTTATGCATGAAGGGGGCTGGGTCTTTATCAGCTACCTCTTCTGGTATACCCTGTATACGAACGTTATTTCTCTTGGATCTGTCTTCCAGGTCATGCAATTTGTCAAGCACATGAACTAGTTCCCCCTTAAGTGCCTCATTTTCATCCACCAGGGCATTAATGGAAGTAGCATATTCCACCATTTTGTTTTCAACATGAGAAGTACGTTCTCCCAGGGAGCGTATGTCCCCTTATTTCTTTTAGCATGGAGAGCATGTCCTCTTTTAGGGAGGAACGGATGGAGGCTAAGAATTCTCTCATATCCCCTTTAGTCATTGGGGTAGAGCTGCTATGCCTCTCCCCCTCTGCTTTCATAACTCTTCCAGAGCCTTGTAAGGACATGGAGGACCCGGCGGGGGATGCAGCCGCCATCTTCCCTGAAGCATGTGCAGTCTGTCCCTTAGGAAATAAATCTGGCAGCCGCGGTGGGGAGCTTCTTTTCTGCGTCCTACCGCGTGTCCCAGATATGTGAGGCAGCCAGCAGTTACTTTTTTGAAGGTCGGGTGCACCGTGGAGAGCTGATATGTGCTGCTTTTGGTCGGTAGATGCTGTAGCTCTGGCTCTAAGCAGCCATCACAGTCTGCATGCAGGCCACACCCCCAAAGACCGCATTTTCCATGCACTTAAACAATCAGTGAGTGGAAAGGTGCACCTCACAACAGATGCATGGTCCAGTAGGCATGTCCAGGGCCATTACGTGTCCATCACTGCGCACTGGGTTAATGTGGTGGATGCAGGCTCCACAGGGGACAGCGGCGGTGGTGGAACAGTGCTGCCTAGCCCACGGTCTAGGAAACAGTTGGCTGTAGGCATTTGACCCTCCTCCTCCTCCTTCTCTACTCCTCCAGAAGCGAAAGCTCGTCAACAGAGCACAGTCGCACGAGCAATCCATCCACGGCTGCAGGTATTGCAGACGAGGTGTCCCACTATCTAACAGGTAGTGGTAAGCAGCAGGCTGGTTTAAAGATAATGTCTTTGGGCGACAACAGACACACCGCGGAGGTACTGGCCGACTACTTGCAGAGACAAACTGAGTCATGGCTGGGCAGTCTACATCTTGAGCCAGGCAAGGTAGCCAGTGATAATGGCTGGAATTTTGTGGCAGCCATAGCACTTGCAATACTTACCTCTCCCTGCTCCAGTGCTGTGTAGTCTGGGCAGTGAAATCCTTCACAGGGACGGCCACTACAAATTTGGTGAACTGATCGATGATGGTTAATACGTAGCTATGGCCTGTCCTGCTGGCCTCTGCCTTCAAATGATCAATTGGTAAGCACAATACCCAAGCCCATTATCCTTCAAAGGAGCGGGCTACACTCTCAATGCATGAATATATCACAAAGGTTATGTCACTGTAAGGTGACCCAATAACCAAGAGTGTCACTCATTTCATAAAATACATATTTTATTAAACATTAATTGACATACAACCATAAAACCATTGCCTCAAACCAACACTTATAGGAAGGAGAAACAGCAAAAGGATACAAATTCAATTATATAAAGAGTCAAAATTTAAAGAAAATGACTGCAGTATCCTGAATATTATAATATGCCCAACAATATGCTTAGTATTTATTGATTGGATACATTTTTAATAAAACTATAGAAAATTGCAGGCAAAAAAACCTGCATAGGTGTGAAAAAAATTTACTGCCTTAATGTGAATAGAATCTAACACATAATTCACACCTTTGAATAACTATTCATTAATCAGCTGTTGCTGCTGCTACACCACCATGACATCGCTGTAGGAAATTGCATGCAAAAAACCTGCATAGATGTGAATAAAATTTACTACCTTAATGTGAATAGAATCTAACACACAATTCACACCATTGAATAACTATTCATTAATCAGCTATTGCTGCTGCTACACCGCCATAGCCTTATACACATGGCTGCAGAAAATTGCATGCAAAAACCTGCATAGATGTGAATAAAATTTACTACCTTAATGTGAATAGAATCTAACACACAATTCACACCATTGAATAACTATTCATTAATCAGCTATTGCTGCTGCTACACCGCCATAGCCTTATACACATGGCTGCAGAAAATTGCATGCAAAAACCTGCATAGATGTGAATAAAATTTACTACCTTAATGTGAATAGAATCTAACACACAATTCACACCATTGAATGACTATTCATTAATCAGCTGTTGCTGCTGCTACACCACCATAGCCTTACACATATGTGGATTCTAATTATCCACAATATGCAATATATGCAGCCATTGCTGCTACAGCACTACCACAGCCTCTCACCTCTCATGTATGCAGGTTAAAATGACCCAAAGCATGAAAATAAATGTGAGGAATGCATCGCCAAATACATATTACCTAAGCAGTGTGCACAGTGGAGTTGGGCATAGAGTAGGATGCTGCTTCCCCGCACCCCAACGCACGTTTCGCCCCTGCTTCTTCCTTTCTTCACAAAGAACCGTTTTTGCTGTCTTCACAGACAAAGTAATTGTTGGAAAGCATCGCCTCTGCGAAATCTCCCTGGAGGTTTTCCCGTGATTAGTAATTCCAAATTTCAGCAATCACTCGACTTTACATCTGTACTTGTAACCATCTAGTTTCCTGTAGTGGAGAGTCTGGACTGGCTTACTGATACTGAAATATATACAAACATTTTTAAAAAAGTACCCCAACACTGTATACTGTTGTACGCTTCGAATACATTTCCCTTTTTCTTCTTTTTTATATTCTGGTGTAATCCATACTGAGCCTGTGAGTGTCTGTGTCTGACTCCGGAAATATAGACGGAGATTAACAATTAGCCATAGACTGGTACACCAGGTATCTGCTGATACAGTACTTTTTTCAACATTATCAATTACGATTAAATCCATACTGACTGAGTGAGTGCCGACCGCCATTTTTCTTCTGACCATCACTACAGTAGGGAGAGGTTGGTGATGCTGTTGAACATTAGGGAGACACTTAGGCCTGGAAAAAGAAGTTATTATGTGCTTGTGCAGAACACAGTTGTGTACAGTTACTGTGGTGTGACAGGGGGAGGATTTTCTTTTGTGTATCAGCGCTAGCTATTACGCTGCCTGCTAGTGACAGGGAGGATTTTCTTGTGTGCAACAGCGCTAGTTATTAGTCTGCCTGCCAGTGACAGGGAGGATTTTCTTGTGTGCAGCAGTGTTGATTAGCCTGCCTTATAGCACTATTGCTGTGTGTACACTGCTGTGCAGACTGCTTTTTACACAGCACTCCTACTTTTATTCTTTTTTTGGCACAGTGAACGAACATTTATTATTTCACACACCGTATAGAGCTGTACACTCCTCACACAGTACCGTGTCCCGGCTGATATCACAGAGAAATACAGGCTGACTAGATAGATGTGACTCAGGAAATTTATAGGGAGAATTACATTTTCACTTAGACTATATACACCTGCTATCTGCTGACATAGTACCTTAGTTCAAATTTTTTTCTTACGGTATAATCCATATCGGGTGAGCGTGTGTAGGTCACTCTTTCAATATATAAGGAGATAAAATTTTTACCCTATACTATATACACCTCCTATCTTGTGATACAGTACCTTTGTTAGACATTTTGTATTACTGTGAAATCCATACTGAGTGAGCGTCTGAGGGTGACTATGGAAATATATAAGGAGATTTAGAATGTTTAAACTATTCTATATATACCAGGTATCTGGTGATACTGTACCCTTTTTCAACTTTCTACATTCTTGTCGAATCCATACTGGGCCTGAGAGCGTCTGCCTCCTGAAATCTATACAGGGATTTTGAATGTTGCAACTATGCTATATATACCTGGTATCTGTTAATACTGTACCCTTTCTCAACTTTCTAGATTTTTGTCTAATCCATATTGGGCCTGAGAGCGTCTGTGCCTGCCTCCTGAAATATATACGTAGATTTTTTCTATTTTCACTATACTATATATACCTGGTATCTGTTGCTACAGTACCCTTTGTACCAGAAAGTCCTCCTCCACCCTCCACTCTAAGCACATCATTGACACCTGGAACATTGGCCCACATTTGTGATTATTTCTTGCGGATCTTCATTTAGATTAATGTGTGATCCATAATGAGCATGTGAGAGTCTGTTACTCCTGAAATATACAGTATATGTAGATTTAAAAATTAGTGCAACACTGTATACAGCTCTACGCTTGTGATATATTACCCATTTACTGCTTTTTATATTCTGGTCTAATCCATACTGAGGCATTGAGAGTCTGTTTCTGACTCTGGAAATATATACTGATATACCTGGTATCAGGTGATACTGTACCCTTTCTCAACTTTCTATATTCTTGTCGATTCCATACTGGGCATGAGAGCGTCTGTGTCTGCCTCCTGAAATATATACGGAGATTTAGAATGTTTAAACTAAACTATATATACCTGGTATCTGGTGTTACTGTACCCTTCTTCAACTTTTTATAGTATTGTCCATTTCATACTGAGCCTGTGAGCGTCTGCGTCTGACTCATGAAATATAGATAGAGATTTACAAATGACCCCTACACTGTATAGATCTGTACGCTTCTGATACAGTACCATATATCTGCGGTTATTTTGGGTACATTTTCACAAAAATTAGGAAGAATGCTTTAAGAGGCCATGGACGTGGGCATGGGTGGCTAGCTGGTACTGATGGTGGTGGTGGTGCATCTGCTGGTAGTGCCAAAAGTACAATACCAGCTAAGGCAGGAGGTGTTGAGACTGTGGCATGGTCTGACTCCGGAAGGCCTGGAAGGCTCCCTTTTCTGGGAGTAGGTAAACCGCTTTTAAAGCTGGAGCATCATGAACTGGTTTTGGCTTACATTGCCGAAACAGCCTCCAGCTCTATCGCCTCCTCTTCTGAAGTTTAAAAAAATGCAAGCACTGAGTCGTCAGTGCAGGCTTCTTGTCAGGAACAACCCCTTTCCTTGTGTCCTTCACCCCCACCAAAAATGAAGGATGTGGCAGGCCACACTTCAGAAAACTCCATCGAGCTCTTTTCACATACCATGCCTGGGTTATCAAGTCAAGTCCTGAATTCCCCAGTTCAACATAAATCTGACATGGAGTGCACTGATGCACAGCCACTGCTAGATTATTCTGCTGGTACATTCACCCACAGCACTACATTCCCCTAGCACTCTGCATAGCCATAATCTGACTCTGATGAAACTCAGGTGCCCCATCCCGCATACTAAACCACCTTACACAGTGACACAGAGGAAGGTGCAGATGAAAGTGCCGGTTCCCTGAGCAGGTGGGGGGCATACTCGTGGGCAAAGGCACTTTCACAGGGCCCCTCATAGTACGCAAAAGTGTCTCTGCCAGTGGGAGGGCCCACTCACCGTCAGACACACCGGCGTACTATGAGGGGCCCTGTGCCAGTGCCTTCACCTACGAGTGGCCCCCCCTGCTTGCTCTTGGCCACAGCACTTGCAATGCTTACCTCTCCCTGCTCCACCACTGTGACGTCTTCCGCATTTACTGACAGTGACATTCAGGTCAGAGAGCGCGATGACATCACGTCTGTATGCCCTCTGCCTAAACAGTCTAAGTGCAGAGAGCTGGAAGATGTTGACGCTGAGGAGTCCAGAGTAGAGCAGTGCCCAGCAAGTAGAGGAATTTAACTTTTTTAAAGGTTGGGAGCAATTTTTGGGGAGCACTATACACTGGAGAATGAGATATGGGGTCCATCATACACTGGAGCATCATCCATTTGGCCCATCATATACTGGAGCACTCCAAATAGGGGATATCAGACACTGGAGCAGCATTTATGGGGCACATTATACACTGGAGCATTAGAAATGGGGCCCATTATATATGGAGCATTTTTTGGGCCCATAAGACACTGGAGCATCATCCATGGTGCCCTGTTATGAATGAGTCACCGAGGAGGAAAAAACAAAAAGCAAGCTAAGCCCAGAAAACCGGAGAGGTTGGTAACTAGCGGATTGCAGACCCCTGATCCTATCCACAACAACTAGCAGTAGCCGTGGAGCGTGCCTATGGTGGTCCTAGACACCTCGTCACGGCCGGAGAACTAAATAAGCCTAAAGAAAGACAGGAAAAATCTAAACTGCCCCAGAGCAGACCCCAAAG
This sequence comes from Dendrobates tinctorius, assembly GCF_039654945.1. Classification (NCBI taxonomy): domain Eukaryota; kingdom Metazoa; phylum Chordata; class Amphibia; order Anura; family Dendrobatidae; genus Dendrobates; species Dendrobates tinctorius. The sequence goes on along the minus strand of NW_027361971.1, from coordinate 8,692,500 downwards.
CAATAGACAGCCCCCAACATGTATTGTCGGTGAAACAAGATGAAAACACAGACACAGGTAGAAAGATAGGCTGAGCAAACGATGGGGCCCTCGCTAACTAGAAAGGACAGGAAAGAAAAGCTGCTGTCTGCAATCACGCAAAAAACCCTGCCAAAACGAAAGTCCAACACGTCTGATAGAAAAAGGCCCTCAAGTCAGTAGACTTCAATTCCCTATATCAGCACTCAGGTATATTCTGAAGACAGAGCAAAAGAGATGAAGAGATCAGAGACAAAATGTAGATTCAGCCCAGACCCAGCTAGGGCTGGCTGAACACAAAAACTAAGTAAACCAGACAAAAACTCATATGAACAATAGCAGAGAAAACTTAGCTTTAGGAAGGCAGGAACCAAACTGGAAAGCAGGAGCCACAGTCAGGAAAAGCCACCAGCAAGAAACTAGGGAGTCGGCTGCCTTAAATCCAATCAGAAACTCCTGATGTCAAATCGCAGTCCTCTTCCTCAGGTGGCCGGTCTCTACCATTTAGATCAGCATCATTACCTCCCTTCACCAACAGAGGGAGTCCAGATAGAGAACTCACTACTCCTCTGTCAGCACAGCCAGCTCCATAACCCTCACCAGAAGCCAGAGGCAAACCCAAAAATGAGCTCACAACAGTGCCCATCATATACTTGAGCATTCTAAATGGGGCACATTATATATGGAGCATTATTTGGGCCCATCATACCCTGGAGCATCATCCATGAGGCCCATCATATACTGGAGCATTCCAAATGGGTGACATCAGACCCTTGATGCAGCATTTATGAGTCACATTATACACTGGAGCATTAGAAATGGGGCCCATTATATATGGAGCATTATTTGGGCCCATAAGACACTGGAGCATCATCCATGGGGCCCATCATATACTGTAACATTCTAAATGGGGCAGATTATATATGGAGCATTATTTGGGCCCATCATACACTGGAGAATCATCCATGAGGCCCATCATATACTGGAGCATTCCAAATGGGGGACATCATACACTGGAGCAGCATTTACGGGGCACATTATACACTGGAGAATTAGAAATGGGGCCCATTATATATGGAGCATTATTTGGGCCCATAAGACAGTGGAGCATCATCCATGGGGACCAACACATACTGTAGCATTATTTGGAGCTCATCATATACTGTATGGAACCAATTATTCTGTACGTAGAAATATATGGGGCTCATTATTCTGTATGGCGCATGTGGTGGCCATAATACTGTATGGAGTAATATACTGTCCATTTTTTGAGCTATTGGAGAATTTAAAATAGATATCAGTCATGTCATGTAAGAAGTGAAGTATTTTACATTGTGCTATACCAATATTTCTCTGCCGTATCGGTGCATCATGAATTGTGGTATATATTAAAGGGGCCCACTGACACTCTTTGGCCTGGGCCACACGAAAACCTGGAGCCAGCCCTTCTCCCCCCACAACTTTAGCCAAATCACTCCCAGTTTTCAATGCGTAACTATTATTATAAAGTAAATTAAGGTTGACAAGCTTAAGTAATAAGAATTGATGTTGTTGGCATTGAAATGGGCACTGTAGGTGTGCTTACCGTCCTCCATTCCCTGACGACTTTGCTTCCCCATTGACTTGCATTGGGTTTCGTGTTTCAGTCGGACCCCGACTTTTCCCTATAGTCGGCCGATTTCGTTCGACTCGACTTTTGAGAACGTCGGGTTTCATGAAACCCGACTCGACCCTAAAAAAGGCAAAGTCACTCATACTGTATCTACTCATTGTAAATTTGGTTTAATTCCAACCTTTGTGCACTCCACAACGACCATATTTTTCAGACTATAGACTCACCGGACCATAAGATTCAGAGGGTTTTAGAGGGAGAAATTAAAAAATAAAAATGCAAAAATGTGGTCAATTCTGTAGTAATATCCCCAATCCTTGTATACAGTAGGTATGGAAAGTATTCAGACTCCTTTAAATTTTTCACTTTTTCTCATTAATGCACACTCTGCACCCCATCTTGACTGAAAAAAACAGAAATGTAGAAATTTTTGCAAATTTATTAAAAAAGTAAAACCAAAATATCACATGGTCATGAGTCTTCGGACCCTTTGCTCAGACACTCATATTTAAAGGGAATCTGTCACCCATTTTTAGTGATATCATGTAAAGATATCACCCAATTGTGCGTTCCATAAGGATTCAATTAGGACTTTTGATTCCCCCCGATCCCGCACCTTTGATGCATAAATGTCATGTGGACCTGTCCTGTATGACACGACCCATAGGCCGGTAACTCAGACAACAAGACACTGCACGTGTAAATGTCCTGTGTGACACGGCCCGCAGGCCGGTCCTAAAACAAGAAGACACGGGGAAAGGGGCAACAGTTACATCGATAGGGAACGGGGACGTAGAGACTTCCTGCACTCCCCTGAGTTAGTGTCCCTCCACTCCTAACGATCCCTAGGCCGGTTCCGCACCGGGCGCCGATCAGGATACCTGTCACCCTAGCACGCCCTACACCTATCCCTTGCTTGGGAGCTGGGTGGTGCAGGCACTGGCCCCACCGCTGTACTAATACAAACCAGGGAAAAATACAAATGAGGGAACACCAAAAAGACATCTTGCTCTGCTGCAGCACCAGGCAGCAGAGTGCATCACCGGATTAACTTTTCGCAGTGGCTCAACACCTCAGAGCCTGCTGCCACCTTCACCTTCTCACTCTGCTGCGGACACCGGGCAGCCAGAGTTCAACACCAGTTTCAGCAGTGGCTCCAACCTTCAAGCCAGCTGTTCCCTTCACCGTGGTTGGAATCCCAAAAAGACGCTATCACCAAAACCTGCTCATAGACCATGTGAACCTATATAGGAAAAGGGAATGGTCAAATGATCAGGGGCTAAAGGCTGCTATAATCCCAGTGACCACCGGGGGCAAAATGCAAAGCAAAGAAAACATCAAGTGCAATGACCCTAACGGCCACCGGGGTCAAAACTAGAACTGAAACCACCACAGTGCAAGGAAAAAAAAAGGTTACTAGTGCATTTTATCTGTCATGATCCAGCATGGATCATGACAATAAATACCTTTTTTATCTTGGTGGAGAAGTATGGAAATCACCACGGTCCGGTCTGATGGGCGGGGCTTATTCGCCTTCTCCCCCCCTCGACTTGCTGAACGTAATCTTCATCTGTGAATAAACACATTTACATGCCATTAATGCAATCAATGAGGTCATCAAACAGATTATTATTAATGTTCTGCACACTGAATGCACTTGGGCATACAACTCCTCAACATCTGCTACTGGCAGCTCACCTTCTACTGATATTCCAGATGTGCATTGGTGCACATTAAGCCAACACAGTATCTTAAGCAGTAGGAAGCGTGATGCTGTCATGATGAAAATTGGTTCCTGGAACACTTTTTATTTTATGCCCTAGGCTTGCTCTGTAATGTCAAATTTTGCTTGCAGTACTGGATGGATGAATGGTGGAACCAATAGTACGGCCATTTCTCCAAAGTGCTCCATAAGCCATTTTTTACCAAGACAATGTTACGCCACGTTGCTCATGCTACTGTGAGCCAGAGGCGAAACAAGATTTTCCTGTGCCTGGGGAAAAAAAATTGTTTTGCGCTTTCTGCATTGGATGAACCTTCAACTTGTTGTATGTTCTTAGCAATGGTAAGTAGACACTGGTGAGTTGTTATAAGCAGCCATCATCAGACTGCAGACCACACAGGAACCAAAGTGCTGATGAGACATAGTCAGTACCACAATGAAATGAAGCTAATCTTTTCAAGTTGAAGTTGTTCCCTTTACTTTCTTCTCCATCATGTCCAGATGCTATAATGACTTCATATATCCAGAGCTCGTATCTGCAGACTTCCACTTTATCTGGTTTTCTGCAGCAGATTGTAACATGATGCCCTTAAATATTAGTTTTTAAAATATCCCTGAATAAAAATATCTGTCCTATGCTGTGCCCTTGAATAAATAATTGCCCCTCACTGCATTCCCTGCACAAAATATTATCACACTGTCCCTCATGGTACATGGCCTCCACATTGTCCTCTGCTATAAAATATTGCTTCTAAATCATCCCAACTTATGAACTGTCGAGTTTCTATACTGTGCCCATGCCTCACAATAGCCCCCTTCTACATACTGACCTCTCTATGCTGAGCCCTCATATTGTCCCATGTTGCCCCATTTTTAATATCTTCTCACAATTTGTCACCCACACTGCCCAGTTTCTATACTATGCCTCCTTCTCAGTGTCTTCCCATACTTCAACCTTTCTATACTGCCCCCACACACTCCCTAATCTCTATTTTGTGTGCCCTTCTTTGGCTCCATTGGAATATTACCTTTCTGCTGTCTCATCCTCCTTTACAGAGCAAGAGTGATGTCCGTGGCATGATACAGTAGCCTCATCACAATGCTGAATGTCCCTTTGACAGGTTTCTGATCTTTAAATCTTCATTCAGGCAATAGTTGAATAAATTGAATGCATGGGATCAATTTTTTACTTGCTCTCCAAGCCAGCTGCCTTTGTAACCACTGTTTCTCAAGGCATGCAGAATTCTGCCCCAAGGAGACACCTCAGGCCACCACATGGGGTGACGCAAAGGTGCACCCCTAGTGTCTGCACCCAAGGCAAATGTTCCACCTGCCTCCCCCCTTCTAAATTTCCCCCTGCTGTGAGAAGCCTGCATGGCCCAAGTCTGCTATTATGGCCTGCAGGTCCTCTGGAATTATCTCACATTGACCCCATCATAAGTCAGCAATTGCAAAGGAAGATGCCAACAATGGATCTTTATGAGCTTTGTGCCCAAGTTCATTCAACATGGCAGAACAGTCAGTAATAGCCTCATTGATAGCATGCAAAATTGTGTGTGTGTGTGTTTTTCTGCACATGATGCTCATATTTGATAATAAATAAATTGAAATATTTTCAAAATGTTTCTATTGTTTCATAATTTACATATTATTACCATATCAGGAGGGGGCTGGAGGGGGCACAGCCTGAGAGGAAACCCCCCATGACTGCAATGGGCGGGCATATTTTCCAACTTGTTTTGGCCTTTGCTGACCTGAATGGCTGGGACAGGGTCATGGGAGGAGACCTGGGTGGGGTCGGCCTGGGGTAGTGGGGAGAAAGTGCAGGAAAGCCGCATTCAGCACAAGGGAGCAGAGAACTGAAGACCCACCTGTAGCACAGAAGAATAATGGAGACCGTGGATGCTCTCATGTCCAGGCTCCAGGATGTGGCCCGGTCCAGAAGGGGAGGATGGCTTCAGTCCCAGCTGTCTTCCGTCCTCAGGTCTGTGGACTCGTCAGCGACTAGCCAGCGGGGCAGAAGGACACGGCACCCGGAAAGATTGTCACCGGAGGTGACTGTGCGCAGCAGGCGCCGGCTGCGGAGCCCCTCCAGGGACCCTGCGGGCGGCGTTGGCACTGGGGCAGCTTCCCCCCTCGGCGCCCGTCCCGGCAGGAATCCGTCCAGCCGGCCTGCGGACGCATCAAGACAGAGAGCGGGAGCCGCACAGGAACAGCAGGCCGGGCCGGAAGTGAGGACGTCGCTGGCTGGAGCTGAAGCATCGGGGGACACAGCGGCACCGGGCAGGCCCCCGGGCACAGGAGCAGGCTGTGGCAGGCCTGCGTCGCAGCGGCGAGGGAGTCAGTGTTCAGAGGCGGCTTCTGGGAGGACGGCATCAGCAGGCTGCGTGGCGGGTGCTCCCATGGAGGTCCGCTCCGGGGGGTGATACGGACCGGACAGGCCGGTCCGGGTCTGGGGATCGTCACAGGTCCCGCTCGGGCTGGAGATCCATGGAACGCAAGGAGTCACACGCTCAGGTCCCCCTTGGTGACGAGGAGGCCAGGGGCGCGGGCCGGGAGCAGCGGAGAGGGTCTGATGGCAATGGCTCGGGCAGCGAATATCAGGACCATGGAGGACGTCGGGATTCTGGACATTCGGCTGGCGGGGACACAGCACCCACGCAGCTATGTGAGTATGGCTCCATGTCGTGACTGTCACCCGCAGGGGCTGTATTGCAGGAGTTTGGGGGTAGTTTAGGGGATAGTAGGGAGCAGGGGGGTGTAGCGGGCCTAGCAGAGCTGAAGTTCCAGGGCTGAGGGATATCTTGAATAATATGTCACAAATCTTGAAGAGGCTTGAGGGGGGGTACTTGGGGAGGCAGCACCATCTCCGGCGGGAGCATGATTAGTGGGTCGGGGGTACGGCACTCAGACGGAAGGAGAGGCCTTACGCCAGGTCGAGTGTGCTGGGAGGGCATCGGCGGGGGTGTCAGTTTCAGTGCAAACGGAGGCGGATAAGGGAGACAAGATAAAACTGGATAATAGGGCTAAGGGAGAGGTTTACGTGTGCTTTGAGGGGCCTTTGGGTGCCCATTTAAAGAAAGAGGTAAAGGAAAAGATTTGGCGGGACGAGTATGTCGAGATATTCTCCCTCCTTCCGTTGGAAAAATTTAACCTGGATAAGGGGAATAAGGCCGATAGTAAAAAAGAAGAGGAGGAAAAGAGGAGGTGGCGGTTGATTCCGCAGATGTTTGTAAATTGGATGCAGGCATTCGCTATTTTGGCGAGTGTCATAGGCGAAAAGTTTCTGGAAAATTGTTCTGGCCTGTTTTGCTATCTAGATGCTATTGGGGAGGCGCATCGTATTTATGGGGGTCAGGCGTGGCTATGATACGATGAGCAGTTTAGACAGAGGAAAGCGGTTCGGCCGGAGATAAAATGGGATCAGAAGGATATTGGGTTGTGGCTGAAGGTAATGGCCCCAGTAAGGTATAGGCAGTCCTTTCACGGGAGCGGTGGCAGTGCAAATCAGCAAGCAGGACACTGAAGTGGGGGTCAGGCAACCCAGGGAGGAAAAGAAAAGTCTGGAACGTGCTGGCAATTTAATCACCGGCAGTGTAAGTACGGGAACAGCTGCAAGTTCAAGCACGTGTGCTCCCACTGCAATGGTAGCTCCCACGGGGCTTCAAAATGTTTGAAAAAGGGGAAGGGTAAGCCACACGTGGGTACTGGTCAAGGGGGAGAGCCCGGTGAGAATTCAAGAGATGGCCCCCTTTCTAAATAGGTACCCGGCTTGGTTGGAAGCCAATGTTATTTGGGAGGGTTTTGTTGAGGTCTTCAGGATCCCCCCTCCCGGGCACACGGTTCCTTTCTCGGTTAAAAATTTGCGGTCGGCAACAATGCATGCGGAGGTAGTGGATGCAAAGTTAAAAAAGGAGGTGGAATTGGGCAGGATGGCTGGTCTGTTCCCCACGGCACCAGTAGCTCGTTTGATTGTTTCCCCTTTGGGGGTAGTGCCATAAAAGGAGCCAAACAAATTTCGTTGGATCCAGCATTTATCATACACAAAAGGTTTGTCAGTTAATGACGATATTGATAAAGAGTTGTGTGCAGTGGAGTATACCTTGTTTGATATGGCAGTTCAGTGGGTGCGACATTATGGTTCAGGGCCTCTGTTGGCAAAAACCGACATTGAATCGGCTTTTCGCTTATTGCAGGTACATGCAGAGAGTATCCCTTTGTTGGGTTGTTTTTGGAACGGGGAGTTTTACCTCGATAGGTGTTTGCCGATGGGTTGTGCAATTTCTTGTTCACTTTTCAAGATGTTTAGCACTTTTCTGGAATGGGTGGTAAGGGATGTTGCAGGCGTGCAGTCGATCATTCTTTATCTGGATGATTTTCTTTTTATCGGTCCCCCAGACTCATCGTTGTGTAGGAATACGTTGTCAGCCATGGTTTGGGTGGTGGAGCTTTTTGGGGTGCCGTTGGCAACGGAGAAGACATAAGGCTCTAAGACCGTTATAAGTTTTTTGGGCATAGTAATCGATTTGGAAAAGATGGAGTGTCATTTACCAGAGGACAAGTTGTCATTGTTGAAACAGGAAGTCGATAGGATCCGGAAGTTGTGGAAAGTGATGTTAAAGGAGTTGCAATCTCTATTAGGGAGACTGAATTTTGCCTGTAGGATCATGCCCATGAGTCGCATTTTTTCACGTCGCCAGGCTGGCGGGACGGCTGGGGTGAAGGCTCCGCATCATTATGTTCGCTTGACTAAGGAGCATATGGAGGACCTGATGGTTTGGCAGCGTTTCTTACAGAATTATAACGGTCGATTGTTGATGCAGGAGACTTTGAGCAATTTTGACTTTGAGATCTATACGGATGCAGCGGGCAGCTCTGGTTACGGTGCCTATTGTAAGGGGAAGTGGAGCGTGGGGCAGTGACCGCAAGCTTGGAAGTTATTGGGCCTTACAAAAAACTTGGCATTGTTTCCCATTGTCGTAGCTGTCTCGGTGTGGGGTCCTATGTTCGCGAATCGGAGGGTACGATTTCATTGTGACAACGCGAGTGTAGTGGCGGTGATTAACAGTTATTCGGCTTCATCCCCCCGGTGATCAGATTGGTTAGGGTTCTGGTTCTGCGGTGTCTAGAGTTGAATGCGGGGATTTCAGCACTGCATGTGCCTTTCGTTACAAATTCAATAGCAGATTCTCTGTCTCGTTTTCAGTGGGGGCGTTTTCGAGAGTTGGCGCCAGGAGCGGACACATCGGGCGTGGAATGCTCTTCTTATCTGTGGCAAGTGATTACGGAAGAGCGGGAAGATTGATCCGGGAATCGGTATCGCACCAGACCTGGTCGGCCTACGAATCCTCGTGGCAAGTATGGCAGAGTTGGGTGTCCGAATGGGGCGGGATGGACAGCGAGGAGGATAGGATGTTGGCAGTATTGTTTTTGATTGGTAAGGCGGCCAACAGCAGTTGGCCTGCTTCCAAGGTGAGCAAATTTGTAGCAGGTTTGGCTTTCGGTTTCAGATTGCAGGGTGTGACGAGGTAATTTTTGGTTAGACAGGAGTTGCGAGGTTTTTGCAGGAGTAATAAAACTTGCGACAAATGGAGGCCTATTTCGTTCAGTGCGTTGGAAGATTTGGGTAGAGTCTTGGAGGGTATTTGTACTTCTGGCTTTGAGCTGGCATTATTTAGGTTGGCTTTTTCTTTGGTCTTTTTCGGAGCAATGCGCATCGGTGAGGTAGTGTCAGGTAGCAGGGTGATGGCCGGGGGGGGGTTTGGCTGAAGATGTGGAATTTTGGGCGGGGGGCATTGTTTTTTGGATTCGGCGTTCCAAAACCGATCAACTGGGAAAAGGCAGGTGGGTAGTGTTGGGGCAAGTTGACGGGGCAGTAATGTGCCCTCGGAGGTGTCTGGAGTTGTATTGGGAAAGGTGAGCAGGTAGAGTGGGTCCTTTGCTGTGCCATGCGGACGGTACCTATTTGTCTCGTTTTCAGTTCATTGCGGTTTTGGTGAAGGAACTGTTAGAGCTTGGCCTACCCCCGGATATGTATGGGTCCCATTCCTTTAGGATTGGGGCCGCGTATGAGGCTGATAGTCTTGGTTTGGGGCCTGAGGTGATCAGGAGAATTGGCAGGTGGAGGTCGGATCGTTATTTATTGTATGTTTGGCGTTAACTGTTCCAAAAAATGGTCCAGTGACATCCGTTTGCTGCAAAACGGAAACGGACCCGTTTTTTTAATCTTTGGCGGAATTCAACTGAAGACAAAAAACTGAAGTGTGAAACAGGCCTAATTTGCTTATTTTTATCAATTAACAAAATTCAAAGTGACAGCAAAAGAGATATCTAAATCAAATCAATATTTGGTATTATTACACTTTGTCTCCATGCAAGATCTCACATAGTGGGGTAAGGACAGGCCTGGATTGATAACCTGCCTAACTGGGCATTTTCCCGCTGGGCCACTATGTATTAATTAGTTGTTGGCCGCTGGCTGGCGGCGCCCGCTCCTCTGGCCACTTGCCAGCTGATGCGGTGGCCACTGGCCTGTTTTTCCTGCCACCGGCCCTTGAACTCTGCTGCGCTTTTACAGGTACACGCAGTGCGCATCAGTCAGTGTCAACAAGACTGGGGGGACGGTACCCTAGGGATTAAGAATGCGCGACATGTGGCGCGATGCACGTCAGACGTTCTTTGAGGGCGGAGAGCCGGAGAGAGCGCGCTCTGCTCTTCTGTCCATGGCTGCAGGCAGAGGCAGCACGGATCTATCACCCAGGCTTCCGGAGGCGCTCTCCTACCCGCGCACTCAGGCTAAGACAGACAGTCCAGTTCAGTGATGCAGTCTCAGCTCTGTGGCAGTACTAGTATATTCAGAATCAGTGACGCCAAGCGGTGTTGCCGGGGTCATCAGACCAGGGGCTGGGGGGCCTGCCTGCTCTGATGACTGATGTATATACAGGGCCTGGGGAGGCCTGGCTTGGCTGATGACGTATATACAGGGGCTGGGGGGGCCTGGCTGAGCTGATGATGTATATAAAAGGGCAGGGGGGCATGGCTGGGCTGATGATGTATATACAGGATTTGGGGGGCTGGCTTGGCTGATGATGTATATACGGGGGCTGGGAGGCCTAGCTTGGCTGATGATGTATATACAGGGGCTGGGGGGGCCTGGCTGGGCTCATGATGCATATACAGGGACAGGGGGTGGCATGGCTGGGCTGAGGATGTATATACAGGAGCTGGGGGAGTCTGGCTTGGCTGGTGATGTATATACAGGGGCAGGGGGGCCTGGGGGGATGAAGGGGGACTGCACATGACATGAGGATAAAGGGGACTGCACATGATGATGTGGAGAGGGGGTTAAAGGGGGACTGCACATGATGAGGTGGGGAGGGGGGTTAAAGGGGGACTGCACATGATGATGTGGGGGTTAAAGGGGGACTGAACATGATAATGTGGGGAGGGGGGTTAAAGGGGGACTGCTCATGATGATGTGGGGAGGGGGGTTAAAGGGGGACTGCACATGATGATGTGGGGGTTAAAGGGGGACTGCACATGATGATGTGGGGAAGGTGTTAAAAGGAACTGCAAAGGATGTCATGAGGTAAAGGGGACCACACAAGATAAAGTGGGGGGAAGGGGACTGCACATGATGAAGTGGGGGGGAGAGGAACTGCACATGATGAAGTGGAGGGCGGGGACGGGAGACTGCAAATGATGAATTGAGAGTGAGGGAAGAGGGACAGCAATTGAATTGAGGGTGGGGAGAACAAATAATGATCTGGGGAGAGAGCAAATAATGAATTTTTTTGAGGGTGATGGAGTAAATGATGTATTGAATGTGGGGGTATAGCTGTTGATAATGAATAGAGGGTGGGAAAGAGAAGAATGACAATGAATTGGGGCAGAAGGGGCATGTAAATATGAGTCAGGCGGGGTACATAGTGGGGGGCGTTGAGTATGCAGTGACTGGTAATGAATTGGAGGAAAGAGTACAGGTGATAATTAATTAATATATTTATTAGGTGGGGAAAGTGACTATGTATAGCTAGAAGGGGCTCAGTGGTATATTATAATTTCTATTTGGAATGGTGGGTTGCATAATAACCAATTATGTATTAATGGTGGGTGCATATCTGTATTCAGATGTGTAGTGTACAAGAAAGGAAAAAAGTGGGGAATGTGCTCTTGAAGTGGTGCTCTAGGTAACTATGTATTATTTTATGCAGAGATGAGTCCTGGCTGGAAGAGGTGATGGCGGTCTGCTCTGCATGAAAAAGAAAAGCAAAGATGAAGGACTTCAGCTAGAGACATCACTGGTGAGTCAGTGTGTTACCTGTACACTAACGCTATATACTGTATACTCTGTACAGAGCTCCTGTGTTTAATGTCCCCAGTGAGCACTATATTATCTGTACACTGACACTGTATACAGAGGTCCTGTGTATAATGTAACTGGCGATCACTGTATTACCTGTACACTATATATAGAGCTCTGTTATGAATGGGTCACCGAGGAGGAGAGCGCAATAGGCTATGCCACCAAAACACCAGAGAGGTTGGTCGCTCAGTGGATTGCAGACCCCTGATCTTAACAACACAACTAGCAGTAGCCGTGGGCCGTTCCTACGTTGCCCTTGACGCTTTGTCACAGCCGGAGGGCTAACTAAGCCTAAAGACAGAAAGGTGAAATCTAAACTGCCCTGCAGCAGATCCCCAAAGCAATAGACATCGCCCAAACATATATCGTTGCTGAGACAAGATGAAGCACAAACACAGACAGAAAATAGACTGAGCAAATGATGGGGCCCACACTGACTAGATAGGACAGGACAGAAAAGGCACTGTCTGCAATCATGCAAAAACCCTAACAATTCCAACACGACTGATGTACAAAAATACTGAGGTTTACACAAACCTAGCCCCCACTATATCAGCACTCAGGTGTGAACTCGTGGCTAGCAACAGGCTAATACAGCAGGGGACTGAGCAAACAAACACAAGATACAAAAATACAGGTCAGGAGCCAGCAGCCCCTGGGGGAGCAAGCTGACCCCTGACAGCAAGTCAAAATCAGATGCAGAGGGTTTATCAAATGACACTTAGCTGAAACATGCAGGATCATGCAGGAGACAGAAATTCTCAATAAGCAAAGAAAGGAGTATCACAGGCAGCCACAGAGAGAAGTCTGCTCACTTGTGTAGTCTCAGTCACTACCCCCACTCCTTCAATTATCTTCTGCAGCTGTTGGGTTAACATCATGTTGACCAGATCCACTACCAGCAGTATCCACCAGAGGGATCCTTGCCTCAAAAGTCAGATTAAGAGAGTTCACAACAGAGCTCCTGTGTATAATGTCACCAGTGATCACTGTATTACCTGTACACTGACACTGTATACTATGTACAGAGCTTCTGTGTATAATGTCACTGGTGATCACTGTATTACAGGTACACTGACAGAAAATACAGAATTCCTGTGTATAATGTCACTTAGTATTGCTTTTTTTTTAATTAATGATTAGTATTGTAGTATTCAGTCACTATGTGGTGGAACTATGTGGTTTTGTCATAGTGTGGTGATATTTGTTCCTTGTATGCGGTATTATTTGGTGATTATGTGGTCTGGTCATGGTGTGATGGCATTTGTCCTTTCTATGTTGCATTAATGGTCATTTAAAAAAATGTATGTGACTCATTCCCTTAAAGAAAAATACATAAAAATTTATTTATATTTAATAAGTTAGAATAGAGTAGGGTGCGGCCAAAAGAGTCTAACATGGTGGCGGCTTAAAAAATCTTTTGGCCAGACCAAAAGCTGCTGGCTATGTAAGTGATCTGGTGTTTGATGGGAACTGTTAATATTTGATTGATGAGGACGTGGTGGAAAAGTTGAGTTTTTCCAAGAGTGAGCCATGGGACTGTGCAAAGTTTGAAGGGTAGAGGCGGAGTTGGGGTAGAGCCTGGGTGGAGTCTCAAGGAGGCTCGAGAGTTTTGCCAGTATGGGGCCTCGAAATTCCTAGTGGCAGCACTGCTGCTCAGTACCAGTTTTCCTGTCCTGTATATATACACTGCACAGTACCACTCCTTTACTGTTGTTGGAGAGGTGACATTGGTCTTTGGGAGGGTTAATATTGGTTTATTCTTTTCAGGAATACTATGGGAAAATAAAAAATACCATATTTTTCTGACTAGAAGACTCACTTTTTCCTCCCAAAATATGTAGGAAAATGGGGGTGCATCTTATAGTCCGGATGAACTGGCTGTGGTGGGGAAGTGGGGGAGCGGCATCGGCGGAGCAGTGGGTTGCAGAGGCAGGAGCCGGCGGCTGCTGCTAACTCCTGTGCCCGCTGCTAAAGAGGAATGAATTTTCACTGCATTTCACCCCTATGGGCCTGGAGGGCAATGAATATTCATTTCTTTTTAGCAACCTGGTATGATTGGCCCCCATCCCGGTCCTGGTATGATTGGTTCCATCCTTATTCTGGTATGATTGGCCCCCACCCCCATCTTGGCCCCATCCTTATTCTGATATGATCCTTTCCTTATCCTGGTAAGCATGGCCCCATCCCTATCCTGGTATGCAGGGCCCCATCCCTATTCTGGTATGCAGGGACCCATCTCGTCCTAGTATGCTTGGCTCCTCAATCCTCATCCCTATCCTGGTATGCATGGCCCTCATCCCCATCATGGTATGCATGCCTCCTCTTCTCTGACATACCAGGATAAGGATGGGGCCATGCATACCAGGACTGGGATGAGGGTCAATCATAACAGGTAAAGGATAGAGCCCTGCTTACCAGGATAGGGTTGGAGCCATGCATACTTGGACGAGATGGGGACCCTGCACACCAATATAGGGATGAGGGTGATCACTCCTGCCAGGATAAGGATGATGTGGACCATTCCTTCCAGGATAGGGAAGTGGAGCCATACATACTAAAACGAGATGGGGCCATGCATACCAGGATAGGGATGGGGCCATGCATACTAGGACGAGATGAGGAACCTGCATATCAGTATAGGGATATGGGCGATCATTCCTGCCAGGATAGCAATGAGGAGGCCATGCATATCAGGATGAGTATGAGGAGGCATGCATACCATGATGGGGATGAGGGTCATGCATACCATAATAGGGATGAGGGAGCCATGCATACCAGGATAGCAATGAGGAGGCTATGTGTATCAGGATGGGGATGAGGGGACCATATTTACCAGGATAGGGGATATTAAGTACAGAATTGACCACATTTTTTGCTTCAGTTTTTTCCCCCCTAATTTCCTCCTCTATAACCTAGGTGCGTGTTACAGTCCGAAAAATACGGTGTATATTGGAAAACCCATTTAAATGGTTTATGCCAAATTATCCCCTATTATGAGACCTATGCAGTCTCTGGGGTTCGACCGCAGGGACCCCCATGATCCTGAGAACCGGCGCTCTAAAGAAGAGGTCGATCATGCGCACTGCAGTGGCATTCACACATGGCTCTTCAAATAACGCCTTTAAGAGGCGTGTTGAAGGGCACAACAAAATATAGCAAGATCCACTGATTGGGTGTGGGAGGGAGTGTTATAGTATGTGGGCTGGTGGCATTTGGGCGGCAGGGCTGCTTTTTTTTTGTCAATAACCATCTGGATGATCCAGAGGAGGCATGAGAGAAGGTCAGCTAGTCAGATGAGACCAAAACAGAACTTTTTGGCATCAATTCTACTCGTCGTGTTTGGAAGATAAAGAAGGATGAGTACAACCCCCAAGAACAGTTCACGCCTGAAACACATCTGATCGTTATCTTACCTACCACTATGAATTTTCATTCTATGTTTTGAAATAAAGCTTTGAAGATTTTATTTAGTTGCCGATACTTGGAATTTTTGTTCATATTTTACTATGGGTCAGCGGTTCTCCTTGGGGCTGCAACACCATATTGTGAACATCCCTCATTTTGAACATTCCTTTTGGCTGTTGTTTTTGGTCACTTTTGCATTTTGTCATTGCTCTCATTCCTAGAGGTACTGTACAACAGCATGAGGCGGTGTCTGCAACCCACAGAAGTTGCTCAGGTATTGAAGCTCATCCAGAATGGCACACTAATGCAAGCTGTGCCAAGAAAGGTAGCTGTGTCTGTCAGCACAGTTTCCAGAGCACAAAGCAGATACCAGGAGACAGGCCAGTACACCATGAGACAAGAAGGTGACCATAGGAGGACATCAAATCAACAGCCAGCCCGCTACCTCCTTCTTTGTGCAAGGAGGAACAAGACAAGCAAAGCCAGAGCCCTGCAAAGTGACCTCCAGCAGGCCACTGACATCCATGTGTCTGCTCAAACTGTCAGAAACAGACTCCAAGAGGATGGTATGAGGGCCCGACGTCCACAAGTGGGTGTTGTGCTGACAGCCCAACACCATGCAGGGCAATTGACATTTGCCAGAGAACACCAAGATTGGCAGATTCAACATTGGTGCCCTTTTTTTCTTCATGTCTATTTATTTTGTGCTCATGCTAAGTTATATCATATGTTATACATCAGAGCTGGACCAGATTCATTGAATAGGGGGCAATCAAGGGAACGGGAGACTGGTAGGCTGTGTCACTGAATCTGGGTGTACAAATGACCTCATTTTATAACTTCTGATTTCTTAAAAGAGTGTTCTTATAGTGCAATACTATAGCAGTTTATTGTGCCTGTATTATTTGGGGCTTTAGGACCTCTCATTAGGTTCCAAGTTATAACTACTCCCTTTGCACTGTTAAAAAGCTGCAAAAGTAACAAACTGCATAATTCTCATAGATTCACACGGTCTTGGCTGGTGAAGGTTAGAAGAAAGATTTCAAAAGCATTCTGTACATGCAGTAGGTGATTTCCAATTCCCAAAGGTCTATATGTCAACTTAATAAAGGTGAGTTTGTGTAAAAGTTCCAATCCAGGCAGTACTGAAAGAATGTATTATGCCTAGCACAGGTTCTTATGGGAGAGTATAACATATGCTACCCTCAGGTCCCCTGCACTAGATAAAATGCAGTGTACCAGAATTGCATGAAGTGGTCCTTTAACGATGATCAAAAATATGGAAAAAAACCTATGTTATTCAAGGAAAGGCTTTTTTTATTTTACTTTCCAGAAATGTAAACATCAATTTCAAACCATATTTAGTTGTTTCTTTTTCTTAGACTTGTAGTCTTTAGTTTTTGAAATGGTTATTGATTTTTCAGTTTCTGCACATCTGTATGAAATGATTACAATAAAGTAATTCCTTTGGCATTTTGCCAGTTGCATAATTACCACTTAAAGGTTAATTAAAATGATGGCTCTGGCAGGTGTGCGTATGAGGCACAAAAAAAAACCTAAGAGTAAAAATGATGTGTGTTAGAGGAAGTAAATAGACTTTCATCTGATGTAATTACATGCTTTGCTGAAACATATAATCAAGATCCACAGTTTTATTCTGCAAGTTATCTAAAATTAAACATTGCTGTAAGTGCCACAGAAGTTTTACTTTACCAATTTCAGAAAAACTGACATATTACGTGTATGACTCTATTACAAAGACATTGTGTCACGATTGCACTGTTCGTGGAAGCCTGGCAGCAGTTATTAGAGCTACCATGGACAGGCTTAGCACAAGCCTCTCCATTTATCAGATACCAGGGGTTGCCATGACCTTCACCCTTTCACCCTTACAGAGGGGTCCCTGGGCTGGGGCCACAGAGTCAACTGCTGTTTGGTGATGCGAGTTGGCAAGAACGGTTGGGTCAGGCGTGAAATCAGAAAGCAAGTGGATGGTCAAAATGCAAACCAAGATGAGAAAACATGCAAAATCAGGAAGACAATACAAGAGCAAAGACTAGTATTATAGGCCAGGTAAGCAGAATTTACTGAATAGCAGTGGATATTGGAGAAACAGGGGTTAAAATAGCAGACAGCCGCACACAAGGCTTTCAGAAAGGAGTAATCAAATTGAAACAAATAACATCATAGCTCTCTGATCCAGCAGCACCAAAAGTCTCAGGAATAAAACAGGACTGTAACAGTCACTGTGACTCACATCAAAGGCATTGCGTCGCTTAGTAGCTGAAGCAGTAAGAGACCTAATAGAAACCAGCACAGATGCTACACAAAGACTACTAGGGTCTCATGTATACATCAGAACAGCATAACCAAAACCCTATAGCTCTATATTGGCATATGTTATTCAGCGAAATTCTGTTTATCATTGATATATTCAGTTCCTTGAAAAAGTATTCATAATCCCATGAACTTATCCACTTTTTTATGTTACACCCAGAAACCAAAATGTATTTTACTGGGATTTAATGTCATATACCAACACAAAGTATCAAGTATATGTGAAGTGTAAAGGAAATGACTAGAGTTGAGCTAAACGTGTAGGCCAAATTCAGAAGTCATCGACTTTGGCTAAAGTCTGGTTTTGCCGATCGTAATCCGACCATAGCGTGTGGTCGGCCATGAGGTCGCCGACTTGAGCACCAAAGTTACCCACAATGCTTCCAGCGCCTTTTCTCATCCAATTATCAAGGACGCACACTGTGGGCAACGTGATTACATAGGGAGCGGCCCCCACCATGTTAGAGAAGGGCATTGAAGTGATTGGGCTGGCTTTGTGTGGGGTTACAGTGCCTATAAAAGGCCGTGACCGCTGACCGCCATCTTACTTCTGCCGATCTTAGCATAGGGAGAGGTTGCTGCTGATCGTTCTCAATAGGGAGATTGTTTAGGCAGGGAAAAAGTTAAAAAAAATTGCTTCTGCTGATAGCGAATGTCACTGTAAAACACAACAGTATAGTGTGCAGTGACAGGGGAGGATATATTTGTGTGCAGCAGCTCTGTTGATTATTAGGCTGCCTTATAAGGTTCCCTGATAGCTGCATTGCTGTTTGCACACTGCTGTACAGACTGCTTTTTTAAAAGCAAAAATCCTTTTATTCCTTTATTTCTGCACAGTAGATACTGAGCGTAAATTTTTTTACACACCGTATAGAGGTGTACGCTCCTCACACACTACCGTGTACCAGCTGGTATCACGGACAAATACATGTTATATGTGTGTGACTCCATAAAAAAATACACGGAGATTAACATTTTTCCATGCATACACCGTATAGAGGTGTCTGATTCTCAAACAGTATCGGATATCTGCTGTTCTTATTACGGTCACATCTACACAGAGTCAGCATGTGTGTGTGAGACTCCATAAATACATATACGGACATTTCCATTTCTCTATACACCGTATTGAGCTGTCCGATTCTCAAACAGTATCGGATATCTGGCGTTCCTATTATGGTCACATCTACACAGAGTCAGCATGTGTCTGTGAGACTCTGTAAATACATATACGGACATTTCCATTTCTCCATACACCGTATGGAGCTGTCCGATTCTCAAACAGTATCGGATATCTGGTTTTCTTATTACGGTCACATCTACACAGAGTCAGCGTGTGTGTGAGACACTCCATAAATACATATACAGACATTTCCATTTCTCCATGCACTGTATTGAGCAGTCCGATTCTCAAACAGTATCGGATATCTGGTGTTCTTCCTACGGTCACATCTACACAGAGTCAGCGTGTGTCTGTGAGACTCTGTAAATACATATATGGACATTTCCATTTCTCCATACACCATATTGAGCTGTCCGATTCTCAAACAGTATCGGATATCTGGTGTTCTTATTATGGTCACATCTACACAGAGTCAGAGTGCGTGTGTGACATTCCGTAAATACATATACGGAGATTGACAGTTTCTCCAACAACACATACAACTGTACACCTCTGATACAGTACCGCATTTCTGCTTGTTGAATTACGGTGAAATACATACCGGGTGAGCGTCTGTGACTCACAAAATATATACAGAGATTTCACTTCTTACTTACACCTTACACAGCTGTACACTACTCATATAGTACCATTTCTCTGCTGGTATTTTTGGTACATTTTCCCAAACATGAGGAAGTCTAGTGGAAGAGGCCGCGGATGTGAGCGGGTACTGATGGTGGTGGTGGTGGATCGGCTGGTTCTGGCAAAAGCACAATAGCAGCTAAGACAGGAGGTGTTGAGCCTGCGTCATCGTCTGGCACAAGAAGGCATTTAAGGGTCCCTTTTCTGGGAGTAGGTAAACTGATTTTAAAGCCGGAGCATCAGGAACAGGTTTTGGCTTACATTGCCGAAACAGCCTCCAGCTCTATTGCCTCCTCTTCTGAAGTTACAAAAACTGAAAGCAGAGTCGTCAGCGCAGGCCTCTGGTCAGGAACAACACCTTTCCTTGTGTCCTTCACCCACACCAAAAGTGAAGGATTCTGCAGCACACACTTCAGATTACTCCATGGAGCTCTTTTCACATACCATTCCTGGGTTATCAAGTCAAATCCTGAATTCCCCAGTCCAAGATGAATCTGACATCGAGCGCACTGATGCGCGGCCACTAGAGTTGAGCGATACCGTCCGATACTTCAAAGTATCGGATCGGAATGGATCGGCCAATCTTAAAAAAAAGTATCGGTATCGCCGATTCCGATACCGGAAGTCCCATTCAAGTCTATGAGACTTCCGGTATCGGAATAAGAAAAACCCTGTTTTTGCCTTGTACAGCCTCTCTGGGGTCTGTACGGGCCTTTCGGGGGGCTGTGCCGGCCTGCCAGGGGGTCTGTGCAGGCTCCGGTGGTCTGTGCCGGCCTGCCGGGGGGCTGTGCCGGCCTGCCGGGGGGGCTGTGCAGGCTCCGGGGGGCTGTGCCGGCCTGCCGGGGGGCTGTGCCGGCCTGCCGGTGGTCTGTGCAGGCTCCGGTGGGCTGTGCCGGCCTGCCGGGGGGCTGTGCCGGCCTGCCGGGGGGCTGTGCCGGCCTGCCGGTGGTCTGTGCAGGCTCCGGTGGGCTGTGCCGGCCTGCCGGGGGTCTGTGCAGGCTTCGGGGGTCTGTGCAGGCATCGTCCGATGGGACTACAAGTCCCATCGGGCGATGCCTGCTACCATGACAGTGATTGACACATTAGCCAATGATGGGACAGTAGTAGTCCCATCATCCGGCTAATGTGTTGAATGTAAAAAAAAAAAAAAAAAATTACATGCTACATACATACTACATTCATACTACATACTACATACATGCTACATTCATACTACATACTACATACATGCTACATTCATACTACATATATGCTGCATGCAACATACATACTACATATATACTACATGCATGCAACATGCATACTACATATATACTACATGCAACATACATACTACATATATACTACATGCATGCAACATGCATACTACATATATACTACATGCTACATACATACTACATATATGCTACATATATACTACATGCATGCTACATACATACTGCATGCTACATACATACTACATATATACTACATGCATGCTACATACATACTGCATGCTACATACATACTACATGCTACATACATACCACATATATACTACATACATACTACATGCATGCTACATGCTACATACATACCACATACATACTACATACATACTACATACATACTACATGCATGCTACATACATACTACATGCTACAAACATACTACATATATACTACATGCATGCTACATACATACTACATACATACTACATGCATGCTACATACATACTACATGCTACATACATACCACATACATACTACATACATACTACATATATACTACATGCATGCTACATACATACTGCATGCTACATGCATGCTACATACATACTACATACATACTACATGCTACATACATACCACATATATACTACATACATACTACATACAATACATTCATACAAGTGGCGGAGGAATACAGTGCGGAAGGATACCTACCTTCCGTCATTGGATTCCTGCAGCCCGTAGAGAACGGCAGCATCAGCTGATGCTTCTGTTCTCTACCCAAGATCGTCGTGGGACACACTCGTGGACTGCTTCGGATCGTGGGTGAGTATTTTTGAGGTTTGTTATGTTAATATTTATTCCGTAAAAGACAATGGCTTCGGGGAACAATGTGACAAGTATTGGTAAGTATGTTACTCTATGTTATATGTACTGTATGTCTATGTATGTATTGTATGAATGTATTGTATGTAATATGTATGTAGTATATATGTGGTATGTATGTAGCGTGTAGTATGTATGTAGTATGTATGTAGCATGCATGTAGCATGCAGTATGTATGTAGCATGCATGTAGTATGTATGTAGTATGTATGTGGTATGTATGTAGCATGTAGTATGTATGTAGCATGCATGTAGTATGTATGTAGTATGTATGTAGCATGCATGTAGTATATATGTAGTATGTATGTAGCATGTAGTATGTATGTTGCATGCATGTAGTATGTATGTAGTATGTATGTAGTATGTATGTGGTATGTATGTAGCATGTAGTATGTATGTAGCATGCATGTAGTATGTATGTAGTATGTATGTAGTATTTTTTTTTTTTTTTTAACATTTAACACATTAGCCGGATGATGGGACTACTACTGTCCCATCATTGGCTAATGTGTCAATCACTGTCATGGTAGCAGGCATCGCCAGATGGGACTTATAGTCCCATCAGACGATGCTTGCACAGACCCCCGGACATCAGCACAGCCCCCCGGCAGGCCGGCACAGCCCCCCGGCAGGCCGGTACAGACCCCCACAGGGTGCACAGACCACCGGCAGGCCGGCACAGCCCCCCGGCAGGCCGGTACAGACCCCGGGCAGTCCACACAGCCCCCCGGCAGGCCGGCACAGCCCCCCGGCAGGCCGGTACAGACCCCGGGCAGTCCACACAGCCCCCCGGCAGGCCGGCAGAGACCCCCGGAAGGCCCGAAATGACGGCGCATCATGATGCGCACACACCGCGCATCATGATGACGTCAGGCTGTCAGTCAACTTTGAACTTCCGATTCCGATGCCGACTTCCGATATTGAAAAAATATCGGAAGTCGGTATCGGAATTCCGATACAGCAAGTATCGGCCGATACCCGATACTTGCGGTATCGGAATGCTCAACACTAGCGGCCACTGCTAGATGAATCTGCTGGTACATTCACCCACAGCAGTACATTGCCCTCGCAGTCTACTGAGCCCGAATCAGACTCTGGTGAAACTTAGGTGACCCTTCCCGCCTAATATACCACCTTACATGGTGACACAGAGGAAGGTACAGAGTAAAGTGCAGATGACATTGAAGACGAGGTCATGGATGACCCAGTTGTTGACCCGGATTGGCATACATTGGAGAAAGAGGGTGCTGGTGACAATAGGTCAGAACACGAGAAGGATCCATAGGCATCATCATCGCAGCAGCAATTATTCAGCAGGCCCATTTCTGTCAAAAAACTTGGCAAGAAAACTAAAAGAGTTGCAGG
The DNA here is from genome assembly GCF_039654945.1 of Dendrobates tinctorius. Taxonomy (NCBI): domain Eukaryota; kingdom Metazoa; phylum Chordata; class Amphibia; order Anura; family Dendrobatidae; genus Dendrobates; species Dendrobates tinctorius. The sequence continues at coordinate 8,669,773 of NW_027361971.1, read as the reverse complement.
ACAGCTTGGCCAGACAGTCAAATTAGCACAGCGTGCAAGCCCTGAAAATTTGTACCATAGTAGGAAGAGTGCAGTGTGGCACTTTTTTGAACAAAATCGTATTGATGACGCAAAGGTTATCTGTAAGAAATGCCGAAGGACCTTTAGCAGAGGGAAAAATCTACGAAATTTGAATACCAGTTGCATGGTTCGACATTTAACCAACATGCACTTGCAAGCGTGGACAGACTACAAAAGCTCAGGTAGCACATGTGCACCTGCTCCGACTAAAGTTAGCCGGCAACACTCCATCACTTCCCCCATTCTAAGGCCACCGCTAAGTACACCACCATCAAGAAATGTTGAGGTGTCATCGCTAGGCCAAATCCGTCAGGCAATCACAATATTTTCGCGAGGAAACACTGAATCTAGGCCATCAACACCCTCACCCTCACCATCCCCTTCTCAGTCCGTCAGGTCCAATGCTAGTTCCCCCCTATGCAGCTCTCAAGTCCAGCTCACCCTACCAGACACTCTGAGTAGGACAAGAAAGTACTCATCCTCTCATCCGCGTACACTGGCTTTTATCGCCTACATTGCCAAACTGATCTCATTAGAGATGATGCCCTTCCGTTTGGTAGAAAGCGAAGCATTCCAAGAGCTCATGGCCTATGCTGTCCCACGCTATGACCTATCCAGTAGGCACTTATTTTCTTGAAAAGCCATCCCTGCCCTCCACCGGCATGTGAAAGAACACATTGTCCATGCACTAAGACAATCAGTGAGTGGAAAGGTGCACCTATCAACAGATGCATGGACCAGTAGGCATGGCCAGAGCTGTTACGTGTCCATCACTGTGCACTGGGTTAATGTGGTGGAGTGGATGCAGGCTCCACAGGGGCAGCGGCGGTGGAACAGTGCTGCCTAGTCCACGGTATAGGAAACAGTTGGGTGTAGGCGTTCGACCCTCCTCCTCCTCCAGAAGCGAAAGCTCGTCGACAGAGCGCAGTCACATGAGCACTCCATCCACATCTGTCAGTGTTGCACACGAGGTGTCCCACTATCGAACAGCTAGTGGTAAGCGGCAGCAGGCTGTTTTAAAAATGATGTCTTTGGGCGACAGTAGACACACTGTAGAGGTACTGGCCGACTACTTGCATCGACAAACTGAGTCATGGCTGGGCAGTCTACATCTTGAGCGAAGCAAGGTAGTCAGTGATAATGGGCGGAAATTTGTGGCAGCCATAGACCTTTCAAAACTCACACACATACCGTGCCTGGCTCACACCTTGAACCTGGTGGTGCAGTGCTTCCTAAATAATTATCCAGAGTTAACAGCCCTGCTCCATAAGGTGCGAAGACTGTGCTCGCACATCCGTCGCTCAAACGTCCACTCCAGTCATATGCAGAAGCTGCAGCGATCACTCAACCTCGCCAAGCACCGCCTAATCATAGACATTGCTACAAGATGGAACTCCACCATGCGCAAGGTTGAGAGGCTGTGCGAACAGAGGCAGGCTGTAATGCATTTGTGGGAGGATACACGGGCAGGCAGTTTGAGGGCAGACATGGAATTGTCGGGTGTGCAGTGGTCAAAGCTGAAAGACCTCTGTAATGTCCTTCAGTGTTTTGAGGAATGCACACGGCTGGTAAGTGCAGACGACGCCATCATAAGCATGAGCATACCACTTATGCATCTGCTCAAGCAAACTTTGACGCACATTAAGGATCAGACGTCTGCAGCTGAGGAGCAACAGGAGGAGGAGGAGAAGGGAAGCCTTGATGACAGTCAGCCATTGTCTAGTCAGGAATCTGGCGTGGACAAGGTGGAGGAAGAAGAGGAAGATGAGGAGGAGGATGAGGGGGATGATTATTTTGTGGAGGAGGATGCTACTCAGGTGGCAAGAGAACATGTGGGTGTGCCAAGGTCAGGTACAGGGTTTGTGCGTGGCTGGAGGGATGTGGATTTGCCAGAAAGTGCTCCTCCACCCACCACTGGCAGTGCAGCATTGACACCTGGAACATTGGCCCACATGTGTGACTATGCCTTGCGGATCCTAAAAAGGGACCCCCGCATTGCCAAAATGATGAGGGATGACAACTACTGGTTGGCCAGAATCCTCGATCCACGCTATAAAGGCAAATTACGCAACATCATGCCACAGGAGTACCTAGAGCTAATATTGACTAACAAACAAGCAACTCTGGTAAACAGGTTGAGGCATTCCCAGCACACAGCAGCGGAGCTGGCTCTCCCACAGGCCGTAGTGGGTAAAATGGAAGAGGTGTTCGTGGTGCACACAGCCGAACTGGCGTTGGAGACAGGGGTTTCCTGACCATGTTGTGGTCTGATTTCTCAAGTCCCGCGCACACGACAGCTAATACAGAATCGATTGCAAGTGACAGGACACAGCAGTTGTCAACTATGGTTACAAACTACTTCTCCTCCCATATCGAGGTTCTCCCTCACAGGTCATTCCCCTTTGATTATTGGGCCTCAAAACTGGACACATGGCCTGAATTGGCACAATATGCCTTACAGGAGCTCGCTTGCCCTGCTGGTAGTGTGCTATCTGAAAGAGTCTTCAGTGCTGCTGTATCAATCCTGACAGAAAAAAGGACCCGTCTGTCGACCCAAAATGTTGATGATCTAACCATCATTAAAATGAACTATGCATGGGTTTCGAAAGATTTTGTCCCACCCTCCCCTGATAACACATAGGTTGCCAGAAAAAAGGCTTGCTTTTGTCCTCCTCTTCCTCTGACTTCTCCAATTCCTCCATTTGCAGCAGCTGAAAGTCCAGCCTATACATCAACATATGCCATTTTTTAAACCACCCTAAATGGGCTGCCTCCCCACCCCAGTCCCGTGGTGAACACCTGTCACACCCGGGCAAGTGCTGTTGCCCTGAACAGGTGTGTGGCCCCACCCTTGGGCAACGGCACTGGCACAGGGCCTCTCATATTTAGAGTTGAGCGAAACGGATTGGTCATATTCAAAAGTCGCCGACTTTCCCTGAAGTCGGGTTTCATGAAACGAAACCCGACCATAGCGTGAGGTCGGCCACGAGGTCGGTGACCAGAGCGCCAAAGTCACGTTTCAAAAGATGCTTCCAGTGCCCTTTTTCAGCCAATGATGGAGGACGCACACTGTGGGCAACGCGATAACATAGGCATCGGTCACCACCATCCTAAGAAGGGCATGCAAGTGATTGGCTGGCTTTGTGTGGCATCACAGGGGCTATAAAAGGGCATGAACGCCGACCACCATCCTACTTATGGCGATCTTAGCATAGGGAGAGCTGCTGCTGCTGCTGATTCTGTAGGGAGAGCGTTAGGCAGGGAAGAAGAACCAAAACACTGCTTCTGCTGTTAGCGATTTCCACTTACAACACAACAGTTTGTGTGCAGTGACAGGGGAGGCTATATTTTTTGTGCATCAGCTCTGTTGGTTATTAGGCTGCCTTATAAGGCTCCCTGATAGCTGCATTTCTGTTTGCACACTGCTGTGCAAACTGCTTTTTTAAAAGCAAAAATACTTTTCTTCCTCTTTTCTGCACAGTTACCAAGGGTTCATTTTTCCACCCTTTTGTGTGTGCACTGTGCAGCGGTCCTGCTTATTAGTCTGCCTGCGTCCATACTTGGACTGAGAGCATCATTGTCAGCGTACTCAAATCTCTAGTGAGATCCAAAATCTCACCAATCCTATAGACACCCTCCACCTTGTCATACACCATCCAATTTCAGCCTGTTAAATTAGATGTAATCTCTCCTGGGCCAGAGATAATAGTTCTGCGTCCTCAAATCTATAGTGAGATTCAAAATCTCACCAATCCTATAGACACCCTCCACCTTGTCTTCACCATCCAATTTCAGCCTGTTACTTGGAGGTGTAATCTCTACTGGGCCAGAGACAATAGTTCTGTGTCCTCAAATCTATAGTAAGATTCAAATTCTCACCAATCCTATAGACACTGTGACGAACAGCCCACCGCCGTTCGTCTACTTACGGGCGACACTAACAGGGGGTCCCGCTGCCACCAAAACGCGACGGACAGCGGACCCTGTGTCACCACTATGTCACAGTCCCACCACTGACACGGGTGTGTCAGCGGACGGAGGGGCGTGACACAATGCCGGCACACGGCTATCACAGGCGCAGTGGGGCTTATCTTAGTTATCCCAACACTGGCACCAGGTGACCAAAAATATCCAGCAAGCTAATCTCGCTCTACAATTTGCCGCAGGGGGAGTTTAATTTGGATGCCCCACCACTGCTATCAATCTTCCAAGTACTGCGGGGATTTATGTATATCCCACTTTCTCAGTTCCACTTTGGAACTCGCAGCTCTCCGGCGCCCCCCTTACCCTCAGGTCAGTCAGGGAACTGCACCTAGGATAATTGGTCGCCGGACGGGCTGCCTGTTGTGAACCGGCAATTAGGCTTCTGCAGTAAGGGAATTATCAATGCTGTGGCTGAAGCCCCTTACTCAGCAATATAAGACCCTTCTAGACTGCCAGCAAGCCGTAATAGCCGTACACAACGCGCTGCCACCAGTCACGGTTACTTAATTCACAGTGTTAAATTAAGAGGGTCCGTGGCAAACCCCTTGAATTAGTAGCGATTATCTATCAAAGGCGTATAGTTCGAGTCTTAGAGCATAGAGACAGATCTAAATAATTATTTCATTTATTTTCCGAAAGAGGACAGTGATTACAGATAAAAGTTGCTATAAAATTGAGACATAAAATATGTACAGTACAGGTATAAAATAAAAGTGGAGAAAACAAAGAGATTACACTCACAGTTCCATATTGTTCCTTAGGCAGACCATGCGGCTAAGGTGGGTGGAGGCGGAGCTGCACTTCTCCGCTCATCTGAGTTCTTGTCAGCACGGACTCTGCAGCTGTTCTGAGCTGGTTTGCCCAGGGAAGGCCTTATAGGCTTTGCTTTGTGACATCACGGAGAGATGCATTCTGGGTTGATCCCTCCTCTCTCATCCAAGTTATGTTTTGGCTACAAAACTTAGATTAGCTATAACTTTATGGGAGAAGCTGGTATGGACTCATCAGTGGTATCATGTTTCCCAGCGTAATGAGCCTATCAAGAAAACATCAAACATCTATGCGATATGACCATCCATTTGGGCGCAAATCCTATCTCATGTTCTGGACAGGGTAGAACTTCGAAACATACGTGGTCTCGAAGCTGGGACCGCTCAGGTTAAAAAAATATGATTTTCATATCTCTACTTGGTACGGTTTTCGCAGGGCAGGCTCTTAAAGTTTTATTTCAAACAAAGACCTTTTTCCCGCATTTTTCTCTTTCAGCTGAGAGAAGCCAAATGGTGTGAGGAAGATGGTCTAGCTAATTAACATTCCTGCTCTTCGAGAGGAAGTGGCAGGGTTGGTAAAACCTGGGGGGGAAGGAATTCCTACTACTGACAGTTTACAATGTCCTAGGATGGAGGATTTGTTAGCACATTGCAACAGAAAACATATCTTGCAGACATTGTACATCACACCTCCCCCTTAAGAGGGCGCTAAGGAGGCATTACCTCTCGGTAATCTGCCATGCGCACCTCAGCGGGTTCGCCCCGGCAGGACAACCCATCGGCATTGCCGTTTTCACTGCCCTTCCTGTGTTTTACAGTAAAATCGTACTGTTGAAGGGCAAGGCTCCAGCGGAGCAATCTTCCATTGGTTCCGGACACTGTGTGCAACCAGCTCAGAGGGTTGTGGTCAGTTGCCACCGTGAAGGCGCGCCCGTACAGGTAGGGCTGCAAATGCTGCAGTGCCCACACCATGGCCAGACACTCCTTCTCGATGGTCGAGTATGCCACTTCCCTCGGCAAAAGTTTCCGGCTCAGGTACAACACGGGGTGCTCTTGGTCCCCCGAGTCGACCTGGCTAAGCACAGCACCGAGGCCAAACTCGCTGGCGTCGGTCTGTACCAGAAACGGGCGACTGCTGTCGACTGCTCTCAACACTGGAGAGTTGCACAGGGCTGCTTTCAAAGCTTGGAAAGCCGCCTCACAGTCATCTGTCCAGTTGACTGTTTGGGGTAGCCTCTGCTTGGTGAGGTCAGTCAAGGGTTTGGCAAGGGCGCTATAGTCCTGTACGAACCGCCTATAGTACCCTGCAGTGCCCAAGAAGGACTTCACCTGTTTCTTGGTCCTGGGGGTGGGCCAGGACACGATTGCGTCCACTTTTTCTGGCTCCGGGCTCATGGAACCCCCGCCTACCCGATGCCCCAGGTAGTGGACCTCGCGCATGCCTATCTGGCACTTCCCCGGCTTGATGGTCAGGCCTGCCTGGTGAAGACGCTTGAGCACCTCCTGGAGGTGCTGAAGGTGTTCCTCCCAGGTGGAACTGAAGACGGCAATATCGTCTAAGTACGCCACCGCGTACTCCTCCAGTCCCCGAAGCAGGTGGTTGACCATCCACTGGAAAGTGGCAGGGGCATTCTTCATGCCGAAGGGCATGACCGTGGACTCGTACAGTCCAAAGGGGGTGATAAAGGCGGATTTCTCCTGCGCCTCAGGGCTCAGGAGAATCTGCCAGTATCCCCGACTCAAATCCATGATGGATATGTAGTTGGCGTTTGTCAACCGCTCGAGCAGATCCTCGATGCGCGGCATTGGGTGGGCATCAGAGGTTGTGATGGCGTTGAGCCCCCTGTAGTCCACGCAGAACCGGGTGGTTCGATCCTTTTTTGGCACGAGGACTACAGGTGAAGCCCACGCGCTTTGTGACCGTCGAATCACCCCCAGCCTTAACATCTCATCGATCTCTTGGCGCATGACTTGTTGCACCGTCTCAGAGATCCGATAGGGTGTTCGCCGTAATGGGGCGTGATTCCCGGTGTCCACCTCATGAACCGCTAACTCCGTCCTCCCAGGACGGTTGGTGAACACGGGCCGGAAGAGTTCCAGGGTGGCCATCAACTGCAACCGCTGGGACACGGTGAGCGAACCACTTATCTCCATGTCCTCAATGGACCCATTGGCCTTGGCCTGGGCCAGCATGTCCAGGAGGGAATCTTCCTCCCCATCCTCTGGCAGATTGCAGACCGGTAGGATGCAAGCTTCACGTTCGTAGTGCGCCTTCAGCATGTTGACGTGAAAGGCCTTGCGCCTACCCCGAGCATGGTCAAGCGTGACCACGTAGGTGACCGGGTTGAGCTGTTGGTGGACGACGTACGGGCCTTCCCAGGCTGCCTGAAGCTTATCCGTTGGTACCGGGACCAACACCCACACCTTTTGACCCACCTGGTAGGTCCGCTCCCGGGCGTTCTGGTCGTACCAGCGCTTCTGGTCAGCCTGAGCCTGCGTCATGTTGTCATGCACCAACTGCGTCAAGGTCTGCATCTTGTCACGGAAGCGCATGACATAATCCACGATGGACACTTCTGTGGGGTTTGGCTCATCTTCCCAGGATTCTCTTATCAACCCAAGGGGTCCCCGGACTCGCCTGCCATACGGGAGCTCGAAGGGGGAGAACCCGGTCGAGGCCTGCGGAACTTCTCTGTAAGCGAACAGCAGGTGTGGGAGGTACTGCTCCCAGTCGCGCCCTTGGGTCTCAACCAGTATGCGGAGCATCTGTTTGAGGGTACCGTTGAAGCGTTCACACAAACCATTAGTCTGTGGGTGATACGGACTCGATACCAGGTGCGTCACCTGCATTTTCTCACAGAGAGCCTCCATTAGGCGAGACATGAATTGGGGCCCTTGATCGGTAAGCATCTCCCTGGGAAATCCTACCCTTGAAAAGATGGTCACCAGTGCGTCAGCCACCTTATCTGCCCTGGTTGACGACAGAGCTACTGCCTCTGGGTACCGGGTAGCGTAGTCTACCACGGTGAGAATGTATCGCTTTCCGGAGCTGCTGGGGACGGACAGCGGTCCTACAATGTCCACCGCGATTCTCTGGAAAGGCTCCTCTATCACCGGCAAAGGAATAAGGGGAGCCTTAAGAGCAGGCCCCGCCTTACCCACTTTTTGACAGGTGGCACAGGAGCGGCAGTAGTGTGTTACATCTGTCCCCATCTTGGGCCAATAGAAGTGTTGAGACAGCCGTGCCTTTGTTTTGCTGATCCCCAAGTGTCCGGCGAGTGGAATCTCATGGGCAATCCGCAACAACTCAGTTCTGAACTGATAGGGGACGACCAGCTGTCTTTCCCTCAACCACTCCTTTTTAGCATCTCCGGGTACTGTCTCCCGGTACAACCTTCCTCGTTCCCAGAACACCCTCTCCTTATCAGACTTGGAGGTGGGCGTCTCGGCGAGACCTCTCAATTTCTCCAGGCTGGCATCTGAGTGCAGAGCAGCCTGGAACTCCATGCTGGAGGCTGCCAGAAGTGACGTCAGGGTCCCCTCTTTACTGGGACCCTCTGGAACCGGCTCTGGGTTCACCTCTGGTTCAGTCTCTCCTGTAGCAGCAGATGGTCCAGAAGACAGTGCGTTACCTGCGATCTGGGCACTCTGACTGCGTGTGACAGCTGCTATGTATGCTGTCTCCCTGGGGATTTCTTCAGACCCACCAGCTGGTGCTGCCCTGGGCTCTACCTCCCCATCCACCCCCAACACTTCAGGAGCAGTGCTACTTATGGGCCAGTTACCTTCCTCGGTGGCACTGGTCAGCTGCATGGCATTACCTTCCTCATGGTCCCCATGCATCTCCCCATTTCCTTGAGCATCGTTGCTTACTCCTGCCAGGGGTTCCTCAGCCGTCTCACTCCGCAGAGTGACGGGGCTGAGCACTTCGGTACCTGTGGACACATCTACCGCTTCAAAGAAAGGGTTAACGGGTTCAGTCGGCACAGATACATCAACATCATCATCATCCTTCCTAGGAGAAGAATGGTTATCAGTTTGCTTTGGTACATTCACATCAGCATCAGCATCGTACCTGGGGAAAGAATGGTTGTTAGTTGCATCATTACTCATCAAGGCATTAGCAGGTAACACATTCAGTTTCCCGTCATCATCATCATCATCAGGGTTAACGTTACCCTTATTATCAGTTTGGGGAAGGGTGTCGGGGACGTAGTATGCAACCATCCGCCCCAAGTCAGTCCCCAATAAAACATCAGTGGGCAGGTTTTCAGACACTCCCACCTCCCTCAACCCGCTCCCGGCACCCCAGTCAAGAAAAACTCGTGCCACTGGCAAGGGACAACGGGTGCCTCCAATCCCGGTGACAGTCAGGGTTTTCCCCTCAACAAACTCTTCAGGGGCCGCCAGTCCAGGACGGATGAGGGTTCGTTCAGCCCCAGTGTCCTTGAGACCTGTAGCAAGACGGGCCCCCACCTGAACAGGTTGAACGTTGTCGTCAGCCCTCCCAACCACACCTCCCACCAAAAGAACAGAGGCGTTGGGCCCGGGGGCCTTGGCTGGGGGGTTCTTCGGCCTATCCGGACAGGTGTAAGAGAAGTGACCAGGCCGCTTGCAGTGGTGACACAGGCGACTGTCAGTAGCCGGCCTGTTGTTGGCAACAGGGACAGGGCCTCCGGAGGGACGGCTAGCTGGGGCATTGGGGTTGGTTGCTGGCTTACCCCCTTTCCAGCTGGTGGTGACTGGCCTTCGCGTCTCGGGCTTCCGGTTGGCCTCGTGGTTGTCGGCGATCTGCGCCGCTTTGTCCGCGTTCGTTGGTTCGCGGTCCAGGATGAACTGTCGGACCTCAGCTGGGCAGAGATGCAGGAACTGGTCTTTGATCATCAGGTCCCGTAGCTGCTCAAAGGTTTCAACGGACAGTCCATGGATCCACTGGTCAAAGTGGGTCCTGAGTCCTTGCACCACATCACTGTAGCTATCGTGTGGGCCACGTTGGAGGTGTCGGAACTTCTTTCGGTATACCTCAGGTGTCAGCCGGTATTTGGCGATCAGCGCCTGCTTTATGGCGTCATAGTCGTCATCGGCTTCTGGCGGAAGAGAAGCAAATGCCTCCAGGGCTTTGCCTTTTAGCCCTGGGGTCAAGTACCTTGCCCATTGGTCTCTAGGCAGCTGGTACTGTCTGCAGGCTTTCTCAAAGGCTCGCAGAAATGTGTCCAAGTCCCCATCCTTTTCCATCACGAGAAAATGCTCTGGCCGGGGTTTAGGAGTCTGGACACTGCTGGGCTCACTGCTTCGGGCTGTGGGGGCATTCCCACCCCGCTGGAGTACCTCCAGTTCATGGGCCCTCTGCGCCTCCCTCTCGGCTCGCTGCTCTGCTCTCTCAGCCTCAGCTTGGCGCTCACATTCGGCTTGGGCCTCCTGCCGATATTGCTGGATCAGCCTCACCCGCCCATCCCTGTCTTCGGCGGGGAGTTCGTCCAAGGCCATTTGCAGATAGGGGTCCACCCCGTTCTGGTTGAATGTGGGGCCAGCGCTCAGGAGTGGAGCCTCTGCTGCAGCCCCATTGCAACTTGGGCCAACTTCTGCGCTCGCTGGATTCTGGTCGTTGTCCAGCTGCACTAGAGCCGCGATCATTTGAGCTCTGTTTTTGTTTGTGGCGTCAAGGCCTTGGTACGTGCATAACGCAGCAAGAACTTCCTTTGTCTGCCGGTTGTACCAAGGTTCTCCTTTTGCCGCCATGGTTGCCAAATAAAAGATAGAAAAAGAAAAACGAAGAACCGGGAGGGGGATACTTGCAAGTACACACTAATGTCTCAGGACTAGTAACCACTGAGTCTGTTCTCCAAAACCTATGATGCAGGATTCCCGCAGGAACCGTGCAGGTTTTTAGTGAGAGGAATGATTGCTCAAACCAAATCACTAATGCTCTAGGATGATCCCACCGCTCTGCCACCAATATGTGACGAACAGCCCACCGCCGTTCGTCTACTTACGGGCGACACTAACGGGGGTCCCGCTGCCACCAAAACGCGACGGACAGCGGACCCTGTGTCACCACTATGTCACAGTCCCACCACTGACACGGGTGTGTCAGCGGACGGAGGGGCGTGACACAATGCCGGCACACGGCTATCACAGGCGCAGTGGGGCTTATCTTAGTTATCCCAACACTGGCACCAGGTGACCAAAAATATCCAGCAAGCTAATCTCGCTCTACAATTTGCCGCAGGGGGAGTTTAATTTGGATGCCCCACCACTGCTATCAATCTTCCAAGTACTGCGGGGATTTATGTATATCCCACTTTCTCAGTTCCACTTTGGAACTCGCAGCTCTCCGGCACCCCCCCTTACCCTCAGGTCAGTCAGGGAACTGCACCTAGGATAATTGGTCGCCGGACGGGCTGCCTGTTGTGAACCGGCAATTAGGCTTCTGCAGTAAGGGAATTATCAATGCTGTGGCTGAAGCCCCTTACTCAGCAATATAAGACCCTTCTAGACTGCCAGCAAGCCGTAATAGCCGTACACAACGCGCTGCCACCAGTCACGGTTACTTAATTCACAGTGTTAAATTAAGAGGGTCCGTGGCAAACCCCTTGAATTAGTAGCGATTATCTATCAAAGGCGTATAGTTCGAGTCTTAGAGCATAGAGACAGATCTAAATAATTATTTCATTTATTTTCCGAAAGAGGACAGTGATTACAGATAAAAGTTGCTATAAAATTGAGACATAAAATATGTACAGTACAGGTATAAAATAAAAGTGGAGAAAACAAAGAGATTACACTCACAGTTCCATATTGTTCCTTAGGCAGACCATGCGGCTAAGGTGGGTGGAGGCGGAGCTGCACTTCTCCGCTCATCTGAGTTCTTGTCAGCACGGACTCTGCAGCTGTTCTGAGCTGGTTTGCCCAGGGAAGGCCTTATAGGCTTTGCTTTGTGACATCACGGAGAGATGCATTCTGGGTTGATCCCTCCTCTCTCATCCGAGTTATGTTTTGGCTACAAAACTTAGATTAGCTATAACTTTATGGGAGAAGCTGGTATGGACTCATCAGTGGTATCATGTTTCCCAGCGTAATGAGCCTATCAAGAAAACATCAAACATCTATGCGATATGACCATCCATTTGGGCGCAAATCCTATCTCATGTTCTGGACAGGGTAGAACTTCGAAACATACGCGGTCTCGAAGCTGGGACCGCTCAGGTTACAAAAATATGATTTTCATATCTCTACTTGGTACGGTTTTCGCAGGGCAGGCTCTTAAAGTTTTATTTCAAACAAAGACCTTTTTCCCGCATTTTTCTCTTTCAGCTGAGAGAAGCCAAATGGTGTGAGGAAGATGGTCTAGCTAATTAACATTCCTGCTCTTCGAGAGGAAGTGGCAGGGTTGGTAAAACCTGGGGGGGAAGGAATTCCTACTACTGACAGTTTACAATGTCCTAGGATGGAGGATTTGTTAGCACATTGCAACAGAAAACATATCTTGCAGATATTGTACATCACAGACACCCTACACCTTGTCATACACCATCCAATTTCAGTCTGTTACATTGAGGTGTAATCTCTACTGGGCCAGAGACAATAAAGTAGTTCTGCGTCCACATTTCTAGAGTGAGATTCAAAATCTCACCAATCCTATAGACACCCTCCACCTTGTCTTCACCATCCAATTTTAGCCCGTTACATTGAGGTGTAATCTCTACTGGGCCAGAGACAATAGTTCAGCATCCTCAAATCTCTAGTGAGATTCAAATTCTCACCAATAGCAGATACACCTTCTACCTTGTTTTACAGTACCATATAGCTGGTGGTATTTTGGGTACATTTTCACAAAAATGAGCAAATATGGTGGAAGACGCCATGGAAGTGGGCGGGGGTTGCCAGCTGGTCCCGATGGTGGTGGTGGTGGTGTTGCATCTGTTGGTAGTGGCAAAAGCACAATAACACCTAAGGCAGGAGGTGTTGAGCCTGTGTCATCGTCTGGCTCCACAAGGCCTCGAAGGCTCTCTTTTCTGGGAGTAGGTAAACCACTTTTAAAGCTGGAGCTTCAGGAACAAGTTTTGGCTTACATTGCTGACACAGCCTCCAGGGTCTCTTGCCTCCTCTTCTGAAGTTTCAAAAAATAAAAGCACTGAGTCGTCATTGGAAGCTCCTGGTCAGGAACAACACCTTTCCTTGTGTCCTTCACCCCTGCCAAAAGTGAAGGATGTGGCAGGCCACACTACCGATTACTCCAAGGAGCACTTTTCACATACCATGCCTGGGTTAGCAAGTCAAATCGTGAATTCCCCAGTCCAAGATGAATCTGACATGGAGTGCACTGATGCACAGCCACTGCTAGATTTTTCTGCTGGTACATTCACTCAGAGCACTACATTGTCCTCGCAGTGTACTGAGGCAGAATCAGACCCTGATGAAACTCGGGTGCCCCTTCCCGCATACTATACCACCTTACACGGTGACACAGAGGAAGGTGCAGATGAAATTGAAGAGGAGGTGATGGATGACGCAGTTGTTGACCAGGATTGGCATCCATTGGGGGAAGAGGGTGCTGCTGGCAATTGCTCAGAAGAGGGGAAGGATCCGCAGCAGGCATCGACATCGCAGCAGCGGTTATCTGGCAGGGCCATAGCTGTACCAAAACTAATTAAAAAACAAAAAGGGTTGCAGGACAGCTTGGCCAGATGGTCAAATTTGCACACCGTGCAAGCCCTGAAAATTTATACCGTAGTAGGAAGAGTGTAGCGTGGCACTTTTTTGACCAAAATCCAATTGATGAGGCAAAGGTTATCTGTAAGAAGTGCACAAAGACCTTTAGCCGAGGGAAAAATCTGAGAAATTTGAATACCAGTTGCATGCTTAGACATTTAGCCACCTTGCACTTGCAAGCATGGACGGACTACCAAACCTCACGTACCACATGTGCACGTGCTCCAAATGAAGGTAGTCAGCAACGCTACATTGCTTCCCCCACTGTTAGCCCACCGGTTAGCACACCACAAGCAGCAAATGTCGAGGTGTCGTCGCAAGGGCAAAGCAGTCATGGAATCACAATGTTATTGCTACGAAAGACTGAATCTAGGTCATCAGCAACACCACCAAAACCATCACCATCACCAACCCTCTCTCAGTCCGCCATGTCCACCGCTAGTTCCACCATATGCAGCTCTCAAGTCCAGCTCACCCTGCGAGAGACTCTGAGTAGGACAAGAAAGTACTCATCCTCTCATCCACGTTCACTGGCTTTGAACGCCCACATTGCCAAACTAATCTCGTTAGAGATGATGCCCTACCGGTTGTTTGAAAGCTTTCCGCGAGCTCATGGCCTACGCAGTACCACGCTATGACCTACCCAGTCGGCATTTCTTTTCACGAAAAGCCATCCCTGCCCTCCACATGCATGTGAAAGACCGCATTGTCCATGCACTCAAGCAGTCAGTGAGTGGAAAGGTGCACCTCACAACAGATGCATGGTCCAGTAGGCATGGCCAGGGCCGTTACGTGTCCATCACTGCGCACTGGGTTAATGCGGTGGATGCAGGGTCCACAGGGGACAGCGGCGGTGGGACAGTGCTACCTAGCCCACGGTATAGGAAACAGTTGGCTGTAGGCGTTCGACCCTCCTCCTCCAGAAGCGAAAGCTCGTCCACAGAGCGCAGTCGCACGAGCACTCCATCCGCAGCTGCCAGTGTTGCACACGAAGTGTCCCACCATCGAACAGCTAGTGGTAAGTGTCAGCAGGCTGTGTTGAAGATGATGTGTTTGGGAGACAACAGACACACTGCGGAGGTACTGGCCGACTACTTGCAGTGACAAACTGAGTCATGGCTGGGCAGTCTACATCTTGAGGCAGGCAAGGTAGTTAGTGATAATGGCCGGAATTTTGCGGCAGACATAGCCCTTTAAAAACTCACACACATACCTTGCCTGCCTCACACCTTGAACCTGGTGGTGCAGTGCTTCCTCAATAATTATCCGGAGTTAACACCCCTGCTCTATAAGGTGCGAAGACTGTGCTCGCACATCCGCCGGTCGCTCGTACACTCCAGTCGTATGTAGAAGCTGCAGCGATTGCTCCACCTTCCCAAGCACCGCCTAATTATTGACGTTGCAACAAGGTGGAACTCCACCCTGCACATGGTTCAGAGGCTGTGCGAACAGAGGCAGGCTGTAATTCATTTGTGGGAGGATACACAGGCAGGCAGTTTGCAGGCAGACATGGAGTTGTCTGGTGTGCAGTGGTCGAAGCTGAAAGACCTCTGTAAAGTCCTTCAGTGTTTTGAGGAATTCACACGGCTGGTAAGCGCAGACGACGCCATCATAAGCATGAGCATCCCACTTATGCGTCTGCTCATGCAAACTTTGACGCACATTAAGGAGCAGGCATCTGCAGCCGAGGAGGAAGAGGAGGAGGGAAGCCTTGATGACAGTCAGCCATTGTCTGCTCAGGGAAGTCTCGGGGACGAGGTGGAGGAAGAAGAGGAAGAGGAGGAGGATGATGGGGATGATTATTTTGGGGAGGAGGATGCTTCTCAGGGGGCAAGAAAAAATGTTGGCGTGGCAAGGTCAGGTACAGGGTTTGTGCGTGACTGGAGGGATGTGGATTTGCCAGAAAGTGCTCCTCCACCCAGGACTCGCAATGCATCATTGACACCTGGAACATTGGCCCACATGTCTAATTATGCCTTGCAGATCCTAAAAAGGGACCCCCGCATTGCCAAAATGATGAACGATGACGACTACTGGTTGGCCAGCATCTTGGATCCACGCTATAAAGACAAATTCCATAACATCATGCCACAGGAGAACCTAGAGCTAATATTGGCTAACAAACAAGCAACTCTGGTAAGCCGTTTGTTTGAGGCATTCCCAGCACACAGCGGCGGTGATGTTTTTCCAACAAGTCGTAGGGGGCAACATGAAAGAGGTGTTCGTGGTGCACACAGCCGAAGTGGCGTTGGACACAGGGGTTTCATGACCATGTTGTGGACTGATTTTTCAAGTACCGCTCACACGACTGGTAATACTGCATCAATCAAAAGTGACAGGAGACAGCAGTTGTCAACTATAGTAACAAACTACTTCTCCTCCCATATCGATGTTCTCCCTCACCGGTCATTCCCCTTTGACTATTTGGCCAGTAAACTTGACACCTGGCCTTAATTGGCACAATATGCCTTACAGAAGCTCGCTTGCCCTGCTGGTAGTTTGTTATCTGAACGTGTCTTCAGTGCTGCTGGATCAATCCTGACAGAAAAAAGGACCCGTCTGTTGACCCAAAATGTTGATGGTCTAGCCTTCATTAAAATAAACCATGCATGGGTTTCAAAGGATTTTGTCCCACCCTCCCCTGCTGACATGTAGGTTGCCAGAAAAATGGCTTGCTTTTGTCCTCCTCTTCCGTGGACTTCTCCAATTACTCCATTTGCAGCTGCTGAATGTCCAACATCAACATATGCCAATTTTTACACCTCCCTAACTGGGCTGCCTCCCCCCACAGGGCCAGGGTCACCACCTGGTGCACGCACCCATGCGAGTGCCGTTGCCGTGGACCGGTGGGTGGGCACACTGTTTGGCAACGGCACTGGCACAAGGTCCCTCATAGTACAATCAAGTGTCTCTGACGGTGGGGGTGCACACCCGCCATCAGGCACACCGGTGTACTATGAGGGGCCGGTGCCAGTGCCGTCGCCAACGAGTGGGCCCCCCCTGCTTGCTCAGGATCACAGCACTTGCAAAGGTTAAATACTTACCTCTCCCTGCTCCACCGCCGTGATGTCTTCCGCGTTTCCTGACAGTGATATTCTGGTCAGAGAGCGTGATGACATCACGTCTGTACGCCCTCTGCCTAAACAGTCCAAGTGCAGTGAGATGGAAGATGGGGACGACGAGGAGTCCAGACTAGTACAGGGATTCCCTAGCGAGGAGACTTATTTAATTGTTTTCAATGTTGGGACAGCTATTTTTGGGGAGCAATATATTCTGGAGAATGATATATGAGGCCCACCATACACTGGAGCATTCCAAAGGTGGACATCAGACACTAGAGCAGCATTTACAGGGCCTATTATGCACTGGAGCATTAGAAATGGGGCCCATTATATATGGAGCATTATTTGGGCCCATAACACAGTGGAGCTTCATCCATGGGGACCAACATATACTGTAGCACTATGTGGAACACATCATATACTGTATGGAACATTATATGGGACCAATGATTCTGTATGGAGAAATATATGGGTCTCATTACTCTGTATAGCACACTATGCGGTGGCCATAATACTGTATGGAGTAATATACTGTCCGTTTTTGGAGCTATTGGAGAATTTAAAATGGATATCAGTCATGTGATGTAAGACGTGAAGTATTTTTCATTGTACTATACCGCTATTTCTCTGCCGTATCAGAGGATCTATTTCTCTGCCGTATCAGAGGATCATAAATTGTGGCATGTATTAAAGGAGCCCATTGACACTCTTTGGCCCTGGGCCCACGAAAATCTCGAGCCAGCCCTACCCCCCCACAACTTTAGCCAAATAACCACCAGTTTTCAATGCGTAACTATCATTATAAAGTAAACTAAGGTTGACAAGCTTAAGTAATAAGATTTGATGTTTTTGGCATTAAAATGGGCACTGCAGGTGTGTTTCCTGTCCTCCACTCACTGCCGACTTTTCTTCCCCATTGACTTGCATTGGGTTTCGTGTTTCAGTCGGCCTTCGACTTTTCACGATAATCGGCCGATTTCATTCGACCCGACTTTTGAGAAAGTCAGGTTTCATGAAACCCAATTCGACCCGAAAAAAGGCAAAGTCGCTCATCTCTAGTCACGCCCCATTCAGTGCGCTGGCACTTGCATTCGCTGCTGTAGCACTGCCAAAACACCTGTAGCTGAGTTGTGGAAATAGCTGCTGATGCAGCTTATCTTGACCACAAGTCCTGGCAAATATGGGTAGGATTTCAGAAACCACTGAACTACCAAGTTGAGCAGGTGGGCTAAGCATGGTACTTGTATGAGCTTGTCAAGCCTCATAACTGCCATTAGGTTATGGCCATTATCACACATGACCATGCCAGGTTGTAAGTTCAGCGGCGAGAACCACATATCTGTCTGGTCTGTTTCTTCTTTCAATAAATGTGCTGTGGTGTGTGGCTTGTCTCCAAGAAAGATTAGCTTCAGCAAAGCCTGTCGCTGCTTCGCTGATGCACTGCTGCAGAGCTTCCGGCTGATGTGTGCTTTGATATAGGTTGTCAGAGATGGAGGATGAAGAGGATCAGGAGTGGGTGCAGGAACTGAGTAAGTGATGAAGGAGGCTGACAAAACCTTAATAAAAGTAGAGCCATCAATCCTCGATGTCGGGAGCACATGTGATGTGCCATGGTGGGACTCTGCCCTGACTGCCACAATGTTCACCCAGTGTGTTATCAGTGAAATGTAGCTTCCCTGGCCACAAGCACTTGTCTGTGTGTCGGTCGTTAAATGGAAAATCCCAGTAACCATTTTGGTAGGGACACAATGGATGTTCCTGGACATGTGCTGTTACAAGGCGAAGATGCCACACCAAGGGAAATACTGGCAGCTGGGGACCAAGTATCGTGATAAAATGTGTAGACCTATAGCAGGCCAATTTTGGTTTTTATTTCAAACCAATGAAATTGCACAGAACCCAAGTTCTACAGTATATATTAAAATAATCCATTTTTAACAACCAAATTTGTACACCTGTAGAAGACCAGCTTTGGTTTTTATCTCAAACCAATTAAATATCACACAAAGCAGATTTTTCAGTATCTATGACAATAGTCAAATTAAAAAAAATACTTTGTGAACTGTACCAGGTATTTTTTAAAATCTTGATCCCACCCCAATTTTACACAAAGCATGTCAAACTGTATTGCTGACTTTTTTTGAGTGTTATTTACCACCATAATGTAGCAATAACAGAGTTAAACTGTTTGGATGAATAACTGAATCCATAAAAATTTTTGCAAGGTTTTTTGAGTTTTCTAAACCACCATAATGTAACAAAAATCACGTTAAATTGGATGGATGAATAATTGAATCTATAAAAATGTTTGGAAGGTTTATTTTTAGTTCTATAAACCGCTGTAATGTAACAATAACTATTTTAAACTCTATGGATAAATAATTGAATCAATAAAAAATTTTAGAACTGTTTTGAGTTTTATATTCCACCATAATGTAACAAGAACCACATTAAACTGTATGGATGATTAATTGAATTCATAAAACACTTTGGAATGTTTTTGTAGCGTTGTATATGACCCAAATTTAACACAAAGTATATAATATTGAACCCAGACAATTTTTCAAAGCTTTTTTTGTAGTTTTATATACCACTGATAATTAACAAAATACTGTATGGATGACTAATTGAATCCAGAGTAAAATTTCAAGTTTTTTTGGAGTCTTTTATACCACCAAAATGTCACAGGCAGCATCTAATATTATATGCATGGCTAGTTGAATTCAGACAAATTTCTAAACTTTTTTTTGAGTCTTACATACTTTCGAAATTTAACAGAAAGTCCCTTAATACTGTATGAATCCAGACACATTTTTAAAGGCTTTTTGTTTTTTATAGTGAAAATTGCTGTACTCCTACACTCATAAAAGCTTTGCAGAAAGTGTAAAGCCAGGGAAAAATTATGACAGTCATCCAGTCATCCATAGAACTCTGAAAGAAAACAACAGTCGGGCCTCATTCCAATATTTTTAAAGTTTGGTTGCTGCACTCCTACACTCATAAAGGCTTTGCACAAGGTGCAAAGCCAGGAAAAAAATTCTAAGGAGGGTAAATGTGACGGGTGTGTCAGATTTGTCATACAGGCATTCTGGATCCAGCTATAGAAGGTCATTGCGCTTGGCTCCACAGGCACAATCTGGATCTTTCATCTCTGATGTGGAGTGATATCCTTCTCCCTCTAGGACCTAGCGGTGATCTCAACTGTTTTCTGCTGATTAACACACCCTTGCTGGATGTTTAAATACCTTTTGGTGCTTCAGAGAGGCACAAGTGATAGCTCTATTTACCTCTGTCTGTTGGAAGTACTAGTAGTTGACTAGTTTCTTCTTGGAGCCTCTTGGAGGATTGCTGGCATGAGCTCGCTTGTGTCATCTCAAAATTGCATTCCCTCATTTGTCTTCCTATTTTGTCTTTAGTTGTAGTGGCGGCTTACAATTGCCCACCCTGTCCCCTCACTATCCAGTGTCCATCGGCAGGGACAGTCAGGGATTAGGTTACTGCTCAGCGATAGGTGCTGAACCTATTTAGGGACGTTAGGGCAGACAGGGTATTATCAGATCTGTCTAGGGGCTTCTACTCTCCCCTTTCCTAGTGTTTGGGCTCCCCTACCCTCTTCCCGTTGTTGTGTACCTAGCTTCTCCCTCACACAGCATGACAGTATTACAGTAATCCTCTTCAGGTATCCGCTTCTTTTTCTCCTTCCTTGGAAGGCGGAGGGATCTGCTCCACCTGCTTCCTGGAGCCCGATTCCCAGGTGCCTGGACTGTAAGTGATCCAGCTTAAAGTATTGCTGGGGCCCCCAACATATAGAAAGGGGCAGCAGCCGCCTTTGTCACTTGCACTATTGCCTGCTCCCACATAGGAACTGGGAAACCCCAAGGACAGTCCAATCTCTCAGGGGTGGTAGCAGCCACGCCTTGAGGAGCCTCACCCAGGTCTGTTCATTCCTCAAGAAGGGTTCATCCCGCTGTCTTCTTGCTTAGATCACATCGACCGCATACCAGCGATGTTGCCCATCCATTCTGAGGGACTTGACCCTGGTTCCAGTCATTAGCTTTTGCAGCCTTCTAGGACAATGTTCTGTCTCAACTGCCCGCTGGTTGAACAAGATGTGGTAATGAGTCCTAAAGTCCTTGATGCACCCCCATCTAAGCTGCCGGTCATACTTAACAACCTCCCCCAGTGATGCCAACTCTTGGGACTTTGCGACTATGATTTCTATGGCCCTTCTCATGGTTCGGTTACTTGTCTCTTCCGACCAGCTTAGGACCCGCAGTCCACTAACCAATTCCTAGATCCTGGCTCTTAATTCTGCAGTCCTCAAGAATGCCAGTGATAAAGGCTTCTGCCTGGGTTCAGGGCCTGGTGGTTTCAGGAAAGCAGTCGGTTCCAGACCAGAGCCTCCTGTTACCTCCACTGACACGTCACCTTTGTCTGGCTCCAATATTTCCCCGGTCCATCCTTTTGGACTCTCGCATGATTCTGCCATCTTTGTTCTCCACTAAGCACGTTGCACTGAATGGCTGACTAATTGAATCCAGAAAAATTTTACAACTCTTTTCTGAAATGTAATATAAAACAGAAATATAGCACAAAGAACTTAATACTGTAAGGATGTGCAGTTGAATGCAGAAAAAATTTTCAACTTTTTTTGGAGTGCTATGTATTACCAAAATGTATCACAGGGCACTTACAGTAATACTGTATGGATGAATAATTGAATTAAGGAAAAATATTCAAAACTTTTTTTGGCATATTATATAACACAGAAAAGTACCACAAAGCATGTAATACATTATAATCATGTCACCCTTTTGTGGCTGACGCAATCTTCAGCAATGCGTAAAAAGTCAGAGGGCATATTTGGGGTAATTTATGTGAATTCAATTGCATGCTGTGCAAATTCACCAGGACCTGAGTTTGCATCAGATCAATTTTCTCATCACTACTTGCTATTTACCATAGAACAAGTAACTGAGAATAGATGTCATATTAAGGTTTACTGCATCTTGTTTTCATAAAGGATGAAATGTCAAGTTCAGGTTTGCTATTTCCAGCACTGAAATAAAACAATTTTTCCTCCTTAAAACAAGGCCTCAAAGAAACTGAAATGCACAGATGAAAAATCAAACTAATGGAGTCCATAGCAGAACAATTATCATATTTTCATGCAAGATAGTAACACATAGCTGATAATCTTTGAAGTTTATCTGTAATATAATGCTAGGAGCGTCACTCTGTCTGAAGCCTTTATAGACTGCGCAAGCGCGACGCACCTGTGCAGTCTGGACCCCACAGAGTTATGCATCCAGGGATGAAGATTGTGGCCCAGGAGATCACGGTATGCATAAGCACTGAACGCATACCACAATCTCCAGCACATCAACTTACCTATCCAGTATTGCCGCGGGGTCTCTTCGGGCTGGTGGCCGGGACATGAATCCTCTGTCGGAAAGGGCGCATGTGTATAGCACACTACAGGTGCCATTTTGTTACTGAGCGGAAATTATTGAAATAAGGCCGTGATGTCAGGAGATGGCGGGTTGTGGCGCCGGAATCGGTGTCTGCACTTTCCGGCACCATTGTTAAGCAGCACATGACAGAATGGGGGTGCAGGATGGGAGAAGCACATGACAGGATGGGGGCACAGAATGGAAGCAGCACATGACAGAATGGGGGTGCAGGATATGGGAGCAGTACATGACAGGATGGGGGTGCAGGGTGGGAGCAGCACATGACAGGATATGAACACCACATGACAGGATGGGGATGCAGGATGAGAGCACCACATGACAGGATGGGACGCAGGATAAGAGCACCACATGACAGGATGGGGACGCAGGATGACAGCACCACATGACATGATGGGGACGCAGGATGAGAGCACCATATGACAGGATCGGGGCACAGAATTGGAATAGCACATATCAGGATGCGGGCAGCAGATACCAGAATGGGGGTGCAGGATGGGAGCAGTACATGACAGCATGGGGTTGCAGGATGGGAGCACCACATGACAGGATGGGGGCACAGGATGGGAGCACATGACAGGATTGGGGTGCAGGATGGGAGCACATGACAGGATGAGGGCACAGGAAGAGAGTAGCACATGACAAGATGGAGGTGCACAAAACAGGATGAGGGCACAGGATGGGGGCATGGGGACTGAACATGACAGGAAGGGGGCGCAGAATGGGAGCAGCATATGACAGGATGGGGGCGGAAGATGGTAGCAGCACATGACAAAATTAGGGTGCAGGATGGAAGCAGCACATACCAGGATGGAGACCATATACCAATATAAATGCTCACCACCCGGGCGTAGAACGGGTTCAATAGCTGGTCATACTTTATTAGGGTTTTTCACTACCATGACAACCTTTTTTAATTTATTTAATCCTGTTTATGAAATAAAAATAACCTATATTCACATCTAATGACTAGTCACATGTGTAATAACTGCATAACGCAGCATACTACGCATGTCTACTAATTTAAATACATTTCTTACCTGTCTCGCCGCCGGAAGTCTGCTTCCACTGCAGTTATCGTGATAACTTAGCTTATCGCGACAACTACTGTGTTATTGCGAGAACTGCTGTGTACATGACCGGGGGTTATCTCCAGTCACGTACACAGTGTAGATGATCGCCAGAGATCTCCGGTGGTCATCTACAAGCTCTGCTATATCTGGATGTCATGCATCAAGATGTAGCAGAGCTGGACTCGTCTTGGGACACTCATGATTAAGGACTAATTTGTGATGGGTTTTTTTTCAGGTGATCAATGGCTTCGCTTGTATTTGGGCGTGCAATAAAAAAAATGAAAACTGTGTAGTCTTTTATTTCATTAAAATACTTTTTTGTGTCTGTCTTTTTTTTAACCCTTTAACGATAGGATTAATAATGGGGCTTGATGTCACCTTACAATCAAAGGTGACATTAACCCCTTATTACCCCATATGCCACCACTACATAGCAGTAGGAAGAGAGAGGCTAAGTGCCGGAATTGACGCATCTTAGAGATGTGCCATTTCTGGGGCATCTGAGTGCTGGTATTTCTAGCCAGGGGGGTCAAATATTCATTGACCCTCTATAGGCTATGAATATCAGCCTGCAGCTGTCTGCATAGCCTTTCTGGCTATAAATTATAAGGGGACCCCACATCATTTTTTTTTTTTAGGGGGGGCTATTTTAATAGCCAGAAAGGCTAGTTGGCTAGCTGCGGGCTGATATTCATAGCCTGGGAACCTCCATGGGTATTAACCCCTTCCCAGGCTACAAACATCGGCCCCGGCCGTTGGCTTTCCCTCTCTGGTGCAGAAAATTGCGTGGGAGCCCACAACATTTTTTTAATTATTTATTTATTAAAAATAAAAGGAAAGGACATTACATATTAGGCTGGGGTCAGACATGCGAGAAACTCGCACGAGTCTCGCATGTCAATACTCGGCACTGCCGCCAGCACTCGGGCAGGATTGTGCAGCTGCATATATTTCTATGCAGTCACATGCTCCGGTCCGAGTGTCGGCGGCAGTGCCGGGTATTGAGGTGCAAGACTCCTGCGAGTTTCTCATAAAGTGTGACCCCTGCCTAACACAGATTTTTTTTCTATCTATAGATAGACAGATCTATATATATATATGTATATATCTGTAGATAGATATATCTATCTATAGATAGATAAATCTATGTACAGTATCTGTAGATATATCTATCTATCTATCTATCTAATTCCTTCTATCTATCTATCTATCTATCTATCTATCTATCTATCTATTTATCTATCTATCTATCTATCTATCTATCTCATGTCTATCTCATTTCTATCTATCAATCTCTTATCTATCTATCTGTCTATCTCATGTCTATCTCATTTCTATCTATCTCTTATCTATCTATAATATATCTGTGTGTGTAATGGAGTGTGGGTTGGACAAATGTTAAAGAGGAGGTTGGACCAGAAATGACATCCCAAATCTTTTCTTTGTTAAATAATATATATTTAATTAGCCTACAAAAAATGCATACAAATCCGCATGTAAAAAACGCATCAAAAACGCAGGTGACCTGCCAGTGACCTCTGATGCAGATTTGGTTCAGATATTACCTGTGTCAAATCCTGAGCAAATGCTGTGCCAGTCCTGACTGTGGAAACATACCCTTAGGGTTTCACCTCAAATTAAAGTCTCCAGCAATTTTTCTTACTTATAACAAGTTTTTTTTTTCACTGAGGGCAATATTCTGTGATGTTGCTGCTTTAAACTTCAGCAAACATTTTCATAATGAACATTTTTATTCATTTACAATCCAGACAATAAATAAAAATGCTATGTGAGAGAAGAACTTTAGGGAATAATTAAAAGCTTTTAAAGTCTACAGAATAAATAGCACACCATCTGATCTGAGAATCGTTTCCATACTAACCCACCGAGCACAGAGACTCATACAACAATTAATGGCAAGTATCGGAATGGGGAAAAGATTATGAGGAGCATTAAACAATTTGTATTAACTGGAGGCATTGTGAGCTCCAGTGTAGGAAACCTTAAGGTCAGAGCTATCGTATTTAATTTCAAAACATTAAATTAACATTATATGCTATTTGGATGAGCATCCAGCTGGGAATATTCTGGTTCTTTAAAGTTTCCTTAGTCTTAAAAAAAAATAATCAAGAAACATTAGACTCCTTCAACTAATAGTTGATGAAGATCCAAAATTCCAATTTGAAATGGGTACATTATGTAAGAAATAATTATAACAACAGAAATATATATATATATATAAAATCATATATAAAATAATAATAATAATATTAATATTAATAATATTAAATAAGAAAATACATTCAATGACAATTTTTCAAAGCATTATATGGTGTCAGATTTTGAACTTGCTTTACCATTTTATTGCCATTACATTTATCAAACTGTTGCATGAGGTTTGTTAAATTTGACAAGAAAAAGCAAAGCTCAGAAAAATCTTACAATTTCTATAAAAAAAACTGACATAAAATATAGCACTGTAGAACCAAGATAAGTGGATACAAAACATAAAGGGGCCAATGCATGAGGACTGGTATATTGTACGTCAGTCTTTATGCAGCGTGCACAAGTGTTATATACACCAAAATCAGTAAGATTTCAGTCGTTGTGTACCAGCATGAGATAAATATATTACTGTCATAATTTATGCTACTTGTTAGGCGTCGGGTTTCTTCCCCTGCACAGGAGGAATCCAGAGCCTTGCCTTCTGCGATCTCTCATTCATTCCCAGCCGCAGAGGAGGCTGCTCAGCAGAGATGTTGATCCCGGCGTCTTGCTCAGGCTAGTGTTGTCAGGGTGGTTGATGCTGCCATCTCTGTTTCAGCTTTAGCAATCCGCACTAGCCAGCAACGAGCATCTCCGGAGACTAGATCCTTCTTGCAGCCTACTGAGCATGCCCATGGGACAACCTCTCATTGGAGGTCGGAGGTCACATGCTCAGGTCCTATTGCTACTCTGATTGGACCATCAGGAAGGTCCCGGAAGGCTGCACTTATAAAAGTATCGCACGACTGCATGGCCGTGCGCAAGTATAGACCATGAGGTGTGTGTATTGTATGCACGTATGATTGTCTCTGGTGAATGACTCCTTATGAAACCGCTACCCTTGGTATGCATGTGTTGTTCAGCCTTGCCTGATAGCGCTGAGGCCGATAGTGCAGGTAAGGGACAGAGTCAGTTCCAACGACAGCGCCAAGTAGTGGCATTGCCTATGCCTCACTGTGCACTCAGTCAGCACAAGGCACTACAGTACTGCATCTCAGAGCGGCGCCATGTGCAAAGAGTGCGCTTTCCTTGCCTAAGCTTAGGCTGGTTAGTGGCATCCGCCAGAGCGGCACCGCACGCACATAGTGTGGTTAATCGTTTATTGGTCTTTTCCTGGCACCACAGTTGTGGCGCTGAATGCTAGTGGATCTAGAGGGACTCTAACCTCGTGTCCTTGGGGCAGGGTCCTTGGACCAAAATACTAGTGTTCACTCTGCGGTATCGTGGCCCTGTGATGCAACAGGGTGCACCTCCTACATACTGGGTGAAGTTATACCGCCATTTGTGTCTGTCATTACCGAGCAGCAGTTAACGCCTCTGCACGGTGGACCTCGGGTTGCGAACGCACCTTTATACCACCTTCTTATTTAGCTGGTGCATTCTGCTAGCCCTAACACCATTTCAATGCCCCTTCCTTGTTAAGCTACATCTAATTTCAAAAAGTTGGCTGAGCGCGAGTTAAAAGTGCCAGACTTTGCTAAATTTTAAACAATTTTATTGCAGATTTCAGGTTTGTGAACGCTTGTTCTATTTCAGGTAAAGGGAAAAATCAATTTACAGTGAGCTTCTAACACAGCTAAAAAATTGCGTATTGATAGCAAATGCATGCACAGCATACCAGTGGTTTGGTCTTAAAGTTCTCTGATCCCATTTCCAAATGCTCTGGCCCCTTCTGAATCCAAAGTAGTTTGCTGCAGCTTCATGGGGAGAATAGTAACAAGTTTTACATACATGTCCTTGTAACTTTATTTCCACCTGTGATGATATTAACTCTGCATTAATTCCTTCAGTCCATGGCCCTGAGAAACCAGTGGAGGTACAGTAAGGTGTGCTTCAGAGTTAGGATGGAGCTGCACTAGTGATTTTAAAATCAGTCCAGTATGAATATCCAGCACAGGCTATGCAGACAGCTGCAGGCTGATATTAATAGCCTAGGAAGGGGCCATGGACACTGCCCCCCAAGGCTAATAACATCAGCTCTCAGCCACCCCAGAAAAGACGCATCTCTAAGATGTGCAAATTCTGGCACTTACCTTGATCCTCTGACAATACAAAGGTGACATCAACCCCCCAACTATCACCCCACTTGCCACCTCTGCAAGGCAAGTGGGATGATAGTTGGGGGGGGTTGATGTCATCTTTATATTGTCAGGTGACATCAAGCCCTGAGGTTAGTAAAGGAGAGGCATCAATAAGACACCCCCATTACTAACCCCATGGTTACATTGTATGAAACCACAAATACCCACAAAAAAGTCCTTTAATTGAAAAAATGACACTGACTCCTTTAATAATCTTAATTAAACCATACTTACATTTCCCTGATGCCCTCATCATCTGCAAAAAAGTTAAAAAAGCAAACAACAATATTTCTCACCTTTCTGCAGAGATGCTGCTAATTGGTACACCTGGTTCTGGCCCTGCACCCAGTTCTGGTGCTGGCGCTGTTCCCAGTTCTGGTCCATCACCCGCTCCTGCTCCTGAGACTGCTCCAGTACCTCTGCAAGGTCCCTGTCAGGATCCTCACACTCTGTCCCTCAGCATCCTACTGCTGCCTCTCTCTCTCTCCTCTGCTTCCTGGCGCGCTGCCAGCAGGCCTCCAGGGAGAGTGCTTAGGACACGCGCGTGTTTACCTCTGTTCTCTTAAAGAGACAGGGTGCATTTTTTTAAAATATCAATTAACCAAAGGCAGTGCACTGATTCCTATTTCTGGCCCCTCCACCATAGGGAGGGTGCCAGAGCAACAAGTATCTACTCTTGCTAATCCCGATTCTGTCTCTGTTCTGCCTGCGCTGTTATAGCATTCCATTTAGCACTCTGCTTACACTCTTTGTCTCCGCAGAATATCAGTGACTAGTTGTTTGACTATCCTAGATGACATCTGTACCAGTACTCTCAAGTTCCATCCCATTCCGCCACTCCGCCATCTGTACCCTTGGACAACACTAAAGTTGCTGGAACCAGCTTCCTCCTATCTACCTAGAACCTGACTATCCTCGCCAGAGCCAGCTTCACCTCGTATAACCACATCTGTAATATCTGTTTACCCATTTGTCCCTCTGAGACAGCTGCTATGTGTCTGGAATCTAACTGGAGGTAGCACCTGTGTCCCCCAGGTATTCTACTCTGGTCCTGCTCGAGGGATCTTACTATGGGTACCTGGGGCTCACTAGTCACGCCCCCTTCGGAGCCCCACGGACCGTGGTCCCGAGGTTCCACTCAAAAAAAAAAGACGAATGTGAACTTCATCACCTGTGCCTCTGCTTCCATTTGCTACATTAATCCATTTGTCCCACGACGGGTCCAGCTCTGCAACATTTAGATGGCAGGCTGCATCGCTGCATGATGCGACCATACAGCCCGTCATCCAGTAGACACTGAGCACTGTGTGCTCAGTGTCTGTGAACACCTATTACTTATCTGAGGTCACCACGAACATGAGAAAGTTCTCCTACTTGCAATGCCATCAGACAGGTTCTTCGAGTTTACAACCTGTGAACTCACTTCACCTTTCTGATATTAGTGCAAGCACCGACGTCACATATCATGCAACCATGCAGCCTGCCATTGGGTTAGTTTGTTTCGGTATCTCTGCCATCTAGATGTAGCAGAGCTGAACCCGCCATGAGACAAATGGATTAGCAGCTTCTCTGCAGAAAGGTGAGGAATATTGTTGGTTTTTTTTAACTCTTTTACGGATAATGAGGGCATCGGGGAATGGGTAAGGTCGTAAGTATGGTTTAATTAAGATTATTAAAGGAGTCTGTGTATATCTAAAGCAGCAAAGCACTTTATTACTTACCATGCACACAGCACTGCTTCTTTGCAAATATGGGGTATAGAACATGTCAGCAGACCTCTGCGTGGGGGAGATGTCAGATGGCGCCTCCTTACACGTGAGGCGTTCTGGATCTGTAATCTGGATACAATATTCCCTAATGGCCTAAATAAGCACAATGAGAGTCATTGCATGGCTTGTAATTTGTTTTTTATTTATTATTTATTTCATTTGTATGTTTTTGCTTTGATTTCATTATATACAGTTTTTCTTTTATTGTGCACAATTGATCTTTTAGGATCTGTCAAATGTCATTTGACACTATGGGATTTTTAGGATTGGCTGATGCATACTTTAAATGTGTTGTCTTAAGGGATGTAGCTTTGGCAAATTGCGATCAAAACGCATCGCTTATTTCCCCTTGTTCACATACCAAGAGGAGCATCCAACATTGTTATTTTAAAATGGATAATGGATTATTATCTAGTCACTGGAAGAGGGGCGCTATTCTAAGGTTGTCACTCCACATAGCAATGGAAACAAATTAATATTTCACCTGTCTGCTCACTTGGTGGATATAATTGAGCTTGAAATGTACTGTTTTATATGCACAAGCTCGGACATCAGGTTAATGGCCATCGCTCGGCGTATCAATAACCTATGTGGGTTCTTTCCATGCTGAGAGCAGCGGTGCACTTTTATTGCATTTGCTAAAGAAATAAAGAGCAGAGAAAGACAAGCAGAACAGTCAGTAATTAGCAGCGACTGTCATAAACCAGCAGTACCTGTAGGCATTGTTCTTAAATATCAAATTATTGATCATTATAACATGGCCTCCTAATAACATCAGCAGGAAATTAAACCAGTGGAGGAGTAACGCAACTTTTCTTCATGTCAATGCTTTCCGAACGCAAAGTTTGTGAAAAGTATTTTATATATTACGCTTACAAAGAATTAATATTCCTGTAGTGATCTTGTCTTTTGTTTCACAATCATGACAACCCCTGGTAATATGCCCCATTAGGTTATTTGGACATCATGAAGGGGTTTCCTAGTTACTAGTGTTGAGCATTGCGATACCGCAAATATCGGGTATTGGCCGATATTCGCGGTATCGGAATTCCGATGCTGAGTTCCGATACTTTTTGCATATCGAATACCGGAATCGGAACTTCCCATAATGCTATGAGCCAGTTTGATTTGATTCAGCCAATGAGGAATCCTCAGAAGTGTGGGAACATCCTGTTAGGCATGTAGGCATGTTAACTAGAGTTGAGCGAAACGGGTCGAAAAAATTCAAAAGTCACCGACTTTTGGCAAAGTCGGGTTTCATGAAACGAAACCCGACCCTAGGATGAGGTCAGCCACGAGGTCGGCGACTTACGCGCCAAAGTCGCGTTTCAAAAGTTTGTTTTGCGCTCTTTTTCAGCCAATCAGGATCCACGGACACTGTGGGCAACGTGATGACATAGGCACGGGTCACCACCATCTTTCAGAAGGGCATGCAAGTGATTGGCTTGCTTTGGTGGGCGTCACAGGGGGTATAAAAGGGCGTGCACGCCGACCGCCATCTTACTTCTGCCGATCTCAGTATAGGGAGAGGTTGCTGATTCTGTAGGGAGAGCGTTAGGCAGGGAAGAAGACAAAAAAACTGCTTCTGCTGCTAGCGATTTGGCCTGCACAACAAACCAGTCACTGTGTGTGCAGTGCAAGGGGAGGCTATATAGTGGTGTATCAGTGGTGTTGGTTGTTGGGCTGCCTTCTAAGGCTTCCTGACATTCCTGCATTGCTGTTTACCCACTGCTCCGCAAACTGCTTTTTTAAAAGCAATCCAATCTCCCTTATCCTCTAGTCACTTTTGTCACAGCTGTGCCATCGAGCCTGTGACATAGCGCTCAGATATCAGTGGGCCTCACACAATCCAAAAGTGTCCAGTGTCCAAAAGTGTGTGCAGAGATTCAAAATCTCCCTTATCCTCTAGTCACTTTGGTCACAGCTGTGCCATCGAGCCTGTCACATAGTGCTCAGATATTCATTGGGCCTCACACAATCCAAAAGTGTCCAGTGTCCAAAAGTGTGTGCAGAGATTCAAAATCTCCCTTATCCTCTAGTCACTTTGGTCACAGCTGTGCCGTCGAGCTTGTGACATAGCGCTCAGATATCAGTGGGCCTCACACAATCCAAAAGTGTCCAGTGTCCAAAAGTGTCTGCAGAAATTCAAAATCTCCCTTATCCTCTAGTCACTTTGGTCACAGCTGTGCCATCGAACCTGTCACATAGCGCTCAGATATTCATTGGGCCTCACACAATCCAAAAGTGTCCAATGTCCAAAAGTGTGTGCAGAGATTCAAAATCTCCCTTATCCTCTAGTCACTTTTTTTCACAGCTGTGCCATCGAGCCTGTCACATAGCGCTCAGATATTCATTGGGCCTCACACAATCCAAAAGTGTCCAGTGTCCAAAAGTGTGTGCAGAGATTCAAAATCTCACTTATCCTCTAGTCACTTTGGTCACAGCTGTGCCATCGAGCCTGTCACATAGCGCTCAGATATTCATTGGGCCTCACACAATCCAAAAGTGTCCAGTGTCCAAAAGTGTGTGCAGAGATTCAAAATCTCCCTTATCCTCTAGTCACTTTGGTCACAGCTGTGCCATCGAGCCTGTGACATAGCGCTCAGATATCAGTGGGCCTCACACAATCCAAAAGTGTCCAGTATCCAAAAGTGTGTGCAGAGATTCAAAATCTCCCTTATCCTCTAGTCACTTTTGTCACAGCTGTGCCATCGAGCCTGTGACATAGCGCTCAGATATCAGTGGGCCTCACACAATCCAAAAGTGTCCAGTGTCCAAAAGTGTCTGCAGAAATTCAAAATCTCCCTTATCCTCTAGTCACTTTGGTCACAGCTGTGCCATCGAGCCTGTCACATAGCGCTCAGATATTCATTGGGCCTCACACAATCCAAAAGTGTCCAGTGTCCAAAAGTGTGTGCAGAGATTCAAAATCTCCCTTATCCTCTAGTCACTTTTTTTCACAGCTGTGCCATCGAGCCTGTCACATAGCGCTCAGATATTCATTGGGCCTCACACAATCCAAAAGTGTCCAGTGTCCAAAAGTGTGTGCAGAGATTCAAAATCTCCCTTATCCTCTAGTCACTTTGGTCACAGCTGTGCCATCGAGCCTGTCACATAGCGCTCAGATATTCATTGGGCCTCACACAATCCAAAAGTGTCCAGTGTCCAAAAGTGTGTGCAGAGATTCAAAATCTCCCTTATCCTCTAGTCACTTTGGTCACAGCTGTGCCATCGAACCTGTGACATAGCGCTCAGATATCAGTGGGCCTCACACAATCCAAAAGTGTCCAGTATCCAAAAGTGTGTGCAGAGATTCAAAATCTCCCTTATCCTCTAGTCACTTTTGTCACAGCTGTGCCATCGAGCCTGTGACATAGCGCTCAGATATCAGTGGGCCTCACACAATCCAAAAGTGTCCAGTGTCCAAAAGTGTGTGCAGAGATTCAAAATCTCCCTTATCCTCTAGTCACTTTGGTCACAGCTGTGCCATCGAGCCTGTCACATAGCGCTCAGATATTCATTGGGCCTCACACAATCCAAAAGTGTCCAGTGTCCAAAAGTGTCTGCAGAAATTCAAAATCTCCCTTATCCTCTAGTCACTTTGGTCACAGCTGTGCCATCGAGCCTGTCACATAGCGCTCAGATATTCATTGGGCCTCACACAATCCAAAAGTGTCCAGTGTCCAAAAGTGTGTGCAGAGATTCAAAATCTCCCTTATCCTCTAGTCACTTTGGTCGCAGCTGTGCCATCGAGCCTGTGACATAGCGCTCAGATATCAGTGGGCCTCACACAATCCAAAAGTGTCCAGTGTCCAAAAGTGTGTGCAGAGTTTCAAAATCTCCCTTATCCTCTAGTCACTTTGGTCACAGCTGTGCCATCGAGCCTGTCACATAGCGCTCAGATATCAGTGGGCCTCACACAATCCAAAAGTGTCCAGTGTCCACAAGTGTCTGCAGAAATTCAAAATCTCCCCTGTCCTATAGACACCTTGTACCTTGTTTTACATTACTATATAGTTTGTTGGATTTTGTCTACATTTCTACCAAAAATGAGGAAGGCTGGTGGAAGAGGCCGTGGAATTGGGCGGGGGTTGGCAGCTGGTAATGATGGTGTTGGTGGTGGATCTGATGGTAGTGGCAAGAGCAAAATAGGACCGAATGCAGGAGGTGTTGAGCCTGCGTCATCGTCTGGCTACATAAGGCCTCGAACGCTTAGTTTTCTAGGAGTTGGCAAACCGCTTTTAAAGCCAGAGCATCAGGAAAAAGTTTTGTCTTACATTGCTAACTCAGCCTCCAGCTCTATCGCATCCTCTTCTTCAGTTGTAAAAAGTAAAAGCACTGAGTCGTCATTGGAGGCTCATGTTCATGAACCACACCTTTCCTTGTGTCCTTCACCCCAACCAAGATTGAAGGATGACGCAGGCCATACTACTGATTACTCCATGGAGCTGTTTTCACATACCATGCCTGGATTATCAAGTGAAATGGTGAATTACCCAGGCCAAGATGAATCTGACATGGAGTGCACTGATGCACAGCCGCTGATGGATGATTCTGCTGGTACATTCACTCAGAGCACTACATTGTCCTCGCAGTGTACAGAGCCAGATTCTGACCCTGATGAGACTCAGGTGCCCCTTCCCGCACACTATACCACCATACACGGTGACACAGAGGGAGGTGCACATGACATAGAAGAGTAGGTGATGGATGACCCAGTTGTTGACCCAGATTGGCATCCATTGGGGGAAGAGGGTGCTGCTTCCAATAGCTCAGATGAGGAGCATCCACAGCAGACATCGACATCGCAACAGCTGTTATCTGGTAGGCCCGGAGCACTCCAAAGACAGGTTCCAAACATCAAAAGAGTTGCTGGACAGCTTGTCCAGAGGGTCAAAGGATCACAGCGTGCTAGGCCGCAAAATGTCTGCCAAAGTAGGAAGAGTGCAGTGTGGCACTTTTTTGAACAAAATCCTCATGATCAGGCCAAGGTTATCAGTAAGAAGTGCGCAAAGACCTTTAGCCGAGGGAAAAATCTGAAAAATTTGAATACCAGTTGCATGCTTAGACATTTAACCAGCATGCACTTGCAAGCGTGGACACAACACCAAACCTCAAGTGCCACATGTGCAACTGATCACAACGAAGGTAGTCAGCAACGCTACATTGTTTCCCCCACTGTAAGCCCACCGGTTAGCACAGCAGCAAATGTTGAGGTGTCTTTGCAAGGCCACAGCAGTCAGGGAATCCCACTGATATATAAACGAAAGACTGATTCTAGGCCATCAGAAAGAACACCAACTCCATCACCATCATCAACCCTCTCTCAGTCCGCCCTGTCCACCGCTACTTCCACCATATGCAGCTCTCAAGTCCAGCTCACCCTCCCAGACACTATGAGTAGGTCAAGAAAGTACTCAGTCTCTCATCCGCGTACACTGGGTTTGAACGCCCACATTGCCAAACTAATCTCGTTTGAGATGATGCCCTTTCGGTTGGTGGAAAGCAAAGCTTTCCGCGAACTCATGGCCTATGCAGTACCACGCTATGACCTACCCAGTCGCCACTTCTTCTCTCGCAAAGCCATCCCAGCCCTCCACCATCATGTGAAAGACCGCATTGTCCATGCACTCAAGCAGTCAGTGAGCGGAAAGGTGCACCTCACAACTGATGCATGGTCCAGTCGGCATGGCCAGGGCCGTCACGTGTCCATCACTGCGCACTGGGTTAATGTGGTGGATGCAGGGTCCATGGGACAGCGGTGGTGGGACAGTGCTGCCTAGCCCACGGTATAGGAAATAGTTGGCTGTAGGCGTTCGACCCTCCTCCTCCTCCTCCTCCTCCAGAAGCGAAAGCTCATCCACAGAGCGCAGTCATACGAGCACTCCATCTGCAGCTGCCACTGTTGCACACGATGTGTCCCCCTATCGAGCAGCTAGTGGAAAGGGTCAGCAGGCTGTGTTGCAGATGATGTGTTTGGGCAACAGACACACCGCCGAGGTGCTGGCCGAGTACTTGAAGCGACAAACTGAGTCATGGCTGGGCAGTGTACATCTTGAGGCAGGCAAGGTAGTTAGTGATAACGGCCGTAATTTTGTGGCAGCCATAGCCCTTTCAAAACTCAGCCACATACCTTGCTTGGCTCACACCTTGAACCTGGTGGTGCAGTGCTTCCTCAAAAATTATCCGGAGTTAACAGCCCTGCTCCAGAAGGTGCGAAGAATGTGCGCGCACATCCGCCAGTCGCCTGTACACTCCGTTCGTATGCAGAAGCTGCAGCGATTGCTCCACCTTCCCAACCACCGCCTCATTATCAACATTGCAACAAGGTGGAACTCCACCCTGCACATGGTGGAGCGGCTGTGCGAGCAGAGGCAGGCCATAATGCATTTGTGGGAGGATACACGGCCAGGCACTTTGAGAGCAGACATGGAGTTGACAGGTGTGCAGTGGTCGAAGCTGAAAGACCTCTGTAAAGTCCTTCAGTGTTTTGAGGAATGCACACGGCTGGTAAGCGCAGATGACGCCATCCTAAGCATGAGCATCCCACTTATGCGTCTGCTCATGCAAACTTTGACGCACCTTAAGGAGCAGGCGTCTGCAGCCAATGTTGATAAGGAGGAAGAGGAGGAGGGAATCCTTGATGACATTCAGCCATTGTCTGCTCAGGGACCTCTCCTGGACGAGGTGGAGGAAGAAGAGGAGGAGGAGGATGATGATGGGGATGATTACTTAGGGGAGGAGGATGCATCTCGTGGGGCAAGTGAAAATGTTGGCGTGGCAAGGTCTGGTACAGGGTTTGTGCGTGACTGGAGGGATGTGGATTTGCCAGAAAGTGATCCTCCACCCAGCACTCGCAGTGCATCATTGACACCGGGAACATTGGCCCACATGTCAGATTATGCCTTGCAGATCCTAAAAAGGGACCCCCGCATTGCCAAAATGATGAACGATGACGACTACTGGTTGGCCAGCATCCTGGATCCACGCTATAAAGGCAAATTACAAAACATCATGCCACAGGAGAACCTTGACCTAATATTGGCTAATAAACAAGCAACTCTGGTAAATCGGTTGCTTGAGGCATTCCCAGCACACAGCAGCGGTGATGGTTCTCACACGAGCCGTACGGGCTGGGGGCAGCTTGGCAGAGGTGTTCGTGGTGCACACAGCAGAAGTGGCGTTGGAGACAGGGGTTTCATGACAATATTGTGGACTGATTTTTCAAATACCGCTCACACAACTGGTAATACTGCATCGATGGAAAGTGACAGGAGACAGCAGTTGTCAACTATGGTTACAAACTACTTTTCCTCCCATATCGATGTTCTCCCACACAGGTCATTCCCCTTTGACTATTGGGCCGCTAAACTGGACACCTGGCCTGAATTGGCCCAATATGCCTTACAGGAGCTCGCTTGCCCAGCTGCAAGTGTGCTATCGGAAAGAGTCTTCAGTGCAGCTGGATCAATCCTGACAGAAAAAAGGACCCGTCTGTCAACCCAAAATGTGGATGACCTAACCTTCATTAAAATGAACCATGCATGGGTTTCCAAGGATTTTGTCCCACCTTCCCCTGATGACACATAGGGTGACAGAAAAATGGCTTGCTTTGGTCCACCTCTTCCTGGGACTTCACCTATTTCGCCTTTTGCATCAGCTGAATGTCCAACATCAACATATGCCACTTTCTAAAACTCCCTAACTGTGCTGCCTCCCCCCCCATGGCCGGGGTCACCACCTAGCGCACGACACCGTGCGAGTGCCGTTGTCCTGGACAGGTGGGTAGGCCGACTCTTGGGCGCGGGCACTGGCACAGGGTCCCTCATAGTGCAATCAAGTGTCTCTGACGGTGGTGGTGCACACCCGCCGTCAGACACACCGCTGTACTATGAGGGGCCCAGTGCCAGTACCGACGCCCACGAGTGGGCCCCCCTTGCTTGGGCAGGGCCCCAGCATTTGCAATCTTTACCTCTCCCTGCTCCTCCGCTGTGTAATCTGGGCCGTCAAATCCATACTGTGCCTGACACCGTCTGAGCCTGCCTCCTGATGTATAGACATATATTTTGAATGTGTACGCTATCCATACATGTTATCCGGGGATACGGTACCCTTTCTAACCTTTGTGCAATCACGTGCAATCCATACTGGGCCTAACACCGTCTGAGCCTGCCTCCTGAGACATATATTTTGAATGTGTACGCTATCCATACATGTTATCCAGGGATATGGTACCCTTTCTAACCTTTGTGCAATCACGTGCAATCCATACTGGGCCTAACACCGTCTGAGCCTGCCTCCTGAGACATATATTTTGAATGTGTACGCTATTCATACATGTTATCCAGGGATACGGTACCCTTTCTAACCTTTGTGCAATCACGTGCAATCCATACTGGGCCTAACACCGTCTGAGCCTGCCTCCTGAGACATATATTTTGAATGTGTACGCTATCCATACATGTTATCCGGGGAAACGGTACCCTTTCTAACCTTTGTGCAATCGTGTGCAATCCATACTGGGCCTAACACCGTCTGAGCCTGCCTCCTGATGTATAGACATATATTTTGAATGTGTACGCTATCCATACGTGTTATCTGGGGATACGGTACCCTTTCTAACCTTTGTGCAATCACGTGCAATCCATACTGGGCCTAACACCGTCTGAGCCTGCCTCAGGAGACATATATTTTGAATTTGTACGCTATCCATACATGTTATCCGGGGAAACGGTACCCTTTCTAACCTTTGTGCAATCACGTGCAATCCATACTGGGCCTAACACCGTCTGAGCCTGCCTCCTGCTGTATAGACATATATTTTGAATGTGTACGCTATCCATACATGTTATCCGGGGATACGGTACCCTTTCTAACCTTTGTGCAATCACGTGCAATCCATACTGGGCCTAACACCATCTGAGCCTGCCTCCTGATGTATAGACATATATTTTGAATGTGTACGCTATCCATACATGTTATCTGGGGATACGGTACCCTTTCTCACCTTTGTGCAATCACGTGTAATCCATACTGGGCGTGAGAACGGCTGGCGAGCTGTTAAGCAAGCTACAGCACCTGTGGTTTGCACACGTAAGTTTTTCATTTTTTCAGGAATGACGGTTAGGCCTAATTCCGGAACTGCGGTTGACCTGCACTTACTGGGAAATCATTGTTCGCGGGTAATAATTGTAATCAGTGATCCCCATCACTAACGTTGTTCAGCGGGGTTATCTGCACCTGTAAGCGACAAACGCTTGCCTTTTTAGTGTAGCGCACATGCAGCCACGGACATGTAAGGGCATGACATACCAGTTATTGGCCAATCTCATGTGCTAGAGCCTCACTTGTCCCTCTAGTAAGCCGGACTCGGACCGCGGGGCAGGACGGAGTCTCGTTCGTTAACGGAATTAAGCTTGCAATGTGTGCATCTGTTCTGTAGCTGGCATGGTTGAGGTTTCCCAGGTGGAGTCGAATTTAACCGTAGGCTCCACTCCTGGTGGTGCCCTTCTGGACATTCCTTTAAGGTTCAGCTTTGCAACCATACTGCCCACGTAAAACAAACACTTTGCCTTCATGAACGCTGTTTGGAGGGTCATGACTTGTGGGAATAACGCCGCCCAATCAGTTAACCAGCTAGAGAGATCCTTCGTTGCTCCCAAGCATGACATCACACTCCCTAGGAAGAAGGTAATGCCACTGTGGCGACCGTACTCCTGGGGGCGACACAAGTGCACTGATGCCCAGCCACTGCTCGATGAATCTGCTGGTACATTGACCCAGACCACTACATTCCCCTCGCACGCTACCCGGCCTGAATCTGACCCTGATGAAACTCAGGTTACCCTTGCCATATACAGTTCCATCTTACACGGTGACAAAGAGGAAGCTGCAGATGAAAGTGCAGGTTCGGCCCACCCGCCATCAGACACACCACCGTACTATCAGGGGCCCTGTGCCAGTGCCGTCGCCAACGAGTGTGCCCCCCCTGCTTGCCCAGGATCACAGCACTTGCAAAGTTGAAATACTGTACAGTGAGATGGAAGATGGGGACGACGAGGAGTCTAGACAAGTACAGGGATTCCCTAGCGAGGAGACTTATTTGATTGTTTTCAATGTTGGGACAGCAATTTTTGGGGAGCACTATACTCTGGAGAATGATAGATGGGGCCCACCATACACTGGAACATTCCAAAGGTGGACATCAGACACTGGAGCAGCATTTAAAGGGCCCATTATACACTAGAGCATTAGAAATGGGGCCCATTATGTTTGGAGCATTATTTGGGCCCATAAGACAGTGGAGCTTCATCCATAGGGACCAACATATACTGTAGCATTATGTGGAGATCATCATATACTGTTTCAAACATTATATGGGACCAATGATTCTGTATGGAGAAATAGATGGGCCTCGTCATGAGATGTAAAAAGTGAGGTATTTTTCATTGTACTATACCGCTATTTCTCTGCCGTATCGGAGCATGATGAGTTGTGGTATGTGTTAAAGGGGCGCTCTTTC
The DNA here is from genome assembly GCF_039654945.1 of Dendrobates tinctorius. Classification (NCBI taxonomy): domain Eukaryota; kingdom Metazoa; phylum Chordata; class Amphibia; order Anura; family Dendrobatidae; genus Dendrobates; species Dendrobates tinctorius. The sequence continues at coordinate 8,630,004 of NW_027361971.1, read as the reverse complement.
GCCCAGGGCACATGAAAACCTGCAGCCAGCCCTCCCCCCACAACTTTAGCCAAATAACCCCCATTTTTCAGTGCGTAACTTGTATTATGAAGTTAATTAAGGTTGACAAGCTTAAGTAAGAAGAATTGATGCTTTTGGCATTCAAATGGGCACTGTAGGTGTGTTTCCTGTCCTCCTCTCACTGCCGACTTTTATTCCCCATTGACTTACATTGGGTTTCGTGTTTCGGGACGACCCCGACTTTTCCCTATAATCGGACGATCTTGCTCGACCCGACTTTTGGAAAAGTCGGGTTTCACGAAACGAAACGCGACCCTAAAAAACCAAAAGTCGCTCAACTCTAATGTTAACTAATGGCATGGCTGTGTTTGGCTGCTGAAATGATGTCATGATGCACTATAAAAGCCGACGCCGACGCCATTTAGGGTTCACTCTGCTGTGAATTCAGTTAGGGACAGGCTGCTGTTCAAGACTCTGAGGCACAGTTAGAGATAGCGATTTGCTATATAATATTGTCCTTTACCCAGGCTACATTATCAATCACTGTAGCTTTCTTTTGCCTTGCCAGCTGTCTGCAAGATCTGTGTGAGTGCAGCTCATGCTGTAGTGTGTCCTGGAGCGACCTCTGGTTGTAGGCCGCTCAGCGTGCGTCACTGCCTCATACATATTTATTTTTGTTTTATTGCTGCTCATTTTTCATTAATTCTATTATTAGTGTGCATCCATCCGTATCCATCTACATTGGTTGCAAACACTATAGGAGTAGACAGCGGAGCCTTTCTGCAGCCTTTCAGTGCTAGTGCCCAGTTCTCTGCACTGTTCACGGCTGTCTGTGAGGTCTCTGTGTGTGAGTGCAGCTCATGTTGTAGAGTGTTCTGCAGCCACCTCTGGTTGTAGTCCGCTCAGTGTGCGTCACTGCCTCATACATAGTCCTTTTTTTGTTTTATTGCAGCTCATTTTTCCTGATTTTTTCTTCCTATTAGTGTGCTTCCATCCGTAACCATCTACATTGGTTGGTTACAAACACTATATAGGAGTAGATAGAGGAGCCGTTTTCTGGCTTGTGCCCTGCGGCCGCAGCCAGATTAGTATTAGCCTATTTTTTGGTGCCTCATCTATTGCATTGTAGGCTACCTTCCTGCATTGTAATAGCTCCAAAAAGTTTGTGATACTATCGCTTTCACATCTTTGGTCACATCCTTTTTGTTTTTTTGAAAAAAAACACATAAATAAAGTTCACCAAACACTCCACTTGACAGTTGTGTAGGCCACATTAGCTCATATTAAAGTGTAGTCCACACACTTTATAAAATTAGTGTTTCTTATACCTGTTAGCAGCTGTTCAGGAATAAGCACACTATGCCCCCCTTTGTACTTTTCTGCCTATCTTTATCAGTCTACCAAGATGAAGAAGGCAAGGAGTAAGGCACGTGGTCGTGGGCGTGGAGTTTCAGCAGGGAGAGGACGTGGAGATTCTGTGACTGCTGCGGGCACCAGTGACTCAGCATCCCCCAGTTTTACCAGACAACAGTCCTTTATGCACAGCTTTGTAGGACCTCGCCATACCCCACTGCTGCGGGACAAACAAATTGAAGCCATTGTCGGATGGATGGCAGCTAACGCATCGACTTCAATTACTTCCACATCCTCTCAGGGCCAGAGCACTGAAGAGCAACCATCTGCCTCTTCACCACCTGCCAAATTGCCCAGGCAGTCAGAGAGCCCTGGACAGGAGCCATCTCTACTTCTGTTCTCTGAATCTCTTGGCATGGAAACGGGGCCAGCCAAGCAGCATTCTAGAATTTGAAGAAGAGGGAGTATGCAGTGATGCGCAACTGCTTTGTCCCTCTGAATCTGAAGAGGCGGGTGGGCCAGTGCCTATGGTCAGCACACCTCAGTACGCATCAGATAATGAGACTCAGGTACCACTTTCTGGTGCGTACTGTGCTGGCGAGACTACCCAAGAGAAGCATGTGTTTGAAGAGGGGAGTGTAGATGATGAGGTCCTTGACCCATCATGGCGTGAGGAACAGGAAGGTGGTGGGAGCAGCTCTGAGGAAGAGATTCCCCTAACGGCCAAAACAGGAGGGAGAGGAAGGGGGCAGACTTGGTTGCCTGTAGCCTCCACTTAGGCACCCGTTAGGAGCATTCCTCTTCCAAAACCCAAAACGGGCGCTCCCAAGACTTGCAGTGCGTGGTCCTTTTTTGACACAGTTGCAGATGACATTTGCTTTGTCAAATGCAAGCTGTGTAATCATAAAGTCAAAAGAGGGAAAAGTGTCAGCAACCTCAATACCATGTGCGGACCAAGCAAAGACACACTGAAGACGTAGGCCAACCAAAGCACCACCTACCACCTCTTCAGCTCGTGTTGAAGCCTCTTCCTCCAGCTCACACACAGCTGGTTCGGCTTCCTCACAGGATCACCATGGAAGAACCTCTAGCACTGCTGTCCAGAGACCCAGTGACATTCCACCCACAGCACCACATTCCCTGTCATCCTCACACTCCCAGGCCACTCTACAGCCATCGGTAGCACAGGCATGGGAAAAAAGGCAGTCATACTGGGCAAAGCATCCCCGAGCACTGGCTCTGAATACTGGCATTGCAAAACTACTGGCCCTTGAAGTGCTCTCATTCAGGCAGGTGGAGACTGACACTTTCCGAAAATTCATGGCATTGGCAGTCCCACAATACACCGTGCCCAGCCGCTTTTATTTCAGCAGGCAAGCCGTCCCTGCCCTGCAAAAGCATGTGGAGGGAAAAATTAAACGTGCGCTACTAAACGCCATCAGTAGCAAGGTCCACCTGACCACCGATGCGTGGACCAGTAACCATGGACAGGGACGATACCTTTCCCTCACTGCCCATTGGGTTAATGTTGTGGAGCCAGGAACAGATCTTGAGAGTGGCGCTGTACGTGTTCTGCCAACTCCAAGGATTGCAGGAATCCAGTCTGTACACATTGACTCTTCCTCATGCTCAAGCTCCTCACAATCAGCGCTGCAGGAGCCGTCACGGTCTACCTCCACATGGATCCGTGAACGCTTACCCGATATGAGCACAGCCATGACCAAACGTCAACAGGCTGTACTGAAATTAATTTCTTTGGGGAATCGATGCCACACACCGCAGGAGCTCTGGAATGACATCAAGCAGGAGAGCGACGTGTGGTTTGTGCCAGCGAATCTCCAGCCAGGCTTGGTAGTGTGTGACAATGGCTGAAATCTGGTGGCAGCTCTGGGCAAAGGCAATCTCACTCAGATCCCATGTCTGGCACATGTGCTCAACTTGGTCGTGCAGAGCTTTCTGAGGGACTATCCGGATCTTGATGCACTGCTGCACAGGGTCCGCATAGAGTGCGCTCACTTGCGTCGTTCCAGCACAGCAAGATCGCACCTTGCTGCTCTGCAGCGCCGATTACGCCTTCCAGAACATCGCATCATATGTGACCTACCCACCAGGTGGAATTCAACGTTACATATGTTGGAGCGGTTGTGTGAGCAGCAGGCAGCAGTAATGGAGTACCAGCTGCATCAGGCGCAAACAAGTCGCACTGTGCGCCGGTCACACTTCAGCACCACTGAGTGGGCCTCTATGAAGGACATCTGCCTCGTTTTGCGTGGTTTTGATGATTCCATGCGGATGGCAAGTGCAGATGATGCACTAGTCAGCATGACTGTCCCCCTTATCTGCCTGCTTCAAAAAACACTGCAAGCACTAAGGGAGGAGGTTTTGGAAGAGGTGGAGGATGAGGAGTCACAAATGCCATCTGCTTCTGGACAGTCTGCGCAACGTGGTTCCTCACAAAGGCCTAGGCAGGGGACACTTTGTGAGGAGGATGAGGAGGAGTCAATGGAGGAGGAAGACATCTCTCCAAAGGAGGGAGGTACACAATGCTCTAGTAGTCAGTATATACAGCGAGGGTGGGGTGATGCAGAGCAGGCAGAGATGTCGCCTCAAACAGGTGACATCGTTTCTTGGGCAGTTGGGAGTCTGCAGCACATGGCTGATTTCATGCTGCAGTGCCTGAGAAACGACCGCCGCATCACCCTCATTCTCAACACGGCTGATTATTGGGTGTACACCCTCCTAGATCCTCGCTACCAGGACAACTTACAAAGCCTCATAACACCTTTGAACCGGGAGCATAAAATGCGGGAGTACAAAGACACACTGGTGCATTCCATCATGTTTTCCATTCCACCCGAGAGCAGTGCTGCTAGTGCTTTACAAAGCAGCTCTGTGCGTTGAGGCAGTGGAGGAAGCTCTGCACAAAGAGGGAGCAGAGGCAGCGCATCAGCACAAGGCAAGACCAGTATGGCCCAAATGTGGCAAAGTTTTGTGTGCCCGCCACAAATGTCTACACCATCACAGACGGCTCCAGTCAGCTGGAGGCAACGTTTCCGTCAGATGGTGACAGACTACATGTCTTGCCCTATCAGTGTATTCCAAGACTGCTCTTTGCCCTTAAAGTTTTGGGTCTCTAAGCTGGATACATGGCCAGAGCTTAGCCGGTATGCATTGGAGGTGCTGGCTTGCCCTGCTGCTAGTGTATTATCGGAACGCGTCTTTAGTGCCGCAGGTGGTGTACTAACAGACCGTCGCACGTGACTATCCTCCAATAACGTTGACCGGCTTACTTTTCTGAAAATGAACAAGGCCTGGATCTCGTCGGAATTTGCCAGTCCTCTTCCAGAATAAATAATTGGTTGGCAACAGTATCCAGGTCTCCTGTTGTGTTCATGTTTCTACCACCTGAACGGTAATCCCTGGGCTCCAACACTGCCAGTTGCTGCTCAGAAGTGCCGTCTGCACAGAAAAAAACACTAGCTCCTGTGTTAGTGGGGTTCAGTAATGCCAGCTGCTCCCCGCTGTGTGTCCGGCAATATCTCCTGCTCCCGCCACATTCAAACTACATCAGATATTAAACTTGCTCCAAGTAGGCCTCAGGCTACTCCATGATTGATCCTGTGCTCCAACACTGCCAGTTGTTGCTCGGAAGTGCCATCTGCACCGAAAAAAACACTAGCTCCTGTGTTAGTGGGGTTCAGTAATGCCAGCTGCTCCCCTGCTGTGTGTCCGGTAATGTCTCCTGCTCCCTCCACATTCAAACTACGTCAGATATTAATCTTGCTCCAAGTAGGCCTCAGCCTGCTCCATGATTGACCCTGGGCTGCAACACCGCCAGTTGCTGCTCAGAAGTGCCGTCTGCACAGAGAAAAACACTAGCTACTGTGTTAGTGGGGTTCAGTAACGCCAGCTGCTCCCCTGCTGTGTGTACGGCAATGTCTCCTGCTCCCTTCACATTCAAACTAAATCAGATATTAAACTTGCTCCAATTAGGCCTCAGCCTACTCCTTGATTGACCCTGGGCTCCAACACTGCCAGTTGTTGCTCAGAAGTGCCGTCTGCACAGTGAAAAATACTAGCTCCTGTGTTAGTGGGGTTCAGTAACGCCAGCTGCTCCCCTGCTGTCTGTCCGGCAATATCTCCTGCTCCCTCCACATTCAAACTACATCAGATATTAAACTTGCTCCAAGTAGGCCTCAGCCTGCTCCATGTTTGACCCTGGGCTCCAACACTGCCAGTTGCTGCTCGGAAGTGCTGTCCACACAGAGAAAAACACAAGCTCCTGTGTTAGTGGGGGTCAGTAATGCCAGCTGCTCCCCTGCTGTGTGTCCGGCAAAGGCACCTGCTCCCACCACATTCACACTACGTCAGATATTAAACTTGTTCCAATTAGGCCTCAGCCTACACCCTGATTGAACCTGGGCTCCAACACCGCCAGTTGTTGTTCAGAAGTGCCGTCTGCACAGAGAAAAACACATGCTCCAGTGTTAGTGAGGTTCAGTAACGCCAGCTGCTCCCCTGCTGTGTGTCCGGCAATGTCTCCTGGTGCCTCCACATTCAAACTACATCAGATATAAAACTTGCTCCAATTAGGCCTCAGCCTATACCCTGATTGAACCTGGGCTCCAACACCGCCAGTTGTTGCTCAGTAGTGCCGTCTGCACAGAGAAAAGCACATGCTCCAGTGTTAGTGGGGTTCAGTAACGCCAGCTGCTCCCCTGCTGTGTGTCCGGCAAATTCTCCTGTTGCCTCCACATTCAAACCTCATCAGATATAAAACTTGCTCCAATTAGGCCTCAGCCTAAACCCTGATTGAACCTGGGCTCCAACACCGCCAGTTGTTGCTCTGAAGTGCAGTCTGCACAGAGAAAAACACATGCTCCAGTGTTAGTGGGGTTCAATAACGCCAGCTGCTCCCCTGCTGTGTGTCCGGCAAAGTCTCCTGCTGCCTCCATATTCAAACTACATGAGATATAAAACTTGCTCCAATTAGGCCTCAGCCTAAACCCTGATTGAACCTGGGCTCCAACACTGCCAGTTGCTGCTCGGAAGTGCTGTCCACACAGAGAAAAACACAAGCTCCTGTGTTAGTGGGGGTCAGTAATGCCAGCTGCTCCCCTGCTGTGTGTCCGGCAAAGGCACCTGCTCCCACCACATTCACACTACGTCAGATATTAAACTTGTTCCAATTAGGCCTCAGCCTACACCCTGATTGAACCTGGGCTCCAACACCGCCAGTTGTTGCTCTGAAGTGCAGTCTGCACAGAGAAAAACACATGCTCCAGTGTTAGTGGGGTTCAGTAACGCCAGCTGCTCCCCTGCTGTGTGTCCGGCAAAGTCTCATGCTGCCTCCATATTCAAACTACATGAGATATAAAACTTGCTCCAATTAGGCCTCAGCCTAAACCCTGATTGAACCTGGGCTCCAACACCGCCAGTTGTTGCTCAGAAGTGCCGTCTGCACAGAGAAAAGCACATGCTCCAGTGTTAGTGGGGTTCAGTAACGCCAGCTGCTCCCCTGCTGTGTGTCCGGCAAATTCTCCTGTAGCTTCCACATTCAAACTACATCAGATATAAAACTAGTAGTGGGAATGTGGACAGAGCAGGAGACATTGCTGGACACACATCAGTGGATCAGCTGACGTTACTGAACCCCAGTAACACAGGAACAAGTGTTGATTGTGCAGATGGCTCTTCTGAGCAGCAACTGGCGATGTTGGAGTGGAGCCAGAGGCCTAATTGGAGCACGTTTAAAATCAGCAGTAGTCTACAACAGATATTAAACTTGATGAAATTAGGCCTCAGCCTACACCCTGGGCTCCAACATCGCCAGTTGCTGCTCAGAAGTGCCGTCCGCACAGTCAACATATGCTCCAATGTTATTGGGGTTCAGAAATGTCATCTGATCCCCAGCTGTGTGTCCGGCAATTTCTCCTGCTCTGTCCACGCTCACACAACTACAGATTTTAAACTTGCTCCAATTAGGCATCTGTCTCCACTCTGTTTGTAGTATTTTCCCTGGGTTCCAGCACCGCCAGCTGTTTCCCGGCATTGTCTTTGGCACAGGTACTCCCTCCTGCCCAGCCTGGTTCCAGCACGCCTGCTGTTTCCGGGTAGTGTCAATGTCACTTTGCCACCAACACGTTGTCCTGTCGTGTTGCGGTCGGTTTAGCAGAGTCTATGGTGCCTGCAGTTTATGGGCTTCCTAGTGGGCTGCGGGATCTGGCAACAAAGGCTGGTTCCATAGTGCCAATAGGACAAGCACCCCCTGTAGGACTGTGGGTTTCGCTAACTGCGGCCGGCTCGCGGCCTTGCAACTTTGTTTTTCATGGGTACCTTCTGCTACCCATCTGGGTTCCAGTACCGTCAGCTGGTTCTCGGCAGTGCCTTTGGCTTAGGTGCCTCCTTCCCGGTATCCGAATTCCAGCAACGCCTGCTGGTCCTTGGTTGTGCTTTCTAGCACAGGTACCTCCTTAGTAACCAGGTTCCAGCACCGTTAGCTGGTCCTCGGTAGTGCCATTGGCTCTTGTTCCTTCTGCTGCCCCTCCGGGTTCCAGCACCGTAAGCTGGTCCTCGGTAGTTCCATTGGCTCTTTCAGCTTCTGCTACCCATCTGGGTTCCAGCTCTGTCAGCTGGTGCTCGGCAGTGCCTTTGGCTTAGATGCCCCCTTCTCGGTATCCGAATTCCAGCAACTTCTGCTGGTCCTTGGTAGTGCTTTCTAGCACAGGTACCTCCTTCTTAGTAACTGGGTTCCAGCACCGTCAGCTGGTCCTCGGTAGCTCCATTGGCTCTTGCAGCTTCTGCTACCCATCCAGGTTCCAGCACCGTCTGCTGGTTCTTGGCAGTGCCTTTGGCTTAGGTGCCTCCTTCTCGGTATCCGAGTTCCAGCAACGTCTGCTGGTCCTTGGTAGTGCTTTCTAGCACAGGTACCTCCTGCTTAGTAACTAGGTTCCAGCACCGTCAGCTGATCCTCAGTAGTGCCATTGGCTCTTGTTCCTTCTGCTGCCCCACCGGGTTCCAGCACCGTCAGCTGGTCCTCAGTAGCTCCATTGGCTCTTGCAGCTTCTGCTACCCATCCGGGTTCCTGCACCGTCAGCTGGTTCTTGGCAGTGCCTATGGCTTAGGTGCCTCCTTCTCGGTATCCGAGTTCCAGCAACGTCTGCTGGTCCTTGGTAGTGCTTTCTAGCACAGGTACCTCCTGCTTAGTAACCGGGTTCCAGCACCGTCAGCTGGTCCTCGGTAGTGCCATTGGCTCTTGTTCCTTCTGCTGCCCCTCCGGGTTCCAGCATCGTCTGCTGGTTCTTGGCAGTGTCTTTGGCATGGGTACTCCCTCCTGCCCAGCCTGGTTCCAGCACGCCTTCTGTTTCCAGGTAGTGTCAACGTCACTTTGCCACCAATGCGTTGTCCTGTCGTGTTGCGGTCGGGTTAGCCGAGTCTATGGTGCCTGCAGTTTATGGGCTTCCTATGTGGGCTGCGGGATCTGGCAACAAAGGCTGGTTCCGTAGTGCCAATAGGACAAGCACCCCCTGTAGGACTGGTTTCAGTAACTGCGGCCAGCTCGCGGCCTTGCAACTTTGTTTTTCATGGGTACCTTCTGCTACCCATCTGGGTTCCAGTACCGTCAGCTGGTTCTCGGCAGTGCCTTTGGCTTAGGTGCCTCCTTCTCGGTATCCGAATTCCAGCAACGTCTGCTGGTCCTTGGTAGTGCTTTCTAGCACAGTTACCTCCTGCTTAGTAATCAGGTTCCAGCACTGTCAGCTGGTCCTCAGTAGTGCCATTGGCTCTTGTTCCTTCTGCTGCCATTCCGGATTCCAGCACCGTCAGCTGGTCCTCGGTAGTTCCATTGGCTCTTGCAGCTTCTGCTACCCATCCGGGTTCCAGCACCGTCAGCTGGTTCTCGGCAGTGCCTTTGGCTTAGGTGCCTCCTTCTCGGTATCCGAGTTCCAGCAATGTCTGCTGGTCCTTGGTAGCGCTTTCTAGCACAGGTACCTCCTGCTTAGTAACAGGGTTCCAGCACCGTCAGCTGGTCCTCTGTAGTGCCATTGGCTCTTGTTCCTTCTGCTGCCCCTCTGGATTCCAGCACCGTCAGCTGGTCCTCGGTAGTTCCATTGGCTCTTGCAGCTTCTGCTACCCATCCGGGTTCCAGCACCATCAGCTGGTTTTCGGCATGCCTTTGGCTTAGGTGCCTCCTTCTAAGTATCCTCAGTATCCGCATTCCAGCAACGTCTGCTGGTCCTGGGTAGTGCTTTCTAGCACAGGTACCTCCTGCTTAGTAACCAGGTTCCAGTACCATCAGCTGGTCCTCGGTAGTGCCTTTGGCTCTTATTCCCTTTGCTACCCATCCGGGTTCCAGTACCATCAGCCGGTTCTCGGCAGTTCCTCAGCCTTCTTGTACCTTCTGCTACATTTCCAAGTTCAAGCTTTTGGAAATTGTTTTTGGTTATCACTCTGGATCTCCCTGACGACGACCCTGAAGACCACCCCGAAGAAGACGACGACCACGAAAGCGATGACTCTGAAGACGACGACCCGGAAGACCACCCCGAAGAAGACCAAAAAGATGACTCTGAAGAAGATGACCAAGAGGACAAAGAACATGAAGGCAACCACCAAGATACAGAACAACAAGAGACAGAAGACAAAGAAGCAGAAGACCAAGAAGCAGAAGAACAAAAAGCAGAAGAACAAAAAGCAGAAGAACATTAAGCATAAGACTAAAATTCAGAGCAAAAGATATTATCTAAATTATAAGCAGAAGAAGACTAAGCAGTGTATGGGGGTGAGTCCGTTTCTCCTCGTGGTGCCCCTGGAAAATACCTTCTGTTGCAGGCCAAACTGAACACGGACAAATCCTGTTATAAATCTTTTGTGACAGGCAGAACGGCTGGTGTAATCTTCAAACTTTTATAGATAACAACTACAGGAATGCCTGTCACAAATAAGAATATGATGAAGAAGAAGAATAGGAAGAAGATGAATAAGTAAAATATGTAACAAAAAAGAATAATAGGAAGAAGGTGAAGAAGAAGAAGAAGATGAATAAAGGTGAAGAAGTTGTTGTTGAAAAAGATGCTGCTGCTGCTCAGGATTATGAAGGAGAAAGTGTGGGAGAAGTAAAAAAGAAAGTGAAGAGCATGGAAGTAGTGAAACATACATATCTGACAAAATATTAAAAAGGTTAACATAGTCAACATATGTTTGTAACTCCGAACGTCTTAAAAAAAACCCAAAATGAATTCCTGCTATTCCATTTGATTGGGCTAAACCTCTATGCCTTTAATGTCTCCTCCACCTCCCCCAATACATTCTACATTATTATTAGTTGTTTTTCTTCATGTAGAATTAACCTACAAGGAAAGAAAGGGTTTATTTTAATTCCGATATTTCTGTCCCATTGACTTGCATTGGTTTCCGGTATCGGAATCGGCGATATCTGATACTTTTTGGGTATCGGTCCGATCCAATCCGATCCTATATTTCACGATATCAGATGGTATCACTCAACACTACTAGTTACGCCAAATTTGCCACTACCATCTCTAAATAAGCTAGATAGTAGAGCTGTGATCTAAATATTTTTGCTGCACAAATCTTTCTCCACGTCCACACTTCAGAGGTCCCTGCATGTTGCAAAGTTGTGATGTTGTGATATCAAGGCGTCCACCGCTACCTTATGACTTGCAGTGACATCCAAGGCCTGGAAGTCCTGGATGAGTGAAGAAGCCGCAGATGCAGCATGTGATGGTGGAAAGCAGATGTTAAGGCCTTGTTCAATGTACAAATTTGAGTTATGAACAAACCTTCAAAACCTATCTAGATCGTAACCTGTGGACTGCCTGTATGAACAGCTGCAGGGGGGATAAGACCAAAGAAGAAAATCTAAAGTTTTTAGAAATGCTTAAAAACAGTGAGTAGTCCTTTCAACTGTTCAAATTAACTGAACAAAAAGTTTTAGTAGCTGGAAGGGACCTATTGTCAATCAGCTACAATTCAGACAACCAATTCTTCATGTAAATGTAAAAAAAATAAATATTTTAATCAATGTTTTGGATCAGATTTTCATCCTTGGTCAGTGCATTTTTTACCACTTGAGTTTCATCAGTAATTTTCTTGTATGCAAAGTAAAAAAATTAAAAATTTCTCCGACATTTTGCAGTGTTAATAATGGAGAGAAGATGAATTGATGCCAATCATGTACTGTCTGTAATTTTTTCACGGTCACCTAGACTTATGGTTGATTTCTATATGTGACTATGATCACAATCATACAATTCTCATGACCTGTGAAAAAACACAATCATGTGAACAGCCCCATGGACCATAATGTGAACATGTAATATTCATGAGAAACATGGACATAACGTATTTGAGAAACAGACATCTGAATGATGACTTAGACAGCTCCATGAACCACATTTATATGCAGTGTAGAGAAGCTTTCAAACAACGTACAGTGGGGGAAATAAGTATTTGATCCCTTGCTGATTTTGTAAGTTTGCCCACTGATCAAGACATGAGCAGTCTATAATTTTAAGGGTAGGTTAATTTGAACAATGAGAGATAGAATATCAACAATAAATTCCAGAAAATCACATTGCATAAATTATATAAATTTATTTGCAATTTTCAGTGAGAAATAAGTATTTGATCCACAACCAACCATTAGGTGTTCTGGCTCCTACAGACCAGTTAACCGCTCCTAATCAACTCACTACCTGCATTAAAGACAGCTGTCTTACATAGTCACCTTTATAAAAGACTCCTGTCCACAGACTCAATTAATCAGTCAGACTCTAACCTCTACAACATGGGCAAGACCAATGAGCTTTATAAGGATGTCAGGAACAAGATCATAGACCCAAGCAAAGCTGGAATGGGCTACAAACCCATAAGTAAGATGCTGGGTGAGAAGGAGACAACTGTTGGTGCAATAGTAAGAAAATGGAAGAAATACAAAATTACTGTCAATCGACATCGATCTGAGGCACCATGCAAAATCTCACCTTGTGGGGTATCCTTGATCATGAGGAAGGTGAGAGATCAGCCAAAACTACATAGGGAGAACTTGTTAATGATCTCTAGGCAGCTGGGACCACAGTAACACATTATGCCGTAAAGGTTTAAAATTCTCTAGTGCCCGCAAAGTCACTTGCTCAAGAAGGCACACGTGCAGGCCCATCTGAAGATTGCCAATGAACACCTGGATGATTCTGTGAGTGGGAGAAGGTGATGTGGTCAGATGAGACAAAAATTGAGGTCTTTGGCTTTAACTCAACTCGCCGTGTTTCGAGGATGAGAAATGCTGCCTATGACCCAAAGAACACTGTCCCCACTGTCAAGCATGGAGGTGGAAACAGTATATTTTCAGGGTGTTTCTCTGCTAAGGGCACAGGACTACTTTACCGCATCAATGGAAGAATAGATGCATCCATGTGGATCGCCCGCTAGGGCCGGGGGAGTACTCTGTACCGGGCCGGTTTTTAAAGGGGATATGTCATGACAGCAGTGACCCGGTCCGTTGCCATGGGCATCCAATTAAAGGGATATTTACAAGGAAATGAAGTTTATAAAGTTTTTAATATAGTGTTCGTGATGCCACCTGTGGTATTCGGTCAGGGGCCAATGCTGTTATGCAGATCTTCTGGGATGATAACAGGGCAGCAGAGATGATTTAGCTCTCCACAGGTAGAGCTGTATCCCAGGACAGCTTGTATGTAGATGTTAAAGGTGAGGATGGTGAATTTGGTGCAGGGTAGGTGACGCAGGAATGACTAGAGGACACAGCTGGGTGCAGTTTCCAAAGCTTTACTCACAGTTCTTGTGTGCAGGTGCCCGCTTGGTGCCATGCCCTCCAGGTGAGGGGTCCATCAAACTCCCAGGTAGATCAGGATACACCTTTCCACGACTCTTTTCTGTATATGTCTCTCCTGGCCATCTCACTGTGCTGGCTTTCCGCCCTTCCTGCCCAACACCTCTCAGTCAATGTCCCGAGCCAGCAGCCGCAGACCCTGTCAGGTTGCGTCCTCTCTGTATCCCCTTGCTCCTATGTCGCTGCCTTTTCGGTGAAGATGGCTGTGGCGCAAGCAACTAGAGGTGCCTCTGCCTCCGGCTTCCTAGCTGAGTCTGGTGATTTCTCCACTAGTCTCATGGGCCAATACCTCACTGTGACCTGGTCCCTCCACCTGACTGCAGTCAGCGTGGATACGGGCCCCACAGGAGGACTTCTCACCACCCGTGTTCCAAGGACCCCTTCTCTCTTCTGGGAGCTTCCTTCTGTCGCTCCCTTTCAGCTTTCTCTATGCAGCTCCTCCTGATGGGGTGCTGCCTCACCGCATGTCTGCTTACTTTCACTTTCTCCTCACGTCTGACTCACTCCGTCTGCACTGTTCTTTCCGGCTCTCTTAGTGCCTCCTCTTTTCCTAACTTCTCCACCCACTCCCCCAGCACTCTTTACTACCCAGCCTGGGATGAGACCATCCTCCCTTAGGGTATGTCCAGGGTGCCCTGCTGCAATAGTCTGTGTTGGGTGCAGGTGTTAGAGTCCTGGGTGGTGCTCTCTCATTACCTGAGAGTGGGGTACCACACCTCTGGATGAGATGCAGTACCTCTGTGGCGACTGAACTCTCAGGGGCTCCACACATGTACCGTAAAATCCTGAGTGGCAACCTCCTTCCCTCAGCCAGAAAATTAAAAATTGGTCATGGCTGGGTCTACCAGCAAGACATTAACGCAAAACATACAGCCAAGGCAACAAAGGAGTGTCTCAAAAAGAAGCACATTAAGGTCATGGAGTGGTCTAGCCAGTCTCCAGACCTTAATCCCATAGAAAACTTATGAAGGGAGTTGAAGCTCCAAGTTGCCAAGCGATGGCCTCAAAATCTTAATGATTTGGAGATGATCTGCAGAGAGGAGTGGACCAAAATTCCTCCTGACATGTGAACAAACCTCATCATCAACTGCAAAAAACATGTCACTGCTGTGCTTGCCAGCAAGGGTTTTGCCACCAAGTATAAAGTCTTTTTTGCCAGAGGGATAAAATACTTATTTCTCACTGCAAAATGCAAATAAATGTATATAATTTATGCAATGTAATTTTCTGGATTTTATTTTTTGATATTCTATCTCTCAATGTTAAAATTAACCTACCCTTAAAATTATAGACGTCTTTGTCAGTGGGCAAACTTACAACATCAGCAAGGGATCAAATACTTATTTCTCCTACTGTAACTAATTAGAATGCCAGTTACTGGTAAGTGATGTATCTAATGCAGGATCCAGTTCTCTCCCCTATAGAAAAGGGCACTACCCTGAAGATTTCAGGTTTCTTTAGCTCCTTTGTGAATTTACCATGAATACAGTATATTTTCTTGTATACTTTTGAGTGAGCCACCGCATGGTGACACTAACAGTGGGTGAGCATAGATGAATGAAAATATATGTGCACGGGGGAATGTTTTTGGTGTATCAATGAGTGGACAGTAGATATGATTGATTGGATATATAATAGCATCTGAGCAAGCAGTTGTTGTTACTAGATAAAAGGAAAGATCAAGTGTACACCATATGTGAGTCTAGCGCAAAGTCACTGATGCCACCTTACCGGGACATCTTATAGATGTCTAGGTATGAAACAATCTGCTGGGTTTTACATTTCCTTCCCTTTATAAACATCTCTTTCACTACATAGCTGTTATGTGATTGTGAAACTATGTATCAGATTTATGGCTCCAGATATGAGAGCAAATGAGCAGCGTCTTCCCAAGGCCCTTCACATTATAACTACAGCTATATATGAAGAATGTAAAGTAAGAATGCTCTATGATTAAAATAGATTGTCTCCGAATTTTAATGAGCAATTCAAGGGTAGCTTCATTGATAAGTGCATGGACAAGATAGCACTAGAAATAATGGCACTTCTCTACAATGTACAGGTTTTTCATTTTAAACTAACTGGGTGGCAGGATGTGATAACTTTTACAACCCTGGTAAGGAAATCAAAGCTAATGAGAGAGGCAGGAATAACAGTTAACCCTTTACCTGGCTGTAGGCGTTTATACAAAAGAAGCAATTAATGAAGAGAAGCAATATATTTTTATGAAATAGTATGTTATGATTGTGCTGTAAGCCTTGATAGTCAAATTCATACCATCACTGAGGCTGGTTTCACATTAGCGCATTTTCAGCGCGCGCACGGCCGGGGGTAGCTCTGCCCCCGATCCGGCTCTCTGCCCGGCGTGCCCGCCCCTTCCTTGTAGCGCCGCCTCCTAGCGGACAGCGGCGCCTGCGATCGGCGCACCCTATCTTTAGCATAGGGTGCGCCGATCGTGCGCAGGCCGTGCGCTAGTTGCGCTTTGACCTGCGCTGCGCACTTTTGACGGTGCGCCGTGCGCGCCAAAATCCGAAAAGTTTGATTTTGGCGCGCACGGCGCACCGTCAAAAGTGCGCAGCTCAGGTCAAAGCGCAACTAGCGCACGGCCTGCGCACGATCGGCGCACCCTATGCTAAAGATAGGGTGCGCCGATCGCAGGCGCCGCTGTCCGCTAGGAGGCGGCGCTACAAGGAAGGGGCGGGCACGCCGGGCAGAGAGCCGGCTCGGGGGCGGAGCTACCCCCGGCCGTGCGCGCGCTGAAAATGCGTTAATGTGAAACCAGCCTTAGAGCAGACCAACATTTGGCATTGCACTACCAATTACGCTTTACATTACTTGGAAGCAAGAAATGGCTGGACCACTCATTTTATTGAGCAGTGATTAAGCCCCATACACAGCCTTGATGATGTGCTGGCATAAGAAAGGCTTTCCTTTGTTGTGTAGTTTGCATGATGGGAAGTATTTTGGTGATAAAAAATATTGAATGATTTTTTTAAAAGTTTAGTGATAAAAAAAATCGAGAACTTTGTAAAAAAAAGAATTGGCTTGTGTCATCATCTTCTGAGAACTGTAACTTTTTTACTTTTGAGTTAATGGAGTTGTGAGGTATTGTTTGTGCACAGCGATCTGATGTTTTTATGGCTACTATATTGGGCTACATAAGGCCGGTTTCACATTAGCGCTTTTTCAGCGCGCGCACGGCCGGGGGTAGCTCCGCCCCCGAGCCGGCTCTCTGCCCGGCGTGCCCGCCCCTTCCTTGTAGCGCCGCCTCCTAGCGGACAGCGGCGCCTGCGATCGGCGCACCCTATCTTTAGCATAGGGTGCGCCGATCGTGCGCAGGCCGTGCGCTAGTTGCGCTTTGACCTGCGCTGCGCACTTTTGACGGTGCGCCGTGCGCGCCAAAATCCGAAAAGTTTGATTTTGGCGCGCACGGCGCACCGTCAAAAGTGCACAGCGCAGGTCAAAGCGCAACTAGCGCACGGCCTGCGCACGATCGGCGCACCCTATGCTAAAGATAGGGTGCGCCGATCGCAGGCGCCGCTGTCCGCTAGGAGGCGGCGCTACAAGGAAGGGGCGGGCACGCCGGGCAGAGAGCCGGCTCGGGGGCGGAGCTACCCCCGGCCGTGCGCGCGCTGAAAAAGCGCTAATGTGAAACCGGCCTAAGCCATATTCAATACTTTTTATTAATTTTTGGGGTGAAATATGGTGACTGAAAAAATGTAAATATGCAGTTTAGATTTTTTTTCTGCAATTTCGGAAGTTCAGTGTATGGTTTTATATAATTTTACATTTTAATAAACCAGACTTTTCCTTTTATAGTGATACCACTTGTGTTTTTTTATTTCTTAATTTTAAAACTGGGAAATGCAAGTTGATTTAAATGTCATAATCTTTTATTTTTTCAATATATTTTTTATATTTTTTAGTCTTCTTTGGGGACTTGAATCTATTATCGTTGGGTAGCTTGTAACATATACTACAATACTGCAGTATTGCAGCATGGAGTCAAATTGATGCTTTCCTATGAAGATCAGCCTCAGACAGTGATGGAAAACAAATTGGCAACTTGTATTTACTGGGGCTAATGATGGCCGGAGACGAGGACACCATCAATTGTGCTATTTGAATGTAGCTGTCAATCGCTGACAATGGCACTTAAATAGTTAAACTGCAGCAATCACGGCAAGCTCTGATCACTGCTGTTACTCCTCACCCTGACTGTGACATCCAGTTATGTCAGAGTGTCCTAAAGGGTTAAAGCTTTGATCTTGGTATTGCTGTGATTTCTTTTACAAAGCATGTTTTCTTCTTTTCTGCCGTAGCTACAGAATAAATAAACTTTCACCATGACAAATGCTTTCTATTTTCTTTGTTTTCTTTGTAACAAGTGTAGGGATTCGCTCTGGTAAGCAATAGCTGGGTGGCAGTAACGAGGCAACACACAGGCATAAAGTCCAATTTCAGTGGTTTTAATGTCACTCAGTAACCAGCAGCTTAAGAAAACGTAAGGGAAATCAAATACATACTCTAGCTTGGAGAACCACTGGTCCCAGACTCACCCCTTGCACGGGACGGGCGTAACTAAGTGGCTGCCAGGTCCTGCGGCATCCGCCAGGTGCCATTCCCGGGGTTCTTCCGAGTCTTGCTGCGATAGTCCTGCAGCACGGGAATCCTATATACAAGTTTCAGGCTGAGTCCACACAAGTTCCTGTAGCTTCCAGAAACACACTCTTTACTGTACCACATACCTCCCCCCTATGTTCAACCCTAGAGGGGTGGACACATGACATACAGTGAACTCCAGGCAGGGCATCTGCATTTCCCTGTAGTCTGCCTGCACGATGTTCCACTGAAAACTTAAAATTTTGCAGGGACAGGAACCACCTGGTGACTCAGGCATTCCTCTCCTTAGCTTGACTCATCCACGTAAGAGGGGAATGATCTGCCACCAACTGAAATGTTCTCCCCAGCAAAAAGTAGCGCAACGATTCCAGTGCCCACTTGAGGGCCAGGCACTCTCTCTCCACAATACTGTACCGGGTTTCAGCTGGGGTTAGTTTCTGGCTTAGGAAGCTAACGGGATGCTCTTCCCCATTAACTTCCTGAGACAGCACGGCATCGAGGCCTATTTCAGAGGCATCAGTCTGCACCACAAATTCTTTTTTGAAATTTGGAGTGATCAGGACTGGTGTACCACACAGTACCCCTTTTAATTTTGTAAAGGCCTCCTCTAACTGATCATTCCAGTGGACCATCACAGATTTTTTTCCTTTTAAACAATCTGTTAAAGGCGCGGACAGGGTTGCAAAGTTGGGAATGAATCGCCTGTAATATCCCACCAAACCCAAAAAGGCCTTTACCTGCTTTGTTGTGAGGGGACAGGTCCAGTTCTGAATTGCCTCGACCTTGTTCACTTGGGGCTTGAGAACTCCCCTCCCAATGACATAACCCAAGTACCGGGCTTCCTCCAACCCTATGAAACACTTCTTTGGGTTGGCAGTTAGCCCTGCTTGTCGCAGGGAGTCTACCACTGCCTGTACTTTTGCTAAGTGGCTTTCCCAATTGGTGCTGAACACAATAATATCATCTAGATAGGCTGAGGCATAGCGGTGATGGGGACGGAGAACAATATCCATTAACCGCTGGAACGTTGCTGGAGCGCCATGCAACTCAAAGGGTAATACCTTATACTGGAACAGCCCCTCAGGTGTTATAAACGCCGTCTTTCCCTTCACCGCCTCTGTTAGGGGTACCTGCCAATAACCTTTTGTGAGGTCCAGAGTTGTAAAATACTGTGCTTGCCCAAAGCGCTCTATCAACTCGTCAACCCAGGGAATGGGGTAGGCATCAAACTTTGAAATGTCATTGAGTTTTCTAAAATCATTACAGAATCTTAGAGACCCATCAGGCTTGGGTATTAGAACTATTCGGCTGGCCCACTCACTCTGAGACTCTTCTATAACCCCTAACTGTAGCATCATTTTTACCTCTTCCGAGATGGCTTGTCGCCGGGCCTCAGGCACTCGATATGGCTTAAGTCAGACCTTGGCCTGTGGCTCTGTGACAATGTCATGTTGGATTAGGGAGGTGCATCCAGGGAGCTCCGAAAAAACATCTGTATTTTGGCTGATGAACTCCCGGACCTCCTGAACCTGTTTAGGAGACAAAGTATCTGCAATTTTGACCGCGGGTTGGGCTTCTCCTGCCTCGCCCCGAGGTAACGGAGCCTTTTCCATCTGAAACGCTGGCAGCGGACTGTCCCCACCAAGGTGCTCTCTATCTTTCCAGGGTTTAAGCAAATTAATATGGTAAACCTGTTCTGGCTTTCTCCATCCTGGTTGGTGTACCTTGTAGTCAACTGGCCCCACCTTCTCCATGATCTCGTAGGGTCCCTGCCACCTTACGAGAAATTTGCTATCTACGGTAGGCACAGGCACCAAAACCCGATCCCCAGGGCTAAAGGTTCTTACCCGAGCCTCCCGGTTATAGACCCGACTCTGACCGTTGTGCTGCCTCCATATGTTCCCGGACCAAGGGTAGGACTGTCTCCATTCTCTATTGCATTTTTGCAACATGTTCTATCACACTTTTGTGGGGAGTAGGTTGGTTCTCCCAGGCCTCTTTGGCTATATCTAGTAAACCCCGTGGATGTCTGTCGTACAATAGTTCAAAGGGCGAGAACCCCGTAGATGCCTGAGGTACCTCCCGCACTGCAAATAACAAATATGGCAATAAAAGATCCCAGTCCTTCCCATCTTTGGAAACTGCCTTTTTTAACATGCTCTTCAGTGTCTTATTGAACCTTTCTACCAGACCATCTGTTTGGGGATGATAGACCTAGGTATGCAATTGTTTAACATTTAACAACCGGCAGAGTTCCTTCATAATTTTTAACATAAAGGGGGTTCCCTGGTCTGTTAAAATCTCTTGCGGAATTCCCACCCGTGAAAACATACCCATGAGTTCCTTTGCTGTTAGCTTAGCTGATGTGTGGCGCAGAGGAATGGCCTCAGGATATCGGGTAGCATAGTCTAGAACTACAAGAATGTGTTGGTGTCCCCTTGCCGACTTATTGAGAGGCCCCACCAGGTCCATGGCTACTCTCTCGAAGTGTACCTCTATAATTGGCAAAGGCACAAAAGGGCTCCGAAAGTGAGGCTGGGGACTGGTTACCTGGCATACTGGACAGGAGCTACAATACCGTTTAACTTCTTCATGAACCCCTGGCCAGTAAAATCGCTGCAGAATTCGGTCAAGGGTCTTCTTTTGGCCCACATGCCCCCCAAGTACATGCGCATGCGCTAAATCCATTACCAGCCTTCGATACGTCTGAGGTACCAGTAACTGTTCTACCATTTCCCCACGTATTTTCTCCACTCGGTACAACAAATCCTGGTTCAACTCAAAGCGTGGAAACACCGTATCTGCCCCAGGTTGTTGGGGTTCCCCATTGACAAACAGTACATTTTCTCTGGCCCGGGCTAAAGTATGGTCTCGGAGTTGCGCTGTACCAAAATTATCACCTGATACATTCAAGTCTGACAACTCGGGTCCCAGCGGCAAGTCTTCCACCTCTCCAGCCAATACTTCTATGGGAGAACTCTCCCCCTCCTCCACCGAAGGGAAGGTTATTCCTACCGCCAGCACTTCTTCCTCCGGGCCACCAGGTTCATGCCCCCCTTCTGGAGAATGTAACCTGGTTGCCTCTGGTGCCGGCAGTTGCTCAGTGGACGGGACAACAGATGGCCACAGCACAGAAAACAACGAAAAGTCTCTTCCAATTATCACTTCATAATGTAAATTAGTCACCACCCCCACCTCGTGGCACCGCCTCCCTGCTGGCGTGCTGATTACCACTAGTGCGGTGGGATAGTCTTTTAAATCTCCATGTATACACAACACCCCAATTTTCCGACCCGTATACTCGCTGGTGTGTATCCAGCTGGCTCGTACCAGGGTTACAAGACTCCCTGAGTCCAATAGGGCCACAGCCGGGGTGCCCTCCACTTCCACCCGACACAAATGTTCCATATTGGGGCCTTTCGGGGTGCCCACTGCACACATTGGGTCGGCATAATGGGACTGGCGGTACCCAAAATTGGTGTCCATCGGCTCAGTCAGGTGGGGGCAATCAGCTCTCATATGACCTGGTTCCTGGCACCGCCAGCAGATTATGGGGCTCCTTACTTCCCCAGATAAGTCCTGAGCGGCCTTCCTGGGCTCCGCTCACCGAACCAGGGGCGGGGACTTAGGGAACCTTCCTGTTACCTTTCGAGGGGTCCCTCCCTGTAACTCTTTGGTAGCCCCATACCTTTCTATGAGGTCTATCATCTGCATGGCATTAGTAGGGGATGCCTGACTGACCCATGTCTGGAGGGAGTGGGGCAAAGCCCTCCAAAATTTATCAGTCACTATGCGGTCCAGTATGGCCATGGGGGACAACACCTCAGGCTGCAACCACTTTTGTAACAGAAAAAAGGGAAGAAAGTTCCAGCGCCAGGAATGGAAAATTAAAAATCCATTTTATTGTGCCAATGCATATTAAAATTCCAGCAGGTACAGCATATCAGTCGGATGACTGCAGAACAACGCGTTTCGACGCCTCAGGTCTTAATCATGTGAACATGATTAAGACCTGAGGCGTCGAAACGCGTTGTTCTGCAGTCATCCGACTGATGTGCTGTACCTGCTGGAATTTTAATATGCATTGGCACAATAAAATGGATTTTTAATTTTCCATTCCTGGCGCTGGAACTTTCTTCCCTTTTTTCTACTATTGATTGACTGCCTAGTCAAATCCGTGCGCAGGATTTGGATCCTACCAGCAAGGCAGTGCGGTGAGCTGGATTATTCTGTTCTTTTACTTCACTTTTGTAACAGGTGCAACAGGTCATAATACTGGGACCGGGCCGGCTTGGAGGGGGTAAACTCCCACTGGTGTACCCACTTGGCCCGCACTAACACATTTACCCCAAGACGAACCAGTATCTCACCCTTGATGACCGTGTAGTCTGCCCTTTGCTCGGGGGGAAGGTCCTGATATGCCTTCAAAGGTCCTGGGGTCAGAAATGGAGCGAGGACATCTGCCCAATGGTCCCGTGGTAGCTTCTCTCTCTCAGCGACTCCTTCGAACATCTCCAGGTATGCCTTCACATCGTCCGATTTCTCCATCTTGGGAATCGCTATACGAACCGCTTTCCGGACCTCATGGATTCCCCGGTCAGCTCCTTTTGTCTGTGCTGCCGTGATACGCTGTATCAACAGCTGATTGGTTTCCTGCTGCTGCTGCATAGCCTGCTGCTGCTGCATAGCCTGCTGTTGCATGGCCTCCTGTTGCTGCTGCCACATGGCCTCCTGTTGCTGCTGCATAGCCTGCTGCTGCTGTGTAGCCTGCTGCTGCATAGCCTGCTGCTGCTGTCGCATGGCCTCTATGAGCGTTTTTACCGTAGCCTCCATTTCTGGAAAGTTCCCCGCCTGGGTCTCTGCCACTCGTTTCACCCAGGACATAGGCTGGGGTGCAAATCAGAAATAACAACAGCCTGGCCTCACTGCTTGTGCCTGCATTCAGTCTACCAATTGTAGGGATTCGCTCTGGTAGGCTATAGCTGGGTGGCAGTAACGAGGCAACACACAGGCATAAAGTCCAATTTCAGTGGTTTTAATGTCACTCAGTAACCAGCAGCTTAACAAAACCTAAGTGAAATCAAACACATACTCCAGCTTGGAGAACCACTGGTCCCAGACTCACCCCTTGCACGGGACGGGCGTAACTAAGCGGCTGCCAGGTCCTGCGGCATCCGCCAGGTGCCATTCCCGGGGTTCTTCCGAGTCTTGCTGCGATCGTCCTGCAGCATGGGAATCCTATATACAAGTTTCAGGCTGAGTCCACACAAGTTCATGGAACTTCCAGAAACACACCCTTTACTGTACCACACAAGCCAGAAGTTTATTGAAAGGTATTTGATTATTGCAGTTTTTTCCCAACTGACATGAAGTATCTATCTAAAGGGTAGTTTACAAATTATAATTTACAAAGAGGTGCTACGTGATAAATACATTAAAATTTAAATTATGGAAATTCAATTGCATGTGTGTCGGAGGTGAGAACCTCTGAGAATTAGAAATATGTCTAAATCAAATCAAATGAGCCATGATGACATGACATAATCACAGTACACTACAATAGCTTCATAGCAATACACCTGTCACCACCTCTGACTCCGCATCAAAATCATCACTAGTGACACATTAGGTACATTGAAGTAGATTATTCAAGCCTTTGTTACATGTGATATTGGAAATTGTGTTAATGGACGTTTATTGGTATATTGCGCATAGTATCCATTTAAAAGAACATGAAAGTGAAGAAAGATTCTTAATCTTTTTTGTTTCTTTCATTTTATTCTGAATCATATTACAATTTAGAACAGAAATATGGAAAGAAATATTATGTTGTGTTTCTGCGAACTTCAACAAATGTTCCCATCTTTTCCTTACCGGTGTGCAGCTATTAGGAAACTGACTACACCAAAGAGCCTATATATAACAAACTGGGAAAAGGACTTGGGATACAAGTTCACCCCAAACCAAATATCACACATTTATAATTTTTCTCATGGCCCATCACAATGCGTTAGAGCACAAGAGAATTCTTTTAAAATAGTCGCCAGATGGTATATTACACCAAAACAAAATACTCATTGGCAGATGTGGTCTTCTGTTAGGTGCTGGAGATGCTGGGAGTCAGAGGGAACTTACTTACATATGTGGTGGTCTTGTCCACCCCTGCTGCAGTTTTGGCGCCTGGTAGAGGATTATATCGGGAAAATTGTGGGCAAAAAGCTTAAATTGACACCGGAGAGTGCTCTTAAATTTCCTGGCACCGACTGGACATAAGAATACCGCTCTGTTGACTCAACACATTCTTTCAGCAGCGAAACTTCTGATCCCTATGAACTGGAAGACAACCACTATTCCATCTATATCCCAACTACAGGAAAAGGTAGACATGCTATATCAGGTAGCCAAACTATCTGCCCTGGTGAATAGCTCTCATTCAGCTTTTGAAAGAATATGGCACCCATGGATCTGATTCAGACCCATTAGTAAAAACTAATAAGGCTATAGTGCCCTCCTTGTTCAGTTCTATCGGTGTAGACAGAATCCTTGTTGACTAGTGCTCCCCTCTGCCCCCCCCACTGACCCTATATCTCAACCCTATCTTCCTTTTCCCTCCTCTCTATGTTTAATTTCCTGTCCCTTTACTCCCCATACTGTTTTTTTCTTACACCTTTGTTTGACATCATGGCATATGTGATGCAGCCAGGGTGTGTGGATGGAAGGAACCCGGATTTGAATCCAGATATATCTTACCATTGGAAGTTCCTTTAAGGCTGTTGATGTCTTTAAACCTCTGTACATCAATAGTTTTTGCCATGTATTGATATTTCAAATCACTTGTTTAACTCCCGAAAAGTGGAATTTGTAGGTTATATAAAAATTTCTTAAGTTACTTCGATGATTGTTTTCTTTTTGATGTAACTGTGCAAATTTCAATAAAATAAAACATTAAAAAGAAAAGGAAACTGACTACACCGCTCAGCTGTGTGCTAAAATGTTTGAAACCCACCAAAAAGGAACCTGTTTAATCCCTGCAGGATTTCTACAAGAATGATTGTTTCAAGAACACATTAAAAAGCCTTACAGCAAAAAGAGAGATTATTTTTTGGTTACTTGCACTGTATCTGCCTGTATTTCTCAGCACTGAGGACATCTTTAGTCCTGGCCAAATACCCAAATCCACCTGCTGAAGTGCAGTTCCAAACTTGCAAGGAAACTTCTTTGTTCCTTACTTTTGTCTGCAGAGGCTTGTTACTGTACCCCTTTTTAAGCCCTTGAACAAAAAAACTGCCTTTTGTTGCCGCCAAGTATTTCAAATGGGCCTCCACATTGCAGCATGTTGCATTTCGGCGCGCACGGCGCACCGTCAAAAGTGCGCAGCACGCTACTTTCACACTGGCAGCGCATGATCTGCGCACCCTATGCTAAAGATAGGGTGCGCCGATCGCATGCGTGCAAAGGCGAAAGTAGGCGGTGATCCCGGATGGGGCAGGCAGGGAGCCGGTTTGGGGCGGGGCTTAAGCGGCGCCGTGCGCGCGTCGTTTAAACGCTAATGTGAAACTAGCCTTAGACAGTTCTGTGAGCAAAAAAGTAAAAAAAGTCATAGCTGTTCGAATAAGGCCATGTGTCCAGCTCCCTGCAGAATCAGTGCTTATATCAAGCGGATTCCGGTGAGGTTTTAATGCAGTTATGTAATATATGCTATGCATCTCTGTTAGCTAGCCATAATGCAGCCCCCGTGATATTTGCAATGCATTTTCAGTTCCTTTTAATGCTCTTGCTCTGCATGTTGTTATATGCATTTTCTGTTCAGTTAGCACAATGCTAGCAGCTTAAGTTTGTCTCACTGCATTGTGTGTTGTATTGTTCAGCCTCTGTATAATGCATGCTACTGATATGACAGCACTCTGTATAATGCATGCTGCTGATATAATAGCACTTTGTATCATTGCTACTGTGGTGATAGCACCTTGTATTACTGCTGTTGTTAATATCTGCCAGTACTGACACAATGCACTGTCTGTTTCCTTACAGTTTTTACCTGATTCATCCACAATTGTGTTCAACAACCTCTGATCTCATCTACTACTGTGTTCACCAATCTCATCTACTGTACCATCTGTTATCATCTCCCATTGTTGTCCATATCATCTCAATAAACATAGACTTAAGCACCTATACAGTCTTTTTACTGGGAGTGGATGAAGGGTTTAGCCGTATACTGGAATCCACACAGCGTCATACGTGGAAGAAGGCAGAACAGTAAGTGTGTTTTTTATTTCAAATAAAAGACTTTATCTGGCTATCTGTGTATTTAAAGATGCCTTTCCATTAAGAAGCCATGGGCTTGATGACACTAAACAATAGAAAGGTGACATCAACCACACAAATATAAACCCCACTTGCCACTGCCCCAGGGCAAGTGGGAAGAGCCGAGCAAATTGCCAGAATTGTTGCATCTAATAAATGCGCTTTTTCTGGGTGGCTGCGGGCTTCTACTTTTGAGCTGGGGGGGCAATAACAATGGTCCTTTACCAGCCTGAGAATACCAGCTCCTAGCTGTCTGTTTTAACTTGGCTGAATGCTAAAAATGGGGAGACCGCATGCCATTTTTAAATTTATTTAATTAAATAATTTTAAAATATAGCATGAGACCCCCTCTATTTTGATAACCAGCCTTGCTAAAGCATGCAGCCATGCTCGTTATCAAAAATACAGGGACATCCTTGATGTTTCTTTATTATTGTTATTATTTCTTTAGAGTGCAGGCATCGTCTTATGAATACTCTCATCAGCCACTACCTGAAGTAATAGTCCCATCAGCCTATGCTAGCAATGGGTGGTAAACTTTTTACCTCCATCACAGCTGCTTATTCACGTTGTCACCTGACAGCTTTGCAACCGCAGCTTCCTGACTGGTGGTAACGATTTTACCGCCGAACAGAGGCAAAAACTGGATGCTCATGCTCCCCACTAAAGTGAATGGTGTCTGGGTTTGGATGCTGTTCTGGTACCCAAACCGAACCTTTTTAAATGTTTGGCCAAACCCGCCAGACCCAAACTCCTAGGATTCTCCCATCACTACTCTTGTGGTAATTAGAGGCTGTGTATATGGAATCTGCAAACAATTACATGAAAATTTGTACTTCAAGAGTCAAATAGTGCTGCTTCACTCCCGAGTCTTGCCATCTGGTTAAGCAGTGCAAAGACATACAGTATGTAGATTGTGTGACACATTTTATTGCCATTTTTGCCCACTGAAATTTCTGGGGTTAATTATGTTTTTACCACAAAAATTGTTTCATTTTTTTTCACTGCCCAATGGTATAAAAATTTATGATACACATGTGTTGTAAATATGACCATTGCACACTTGGATGAATTCATTGAGAGGAGTACTTTGCGAAATGAAGTCATTTATGAGGACTTTCTGCTGTTCTGATACCTCAGGGTCTCTGCCAATGTGACATGGTACTGGAAACCATAACAACAAAATCTGTACTACAATATGGTGCTCTCCTTCCCTTCTGAGGTTTTTTTATGTGCCTGAAAAGTAGTTCCCAATTTTATGTAGGCTATTGGGGCACTGAGGAGAAAATACACATCAAACTGTGATATACATTTTTTTCTTATTAGCCCTTTAAAAATGTAAAAACTTGAGACTAACACAAAATTTTAGTGGTAAAAATGTAATTATTCTTTCAACAACATGCAATGATATAACATTCTGTGAGGCGCACGTAGTGTCAATGTAAGGGGAGAAATTCGTTGGATGTGGTGAAGAGCCGGAGGCAGAGAAAGGGGTAAGAGGATTTACTAGAACAGGTTATTATACAAGGAATACTCCACGCAGAGAAACAAGATCAGTAACGGCAACAACGAGAATTGCACACAAACACAATGCTTGAGAAAAAGGTATACAAAAAAAAAGGTAACTTATCGCTTGCAGTTCATTTTGGGGAAAGGCTGGAATATCTCCCGACGGCATCGCAGATCGTGGACAATGTCTCTGGCTCTGTTAGTGAAAAACACCGTCTCCCGATGGTACCGATGTATCTGGGCTCCCTTGGCTTGAGTGTGCTGGAATGTGGAAACAGTCTTTTATGTAGATTCCTCTGAAATGGTGCCAAACACGAACCATGGGCACGCTCGCAGACCACGGCAACATGCGGTATTCTGGAGTACTGCAGTCTCTAAGAACAGAACAAGTTAGCTTTTCTGCAACTGCAGGCGGGAAGGAGTTGTCCAGCAAGGAAGGGTCCAAAGACAGCTCAGTAGTGACACAGTCAATTTGAAAGTCAGAACGCTGGGGAATGGATGACGTAGAGTTAGCAGGCGGAGCAGTGGAAAGAGTCAACCTTCTCCTTGTTCTCCTGTAGCTTTCTCGCTAAGTCACCCTCGTTCCTGCGCTCAGTCCCTTTTATCTCCCTTGTGTCCCCTGCTGTCCAGTGTGAAGGTCCTTCCCTCCCAGAACAACCTTCCCCCGGCAACAGTGGTGACAGTCCCGATAGTTCTGGCCCCAAAGTGCACCGGAAACGGCTGACTCTGTCTCGGCTCATCTTCTTACATTAACATGCTCACTGCACCCCTAGATTAATTCATTGAGGGATGTAGTTTATAAAGCGGGGTCACTTATGGGGGCTTCTGCTTTTCTGGCACCCCTGGTCGTTAAGGGGTTAATGGTAATCTTTCCTATAATTCCTTTGTTGCATTTTATCCAATACTCACTGCTGTATATCTATCTTGAGGTCAGTATAGATGTTATCTGGTGAAAGGTGTTATAGCATTTACATGCAGCCAGGCCTAGTGTCTTTGACCATCTATCCATCCCTAGTGTAAACTATACCTGCAGCTAAGTATCCAGAAGCTGTAGTTAATTCAATGGCAGTTAGTCACAGCAGGAGTCAGGTATCCCACACTATGTACTCCCATTTAGCCATGTGCTCTATTTCGATCCTCCTGTGTTCCCTTGCCATCTACATTCACCACCCCATCCCACTTCCCACATAGCAACCCTCTCTCCTTCCCTCTCCCATGTAAAGCTTTCGGCTTTGGACTAACCTCTTTACTAATCCGTACCTCCCAGTTCTCACCTTCCTGAAAAACTTCAGCCCATCTTGTCCAAACTACTTGCTCTATATCTTTCTACTGCTACTGATTTCAAGGATATTTCCCCCAACCCCAGTCCACCATCCACCAACCTCAACCCCTCTCCTTCCTTATATTGAAACATTGCTAACCTGATTAACATTAGCTGTACTTTTTCATCTCCTGTCTTTAATTGTGCTCTCTGGAATCCCTGGTCAATATGCAATAAGTTTGTTTTCCTGCACAACTACTTCATAAACAACTCTCTTAATCTGCTGGCCCTCACTGAAACCTGGATTCAGGATTCTGACCCTGTCTCCCTTCCTGCCATTTCTCATGGCAGTTTACAATTTTCTTACTCCCTGAGACCCACAAACAGGTTTGGTGGTAGAGTCGGCATACTCCTGTCCCCACAATGCATTTTCCAGGTCATCCCTCAGTTCCATCACTCTCATTTCCTTTTTTGAGATCCACCCCATCAGGCTGCAATGTTGCAATGCCCCAAAAAAGTAATTCTGGCGTTTCGATTTTTTTCTCGCTACGCCGTTTAGGCTGGTTTCACATTTGCGTTTTTTAGCGCTGGAAAAAAACGCATACCTGCGCATGCGTTTTTTTCCCCTATATTTAACATGGGTGCGCATACCTGCGCGCTGGTAAGCGCATGTATGCGATTTTCATGCGCTGCGTTTTTTTGGGGTGTGCGTTTGGATTTTCCAGACGCAGCATGTTGCATTTTTTGGCCCTGCAAAAAAGCGCATGCGCACATATGCACACGTTTTGCGCTAAAAATGGCCATTATAGCCTATGGATGCGCATACATGCGCACTGGCATGCTCATGTATGCGTTTTTTTGCACATGCGTTTTTTTTTTTAACCATGGAATTTAGGGGTTTAGGGTTAGGGTTAGGGTCAGGGTCAGGGTTAGGGTTGGGGTTAGGGTCAGGGTTAGGGTTAAGTATGGTTTGGTTAAGGGTCAGGGTTAGGGTTGGGGTTAGGGTCAGGGTTAGGGTTAAGTATGGTTTGGTTAAGGGTTAGGGTCAGGGTTAGGGTTAGGGTTGGGGTTAGGGTCAGGGTTAGGGTTAAGTATGGTTTGGTTAAGGGTTAGGGTCAGGGTTAGGGTTAGGGTTAGGGTTAGGGTCAGGGTTAGGGTCAGGGTTAGGGTTAGGGTTAAGTATGGTTTGGTTAAGGGTTAGGGTCAGGGTTAGGGTTAGGGTTAGGGTCAGGGTTAGGGTCAGGGTTAGGGTTAAGTATGGTTTGGTTAAGGGTTAGGGTCAGGGTTAGGGTTAGGGTCAGGGTTAGGGTCAGGGTTAGGGTTAAGTATGGTTTGGTTAAGGGCTAGGGTCAGGGTTAGGGTTAGGGTTAGGGTCATGGTTAGGGTCAGGGTTAGGGTTAAGTATGGTTTGGTTAAGGGTTAGGGTCAGGGTTAGGGTTAGGGTTAGGGTCAGGGTTAGGGTTAGTAAAGTCACGGTTTGGGTTAGTGTGAGGGGCCAACTAATGTTGGAAAAAAACGCAAACACGGTAAAAACACACTAAAAACGCATACAAACGCATAAAAACGCTGCGTTTTTTTCATGCATGCTCATAAAAATGCTTGAAAAAAACGCAGCAGTTGTATGCTTTTGTATGCGTTTTTTCAATGCGTTTTTTTGCGGGAAAAACGCGCTGCAAAAAAAAGCAAGTGTGAAACTAGCCTTACTGATTTGATTCATTCTTTCTTTGCATTGATAGATTTTGAACTCGGCAATACCAAATATTTGTATATTTGTTTTTTTTTATTGTTTTATTTTGAATGGGGCGAAAAGGTGGGTGATTTGAACTTTTATTTTTTTTATTCATTTAATATTTTTTAAAACTTTTTTTTACTTTTTGCATGCTTCAATAGTCTCCATGGCTGCAGCCCTGCTCTATATTTTAGAAATGCTCACTTGCTATGAGCTCCGACCACCAGGTAGCGCTTATAGCGATCCAGAAATGACAACCACAGGGGTCTTCTCCTGACCCCGGGTTGTCATGCTGACTCGTCGGCGACCCGCTGTCATGGGACACAGGTGCTGATGGGAGGAGGAAAGGACTCGCTAACTGCACATGCATGCTAAATGCTGCTGTCAGAGTTTGACAGCGGCATTTAACATGTTAACAGCTGCGGGTTGATCGCGATTTCACCAGTGGCTGTTCTGGGCACATGTCAGCTGATCAGAGCAGCTGTCATGTCCCGGAAAAGGTGCGGGCTCATCGCCGGAGCGATGGGGGAGATGTCCAATGACGGACTGTGTCCGTCATTAGACATTAAGGAGTTAAAAATTGTTGCAGGATGACAAATCAGTAGATGATAAATAATACCATATAATATAAGTTTATGGCAAGGGAAGTTTGACTTCTGCCAACTCCTTATTAATTTTTTTTTCATTAGGCTGGATATTTGTGTATTACTTGTGCACAAATAGCAGGTGGTATCTATATTCTTAAAAGATTTCACAATTGATGGTTACTAGTGATGGGCGAGCACTAAAATGCTCAGGTGCTCGTTGCTTGGGTCAAGCAAATTGTAATTCTCGGGTACTCGGACAGAACAACGAGCCCAATGTAAGTCTAGGGGAGACCCGAGCATTTTTACCGCGATAGGCCCCCGGGGGACCTTTTAAGGTCTAAAAATGTCTGAAAATGTTGGAAGCACTGCTCAAATGACACGGGGACATCATAGAGATCGCCTCTGGAAGCATTCCTGACTCCTAGTTCCCATCTTTAATCAATGTTTTCAGCGTTTCATGCCATTTTTACCGATGCACCAAAAAGCATACCAAAACGAAACCAAAACGGATTTTGCTGGGAAATATGTTATGGTACATCCTTTCCATGTTAATGATTGTATATAAGGCAAAATAAATAACCTCAGACTAAAATGTTCCTCCCCCACTTGGGCTTTGTTCAGACGCAGCATTTTTGAAGCTTTTTTCAACTTTAACATTGCTTTCAACCAAAACAAATGCATTCATTGGAAAATGTCATTGTAACATTTACCCACCCTAGCTGGCCATGTGGTGTGTGACACATAAGCAGACATATCTTGTTTCATTTATGAAGGAGAGACTCTTAAAGTCACAGAGCCTATTTTACAGGGGCATCAGGCAGCATTAATCTGCGTAAAGGGCCATTATTAAACAGTGAGTCTCCTAAACTGGTATAGCCTTTGCAGTGAGTGGATAGGCTGCCAAGAATTACTATGCACCCCAATACCCCTTTCATGAGATGTCCAGGATGGCTTCCATAAAAAATGTTGAACTGAATGCAAGGTCTGGCCTGCTACCAAGTCATATGCACCCTGATAAGCATTTGAACCCACATACTGTATGGACACAAGAAAATCCACTTCACATTATTCATTTTGTACTCCCATTCAGTTTTCTTGTGGATCGACTGCAAGGCCTGCCCTGCTACCCAGTCATATGCACCCCAATAACCCCGATCCCCCCTTGGAAGAAACATGTAGGAGGGCCTCTTAACAAAAAATGTCCCATTAAAAAGGAGCTGGTCTCTTAGACTTGTAATGCCCATACACTAATTGCATGGGCTGACAAACATTTCTCCCTGGGGGAGTAAAATTGTTAAAAAATTGGACTGGCTTTAGCAGCACAGAACCCGTTAACCCAGGTGATCTAATGGTGGAGAATGAGGAGACATAATGATAACTCATACTGAAATCAAACAAACAAATAAATAAAAAATGTGAATCCACCTATGAAAGAAAATAACAAAAGGGAGGGGCGAACACAGGTTCATAGATATGAAGCTAGAATGTGTTCAACGAGATATGTTTGTCCCTAGCAACAGCTCAGAGACAGGGATATAAATAAAAATATAATATCAAAGGAGTTCACTATTTTTATATTGGACAGGTATACAGTAGGTCATAAGAGGATGTTCCACAGATAGGAAAAATGAAAAATAATAATAAATGGGAAGAATAAGAGAGATTTCCCCCCGGGGAGTAACATTTGTTTGGTTTCAAATTAGTAACGGGCATCATAAAAACACCCTTGCCAGAAATTGGACTGCCTGTAGCATCACAGAACATGTTAACCCTGGTCATATAGTGGCGGACAAGGAGGAGACATTGATGAAGGTATCATTAAAAACTAGGCCCAATGTAATGGAGCGTGTGTCCCAGACTTGTAATGCCCAAACACGCTGTGCATGGGCTGACAAACATTTCCCCACGGGGGCAACATTTTTAAAAAAAATACTATGGGCATCATAGACACCCTTGCCAAAAACTGGACTACCTGTAGCATCACCAAACATGTTAACCCTGGTCATCAAGGAGGAGACATTGATGAAGGCCTCAGTAAAAACTAGGCCCAATGTAAAGGACCGGGTCTCCTAGACTTTTAATGCCCATACACGCAGTGCATGGGCTGACAAACATTTCCCCATGGGGGCTACATTTTTAAAAAATATACTATGGGCATCATAGACATCCTTGCCAAAAATTGGACTGCCTGTAGCAGGCCAAAACTAATAGACGATCTGTGTGTTAAATTACGTAACGTTTCCACTGATCCTTCATCAGAGTTTGGCCTAAATCATTCTCCCATTGAGTTTGGAAATGTGTTTTTGGTTGATCCATGGGACCAATCAAAAGGGAGTAGGAGAATGACAAGGTGTGCCTCATGGGTTCTGTTTTTGTGCACTCTTCCTCGAACATGTTTTTGTCATTTTTGTAGTGGACTCTAGATGGAAGAGAGTGCAAGAAATGAGATAGCTGACCCGCTCTCCAGAAACCCAAAAGCAATATGACACCCGCAGACCATTCCATCAAAGTCTGCATTCCAAAACGTCACTACTTCCCTTCCAAGCCCAGACGTGTGCCCATACAGTAGTTTTCTCCCACATATGGGGTATTAGTGTACTCAGGACAAATTGGACAACAACTTTGAGGGGCCATTTTCAGCTGGTACCCGTGGAAAAATAAGAAAATTGGGGACTAAATGATCATGTTTGTTGAAAAAATACGATATTTTTATTTTTACGCCCGGTCGTTATAAACTTCTGTGAAGCACTGGGGGGTTTAAAGTGCTCACTACACATCTAGATAAGTTCCTTAGGGGGTCTAGTTTCCAAAATAGGGTCACTTGTGGGGGGTTTCCACTGTTTAGGTACATCAGGGGCTCTCCAAAAGCAACATGACACCCGCAGACCATTCCATCAAAGTCTGCATTCCAAAACGTCACTACTTCCCTTCCGAGCCCCGACGTGTGCCCATACAGTAGTTTTCTCCCACATATGTGGTATCGGTGTACTCAGGACAAATTGGACAACAACTTTTGGGGTCCAATTTCTCCTGGAACCCTTGGAAAAATAAAAAAATTGGTGACTAAAAGATCATGTTTGTGGAAAAAATACGATTTTTTATTTTCACGCCCTGGTGTTATAAACTTCTGTGAAGCACGGGGGGTTCAAAGTGCTCACCACACATCTAGGTAAGTTCCTTGGGGGGTCTAGTTTCCAAAATGGTGTCATTTTTTGGGGGTTTTCACTGTTTTGGTACGTCAGGGGCTTTCCAAACGCGACATGGTGTCCGATCTCAATTCCAGCCAAAAATGTCAAATGGCGCTGCTTCCCTTCCGAGCTCTGCCATGCGCCCAATTAGTAGTTTACCCCCACATGTGGGGTATCAGCGTACTCAGGACAAATTGCACAATAACTTTTAGGGACCTGTTACCCTTGGAAAAATTAGAATTGAGGGTGAAAAGATCATTTTTGTGCAAAAAATATGATTTTTTAATAGTACGGCTGTACGTTATAAACTTCTGTGAAGCCCTTGGGGGTTCAAAGTTCTCACCACACATCTAGATAAGTTCCATGGGGGTTCTAGTTTCCAAAATGGTGTCATTTGTGGGGGGTTTCCACTGTTTTGCTACATCAGGGGTTTTCCAATCGCGACATGGTGTCCGATCTCAATTCCAGCCAAAAAAGTCAAATGGCGCTGCTTCCCTTCTGAGCTCTGCCATGCGCCCAAATAGTCATTTACACCGACATGTGGGGTATCAGCGTACTCAGGAGAAATTGCACAATATTTTTTAGCGTCCTGTTACCCATGGAAAAATAAAAATTGGGGGTGAAAAGATCATTTTTGTGGAAAGAATATGATTTTTTAATTGTACCGCTGTACGTTATAAACTTCTGTGAAGCTCTTGTGGGTTCAAAGTTCTCACCACATATCTAGATAAGTTCCATGGGGGGTCTAGTTTCCAAAAAGGGGTCACTTGTGGGGGTTTCCACTGTTTAGGTACATCAGGGGCTCTCCAAACATGACATGGCGTCCGATCTGAATTCCAGCCAATTTTGCATTGAAAAAGTCAAACAACGCTCCTTCCCTTCTGAGCTCTGCCATGCGCCGAAACAGTGGTTGCCCCCCACATATCAGGTATCAGCATACTCAGGACAAACTGCACAATAACTTTTGCAGTCCAATTTCTCCTGTTACCCTTGATAAAATGAAAAAAATTGAACCTGAATTATTTTTTTTTTTTAAAAAGTTAAATGTTCATTTTTTTTAAATATTCAAAAAATTCCTGTGACGCGCTGGAAGGGTTAATAATCTTCTTGAATGTGGTTTTGAGCACCTTAAGGGGTGCAGTTTTTAGAATGGTGTCACTTTTGGGTATTTTCTATCAAAGTGGCTTCAAATCTGATGTGGTCCGCAAAAATAAAATGGTGTTGCAAAAATGAGAAATCGCTGGTCAACTTTTAACCCTTATAACTTCCTAACAAAAAAAAATGTTGGTTCCAAAATTGTGCTGATGTAAAGTAAACATGTGGGAAATGTTACTTATTAAGTATTTTGTGTGCCGTATCTCTGTGATTTAAGGGCATAAAATTTCAAAGTTGGAAAATTGCAAAATTTTAAAAATTTTCGCCAAATTTCTGTTTTTTTCACAAATATACGCAAGCTATTTGAATGAAATTTTACCACTAACATGAAGTACAATATGTCACGAGAAAACAATGTCAGAATCACCAGGATCCAGGGAAGCGTTTCAGAGTTATTACCTCATAAAGGGACAGTGGTAAGAATTGTAAAAATTGGCCCGGTCATGAACGTGCAAACCACCCTTGGGGCTTAAGGGGTTAAACAAGGGGTACCAACAATTTCGGCCACGGGTGTAATAGTGATTGCAGACTGCAGAGCAGCATAACCCTTCTTTTTCTATTTCCACTCTCCATTGTAGAGATATAAGCAATGCAAGTAAACTGCACCTAATGAGTTAACTTTTGTTAAGACAAGTGGGTGTTATCAGATATTTTTCAATGGGGTCTTGTACTTCTTTTTCCTCTATAAGTAGGCCAATCATCAACAGGCTGTAACAAAGCAGAAAAAGAACATTCCCTCAAAATAGCTTAGGTTTCTCAATGTATGAGATCTAATGATATTTTAATTGCTAAAAATCTTCGAAAAGGAGAAGCAAAAAAAACTCTCTGCAGCCATTTTTGCATCATTTGTCAAGTTCAGCATCAAAAAATTTGTGAAAAACGTATCTTTAAATTGTCCATGTTTACATTTTATATAGGCTAATAGGAATGTATGAAGCCAGCTCAGGAGTTCAACCTTTTGCATGCCAGGTATACATTGGCAGCATTACATAGCCGACATCTCCCTGTAACTGCAGCGATCAAAGCGCTGAAGGACCCCATAGCTGCCATATTGGTCCTCCTGTGATGCTTAAACACAGGTTGGGCTCCACAGCAGAACCAAAATTTCACTATATACTGCAATAATACTGTAGCATAAGCATTCAAATGATCTCAGGTTTAAAAGTTAAAACAAATATAAAAAATATGAAAAGTATAAAAATGATAACCTTCCTACTTCCCCTATTAACAAAAACATTTAATGAAATAAAATAAATTAACATATTTGGTATCTTTATGTTCAAAAAAGTCCAATCTTTCAAAATATAAAGTTATTTATTATTACAAAGTCGGACTCCCTCCCTTTGATGTGGGCTCCGGTGCTGAGCCCACATTATTTCTGGCACATGTCAACTGTTTTGAACAGCTGACATGTGCCTCTAATAGCTGCGAGTGGAATCGCGATCCACCCGCAGGTGTTAACACGTTAAGTGCTGCTATCAATCTCTGACAGCAGCATTTAACTTGCGTTTCCGGCAAGCGTGCCAAAAAATCCCGCCCATCGGTGTTCCCGTTACCTGAACGCAGGTCATTGATAGGTTGGCATGACAGTGAGAGGTCTCCAGCAGACCTTTATGGTTTCTACTGTTGGATTACTATAAACACCGCCCGGTAGTTGGCGCTTATAATAAGTGAGCAATTCTGCTACATTCAGGCGATCTGATCATCGCCTGATCTGATCATCGCCTGCAGCTTCTAGTCTCCCAGCAAGACTACTGAAGCATGTCAAAGGTTTTTAAAAATGTTATATATAAACGTTCAAATCACCCCCCACTCAAAATAAAACAATAAAAAAACAAACATACACATAATTGATATTGCCTCATTCAGAATCGCCCTATCTATCAATATAAAAAAAGAATTAACCAGATCACTAAACAGCGTACCGAGAAATAAAGTCAAAATGCCAGAATTATGTTTTTTTGGTTGCCACAGCATTGAATTAAAATACAATAATGGGCGATCAAAAGATCAAATCTGCATCAAAATGGTATCATTAAAAACGTTATCTAAGCATGCAAAAAATAAACCCTCAGCCAGCCCAAAATCTTGAAAAATGGAGATGCTATGAGTATCGGAATGAGGTGCAATTTTTTTTAACAAACTTTGGAATTTTTTTTCATCACTTAGATAAAAAACAACCTAGACATGTTATGTTGGTGTCTGTGAACTTGTAATAACTTGGAGAATCTTAATTGTCAGTCAGTTTTAGCATTTAGTGAACATGGTACAAAAAAACAACTGTGGGATTGCACTTTTTTTCCCTGTTTTGCAGAATACAATGTTAAAACCATTGACATTGTTCAAAAGTGCAACTTGTCTCACAAAAAACAAACAAGCCCTCACATAGCCATATTGATCGAAAAATAAAAAAGTTATAGCTCTGAGAAGAAGGGGAGCAAAAAACTAAAATACCTCTGGGGGTTAAGGGGTTAGGCTACTTTCACACATCCGGTTTTCGGCGTCAGGCGCGATCCGGCGTCGTGCCGGAGCGCCGGATCCGGCAAATATTTCATAAAACCGGATGTAACGGATCAGTTTTTCTGCCGGATCCGTCTTGTTCTTAACAGACATAACCGGATCCGTCTCATCCGGTTCATCCGTTTTTCGATCCGTTTTTCGACGGATTACACCGGATCCGGTTTTTAAAAACACCCCTTGTGGCCTTCCGAACGGGATTGGCTACTGGAAAACTATATATAGCGTGTTCCTACAGCCCTTCTTTGACAGGTTGTAGAGGAGAAAGTGCAGGTTGGAGAGAAGAGCAAGTTACTGGCGAAGATGGATGTTGTCATTGGAAATATTTTGAAGAATTTGGCGGATTTTAGAGCGGAGGCGAATCGTTTGAGGGTGATTGTTCTGGAGAAGGAGAGAGCGAGACAGCAGTGCATCAGGCATCGTAGACGACGTTTGTGGATCCACCCCATCACAGCCAAGAGAATGACGCGTGGGGTCTATTCTACACTCTGCATGGACCTTCGACGAAACCCGGATACATTTTTTGGATATGTTCGGATGAAAATGGAGAATTTTGATTACTTGGTGGAGTGCATTGCACACCTCATAAGAAAAGCAGACACCTATTGCCGCTTCTCTGTTTCACCCGCAGAGCGTCTGATGGTGACTTTAAGGTAAGCCACATTTATTGGATATGCTCGCATCAGAGCACACTTTCACTGCAATCTTGTTGGTGGTAGTTTGTATCTCCAAGTGTTATAGCTGAGTTTTGGTATGTAATGCTGTGATTTAAAACTAATTGATTGTTTTTTAATTCCCCACAGATTTCTTGCAACTGCAGAATCCCTTTCGTCACTGCATTTCCAGTACAGACTCGGGATTTCCACCATATCTGGAATAGTGAAGTACACATGCCGTGGACTGTGGGACTCCTTAGCTGAAGAGTTTTTACCAGAGCCCACAACAGAGAGGTGGATTGAAATTTCAGAAAAGTTTCAACAGATATGTCAGTTTCCCAACTGCTTGGGCGCTGTGGACGGGAAACATATCCGCATTGTAAAGCCAGCCGGATCGGGATCGGAATATTTCAATTACAAGAAATATTTTTCAATTGTCCTCATGGCCATTGCTGACGCGGAATACAAATTTATTGCTGTTGATATTGGGGACTATGGCCGCTCCAATGACTCTCAAGTTTTCAAACTGTCTGCCATGGGGCGTAAACTGTATGGAAACACCTTCCAGTTCCCACCCCCTAGACCGCTACCGCAAACATCTGGTCCACCTATGCCATTTGTCTGTGTAGGGGATGAAGCCTTCCAGCTGTCAGAACACCTTTTGAAACCGTACGGTAGCAGAGGATTGTCAAGAACAAAACGCATTTTTAATTACCGCCTCACAAGAGCAAGAAGAATGGTTGAATGTACCTTTGGTATTCTGACAGCCAAATGGCGGGTCCTATTGACTGCGATCAACCTCAAGACAGAAACTGTGGACGAGGTGATCAAAGCTTGCGTGGTACTCCACAATTTTGTTATCTGCAAGGAACCCATTTCCATTGAGGACACCTCTGAAGAAACCACCTTGCAAGATTACCATGACATTACCACTAGAAGTTCTGTGACGGTTTCAGTAATGAGGGACAATTTTGCACTATACTTTATGTCACCTCAAGGCAGAGTACACTGGCAGGATGACAGAGTGTGAAAGATTTGTGCCCTTAACCAAAATTGTGTACCTTCTGTACCAACAGTATATACCTTTGCCAACCAAAGTTGGCTATCTTGTCATGGTCTTACTATTTTTAGCTTTAGGCCACAGGTGTGTACCTGGTTGTGTCTTATGCAAAGTATTTCACCTTTTAACAAAAGTTGTGTACATTGTTAGGAAATCACCAACAATAAACACAACTTTTTAGGTGAAATACTTTGCTTCAAACACAACCAGGAACACAACTGTGGCAAAAAGCTAAAATTTACCCACAGTTATATACCTAGTTTTGAATACCATTTTACCTTTTAAATACCCTGTATTTAACCTTTTTGGCCGCAGAAAGAAAGGACAGACAACCAGTGTAAAATAATTTAACTTTTATTGAAAAATGTTTTTTTTAGTAAACTGTTTTTAAATTTTAATAAACTTTTTTAATAAAGCTTTGAAACCATAAAACTGGTCATTTTTATTAAAATACACACATATTATAAATCTGTGTAGTGTGGGGTGGAAATACTGCTGGAGGGTCTGCGGGACACTTCGACACTGGGAGTGTGGAGAGAGGACTGGGATCGTGGTGGGGAAGGAACAGTTAGAGGTGAAGGTGTGGAAAAAGCTACAGAATGGGTGGACATGTGGGAGGCAGAAGAGGTGGTGGGCGGTGGAGTGGAGGGTTGGGCAGGGACTGTAGGAGCAGATGATGTTGATGGCAAGTTGTATGGGGAAGGAGTTTGGTATGGGGCAGGTTGCTGGAAGTGGGGAGATGTCTGGTACTGGGGAGGTTGCTGGTACTGGGGAGGTTGCTGGTACTGGGGAGGTTGCTGGTACTGGGGAGGTGGATGGTATGTAATAGGAGGGGGAGGATGGAAAGTGGCTGGAGGGGGTGCAGGTGGAGGAACTACTGGGGTGGGAAGAGGAGGTTGGGAGGTAACGTGCTGGAGAGCACCGTGGCATGAATGCATTACATGCATCTGCTGGGTAGGAGATAGCGTTTCCATGCGCTCCACAACAGACCTGAAAAAGGTGTGGTTTGGCGAAGATCTTGCTTCTGAATGCATGGTTTGCAGAAGTGTCTTCACCTCCAGAATGCTGGAGTTGATCTGCTGAAAGCCTGCGGAGATTTGCTCTGACAAGACTTTTAGACAGTTCTGGAAAGATGCATTCAGATGCAAGAACTCTGGCGCATAAGTCTTTTCCTGACCCCTCTGCCGCTGCCGCCCAGTACCCGCAGGTATACTAGAGGTGGCAGGGGCAGAAGGGTGGGGTAAAGGGAAAGCGATCTCCTCACCAGCAGCTTCATGTAATGTAGGCGGCCACGATGCTCCTGTGCTGGTGGATGGGACAGAGGGGTCGAATGTGTGGGAAGGCTGTGAAGGTGCAGATGTACCGGGGCGGTCGAAGTGTCCCTCGGTGCCGGTCTCCTCAGGGATCGCCTCAGAAGGGTCCAACCGTGCAGGCTCCCGAGTGCTGCTCACCGTGCTATGGAATAAAGAGAAAAAAAAACAATTAAAAAAGTGACATGGCATGGCCCTGGCTGAAAAAAAATTGTTACATCTAAACATTTTTTTTTCACATGTGGTGTGTAATATTTACCTTCTGGTGACCATTGCATCCCGGAGGAACGACAGGGCTTGTGCGTACTTGTACTTGCTCCTGCGTCCTCCAGATCCACTCGGGGCCCGCATCTCTTTATTGAACTCCTTCTTGAAACGATCCCTCACAGACCGCCACCGCTTCACAATTCTATCCCCTGAAACGAGAAAGGAGTGGTTAGTATACAACATCAGTGTTTCCCAAACTCCAGTCCTCATGGACCCCAGGGGTCATGTTTTCAGGATTTCCATAGTAAATAGAAATCCTGAACACATGATCCGTGGGGACCACGAGGACTGTTGTTCGGGAAACACTGGTTTACATCAAGCAACCGGTACTGTATATACTTACGCTCTTTAATCTGGGCCCGAGCATCGAGGTCCTCCCAGCGGTCCACAAGGAGTGAACAGATTTCCTCCCAGAGTCGTCGGGTAACGATCAGGTCAGCGTGGCGGCGGTCAGCCATATTCCAGAGCGGCTCCCTTTCTCTGACGAGATCGATGAGGTGGTCCACATCGATTCCTCCATCCTCACCGTCAGAGTCGGGAGCACGCTGTGAAGGCTGTTAAAGAAAAAGACAAAAATAACATAATTAGCCTCCACAAAGGAAATGAAATAAAAAGTGCAAAAAAACAAAGCAAAAATATTTATACTTACACGCTGGTGACCGCCGCGTTGCTGTCGCCGACAACCCTGGGAGGCACTGCGAGGACCTCTAGGCCGAGCACCAGATTGGGAAGACTAGAGAAGAAAACAAAAAATGTTATATATTTGGATGTAGGCATTTGTTTGCTGTGTGTGGTCTGCAGAACATTGTTTTCTATGTGTTGTGTGTAGTGTGATGTTGTGTTTCTGCGTTTGATGCCAAAAACTTACCAATTGTGAGCCCACTCCAGGTGTCTGTCCACCCCTTCCTTCTTCTTCTGGGAACTCCTCTTCAGCTTGTGATTCCTGTTTTGAAATAAAAGCCAATGAATAGACATATATTACAGAGATGATGGATTTTGGAAATAAAAACTTACCGTCAAACGCTGACGATGCGAGGGAGGGCTCCCAGAAGAAGATGTGCTGTCCTCTTGCTGGCCAGACTCCATGGCTGTGGGTGGTGTTACAGCTGCTGCCAGTGAAGCCAGTGCTGCTGCTGCTGCTGCTGCTGCATCTCTTGGGCGGCTGTTGAATAAAGAGAAACAAAGGGCCAATGAATATCTTGATATTCCATGGCCCTAGTTTGGAGGAATGGGGGATTTGATAATTACCATCTCTCATCTGCTGCTGGACTCCCCTCCTCAGCATGTTCCATTTGCTGCTCCATTTGGCGTGGTGGGGGTGCTGATGGTGCTGCAGTGGTCTCCTGCCTTCTCCTGCGCCTGGTTGAGGTCTTGGGTGGCATGTTGGGTGTGGCTGAGGGTCCCACTGTCTTGCTTTTATATATGTGTCTTGTGGGCAGAGCTACTGAGCATGCTCAGACCAAAAAAACTGGATCCGGCGCATTGCGGCGCTCATAGGCTTTCATTGTGTGAAAAAGCCGGACGCGCCGGATCTGGCATGTCCGGCTTTTTCGCCGGAGACAAAAAACGTTACAGTAACCATTTTTTCCAGACGCCGGATTGAGACACATTGCCAGATCCGGCGAAAACCGGATGAAACGCATGGCCATCCGGCGCGATCCGGCGCAAATGCAAGTCAATGGGGGGGAAACCGGATCCGGCATTGCATTTCGCCGGATCCGTTTTTTGTCAAAAGCGCCGGATCGCGCCTGACGGCGAAAACCTGATGTGTGAAAGAGGCCTTAAACGCTAAAAGAAAAAGACATGTCAAAAATCGAATTTTTCCATTGTGGAGCTTAAGAAAAAAGTTATTAAATCCTGAATATTTCAGAAATGGTATCAATGAAAGCATCAGCTTGGTCACAAAAATAGGCATTAAACTAGTCTATGGACAGAAAAGTAAAAAAATAATAGTCTGAGAAAATGACCACGCAAATATTTTTTTTTTCACCATTAAAATAATAAAAACATGGCTAAGTTTAGTATTTATATAATCATATTGAATTGGAGAATCAGATAACCATATTAAAATGGAGTAGTCAGGCAATTTCCCCCCATAAA
The DNA here is from genome assembly GCF_039654945.1 of Dendrobates tinctorius. Lineage (NCBI taxonomy): Eukaryota > Metazoa > Chordata > Amphibia > Anura > Dendrobatidae > Dendrobates > Dendrobates tinctorius. Next base: position 8,586,513 of record NW_027361971.1, on the reverse strand, counting down.
ATGAATACTGCGTAAACAAGAATATTTGCATGTTCTTGTATTTTCACAGAACTTGGATTTTTTTTTGTTTTTCAGTACGATAAAATGGATGATCTCATTCAAAACTACAACACGTCCTTCAAAACACATGTCCATATAATTTAATTTGATGGGAAAAAAGGAAAGTTATGGTTCTTGGAACAAAGGTAGGAAAAACCAAAGTGCGAAAATGCAAACATTTTCAAGTCCATAAAGGGTCACGTGCTCCAGTGGTTCATTTTTTTAATTGTTCTAAATTAAATGAAAATGTAGACCTAGGTTTTCGAAAATAATAATAAAAGTCAACAGAGAAAAGGATGGGATTCATGATACAGTAGCCTTGGTGCTGTATATGTGAAAACAATAAAATTCTTGATTATTTTTCTACAAATAACTACATTAAAATGGTGCAAACACTGTAAAAATGGGTGACATAGATTTTCCATTCAGTGCCTCATCAGTTTAAATTAACCCCTTAAGCCCCAAGGGTGGTTTGCACGTTAATGACCGGGCCAATTTTTACAATTCTGACCACTGTCCCTTTATGAGGTAATATCTCTGAAATGCTTCCATGGATCCCGGTGATTCTGACATTGTTTTCTCGTGACATATTGTACTTCATGTTAGTGGTAAAATTTCATTCAAATAACTTGTGTTTATTTGTGAAAAAAACGGAAATTTGCCGAAAATTTTGAAAATTTCACAATTTTCCAAATTTGAATTTTTATGCCCTTAAATCACAGAGATACGGCACACAAAAAACTTAATAAATAACATTTCCCACATGTTTACTTTACATCAGCACAATTTTGGAACCAAAATGTTTTTTTGTTAGGAAGTTATAAGGGTTAAAATTTGACAAGCGATTTCTCATTTTTGCAACACCATTTTATTTTTAGGGACCACATCACATTTGAAGCCACTTTGAGGGGTCTATATGATAGAAAATACCCAAAAGTGACACCCCTTAAGGTGCTCAAAACCACATTCAAGAAGTTTATTAACCCTTTAGGTGCGTCACAGGAATTTTTTGAATATTTAAAAAAAAAAATGAACATTTCACTTTTTTTCACAAAAAAAATACTTCAGGTTCAATTTTTTTTATTTTACCAAGGGTAACAGGAGAAATTGGACGGCAAATGTTAATGTGCAATTTGTCCTGAGTATGCTGATACCTGATATGTGGAGGGGAACCACTGTTTCGGCGCATGGCAGACCTCAGTAGGGAAGGAGTGCCGTTTGACTTTTTCAATGCAAAATTGGCTGGAATTCAGATCGGACGCCATGTCGCGTTTGGAGAGCCCCTGATGTACCTAAACAGTGGAAACCCCCCCAAGTGACCCCATTTTGGAAACTAGACCCCCCAAGGAACTTATCTAGATATGTGATGAGAACTTTGAACCCACAAGGGCTTCACAGAAGTTTATAACGTACAGCGGTACAATTAAAAAATCATATTTTTTCCACAAAAATGATCTTTTCACCCCCAATTTTTATTTTTCCAAGGGTAACAGGACCCTAAAAGTTATTGTGCAATTTGTCCTGAGTACGTTGATACCCCATATGTGGGTGTAAATGACTATTTGGGTGCATATCAGAGCTCGGAAGGGAAGCAGCGCCATTTGACGTTTCTGGCTGGAATTGAGATCGGACACCATGTCGCAATTGGAAAACCCCTGATGTACCAAAACAGTGGAAACCCCCCACAAATGACACGATTTTGGAATCTAGACCCCCCAAGGAACTTATCTAGATGTGTGGTGAGAACTTTGAACCCCCAAGGGCTTCACAGAAGTTTATAACATACAGCCGTACAATTAAAAAATCATATTTTTTGCACAAAAATGATCTTTTCGCCCTCATTTCTTATTTTTCCAAGAGTAACAGGACCCTAAAAGATATTGTGCAATTTGTCCTGAGTGCGCTGATACCCCACATGTGGGGGTAAACCACTATTTAGGCGCATGGCAGAGCTCGGAAGGGAAGCAGCACCATTTGACGCTTTTGGCTGGAATTGAGATTGGACACCATGTCGCGTTTGGAAAGCCCCTGATGTACCAAAACAGTAGAAAGCCCCCAAAAATGACACCATTTTGGAAACTAGACCCCCCAAGGAACTTATCTAGATGTGTGGTGAGTACTTTGAACCCCCCAGTGCTTCACAGAAGTTTATAACGCCCGGGCATGAAAATAAAAAAATCGTATTTTTTCCACAAACATGATCTTTTAGTCACCAATTTTTTCATTTTCCCAAGGATACCAGGAGAAATTGGACCGCAAAAGTTGTTGTCCAATTTGTCCTGAGTACGCTGACACCCCATATGTGGGAGAAAACTACTGTATGAGGACACGTCGGGGCTCGGAAGGGAAGTAGTGACGTTTTGGAATGCAGACTTTGATGGCATTGTCTGCGGGTGTCATGTTGCTTTTCGAGAGCCCCTGATGTACCTAAACAGTGGAAACCCCCCACAAGTGACCCCATTTTGGAAACTAGACCACCTAATGAACTTATCTAGATGTGTGGTGAGCACTTTGAACCCCCCAGTGCTTCACAGAAGTTTGTAACGACCGGGCGTGAAAATAAAAATATCGTATTTTTTCAACAAACATCATTTTTAGTCCCCATTTTTTTATTTTCCCAAGGGTAACAGGAGAAATTGGACCCCAAAAGTTGTTGTCCAATTTGTCCTGAGTATGCTGACACCCCATATGTGGGAGAAAACTACTGTATGGGCAAACGTCGGGGCTCGGAAAGGAAGTAGTGACGTTTTGGAATGCAGACTTTGATGGATTGGTCTGCGGGTGTCATGTGCGTTTGGAGAGCCCCTGATGTACCTAAACTATTGAAACTCCATTTTGATGGATTGGTCTGCGGGTGTCATGTGCGTTTGGAGAGCCCCTGATGTATCCAAACTATTGACCCCATTTTGGAAACTAGACCCCCCACGGAACTTATCTAGATGTGTGGTGAGCACTTTGAACCCCCAAATGCTTCACAGAAGTTTATAACGCCTGGGGTGAAAATAAAAAAATCATTTTTTTCCACAAAAATGATATTTTTGCCCCCAATTTTTTATTTTCCTAAGGGTAACAGGAGAAATTGAACCCCAAAAGTTGCTTTGTAATTTGTCCTGAGTAGGCTGATACCCCATATGTGGGGGTAAAACACTCTTTGGGCGCATGGCAGAGCTTGAAAGGGAAGGAGCACCATTTGACTTTTTCAACGCAGAATTGGCTGGAATTGAGATCAGACGCCATGTTGCATTTGGAGAGCACCTGATGTGCCCAAACAGTGGAAACCCCCCAATTATAACTCCAACCCTAACCCCAACACACCCCTAACCCTAATCTGAGCCCTAACCCTAGCCCTAACCCTAGCCCTAACCCTAACCCTAGCCCTAACCCTAGCCCTAACCCTAATGGGAAAATGGAAATAAATACATTTTCTTTTAGTTTTATTATTTTTCCCTAACTAAGGGGGTGATAACGGGGGGTTTGATTTACTATTTATGGCGGTTTCTATGTTTGGCGGCTGTCGCACGCTAAAAGACGCTTTTTATTGTAAAAATAGTTTTTGCATCACCATATATTGAGAGCTATAATTTTTCCGTATTTTGACCCACCGAGTCATGTGAGGTGTTATTTTTTGTGGGACGAGTTGACGTTTTCATTGGTACCATTTTCGGGCACATGACATTTTTTGATCGCTTTTTATTCCGATTTTTGCGACGCAGAATGAACAAACACCAGCGTTTCATGAATTTCTTTTGGGGGGGTGCGTTTACACCGTTCCGCGTGCGGTAAAATTGATAAAGTGGTTTTATTCTTCGGTTCGGTACGGTTACAGCGATACCTCATTTAGGTCTTTTTTATGTTTTGTCGTTTTTTTGCAATGAAAACTATTTTATATAAAAAATAATTATTTTTGCATCGCTTTATTCTGCGAGCTATAACTTTTTATTTTTTTGCGGATGATGCTGTATAGCTACTCGTTTTTTGTGGGACAAGATGACGTTTTCAGTGGTACCATGGATATTTATTTGCGTCTTTTTGATCGCGCGTTATTGCACTTTTTGTTCGGTGGTATGATAATAAATCATTATTTTTTGCTTCGTTTTTTATTTTTATTTTTTAAGGGGTTCGCTAAAGGGGTTAACTAATGAGACAGTTTTATAGGGTGGGTCGCTACGGACGCGGCGATACCAAATATGTGTACTTTTATTGTTTTTTTTTTTATTTTGAAAAAATGGATTTATTTTGGAATATTTTTTTTAACTAATTTATTTAGCGATTTTTTTAAAATTATTTTTAACACTTTTTTTTTTTTTTTTTACTTTATTACATAGTCCCAGGTGGGACATCACTGTGACAGATCAGCAATCTGTCACAGGCAGTTCTGCAGACTTCCTCATGCCTGCGCTTTGCAGGGAGTGAGGAAGTCAGCTCCCTACAGGCCCCCGAAGGCCCCCGTCGCCATCTTGGATTCGGGGGCCTGTAGGGAAGGAGTCCCCCGCAGCAGCGCTGCACATTGCGCTGCCGTGGGGGGCTCAGGGAAGCACGGAGGGAGCCCCCTCCCTGCCGATGCTTCCCTTTCACCCCCGGTACACCGCGATCGCGTTTGATCGCGGTGTACAAGGGGTTAACGTGTCGGGGGCGGTCCGATCAGCTGACACCCGGCCACGATCAGCGGCGCTCACCACGTGGGCGCCGCTGATCGCATTAGACGTACTATCCCGTCCCTGGGGATTAAGTCCCAGGGCACATGGATGGGATAGTATGTCTAATGGCAGAAAGGGGTTAAAAAAATAAGAGTTAAAAAATATGAAAAAATAATCAGACATGGATTAACCTATAGATTTTCATTTGCCATTTTTAACACTGAATTTTCTGAAAGACTAGTGTCATGGATGCCAAACAAATTCAATAGTAAAAATGGAATCCATTATCAAGAATTTTTCTCTTTGAAACAAGGTCTAGAGCTCGATTTATAAAAGAGCAAACATGCAATCAGAGACTTGAAACAACCATTTATAACATATTCTTTGAGTCACTGTATTTGAAGGTCTTTTAATTTTTGGTTTGATGGATGGGCAGTGTTGGGGATAAGATGTAGAGTAATTAGCATTTCTCATTCGAAATCCATTTCTATTGCTGCCCTAACTCGAAAGGTTCAATTCTCCATTTGCTTTGTAGATTAACTTAAAGTTAAAGCAACTGTCTGTGAAATTATTCAGTTATGAGGATGTAAGGGGAAGCTCTGAGAACAGTAGAAGGTTTAATGGTAGCTGTTCTGTAGATCATATCTATCTCCAGGTATTAGCTGTAACGTGTGATTCATCTCGCCATCTCGCTATGTCCATGAACGTCTATTTTATGTAAGCAAGGTCAATATCAGGCGGTTGTGCATCATTAACACTTCTCATCCTCAATGACCTGGGGGATGATATTTTATCGAAACTTTAAATGCTCTTTAAACCAATTGCTTAATTCATAGCCAAATTGATGCTTCTATTGTCCCGGTGCTCAGATTAAAGTCAAATTTGCTGCCAAATATTAATTGTTGACATCATCATGTGAGCTGATATCATTTAATGATACAGATTTTTAAAAGCAATTCCCAAGGTTGCCAGTTCTTAATTACAGCAGTAGCAAAGATGAGTTTGTACATCTTTAAGTAATTTTACAGATTTACTCCACTTTTTTGGGGAAAAAACAGGAATCTTTATAGGAATTTTAAAGCTAAATCAACCTTTAAAATGTTTGGGTTTTTTTCTCACATTTCATTGTCCCATTCTACAAGCAGATTGGTTGTGGACCAGGTATTGGGATCCAAACCAATAACCCAAAAATAGAAAACTTGAGAGGTGTGTAGTTCACTAGATGGTAACACAGGAGTACACAGTTCATTGCTGAATGTGCACATAGGGCAGGGCAGAGTCAATATAAAGTATAGGTTTTATTGCATAAGCTGTGCGCGCCTGCCTCCTAAATTGTGCACCTATAAGGAGGAAAAAATTGTGCTGAGCAATCAATGGGGGACTCAGAACCCAAACCTCCATTGAGCTGCTTGCAATCATTTGAAAAACATTTCAAAGGTTTAATTAGTCTGTAAACAGTGAAGAAGATGAACAAGCTGATGTGACCGTTGTAAATTTCCACTGCTTTTAGAAAGGAATCACAATATGTTTACATAGAGGAAGCCATAATTAAGGACAATCCTAATGTCCAAAGTATTGTTATTTTAGGCCAAGACAAATTATCACAGGATGTACTGTATATTATATCTAGGTACATTAAAATCTCAAGAAATCCCAGCAGGAAATGTGGTGAGCCATAACCTGATCTCAATAACAGGCTGCAAAAGTTACTAAGGCATAATTAGAGTTAACAAACATTAATTTATAGAGAATGTGGCATTTATATTATATTTTAATTAGTAAGGCATACTACCGTATATACTCATGTATAAGCCCACCCGAGTATAAGCCTATCCCCCTAATTTTACCACAAAAAACTGGGAAAATTTATTGACTCAAGTATAAGCTGAGGGTGGGAAATGCAACATGCTTCATATTAATATATGCCCCATATAATGCTGCACAAAGGTTAATGGTGGCTCATAACATGCTCCATATTAATATATATATATGCCCCATATAAGGCTGCACAAAGGTTATTGGTGGCCCATAACATGCTCCATATATGCCAATTATAATAATGATGCCTCTGCTGCTGCGATTTAAAAAAAAATAACACACTCATATCTCCTTATGGCATCCTTATGGCATGGCTGGCTCACCCTCCCCCAGTGCCAATCACCCTCCTGGCGTCTGCATATCTGGCTCTGCTACATCTCAGTCCCAGCATCTGTATCTTCCTTCCTCTCTTCTTCCTCACATGGCACCGCTCATTAAAGTCATTAATATGTGGCTCCACCCCTATGAGAGTGGAGACACATCCATATTCATGACTTTAATGAGCTGTACCATGTGACCGCACAGGAAGAAGACAGGAAGAGAGATACAGATGCCGGGACTGAGATGTAGCAGAGTCAAATATGCAGACACCAGGAGGGTGTGTATCATGATTCCTGCTCCCCCTCCCTCTCTGGTTTTCAGGTGCATGAAAAAAGGGCTGAAAAATTCAGCTTATACACGAGTATATACGGTATTTATTTATTTTTATTTCACAGATTTTATTTTTTTTACTGTGACCTGTAGTGATGAACGAGTATACTTGGTAAAGCTCGTTACTCGCCCGAGCATTGGTGTACTCACGGTACTCGGGGAGTGCCGAGCATTTCTGAGTTTGCTCGGTGGGAATTCAGGTCCCCACCCTGCATGTTTGGCATTTTTTAGAGTTATTGTCTGCCACGCACTGTAATGCCGCAGCCATCTTGGATGTGGTATTAAGTACACAAATCCAGCTAAATCAACAGTCCTTCTAAGGACTAATTATGGGGTATATAAATTGCACTGCTAGGTAGGCAGGGAGGGTATGTGCATATACAGTGGGGAAAAAAAGTATTTAGTCAGTCAGCAATAGTGCAAGTTCCACCACTTAAAAAGATGAGAGGCGTCTGTAATTTACATCATAGGTAGACCTCAACTATGGGAGACAAACTGAGAAAAAAAAATCCAGAAAATCACATTGTCTGTTTTTTTTTCATTTTATTTGCATATTATGGTGGAAAATAAGTATTTGGTCAGAAACAAGCAATCAAGATTTCTGGCTCTCACAGACCTGTAACTTCTTCTTTAAGAGTCTCCTCTTTCCTCCACTCATTACCTGTAGTAATGGCACCTGTTTAAACTTGTTATCAGTATAAAAAGACACCTGTGCACACCCTCAAACAGTCTGACTCCAAACTCCACTATGGTGAAGACCAAAGAGCTGTCAAAGGACACCAGAAACAAAATTGTAGCCCTGCACCAGGCTGGGAAGACTGAATCTGCAATAGCCAACCAGCTTGGAGTGAAGAAATCAACTGTGGGAGCAATAATTAGAAAATGGAAGACATACAAGACCACTGATAATCTCCCTCGATCTGGTGCTCCACGCAAAATCCCACCCCGTGGGGTCAGAATGATCACAAGAACGGTGAGCAAAAATCCCAGAACCACGCGGGGGGACCTAGTGAATGAACTGCAGAGAGCTGGGACCAATGTAACAAGGCCTACCATAAGTAACACACTATGCCACCATGGACTCAGATCCTGCAGTGCCAGATGTGTCCCACTGCTTAAGCCTGTACATGTCCGGGCCCGTCTGAAGTTTGCTAGAGAGCATTTGGATGATCCAGAGGAGTTTTGGGAGAATGTCCATGGTCTGACGAAACCAAACTGGAACTGTTTGGTAGAAACACAACTTGTCGTGTTTGGAGGAAAAAGAATACTGAGTTGCATCCATCAAACACCATACCTACTGTAAAGCATGGTGGTGGAAACATCATGCTTTGGGGCTGTTTCTCTGCAAAGGGGCCAGGACGACTGATCCGGGTACATGAAAGAATGAATGGGGCCATGTATCGTGAGATTTTGAGTGCAAACCTCCTTCCATCAGCAAGGGCATTGAAGATGAAACGTGGCTGGGTCTTTCAACATGACAATGATCCAAAGCACACCGCCAGGGCAACGAAGGAGTGGCTTCGTAAGAAGCATTTCAAGGTCCTGGAGTGGCCTAGCCAGTCTCCAGATCTCAACCCTATAGAAAACCTTTGGAGGGAGTTGAAAGTCCGTGTTGCCAAGCGAAAAGCCAAAAACATCACTGCTCTAGAGGAGATCTGCATGGAGAAATGGGCCAACATACCAACAACAGTGTGTGGCAACCTTGTGAAGACTTACAGAAAACGTTTGACCTCTGTCATTGCCAGCAAAGGATATATCACAAAGTATTGAGATGAAATTTTGTTTCTGACTAAATACTTATTTTCCACCATAATATGCAAATAAAATGAAAAAAAAAAACAGACAATGTGATTTTCTGGATTTTTTTTTCTCAGTTTGTCTCCCATATTTGAGGTCTACCTATGATGTAAATTACAGACGCCTCTCATCTTTTTAAGTGGTGGAACTTGCACTATTGCTGACTGACTAAATACTTTTTTTCCCCACTGTATATATATTAGTGTAAGTCATGCAAACACTGTATGTGGGTATATAGATATGAGTAGCAGGCAGGTATTGTATGTGGTATACTTCACTGCATGCATAAAGAGGGTCCATTCCATTACTGTCTGCTGCTGATGATTATTACATATATTGACCGTTTATACCTAACCCCAGGTCTCAGTGGGAAGGAATATTTTTTTCTTGCCTCTTAATCCTGATTATTATATTCCAAAGCAATCCAGAGCCCCTTTTTTGTCCAATTGCTTGTTGACACTGCAGAATACAGCCAGAGCCTTTTCATAGTGCAACATGAAAATCCAACTATTTTAAATGGGTTTGCCCGTCTCAGCCATCATATCTGAGTGCACAGAAATTTGTGACAGCAGGGCATGTGCTCGTGGGTGCAGGGTTAGTATGGTCTGTCCTGGTGGCAAGGTGAGTTGAGTGGAAATACCACCTGAAAATACAAAGGTGACATCAACCACACAACTAACTTTAGCTAACTTTATACAGGGAAGTGAAAACAGATCCATATCATTATTCAGTGTTCAATCGCCCAACCAAATTAGCATCAAATGATGTAAGGGTACAGAAATGACATGTTTATTGATAGTTTCTCACTTTTACACAGTGTGAATGCAGTATCTGCTTCCCTTATGCTGCTAGGTTTTAGTTTACATTGACCTGTGTAATGAGTATGGAGTCTCCTTAGTATCTGTCAACAGATGTTGCTCCTGTTCTCCCAGAAGATAAGCCACTGTCAGTGGGATTCTAGAAATAGCTTTTTCAAAGAACATACAGGAGCAATTGCCCAACCTGCCCAAACAGATCATTCCTGTGTATGGGGGAGTTGGGAGAAACAGCTGTCAGCTGTACAGTCATTCTGTAAAAAGCTATCTAATATGTATGAGCAACCAAAGTTCTTATTTAATTATTCACTTAACTCACTGCAACAGTTTTCTGTAATAGAAATATTTTTTCATCTGCATTTAAATCTAATATATAAAGCTCAATGTGGGTGTGTATGTATGTATGTATGTATGTCCGGGATGGCATCCGCACCGTCGCAGCTATAGCCACAAAATTTTGCACAGTCACACATCTGGACCCCAAGAGCGTCATAGGCTATGTTGTGAGGCAAAATTTTAACCCTGCATGTTCCAATTCACAAAACAATTTTGCCCCTATCTACATAATGGGGAAAAAGTGTATGTATTGGCATCTGCACCGTCGTAGCTACAGCCACAAAATTTTGCACAGTCACACGTCTGGACCCCGAGGGCATCATAGACTATGTTGTGAGATGAAATTTCAACCCCACGCATTCCAATTCACCAAACAATTTTGCCCCTATCTACATGGGAAAAAGTGTATGTATGTATTGGCATCTGCACCGTCGTAGCTACAGCCGCAAAATTTTGCAGTCACATGTCTGGACCCTGAGAGCGTCATAGGCTATCTTGTGAGGCAAAATTTTAACCCTGCACATTCCAATTCTCCAAACAATTTTGCCCTTAGGTACATAATGGGGTAAAAAGTGTATGTATGTATTGGCATCTGCACCGTCGTAGCTACAGCCACAAAATTTTGCAGATTCACATGTCTGGACCCCGAGAGTGTCATAGGTTATGTTGTGAGGCGAAATTTTCACCCCGCGCGTTCAAACAATTTTGCCCATATCTACATAATGGAGCAAAAGTGTATGTATGTATTGGCATCTGCAACGTCGTAGCTACAGCCACAAAATTTGGCACAGTCACACATCTGGACCCCGAGAGCATCATAGGCTATGTTGTGAGGTGAAATTTTAACCCTGCGTGTTCCAATTCACCAAACAATTTTGCCACAATCTACATAATGGGGAAAAAGTGAAAGGAAAGGTGTTGGAGGCAAATTGACTGCTGCCAGATGTGATCAAGGGGGACTTAAAGAATGAGAGCGATGGCACCAGAGTATATACCGTACAGTTGCTAAGATGGGGCCCTGACATGGGATAGTCACCACACACCGGGATATGAACACGCACACAAAATGCGCCACACACCACCACGTGCTCCAACACATATACCACCCTCAGCACACATTTCACCACACATACACCAACCTCACCACATAAAAGTCGAAACACAAAAGTCGCCACTCAAAACTCGCCATGCTGTTCCAGAGCTGTTTAAAAGATGAAAAATGAGCTGTGATTGGTTGCTATCAGCAACAGTTTTCTTTGTAGACAGTTGTGGTAACTGAGGCCTATTATTCTTATCATTTCTATGGTGTTATCGTCCTTCTGTAAAGCTGGAAATAACACAATTTATTACCGTGCAAACACAGACAACCCTCTGACACAGACTGCAGGGGGAGCCCAGTATCACACAGCAGAGGATGAGATACACGGCTCAGCAGTCAGTATCACACAGGAGAGGATTAGACACATGGCTCAGCAGGCAGTATCACACAGGATAGGATAAGATACACAGCTCAGCAGTCAGTATCACACAGAATAGTATTAGATACACGGCTCAGCAGTCAGTATCACACAGGATAGGATTAGATACACAGCTCAGCAGTCAGTATCACACAGGATAGGAATAGATACGCAGCTCAGCACACAGTATCACACAGAATAGTATTAGATACACGGCTCATCAGTCAGTATCACACAGGATAGGATTAGATGCACAGTTTTTATGTGCAATATAACCATTATAATTTGTTATAACTAACCACAGTTGGTTACTATGCCCAGGCAACGCCGGACTCTTCATCTAGTAGTTAATATAAAGAATGTAATTTTTCATTTTCGTCTTTTCCGATCTGGACTTTCTGCATTCCCTTTACAATTACTTGGCATTCGTCATCCAGACAGAAATTTCTTTTTCACTAAGAAAAAAAAAATGCTTACAGTTTTTTTTTGCTCTTTTTGACATTGCCAGGGGCTTCTCTGGACTATACCTGAGGCATGCAACAGACAATTCTATAAGGATCTACATGTATTCTCAATAATAATTTAATGTATTTATGGATAGTGAAGCTGTCTGAACATATTTAACAAAAATGTGCAAATTTTTAGGGGGTAAGCAGAGTACAGTAATATAACTGATTATGTTGCCTTGGAAACAGTATTGTTACCCAACTGAAAAATGTGCATTTTGTAAGAAAAGTGAAATAACCTTGAGGTGACTGCAAAATAGATCATATTATCTATACCAATTATGGGGAATATACTTGCAGAATACTATTCAATGGTAGAGATGAGCTGCAGAGAGTTAAGTTTGATTCAAATTCCTTTAAATTTGCAGTTTCATATGAATTTGAAATTTTTAAGATTCAAATCGCTGTTTAAAAAAAAAGTCCCACACTGCTAAATATTTAGTGAGTGGGATAATTTTTTTTTTTTGCATGGCTGCATGAGCTTCCTCATACTATCCTGCAGCCATATGACCTCTAGTGCATTATCATACCTTGCACAGTGGTAGTCACTACCTGGGCCATCACAGATCACTGGTGCCTAGTGGAGTACAGTTTGAATGGAAGGGTCATTTTCCATCTTCCGAGTCACTTGGTTAGTTTCTCTCTACTGTTAGTAGGGTTTTCTCTCACCATTACAGTTCTTATTGACAGCAGGGTCTTCTCTTTGTCTCTCTTCTGTACAGTGTAAGCTTTTATGGTCAGTAGGACTCTCTCTCTCTTTTTTGCCTGTAGCTTGTAAGGCCTCTTTCACACTTCAGTTTTTTGCATCAGTTATAATCCGCCAAAAAGGCGGAGAAGCGGATCCGTTCTCAACTGATGTGAACGGATGGCACAGGATCCGTTTTTAGACGGATCCTGAAAATGAAGAAATTTAAAGGAATCGCTGGCCGGGGAGAGAGAGAGAGAGAGAGAGAGAGAGAATTTTTTTTTTTTGTCCGGCAACCAGAAAGAATTTCGGGTTAAATGAGTGTCTGGAGGATACGCCAGAGAAAAAAACGTTACAAGCTCCGTTTGGAAATCTTTGAGGATGGTGACGGACAGCAACTTTTGGCGGATCCTCACAAAAAAGGGATGCAACGGACAGCAATCCGTCACAATCCGCCATTAATGCAAGTCAATGGGAAAAAAACGGATCCTCAAAAAAAAATTGAGGATCCGTTTTTTTTCAAAACCTGGCGGATTGTGACTGATTGTAAAAAACGGAAGTGTGAAAGAGGCGTTAGGCCTTAGGCCTCTTTCACACTTCCGTTTTTTACAATCAGTCACAATCCGCCAGGTTTTGAAAAAAAACGGATCCTCAGTTTTTTTTTGAGGATCCGTTTTTTTCCCATTGACTTGCATTAATGGCGGATTGTGACGGATTGCTGTCCGTTGCATCCGTTTTTTGTGAGGATCCGCCAAAAGTTGCTGTCCGTCACCATCCTCAAAGATTTCCAAACGGAGCTTGTAACGTTTTTTTTCTCTGGCGGATCCTCCAGACACTCATTTAACCCGAAATTCTTTCTGGGTGCCGGACAAAAATAAAATTCTCTCTCTCTTTCTCTCTCTCTCTTTCTCTCGCCAGCAATTCCTTTAAATTTCTTCATTTTCAGGATCCGTCTGAAAACGGATCCTGTGCCATCCGTTCACATCAGTTGAGAACGGATCCGCTTGTCCGCCTTTTTGGCGGATTATAACTGATGCAAAAAACTGAAGTGTGAAAGAGGCCTTAGCTGTTATGTTCAGCTGATTCCTAGCTTTCTCAATCTTTCCTGAAGAGTGTAAACTCTCATGATTAGTGTTGAGCATTCCGATACCGCAAGTATCGGGTATCGGCCAATATTAGCTGTATCGGAATTCCGATACTTAGTTCCGATACTTTTTTCATATCGAATACCGGAATCGGAAGTTCCCATAATGCTAGGAGCCCGCTCGATTTGATTCAGCCAATGGGGATCCTCAGAAGTGTGGGCACATCCTGTTAGGCATGTAGGCATGTTAACTACTGGCATGGCTGTGATTGGCTGCTGAAATGATGTCATGATGCACTATAAAAACCGCTGCAGCCGCCATTTCTGGTCACTCTGCTGTGAATTCAGTTAGGGACAGGCTGCTGTTGAAGACTGTGAGGGACAGTTAGAAATAGCGATCATCCAAAATATCTATTGCTCTACCCAGGCTACATAATCCACCACTGTAGCATTTTTGTAGCCCAGCAGCGCTGTTTTAATAGCTGTCTGCAAGGGCTGTGTGAGTGCAGACCCACGCTGTGTAGTGTGTCCTGCAGGCACGTCTGCTTGTAGGCCGGCCAGCGTGTATCTCTGCCTCATACACATTTTTCTTTTATTGCTGCTTTTTTTTTCTCCTGTATAGTGTGCTTCCATACGTATCCATATACGTTGGTTGCAAACACTAAAGGAGTGGACAGCGGAGCCTTTCAGCAGCCTTTCAGTGCTATAGCCCATTTCTCTGCACTGTTTTTGCTTGTCTGATAGGTCTCTCTGTGTGTGAGTGCAGCTCACGTTGCAGTGTGTTCTACAGCCACCGCTAGCTGTAGTCCGCTCAGCGTGCGTCACTGCCTCATACATAGTCCTTTTTTTGCAGCTAATTTAGCCAGATTTTTGCTCCTATATTAGTGTGCTTCCAACCGCATCCATTGTCATTGGTTGGTTGCAAACACTATATAGGATTAGATAGAGGAGCCTTTTTGCTGGCTTGTGCCCTTCAGGGCCAGCCAGACTAGTATCACCCTATTTTTTGGAGCCTCATCAATTGCATTGTAGATTAGCTTCCTGCATTGTAATCGCTCCAAAAAGTTTGTGATACTATAGCTTTCAAACTTTGGTCACATCCTTTTCTTTGCCCCCCCCCCAAAAAAAAAAGGAAATAAAGTTCACCAAACACTCCACTTTACAGTTGTCTAGGCCACATTAGATCATTCTAAAGTGTAGTACACACACTCTTAGCCAAATTAGTGTTTCTTATACTGGTTAGCAGGTGTTCAGGAATAAGAACACTAAGCCACCCCTTTTTTACTTTTCTGCCTATCTATCAGTCTACCAAGATGAAGAAGGCAGGGAGTAAGGCACGTGGTCGTGGCCGTGGAGTTTCAGCAGGGAGAGGACGGGGGGATTCAGCAGGGAGAGGACGTGGGGATTCGGTGTCTGCTGCGGCCACCAGTGACCTGGCATCCCCCACTTTTACCAGGCAACAGTCCTTCATGCGCAGCTTTGTAGGACCTCACCGTACCCCACTGCTGCGTGACGAACAAATTGAAGCCGTTGTCGGATGGATGGCAGATAATGCATCCACTTCAATGACTTCCGCATCCTCCCAAGGCCAGAGCACTGAAGAGCAACCATCTGTCTCTTCACCACCTGCCAAATTGCCCAGGCAGTCTGAGAGCCCTGGACAGGAGCCATCTCAATCTTTACTTCTGTTCTCAGAATCTGTTGGCTTGGAAAGAGGTGGCCAGCCAAGCAGCATTCTAGAGCGTGAAGAAGAGGGAGTATGCAGTGATGCGCAACTGCTTTGTCCCTCTGAATCTGAAGAGGCGGGTGGGCCAGTGCCTATTGTCAGCACACCTCAGTGCTCATCTGATGATGATGAGACTCATTTGCCAATTTCTGATGCGTACGGTGCTGGCGAGACAACCCAGGACCAGCCGGTGCTTGAAGAGGGGAGTGGAGATGATGAGGTCCTTGACCCATCATGGCATCAGCCACAGGAAGGTGGTGGGAGCAGCTCTGAGGAAGAGATTACCCGAACGGCCAAAAGAGGAGGGAGAGGGCGGGGGCAGACTTGGTTGCCTGTAGCCTCCACTTTGGCACCCGTGAGGAGCAATCCTCTTCCAAAACACAAAACGGGCGCTCCCAGGACTTGCAGTGCATGGTCTTTTTTTGACACAGTTGCAGATGACATTTGCTTTGTCAAATGCAAGCTGTGTCATCAGAAAGTGAAACGAGGGAAAAATGTGAGCAACCTCAATACCACAAATATGTGGAAACATATGCGTACCAAGCACGAGGTGGAGTTACACAGACACACTGAAGATGTAGGCCAACCTTCAGCAGCACCTACCACCTCTTCAGCTCGTGTGGGGCCTCTTCCTCCAGCTCACACACAGCTGGTTCGGCTTCCTCACAGGAACGCCATGGAAGAACCACTGCCACTGTTGTCCAGAGACCCAGTGAAATTCCACCCACTGAACCACGTTCGCAGTCATCATCACACTCCCAGGCCACTCACCAGCAATCGGTAGCACAGGCATGGGAGAAAAAGCGGCCATACTCTGAAAACCATCCCCGAGCACTGGCTCTGAATGCCGGCATTGCCAAACTACTGGCCCTTGAGATGCTGTCATTCAGGCTGGTGGAGACTGACACCTTCCGGAACTTTATGTCATTGGCAGTTCCACAATACAATGTGCCCAGCCGCTTTTATTTCAGCAGGCAAGCCGTCCCTGCAATGCAAAAGCATGTGGAGGGAAAAATTAAAAATGCGCTACTAAATGCCGTCAGTAGCAAGGTCCACCTGACCACCGATGCGTGGAGCAGTAGCCATGGACAGGGACGATACCTTTCCTTCACTGCCTATTCGGTCAATGTTGTGGAGCCTGGTACAGATCTGGAGAGTGGCTCTGTACGTATTCTGCCAACTCCAAGGATTGCAGGAATGCAGTCTGTACATATTGAGTCCTCCTCCTACTCTAGTTCCTCGGAATCAGCACTGCGTGAGCCTGTTAGGCCAGATATGAGCACAGGTGTGGCCAAACGTCAACAGGCCATCCTTAAATTAATTTCTTTGGGGAATCGGAGCCACACAGAACAGGAGCTCTGGAATGCCATCAAGCAGGAGAGCGATGTGTGGTTTGTGCCAGCGAATCTCCAGCCAGGTTTGGTAGTGAGTGACAATGGCCGAAATCTAGTGGCAGCTCTGGGCCTAGGCAACCTCACTCACATACCGTGTCTGGCACACGTGCTCAATTTGGTCGTGCAGAGCTTTCTGAGGGACTATCCGGATCTTGATGCACTGCTGCACAAGGTTCGCCTAGAGTGTGCTCACTTGCGGCGTTCCAGCATGGCAAGATCGCGCATTGCATCTCTGCAACGCCGATTCCGCCTGCCAGAACATCGCATCATATGTGACCTCCCCACCAGGTGGAATTCAACGTTACATATGTTGGAGCGGTTGTGTGAGCAGCAGGCAGCAGTAATGGAATACCAGCTGCATCAGGCGCAAACAAGTCGCACTGTGCGCCGGACACACTTCACCACCACTGAGTGGGCCACTATGAGGGACATCTGCCAAGTTGACTCCACGCGGATGGCCAGTGCAGATGATGCACTAATCAGCATGACTGTCCCCCTCATCTGTCTGCTTCAAAAAACCTTACAAGCACTAAGTGAGGAGGTTTTTGAAGAGGTCGAGGATGAGCAGTCAGAAATGCCATCTGCTTCTGGCAAGTCTGCGCAACGTGCCTCCACACAAAGGCCCAGGCAGGGGACACTTAGTGAGGAGGATGACGAGGAGTCATTGGAGGAGGAGGAACACATCTCTCCAGAGGAGGGAGGTACACAAGGCTCTAGTAGTCAGTGTGTACAGCGAGGGTGGGGTGATGCTGAGCAGGCAGAGATGCTGCCTCAAGCTGGGGACAGCGTTTCCGGTCCAGTTGGCAGTCTGCAGCACATGGTTGATTTCATGCTGCAGTGCTTGTTAAATGACCGCCGCATCGCCAACATTCTCCACACAGCTGATTATTGGGTGTACACCCTCCTAGATCCTCGCTACCGGGACAACTTACAAAGCCTCATACCACAGTTGAACCGGGAGCGAAAAATGCGGGAGTATCAAGAAACACTTGTGCAGGCCATCATGTTCTCCATTCCCCCTGCAAGTGTTGCTGGTAGTGCTTTTCAAAGCAGCCATGTGGGTAGAGGCAGTGGAGGAAGCTCTGCACAAAGAGGTAGCAGAGGCAGTGCCGCAGGACAAGGCAAGGCCAGTATGGCCCAAATGTGGAAAAGTTTTGTGGGACCGCCACAAACGGCTACACCATTACAGACGGCTCCAGTCAGCAGGAGGCAACGTTTCCGTCAGATGGTGACAGACTACTTGTCTTGCTCTGTTAGTGTTCTCCCAGACGGCTCTTCCCCGTTCAAGTATTGGGTCTCTAAGCTGGATACATGGCCAGAGCTTAGCCAGTATGCATTGGAGGTGCTGGCTTGCCCTACTGCCAGTGTATTATCGGAACGTGTCTTTAGTGATGCAGGTAGTGTGGTAACAGACCGTCGCACGCGACTATCCGCCGATAATGTTGACTGGCTTACTTTTCTGAAAATGAACAAGGCCTGGATCTCACCTGAATTTGCCAGTCCTCTTCCAGAATAAATAATTGGCTGGCAACAGGTTCCAGGTCTCCTGTTGTGTTCATGTTTCTATGACCTGAACTTTATTTCCTGGGCTACAGCAACGCCCGTAGTTGCTCAGAAGTGCTGTCCACACAGACAAAACACTCGCTCATGTGTAAGTGGGGTTCGGTAACGTCAGCTAATCCCCTGCTGTGTGTACGGCAAACTCTCCTGCTGCCTACAACTTCTGACTACCTCTGATTTAATATGTTCTCTGATTTGCCCTCTGTCTCCACTCTGTTTTGAGTATTTCCTCCGGCCTACAACACCGCCTGTTTCTGCTCTCAAGTGCCGTCTGCACAATCCACACTTGTTCCTGTGTTACCTGGGTCCTGTAACATCTGCTCATCTCCAGAGGTGAGCACGGCAATGTCTCCTGCTTTGTCTACATTCCCACTACTTGTAGTGGAAATGTGGACAGAGCAGGAGACATTGCCTGACTCACCTCTAGGGAGAAGCTGCTGTTACAGAACCCCAGTAACACAGGAACAAGTGTGGGTTGTGCAGACGGCATTTCAGAGCAGCAACTGGCGTGGTTGGAAGCCAGAGGAAATACTCGAAACAGAGTGAAGACAGAGGCCTAATTGGAGTACGTTGACAGTTAGTAGTAGTCTAGAAACAATCGCAAACTGCCACCAAGTAGGCCTCGGCCTACTACCTTATTTTCCCTGGGCTCCGACACCGCCAGTTGCTGCTCAGAAGTGCTGTCCGCACAGACAAAACACTCGCTCATGTGTAAGTGGGGTTCGGTAACGTCAGCTGATCCCCTGCTGTGTGTATGGCAAAGTGTCCTGTTCCCTCCAAAGTCAAAATACCTCAGCTTTACACCTGGCTCCTAGTAGGCCTCGGCCTGCACCCTGATTGTCCCTGGCTTCCAACAACGCTAGTTGGTGCTCGGAAGTGCTGTCCACACAGAAAAACACACTTGTTCATGTGAAAGTGTGGGTCAGTAACGTCAGCTGATCCCCTGCTATGTGGAGGGCAAAGTGTCCTGCTCCCTCCAAAGTTAAAATACCTCAGCTTTACACCTGGCTCCTAGTAGGCCTCGGCCTGCACCCTGATTGTCCCTGGCTTCCAACAACGCTAGTTGGTGCTCGGAAGTGCTGTCCACACAGAAAAACACACTTGTTCATGTGAAAGTGGGGTTCGGTAACGTCAGCAGATCCCCTGCTGTGTGGAGGGCAAAGTGTTCTGCTCCCTCCAAAGTCAAAATACCTCAGCTTTACACCTGGCTCCTAGTAGGCCTCGGCCTGCACCCTGATTGTCCCTGGCTTCAAACAACGCTAGTTGGTGCTCGGAAGTGCTGTCCACACAGAAAAACACACTTGTTCATGTGAAAGTGGGGTTCGGTAACATCAGCAGATCCCCTGCTGTGTGGAGGGCAAAGTGTCCTGCTCCCTCCAAAGTCAAAATACCTCAGCTTTACACCTGGCTCCTAGTAGGCCTCGGCCTGCACCCTGATTGTCCCTGGCTTCCAACAACGCCTGTTGTGCTCGGAAGTGCTGTCCACACAGAAAAACACACTCGTTCATGTGAAAGTGGGGTTCAGTAACGTCAGCTGATCCCCTGCTGTGTGGAGGGCAAACTGCTGCTTCCTCCAAATTCAATCAACGTCTTATCTTAAACTGCCTCCAAGTAGGCCTCAGCCTACAAAATGACTATCCCTGGGCTCCAACATCGTCAGTTGTTGCTCGGAAGTGCTGTCCACACAGAAAAACACACTTGTTCATGTGAAAGTGGGGTTCGGTAACGTCAGCTGATTCCACGCTGTGTGGAGGGCAAACTGCTGCTGCCTCCAAATTGTAACTACTTCAGATTTAAACATTCTCTGATTTGGCCTCTGTCTCCACTCTGTCTCTAGTATTTCCCCTGACCTCCAACACCGCCAGTTCCTGCTCACAGTTGCCGTCCACGCATTCCACACGTGTTCCTGTGTTACTGGGGTTCTGTAACGTCAGCAGATCCCCCAATATGTGTCTGCCACTGTCTCCTGCGCTGTCCACCTTCCCACTGCAAGCGGTGGGAATGTGGACAGAGCAGGAGACAGTGGCAGACACTCATCAGGGGATCTGCTGACATTACAGAACCCCAGTAACCCAGGAACACGTGTGGATTGGGTAGACGGCTGCTGTACGCATAAACTGGTGGTGTTGGTGGTCACGTGAAATCCTGGAAACAGAGTGGAGACAGATGCCTAATTGGAGCACGTTGACAGTCTGTTGTAGCCTACAAACAATCAAAAACTGCCACCAAGTAGGCCTCGGCCTGCACCATGATTGTCCCTGGGCTCCAACAACGCCTGTTGGTGCTCGGAAGTGCTGTCCACACAGAAAAACACACTCGTTCATGTGAAAGTGGGGTTCAGTAACGTCAGCTGATCCCCTGCTGTGTGGAGGGCAAACTGCTGCTTCCTCCAAATTCAAACAACGTCTTATCTTAAACTGCCTCCAAGTAGGCCTCAGCCTACAAAATGACTATCCCTGGGCTCCAACATCGTCAGTTGTTGCTCGGAAGTGCTGTCCACACAGAAAAACACACTTGTTCATGTGAAAGTGGGGTTCGGTAACGTCAGCTGATTCCCTGCTGTGTGGAGGGCAAACTGCTGCTGCCTCCAAATTGTAACTACTTCAGATTTAAACATTCTCTGATTTGGCCTCTGTCTCCACTCTGTCTCTAGTATTTCCCCTGACCTCCAACACCGCCAGTTCCTGCTCACAGTTGCCGTCCATGCATTCCACACGTGTTCCTGTGTTACTGGGGTTCTGTAACGTCAGCAGATCCCCCAATATGTGTCTGCCACTGTCTCCTGCGCTGTCCACCTTCCCACTGCAAGCGGTGGGAAGGTGGACAGAGCAGGAGACAGTGGCAGACACTCATCAGGGGATCTGCTGACATTACAGAAACCCAGTAACCCAGGAACACGTGTGGATTGGGCAGACGGCTGCTGTACGCATAAACTGGCGGTGTTGGTGGTCACGTGAAATCCTGGAAACAGAGTGGAGACAGATGCCTAATTGGAGCACATTGACAGTCTGTTGTAGCCTACAAACAATCAAAAACTGCCACCAAGTAGGCCTCGGCCTGCACCATGATTGTCCCTGGGCTCCAACAACGCCAGTTGGTGCTCGGCAGTGTCTTTGGCACGGGTACTCCCTGTTGCCCAGCCTGGTTCCAGCATGCCAGCTGTTTCCGGGTAGTGTCAAGGTCACTATGCCACCAATCCGTTTTCCTGTCGTCGTGCGGCCGGGTTAGCCGACTCTACGGTGCCTGCAGTTTAGGTGACTCCTATGTGGGCTGCGGGAACTGGCACTGAAGGCTGGATCCGTAGTGCCAATGGGACATGGACCCCCTGTAGGACTGTGGGTTTCGGTAACTGCGGCCGGCTTGCGGCATGGCTACTTTGCTTTGAATGGGTACCTTCTGCTACCCACCCGGGTTCCAGCACTGTCTGCTGGTTCTCGCCAGAGCCTTTGGCCTAGGTGCCTCCATCTCGGTATCCGAAGTCCAGCACCGTCAGCTGGTCCTTGGTAGTGCTTTCTAGCACAGGTACCTCCTGCCTTGTAACCGTGGTCCAGCACCGTCAGCTGTTCCTCGGTAGTGCCATTGGCTCTTGTAGCTTTTGCTACCCATCTGGGTTCCAGCACCGTCAGCTGGTTCTCGGCTGTGTCTTTGGCACGGGTACTCCCTGTTGCCCAGCCTGTTTTCAGCACGCCTGCTGTTTCCGGGTAGTGTCAAGGTCACTATGCCACCAATCCGTTGTCCTGTCGTCTTGTGGGCGGCTTAGCCGACTCTACGGTGCCTGCAGTTTAGGTGACTCCTATGTGGGCTGCGGGAACTGGCACTGAAGGCTGGATCCGTAGTGCCAATGGGACATGGACCCCCTGTAGGACTGTGGGTTTCGGTAACTGCGGCCGGCTTGCGGCCTGGCTACTTTGCTTTGAATGGGTACCTTCTGCTACCCACCTGGGTTCCTCTGCTGGTTCTTGTCACAGCCTTTGGCCTAGGTGCCTCGATCTCGGTATCCGAGGTCCAGCACCGTCAGCTGGTCCTTGGTAGTGCTTTTTAGCACAGGTACCTTCTGCTTAGTAACCGTGGTCCAGCACCGTCAGTTGGTCCTCGGTAGTGCCATTGGCTCTTGTTCCTTCTGCTACCCATCCGGGTGCCAGCACTGTCTGCTGATTCTCGCCACAGCCTTTGGCCTAGGTGCCTCCATCTCGGTATCCGAGATCCAGCACCATCAGCTGGTCCTTGGTAGTGCTTTTTAGCACAGGTACCTTCTGCTTAGTAACCGTGGTCCAGCACCGTCAGTTGGTCCTCGGTAGTGCCATTGGCTCTTGTTCCTTCTGCTACCCATCCGGGTGCCAGTACTGTCTGCTGGTTCTCGCCACAGCCTTTGGCCTAGGTGCCTCCATCTCGGTATCCGAGGTCCAGCACCGTCAGCTGGTCCTTGGTAGTGCTTTTTAGCACAGGTACCTTCTGCTTAGTAACCGTGGTCCAGCACCGTCAGTTGGTCCTCGGTAGTGCCATTGGCTCTTGTTCCTTTTGCTACCCACCCGGGTTCCAGCACTGTCTGCTGGTTCTCGCCACAGCCTTTGGCCTAGGTGCCTCCATCTCGGTATCCGAGGTCCAGCACCGTCAGCTGGTCCTTGGTAGTGCTTTTTAGCACAGGTACCTTCTGCTTAGTAACCGTGGACCAGCACCGTCAGTTGGTCCTCGGCAGTAGAGTTGAGCGACTTTTGTTTTTTTAGGGTCGCGTTTCGTTTCGTGAAACCCGACTTTTCCAAAAGTCGGGTCGAGCAAGATCGTCCGATTATAGGGAAAAGTCGGGGTCGTCCCGAAACACGAAACCCAATGTAAGTCAATGGGGAATAAAAGCCAGCAGTGAGAGGAGGACAGGAAACACACCAACAGTGCCCATTTGAATGCCAAAAGCATCAATTCTTCTTACTTAAGCTTGTCAACCTTAATTAACTTCATAATACAAGTTACGCACTGAAAAATGGGGGTTATTTGGCTACAGTTGTGGGGAGGGAGGGCTGGCTCCAGGTTTTCATGTGCCCTGGGCGAAAGAGCGCCCCTTTAACACATACCACAACTCATCATGCTCCGATACGGCAGAGAAATAGCGGTATAGTACAATGAAAAATACTTCACTTTTTACATCTCATGACGAGGCCCATCTATTTCTCCATACAGAATCATTGGTCCCATATAATGTTTGAAACAGTATATGATGAGCTCCACATAATGCTACAGTATATGTTGGTCCCCATGGATGAAGCTCCACTGTCTTATGGGCCCAAATAATGCTCCAAACATAATGGGCCCCATTTCTAATGCTCTAGTGTATAATGGGCCCTGTAAATGCTGCTCCAGTGTCTGATGTCCACCTTTGGAATGGTGCAGTGTATGGTGGGCCCCATCTATCATTCTCCAGAGTATAGTGCTCCCCAAAAATTGCTGTCCCAACATTGAAAACAATCAAATAAGTCTCCTCGCTAGGGAATCCCTGTACTTGTCTGGACTCCTCGTCGTCCCCATCTTCCATTTCACTGCACAGTATTTCAACTTTGCAAGTGCTGTGATCCTGAGCAAGCAGGGGGGGCCCACTCGTTGGCGACGGCACTGGCACAGGGCCCCTGATAGTACGGTGGTGAGTCTGATGGCGGGTGGGCCGAACCTGCACTTTCATCTGCAGCTTCCTCTTTGTCACCGTGTAAGATGGAACTGTATATGGGAAGGGTAACCTGAGTTTCATCAGGGTCAGATTCAGGCCGTGTAGCGTGCGAGGGGAATGTAGTGGTCTGGGTCAATGTACCAGCAGATTCATCGAGCAGTGGCTGGGCATCAGTGCACTTGTGTCGCCCCCAGGAGTACGGTCCCCACAGTGGCATTACCTTCTTCCTAGGGAGTGTGATGTCATGCTTGGGAGCAACGAACGTTCTCTCTAGCAGGTTAACTGATTGGGCGGCGTTATTCCCACGAGTAATGACCCTCCAAACAGCGTTCATGAAGGCAAAGTGTTTGTATTACGTGGGCAGTATGGTTGCAAAGCTGAACCTTAAAGGAATGTCCAGAAGGGCACCACTAGGAGTGGAGCCTACGGTTAAATTCGACTCCACCTGGGAAACCTCAGCCATGCCAGCTACAGAACAGATGCACACATTGCAAGCTTAATTCCGTTAACGAACGAGACTCCGTCATGCCCCACGGTCTGAGTCCGGCTTACTAGAGGGACACGTGAGGCTCTGGCACATGAGATTGGCCAATAACTGGTGTGTCATGCCCTTACATGTCCGTGGCTGCATGTGCGCTACACTGAAAAGGCCAGCGTTTGTCGCTTACAGGTGCAGATAACCCACTGAACAACGTTAGTGATGGGGATCACAGATTACAATTATTACCCGCGAACAATGATTTCCCAGTGAGTGCAGGTCAACCGCAGTTCCGGAATTAGGCCTAACCGTCATTCCTGAAAAAATGAAAAACTTACGTATGCAAACCACAGGTGCTGTAGCTTGCTTAACAGCTCGCCAGCTGTTCTCACGCCCAGTATGGATTACACGTGATTGCACAAAGGTGAGAAAGGGTACCGTATCCCCAGATAACATGTATGGATAGCGTACACATTCAAAATATATGTCTATACATCAGGAGGCAGGCTCAGACGGTGTTAGGCCCAGTATGGATTGCACGTGATTGCACAAAGGTTAGAAAGGGTACCGTATCCCAAGATAACATGTATGGATAGCGTACACATTCAAAATATATGTCTATACATCAGGAGGCAGGCTCAGACGGTGTTAGGCCCAGTATGGATTGCACGTGATTGCACAAAGGTTAGAAAGGGTACCGTATCCCCAGATAACATGTATGGATAGCGTACACATTCAAAATATATGTCTATACATCAGGAGGCAGGCTCAGATGGTGTTAGGCCCAGTATGGATTGCACGTGATTGCACAAAGGTTAGAAAGGGTACCGTATCCCCAGATAACATGTATGGATAGCGTACACATTCAAAATATATGTCTATACATCAGGAGGCAGGCTCAGACGGTGTTAGGCCCAGTATGGATTGCACGTGATTGCACAAAGGTTAGAAAGGGTACCGTATCCCCAGATAACATGTATGGATAGCGTACACATTCAAAATATATGTCTATACATCAGGAGGCAGGCTCAGACGGTGTTAGGCCCAGTATGGATTGCACGTGATTGCACAAAGGTTAGAAAGGGTACCGTATCCCCAGATAACATGTATGGATAGCGTACACATTCAAAATATATGTCTATACATCAGGAGGCAGGCTCGAACGGTGTCAGGCACAGTATGGATTTGACGGCCCAGACTACACAGCGGAGGAGCAGGGAGAGGTAAAGAGTGCAAATGCTGGGGCCCTGCCCAAGCAAGGGGGGCCCACTCGTGGGCGTCGGTACTGGCACTGGGCCCCTCATAGTACGGCGGTGTGTCTGACGGCGGGTGTGCACACCACCGTCAGAGACACTTGATTGCACTATGAGGGACCCTGTGCCAGTGCCCGCGCCCAGGAGTCGGCCTACCCACCTGTCCAGGGCAACGGCACTCGCACGGTGTCGTGCGCTAGGTGGTGACCCCGGCCATGGGGGGGAGGCAGCACAGTTAGGGAGTTTTAGAAAGTGGCATATGTTGTACGGCTCGTGTGAGAACCATCACCGCTGCTGTGTGCTGGGAATGCCTCAAGCAACCGATTTACCAGAGATGCTTGTTTATTAGCCAATATTAGGTCAAGGTTCTCCTGTGCCATGATGTTTTGTAATTTGCCTTTATAGCGTGGATCCAGGATGCTGGCCAACCAGTAGTCGTCATCGTTCATCATTTTGGCAATGCGGGGGTCCCTTTTTAGGATCTGCAAGGCATAATCTGACATGTGGGCCAATGTTCCCGGTGTCAATGATGCACTGCGAGTGCTGGTTGGAGGAGCACTTTCTGGCAAATCCACATCCCTCCAGTCACGCACAAACCCTGTACCAGTCCTTGCCACGCCAACATTTTCACTTGCCCCACGAGATGCATCCTCCTCCCCTAAGTAATCATCCACATCATCCTCCTCTTCCTCCTCCTCTTCTTCCTCCACCTCGTCCAGGAGAGGTCCCTGAGCAGACAATGGCTGAATGTCATCAAGGATTCCCTCCTCCTCTTCCTCCTCATCAACATTGGCTGCAGAAGCCTGCTCCTTAAGGTGCATCAAAGTTTGCATGAGCAGGCGCATAAGTGGGATGCTCATGCTTAGGATGGCGTCGTCTGCGCTTACCAGCCGTGTGCATTCCTCAGAACACTGAAGGACTTTACAGAGGTCTTTCAGCTTCGACCACTGCACATCTGTCAACTGCTCTCAAAGTGCCTGGCAGTGTATCCTCCCACAAATGCATTATGGCCTGCCTCTGCTCGCACAGCCGCTCCACCATGTGCAGGGTGGAGTTCCACCTTGTTGCAATGTCGATAATGAGGCGGTGGTTGGGAAGGTGGAGTAATCGCTGCAGCTTCTGCATACGAACGGAGTGTACAGGCGACCGGCGGATGTGCGCGCACAGTCTTCGCACCTTCTGGAGCAGGGCTGTTAACTCCGGATAATTTTTGAGGAAGCACTGCACCACCAGGTTCAAGGTGTGAGCCAAGCAAGGTATGTGGCTGAGTTTTGAAAGGGCTATGGCTGCCACAAAATTACGGCCGTTATCACTAACTACCTTGCCTGCCTCAAGATGTACACTGCCCAGCCATGACTCAGTTTGTCGCTTCAAGTACTCGGCCAGCACCTCGGCGGTGTGTCTGTCGCCCAAACACATCATCTGCAACACAGCATGCTGACGCTTTCCACTAGCTGCTCGATAGGGGGACACCTGGTGTGCAACAGTGGCAGCTGCAGATGGAGTGCTCGTACGACTGCGCTCTGTGGACGAGCTTTCGCTTCTGGAGGAAGAGGAGGAGGAGGGTCAAACGCCTACAGCCAACTGTTTCCTATACCGTGGGCTAGGCAGCACTGTCCCACCACCGCTGTCCCCTGTGGACCCTGCATCCACCACATTAACCCAGTGCGCAGTGATGGACACGTAACGGCCCTGGCCATGCCGACTGGACCATGCATCAGTTGTGAGGTGCACCTTTCCGTTCACTGACTGCTTGAGTGCATGGACAATGTGGTCTTTCACATGATGGTGGAGGGCTGGGATGGCTTTGCGAGAGAAGACGTGGCGACTGGGTAGGTCATAGCGTGGTACTGCATAGGCCATGAGTTCGCGGAAAGCTGCACTTTCCACCAACCGAAAGGGCATCATCTCAAACGAGATTAGTTTGGCAATGTGGGCGTTCAAACCCAGTGTACGTGGATGAGAGACTGAGTACTTTCTTGACCTACTCATAGTGTCTGGGAGGGTGAGCTGGACTTGAGAGCTGCATATGGTGGAAGTAGTGGTGGACAGGGCGGACTGAGAGAGGGTTGATGATGGTGATGGAGTTGGTGTTCTTTCTGATGGCCTAGAATCAGTCTTTCATTGATATAACAGTGGGATTCCCTGACTGCTGTGGCCTTGCAACGACACCTCAACATTTGCTGCTGTGCTAACCGGTGGGTGGTTGCCAATCTGGGTCAACAACTGGATCATCCATCACCTCCTCTTCAATGTCATGTGCACCTTCCTCTGTGTCACCGTGTATGGTGGTATAGTGTGCGGGAAGGGGCACCTGAGTCTCATCAGGGTCAGAATCTGGCTCTGTACACTGCGAGGACAATGTAGTGCTCTGACTGAATGTACCAGCAGAATCATCCATCAGCGGCTGTGCATCAGTGCAATCCATGTCAGATTCATCTTGGCCTGGGTAATTCACCATTTGACTTGATAATCCAGGCATGGTATGTGAAAACAGCTCCATGGAGTAATCAGTAGTATGGCCTGCGTCATCCTTCAATCTTGGTTGGGGTGAAGGACACAAGGAAAGGTGTGGTTCATGAATATGAGCCTCCAATGACGACTCAGTGCTTTTACTTTTTACAACTTCAGAAGAGGAGGCGATAGAGCTGGAGGCTGAGTCAGCAATGTAAGACAAAAATTTTTCCTGATGCTCTGGCTTTAAAAGCGGTTTGCCAACTCCTAGAAAACTAAGCCTTCGAAGACTTATGGAGCCAGACGATGACGCAGGCTCAACACCTCCTGCATTCGGTCCTATTTTGCTCTTGCCACTACCATCAGATCCACCACCAACACCATCATTACCAGCTGCCAACCCCCGCCCAATTCCACGGCCTCTTCCACCAGCCTTCCTCATTTTTGGTAGAAATGTAGACAAAATCAAACAAACTATATAGTAATGTAAAACAAGGTACAAGGTGTCTATAGGACAGGGGAGATTTTGAATTTCTGCTCACACTAGTGGACACTGGACACTTTTGGATTGTGTGAGGCCCACTGAATATCTGAGCGCTATGTCACAGGCTCGATGGCACAGCTGTGACCAAAGTGACTAGAGGATAAGTGAGATTTTGAATTTCTGCAGACACTTGTGGACACTGGACACTTTTGGATTGTGTGAAGCCCACTGAATATCTGAGCGCTATGTCACAGGCTCAATGGCAAAGCTGTGACCAAAGTGACTAGAGGATAAGTGAGATTTTGAATTTCTGCTCACACTAGTGGACACTGGAAACTTTTGGATTGTGTGAGGCCCACTGAATATCTGAGCGCTATGTCACAGGCTCGATGGCACAGCTGTGACCAAAGTGACTAGAGGATAAGTGAGATTTTGAATTTCTGCAGACACTTGTGGACACTGGACACTTTTGGATTGTGTGAGGCCCACTGAATATCTGAGCGCTATGTCACAGGCTAGATGGCACAGCTGTGACCAAAGTGACTAGAGGATAAGTGAGATTTTGAATTTCTGCAGACACTTGTGGACACTGGACACTTTTGGATTGTGTGAGGCCCACTGAAAATCTGAGCGCTATGTCACAGGCTCGATGGCACAGCTGTGACCAAAGTGACTAGAGGATAAGTGAGATTTTGAATTTCTGCAGACACTTGTGGACACTGGACACTTTTGGATTGTGTGAGGCCCACTGAATATCTGAGCGCTATGTCACAGGCTCGATGGCACAGCTGTGACCAAAGTGACTAGAGGATAAGTGAGATTTTGAATTTCTGCAGACACTTGTGGACACTGGACACTTTTGGATTGTGTGAGGCCCACTGAATATCTGAGCGCTATGTCACAGGCTCGATGGCACAGCTGTGACCAAAGTGACTAGAGGATAAGTGAGATTTTGAATTTCTCAGACACTTGTGGACACTGGACACTTTTGGATTGTGTGAGGCCCACTGAATATCTGAGCGCTATGTCACAGGCTCGATGGCACAGCTGTGACCAAAGTGACTAGAGGATAAGTGAGATTTTGAATTTCTGCAGACACTTGTGGACACTGGACACTTTTGGATTGTGTGAGGCCCACTGAATATCTGAGCACTATGTCACAGGCTCGATGGCACAGCTGTGACCAAAGTGACTAGGGGATAAGTGAGATTTTGAATTTCTGCTCACACTAGTGGACACTGGACACTTTTGGATTGTGTGAGGCCCACTGAATATCTGAGCGCTATTTCACAGGCTCGATGGCACAGCTGTGACCAAAGTGACTAGAGGATAAGTGAGATTTTGAATTTCTGCAGACACTTGTGGACACTGGACACTTTTTGGATTGTGTGAGGCCCACTGAATATCTGAGCGCTATGTCACAGGCTCGATGGCACAGCTGTGACCAAAGTGACTAGAGGATAAGTGAGATTTTGAATTTCTGCAGACACTTGTGGACACTGGACACTTTTGGATTGTGTGAGGCCCACTGAATATCTGAGCGCTATGTCACAGGCTCGATGGCACAGCTGTGACCAAAGTGACTAGAGGATAAGTGAGATTTTGAATTTCTGCAGACACTGGACACTTTTGGATTGTGTGAGGCCCACTGAATATCTGAGCGCTATGTCACAGGCTCGATGGCACAGCTATGACCAAAGTGACTAGAGGATAAGGGAGATTTTGAATTTCTGCAGACACTTGTGGACACTAGACACTTTTGGATTGTGTGAGGCCCACTGAATATCACAGCGCTATGTCACAGGCAGAAATTGGCAAGTGTATCACAAACTACAAGGTGTATGTAGAATTGGGCAGAGTAGGAATCTCCCTAGAGTGCAGGTCTGTAAGAACGGAACATGTCCTCGACTTATTCTCACATAGTGACACAGATAGCTTCACTGTGGCTGTGATAACAGCCGTTACACGGTACTGTGTGAGGAGCGTACACTGCTGTATGGTGTGAAAAAATGCACACTCAGTACCTCAGCAGGACAAAAAAAAAAATTGGGATTGCTTTTAAAAAAGCAGATTGCAGAGCAGTGGGTAAACAGCAATGCAGCTGTCAGGAAGCCTTAGAAGGCAGCCCAACAACCAACACCACTGATACACCACAATATAGCCTCCCCTTGAACTGCACACACAGTGACTGGTGTGTTGTACAGGCACAATCGCTAGCAGCAGAAGCAGTTTTTTTTTCTTCTTCCCTGCCT
Organism: Dendrobates tinctorius; assembly: GCF_039654945.1. Classification (NCBI taxonomy): domain Eukaryota; kingdom Metazoa; phylum Chordata; class Amphibia; order Anura; family Dendrobatidae; genus Dendrobates; species Dendrobates tinctorius. The sequence continues at coordinate 8,555,434 of NW_027361971.1, read as the reverse complement.
AACACTCTCCCTACAGAATCAGCAGCAACCTCTCCCTATGCTAAGATCAGCAGAAGTAAGATGGCGGTCGGCGTGCACGCCTTTTATACCCCCTGTGACGCCCACCAAAGCAAGCCAATCACTTGCATGCCCTTCTGAAAGATGGTGGTGACCCGTGCCTATGTCATCACGTTGCCCACAGTGTCCGTGGATCCTGATTGGCTGAAAAAGAGCGCAAAACAAACTTTTGAAACTCGACTTTGGCGCGTAAGTCGCCGACCTCGTGGCCGACCTCATCCTAGGGTCGGGTTTCGTTTCATGAAACCCGACTTTGCCAAAAGTCGGCGACTTTTGAAATTTTTCGACCCGTTTCGCTCAACTCTACTCGGTAGTGCCATTGGCTCTTATTCCTTCTGCTACCCGTCCGGGTGCCAGCACTGTCTGCTGGTTCTCGCCACAGCCTTTGGCCTAGGTGCCTCTATTTCGGTATCCGAGGTCCAGCACCGTCAGCTGGTCCTTGGTAGTGCTTTTTAGCACAGGTACCTTCTGCTTAGTAAACGTGGTCCAGCACCGTCAGTTGGTCCTTGGTAGTGCCATTGGCTCTTGTTCCTTCTGCTACCCATCCGGGTGCCAGCACTGTTTGCTGGTTCTCGCCACAGCCTTTGGCCTAGGTGCCTCCATCTCGGTATCCGAGGTCCAGCACCGTCAGCTGGTCTTTGGTAGTGCTTTTTAGCTCAGGTACCTTCTGCTTAGTAACCGTGGTCCAGCACCGTCAGTTGGTCCTCGGTAGTGCCATTGGCTCTTGTTCCTTCTGCTGTCACTACGGGTTCCAGTACTGTCAGCTGGTTCTCGCCAGTTTCTCAGCCTTCTTGTACCTTCTGCTACATTTCCAAGATCAAGCTTTTTGAAATTGTTTTTGGTAATCCTTATTGATCTCCATGACGACGACCCTGATGACGACGACCCTGAAGACCACACCAAAGAAGACCAAAAATATGACCCTAAATAATATGACCAAGAGGACAAAGAACATGAAGACAACCACCAAGATACAGAACAAAAGACAGAAGAACAAGAAGCAGAAGAAGCAAAAGCAGAAGAACAGAAAGCAGAAGAACATTAAGCATAAGACTAAAAATCAGCATAGAAGATATCAAAATTATAAGCAGAAGACTAAGCAGTAAATGGGGGTGAGTCCGTTCCTCCTCGTGGTGCCCCTTGAAAATGCCTGCTGCTGCAGGCCAAACTGAACGCGGACAAATCCTGTTGTAAATCTTTTGTGACAGGCAGAACGTAAGGTGTAATCTTATAACTTTTATAGATAAGTACTACAGGAATGCCTGTCACCATAAGAAAATGAAGACAAAGAAGAATAGGAAGAAGATGAAGAAATAGCATATGAAAATTAATAATAGCTGAATAAGAAGAATATGAAGAATGGAAAAAAAAAATAATGGGAAGAAGTTGAAGAAGAAGAAGATGAATAAGGTGAAGAAAAAGTTGATAAAAAAAATGCTACTGCTGCGGATCATGAAGGAGTAAGTGTGGGAGAAGTACAAAAGAAGGTGAAGAGCATGGAAGTTGTGAAACATACATATCTGACAAAATATAAAAAAGTTAACATAGTCAATATCTTTTCAACTCCGAACGTCTTGAAAAAAAAAATTGGAATTAATGCTATGTCATGTGATTTGAATAAACCACTATGCCTTTAATGTCTCCTCCACCTCCCACAATACATTCTACATGATTCTTATTTGTTTTCAATTATGTAGAATTAGCCAACAAGGAAATAAAGTGCTTTTTTTAATTCCGATACCGGAAGTCCCATTGACTTGAATGGGACTTCCGGTATCGGAATCGGCGATACCCGATATTTTTTTCGTATCGGGCGATACCATCCGATACGATATTTTTGGGTATCGAACGGTATCGCTCAACACTACTTATGATCTGTCCTCTCTAGCTCTCTTTTTTACTGTTTAAGCTCTTATGATCAGTGGAGCTATGTATTTCTTCATCTCTCCCTCTCTACTTCTATATCTCCCACTCTAGCTTTCTCCCTCTCTACCTCTATACCTCTCTCCCTCTTTCTCTCTTGCTCTCTCTCCCTCTCTCTCTTCATTACTCCCTCTCTCTCCCTCTCCCACTCTTCCTCCCGATCCTTTTTCTCCCACTCACAATTTCTCTCTCCATCTTTCCTTGACTACCTATCTCGTTCTCCCTCTTTCTCCTACTTTTTCTCCCACTCTCCATCTTTCCCTCCTTCCCTCTCTCTTTCTATCTCTCCCTTTTGTCTTCTATCTCTTTCCCTCTCTCTCATTCTCTCTTCCAGTCTCCCTCTCTCTCACTCTCTTCCCCTCTCAAATTCAAATTTCTCTCTCTCTTTTTCCCACAGTGTAAGCTCTTATGATCAGCAGGGTCATCTCTCTCTAGCTCTCTCTCTCTCTCTTTCTTTCACTCTGTTCCTCTTTCTCCCTCTCCTTCTCCCACCTCTCTTTTCCTTTCCCTCTGTCTCAATTTCTCCCCACTGTCTCTCGCTCTCTCTCTCTCTCTTAATGTATCTCTTGTAGAGTGTAAGCTTTTAAGGTAAACTGGCTCCTCTTTCTCTCTCATCTGTAGGTTGTAAGATGTAATGATCAGTGGGGTCCACAGTACAGTGTAAGCTCTGGTCAGTGTTGTCCTTTCTTTCTCTCCTATAGAGTGTAAGCTTTTTTAGGAAGCAGGGTTCTCTCTCTTTCTCCCCCATGTGTACTTTCAATTGTAATTGCAAACTTTTTATTGTTGCGATTGGAAAAAATTTAATGAAGATTAATTAAATTCTAAAAGATCCACTCATCTCTACTCCATGGGGATCCCAATCATCAGCAAAAATCATAATGGACTTGTGGTCAATTTTTACTTCAATGAGTGGAAGTTAAGAACATTTGAAATTATGTTTCTTTTGTGCTGCATATCCATCAATCTGAATAATCCCAGAGGCAAAATCCTTGAAATCACTATGATAATGAGAATTATGATTAGATTTTCTTTCCATCATCTCTAGATCTACAGATGTTGTCCAGTAGGTTTGGAGACATTTTATAATGTGCATGCATTGTATCACCAGACAAAAAGATTTTATGGAACTTAGCAGAATTGTCATTTCATTTTAATCTATCCATGTATTACCATAAAATATTAGTCATATTAGTAAATTAGTCAGATTATTGAATGAGCTTACATTATTGGGACAACCTATTTTTATATTACTGGCTTGACTTGGCATCTCCTGGCATTCAATATAAAATATTTAAAGGGGTTCTCCACCTTTGGGAACTTTCCTTACATATATGTATTTGTGACAAAAAACATTTTTCTTTTATTAAAAATGTTGTACTGTTTGCCTTCCATAGTCTTTGTGCTGAACTGTCTATTGATGGCTGGTTAATCGGTTTACTGAGAATCCATCAGTAGGCTTATTTTGAAGGTCATCTTACTTGGCTTTTGATTACAGATGAAATTAAAGTTGAATGTGTGAATAAATAAAGAATGTTTGAAACAGTGTAGCATTTCAAATTAAACCCTTCACCTTGCAATTATTGGTGAAAAAATAGAACTTTGGCAAAAATTTTGAAAATCTAGCAATTTTCAAACTTTTTATTCTTAGGAGCTTAAATCAGAGAGATATGTGTTAAGACTGGCAGAACGCACCAAATAAGAAATTATAATAAGGTGGGTTCGCAACCCAGGGTCCACCGTGCGGAGATGGATAAACCACAGCTAGCACAATGGCGGAGCAAGGCTGCGAGAAAACACTTAAAGCACACTAAGCTATATGTCACTCAGTGTGCACAGAGCGCAAAGTAACAAGCTCTGTTACACCACAGAGCGGTACTATAAAGTAAAGTAAAAAGGACTATACCCTGTTAGACTGCACAGGCATATAGAAAAATACTAATTGGGGTCCCTATAACTTAACCCCCCTGGGAAGACTAAGCTGGTGGTTGACCCTGCCCTGACACACGGTGTGCTTTAGCACGCATGCCTGGGGATGCCCGATGCAGATGCTAAGTTCAAGTTGGAGTTCGCACCCTACACTGCCTGTCTAGACCAACACTCGCAGTGCTAGTAGTGGCACACATGCACACAGGGTGGTAAAGTAGCCACCAACACACCAAACACACATGCTACTAGCACAGAAGCGTGCGCCATTGAGAGCTTTTTATACCATGCTCAAGTCCAGCATGTAATGTGGACTTGCCTGTGGACCAATCTGAAGCTGCCACTTCACCAGAGCATCTGATTTCCGAGCACCAATGGGAAGGCAACATATCATGGACATGCTCAGTAGGGTGAAATCTGGACTTAGGCTCCAGAGCATAGCGCTGCACGTGTAAACTAGTAGTCACCATAGGCTTACACATGCAGCATGAGCCTGGGCCAGGCGCTGGGACCGAAGTCTGTGCTGAGCAGTCATCCCAGCGACTGAGCCTGAATGGGAGACGACAGCACCAGAAAAGGCTTGACATCTATCCCATGCAGTGAGAGAATCCTAGCGTCTAACAATATGTCCCACAAAATAGTTAATAAATAACATTTCCCACATACTTACTTTACATCAGCAAAACTTTTGAACATTTTTTTTGTTACGAAGTTATAGTGGTTAAAAGTTGACCAGTGATTTCTCATTTTTCCAACTAAATTTACAAAATCATTTTTTTAAAGACCATAACCACATTTGAAGTAACTTTGAGCAGTCTATATGACAGAAAATACCCAAAAGTGACACCATTCTAAAAAAGTTACCCCTCAAAGTAGTCAAAACCACATTGAAGAAGTTTATCAACCCTTCAGGTGCTTCACAGGAACTGAATTAATCTGGAAGGAAAAAAATGAATATTTAACTTTTTCACAAAAATTTTTATTTAGACCTACATAGAATCATAGAATCATAGAATCGTAGAGTTGGAAGGGACCTCCTGGGCCATCTGGTCCAACCCCCTGCTCAAAGCAGGATTCGCTAAATCATCCCAGTTAGATGTCTGTCCAGCCTCTGTTTGAAGACTTCCATTGAAGGAGAACTCACCACTTCTCGTGGCAGCCTGTTCCACTCATTGATCACTCTAACTGTCAAAAAGTTTTTTCTAATATCTAATCTGTGTCTCCTCCCATTCAGCTTCATCCCATTGCTTCTAGTCTTTCCTTGTGCAAATGAGAATAAAGTTGATCCTTCTACAATGTGACAGCCCTTTAGATATTTGTAGACAGCTATTAAGTCTCCTCTCAGTCTTCTCTTTTGCAAACTAAACATTCCCAAATCCTGCAACCTTTCCTCATAAGACAGGGTTTGCAGACCGGTCACCATTCTGGTCGCTCTTTTCTGAACTTGCTCCAGTTTGTTGATGTCTTTTTTAAAATGTGGTGCCCAAAATTGGACACAATATTCCAGATGAGGTCTGACCAAAGAGGAGTCATTTTTACAAGAGCAACAGGAAAAAATTGACCACAAAATTTGTAGTGCAATTTCTCCTGAACATGCCCACACCACATATGTGGAGGAAACCACTATTTTTGCGCACAACTGGGCTCAGAAGGGAAGAAACACCCTTTGACTATTTGAATGCAGAATTAGCTGGAATTGAGAGCGGACACGATGTTGCATTTGGAGAGCCCATGTTAAACCTAAATAGTGAAAATCCCCCACAAGTGATCACATTTTATCGTTCGACATATTTTTATTAAGCAAATAAAACAGTTTTCATAGTATGTGAGAATATTACATAATAAACATTTGGAAGAGAAAAACAAAGAAGTGACCAATCCCCTTCTCCTTCATAAATATTATGTTAGTATTTATAGAATAAACCCACTATATTCATGTTGGAATATACAACTTGATCATGTTTCATAGATGAAGACGGGAGAAGAGATTAGAATGATTGACAAATACAATAGACGGAAGTAGAAATAAGAGATGGAAAACAGGAAACATATAGAAAAAAAAGGAAATAGGACTTTGGAGGCCTAACACCCCCCACAGTTCTTACTTTCTTAGGATTTTGAGAACTTATCTTGTGTTAACCACATCTGGAAGTATTGTGACTCTTCAAATTGGATCCATGGATGCCACATTGTAAACCATCCAGTACTCAACCCATCGTCGGACACCCTAATCTCGTCCATTCGCTGCAGAACATTCATCGCCTCCACCCAATCTAACCATTTTGGCGAAACCGGGGATCTCCAGAGCCTAGGTATAATTTGATGCATCGCTATCATAAAATATGGCAATAAATCTTTTTTGATTTTGGATTTAGAACTCGGGAAAATGGACAGTAAAGCTAACTCTGGAGATGCCTCCACCTGGGTTTTAGTAATATGGTTATATAATAAGAATATTTTGTTCCTTAGAGATCTGATCCCCTGGCAGTTCCACCATATATGTAGCATCAACCCAGTTGCATTGCTACATCTCCAACACAAATCTGAGACTGTCAAATAGATTCTATTTAGTATAATGGACATTCTATACCATTGTGTCAATATTTTATAATTCAGTTCCTGGACTCTGCAAGACACCAACAACCTATGTGTAAGAGTAAATGATGTAGTCCACATTTCAGGTGTGATTTCTTTATTCAATTCTCTCTGCCACTGGATCGTACTCCTGAGAGATCTATCTCCTATCTCCCTGACACTATTAGGCCATATATCAATGATACAGCACGTGCTGGTGCCTGTTCAAAAGAGGTGGACACATGGATCAGACCCCCTCAGAGTTAGGGACCTAATGTAACTTTGAAGTTGAAAGTATTGTAACCAATATCCAGGAGCTTGTCCCCTGTCTCCCAAGATGTCTTCCAAGGACTTGATACCAGTCTGACTAGTCACATCCTTAATACGCAGTATGAATTCCAGAATGATAGGAGGAATTAAAGAAGCTGCTCTTTGTAACACAGTGGGGAGCTGAAGATTATCAACCTGAGAGATCAAGGTTCCAGGTATGTTTGCCAGTGAAAAACACTTTGCAAAACGTCTCCAAACAAGTGCTATGGTATACAGAGTAGGAGAGACATCAATCTTCCCCAAGCTAATATCATATGGCAACCAAAACACTCCGTGAAATACATTTGGAGATATTTCATGTTCAATATCCACCCAAAGTTTAGATGCCTTATTATCAAAAAGATCTAGTATGCAGTTTCCAATAATCGCTGCATGACATGCCCATAAGTCTGGAAGTCCTGCTCCTCCATTGTCTTTGTGTCTAACTAGTTGAGCATGACTCACGCATGATCCGTCACTGTGCCATACAAATTTTCTCATTATCTTGCTTAGGCTATCAAAAAAGGGTTCTTTTTATATCCCATGGAATGGTCTGGAAGAAATATAGTATTTTAGACAGACTATCCATCGTAAGGGCATTTATTCTCCCAAAGCAAGAGAGTGCAAGACTATGACAGGCGGCAATCGCTTTCTCTTAGGCACATTTAAGAGGGGGAAATTAAGGTCAAATATTTTCTGAGGATCTGCAGGGATACTAATACCTAAATATTTAATGGAGTATTTCTGATTTCTGGAGGTTCACCTTAAAATCGCTCAATCTACTGAATCTATCAAATTCTTTCAATATAGATGGTAGACTAATTCTGGGAGAGGAGACATACATTAGAAGATCGTCTGCGAGCAGGGCGACTCACCTGAATCCCCTTTATAGATGGTTTTGCCTAAGAGCATTTGCCAATGATTCCATTACTAAGATATACAGATATGGAGACAACAGGCAACCCTACCTAGTCCAATTTCTTATTGTAAATGGAGCCAACAAATGTCCATTTATCCTAACTCTAGCAGAGGGTTCATAGTAAAACCCCTGACAAAAATTATGGAATCACCGGACTTGGAGGATGTTCATTCAGTTGTTTAATTTTGTAGAAAAAAAGCAGATCCCAGACATGGCACAAAATTAAAGTCAATTCAAATGGCAACTTTCTGGCTTTAAGAAACACTAAAAGAAATCAAGAACAAAAAATGTGGTCGTCAATAATGGTTACTTTTTTAAATAAAGCATAGGGGAAAAATAATGGAATCACTCAATTCTGAGGGAAAAAATTATGAAATCATGAAAAACAAACCAACAAATTAACACTTTAACACATCACTAGTAGTGTTGAGTAGAGTTGAGTGAAACGGGTCGAAAAAATTCAAAAGTCGCCGACTTTTGTCAAAGTCGGGTTTCATGAAACGAAACCCGACCCTAGGATGAGGTCGGCCACGACGTCGGCGACTTACGCGCCAAAGTCGCGTTTCAAAAGTTTGTTTTGCGCTCTTTTTCAGCCAATCAGGATCCACGGACACTGTGGGCAACGTGATGACTTAGGCACGGGTCACCACCATCTTTCAGAAGGGCATGCAAGTGATTGGCTTGCTTTGGTGGGCGTCACAGGGGGTATAAAAGGGCGTGCACGCCGACCGCCATCTTACTTCTGCCGATCTCAGTATAGGGAGAGGTTGCTGCTGATTCTGTAGGGAGAGCGTTAGGCAGGGAAGAAGACCAAAAAACTGCTTCTGCTGCTAGCGATTTGGCCTGCACAACACATCAGTCACTGTGTGTGCAGTGCAAGGGGAGGCTATATAGTGGTGTATCAGTGGTGTTGGTTGTTGGGCTGCCTTCTAAGGCTTCCTGACAGGCTGGCATTGCTGTTTACCCACTGCTTCGCAAACTGCTTTTTTAAAAGCAATCCAATCTCCCTTATCCTCTAGTCACTTTGGTCACAGCTGTACCATCGAGCCTGTCACATAGCGCTCAGATATTCATTGGGCCTCAAACTGCTTTTTTAAAAGCAATCCCAATTTTTTTTTTTGTCCTGCTGAGAAGAAAAAAAAACTGCTTCTGCTGCTGATAGCAATTTGGCCTGCACAACACACTAGTCCTGTGTGCAGTGCAAGGGGAGGCTATATAGTGGTGTATCAGTGGTGTTGGTTGTTGGGCTGCCTTTTAAGGCTTCCTGACAGGCTGGCATTGCTGTTTACCCACTGCTCCGCAAACTGCTTTTTTAAAAGCAATCCAATCTCCCTTATCCTCTAGTCACTTAGGTCACAGCTGTGCCATCGAGCCTGTCACATAGCGCTCAGATATCAGTGGGCCTCAAACAATCCAAAAGTGTCCAGTGTCCAAAAGTGTGTGCAGAGATTCAAAATCTCACTTATCCTCTAGTCACTTAGGTCACAGCTGTGCCATCAAGCCTGTCACATAGCGCTCAGATATTCATTGGGCCTCACACAATCCAAAAGTGTCCAGTGTCCAAAAGTGTGTGCAGAGATTCAAAATCTCACTTATACTCTAGTCACTTAGGTCACAGCTGTGCCATCGAGCCTGTCACATAGCGCTCAGATATTCATTGGGCCTCACACAATCCAAAAGTGTCCAGTGTCCAAAAGTGTGTGCAGAGATTCAAAATCTCACTTATCCTCTAGTCACTTAGGTCACAGCTGTGCCATCGAGCCTGTCACATAGCGCTCAGATATCAGTGGGCCTCACACAATCCAAAAGTGTCCAGTGTCCAAAAGTGTGTGCAGAGATTCAAAATCTCACTTATCCTCTAGTCACTTAGGTCACAGCTGTGCCATCGAGCCTGTGACATAGCGCTCAGATATTCATTGGGCCTCACACAATCCAAAAGTGTCCAGTGTCCAAAAGTGTGTGCTGTGATTCAAAATCTCACTTATCCTCTAGTCACTTTGGTCACAGCTGTGCCATCGAGCCTGTCACATAGCGCTCAGATATCAGTGGGCCTCACACAATCCAAAAGTGTCCAGTGTCCAAAAGTGTGTGCAGAGATTCAAAATCTCACTTATCCTCTAGTCACTTAGGTCACAGCTGTGCCATCGAGCCTGTCACATAGCGCTCAGATATTCATTGGGCCTCACACAATCCAAAAGTGTCCAGTGTCCAAAAGTGTGTGCAGAGATTCAAAATCTCACTTATCCTCTAGTCACTTAGGTCACAGCTGTGCCATCAAGCCTGTCACATAGCGCTCAGATATCAGTGGGCCTCACACAATCCAAAAGTGTCCAGTGTCCAAAAGTGTGTGCAGAGATTCAAAATCTCACTTATCCTCTAGTCACTTAGGTCACAGCTGTGCCATCGAGCCTGTCACATAGCGCTCAGATATCAGTGGGCCTCACACAATCCAAAAGTGTCCAGTGTCCAAAAGTGTGTGCAGAGATTCAAAATCTCACTTATCCTCTAGTCACTTAGGTCACAGCTGTGCCATCGAGCCTGTGACGTAGCGCTCAGATATTCATTGGGCCTCACACAATCCAAAAGTGTCCAGTGTCCAAAAGTGTGTGCAGAGATTCAAAATCTCACTTATCCTCTAGTCACTTAGGTCACAGCTGTGCCATCGAGCCTGTCACATAGCGCTCAGATATTCATTGGGCCTCACACAATCCAAAAGTGTCCAGTGTCCAAAAGTGTGTGCAGAGATTCAAAATCTCACTTATCCTCTAGTCACTTAGGTCACAGCTGTGCCATCAAGCCTGTCACATAGCGCTCAGATATCAGTGGGCCTCACACAATCCAAAAGTGTCCAGTGTCCAAAAGTGTGTGCAGAGATTCACAATCTCACTTATCCTCAAGTCAGTTAGGTCACAGCTGTGCCATCGAGCCTGTCACATAGCGCTCAGATATCAGTGGGCCTCACACAATCCAAAAGTGTCCAGTGTCCAAAAGTGTGTGCAGAGATTCAAAATCTCACTTATCCTCTAGTCACTTAGGTCACAGCTGTGCCATCGAGCCTGTGACATAGCGCTCAGATATTCATTGGGCCTCACACAATCCAAAAGTGTCCAGTGTCCAAAAGTGTGTGCAGAGATTCAAAATCTCACTTATCCTCTAGTCACTTAGGTCACAGCTGTGCCATCGAGCCTGTGACGTAGCGCTCAGATATTCATTGGGCCTCACACAATCCAAAAGTGTCCAGTGTCCAAAAGTGTGTGCAGAGATTCAAAATCTCACTTATCCCCTAGTCACTTAGGTCACAGCTGTGCCATCGAGCCTGTCACATAGCGCTCAGATATTCATTGGGCCTCACACAATCCAAAAGTGTCCAGTGTCCAAAAGTGTGTGCAGAGATTCAAAATCTCACTTATCCTCTAGTCACTTAGGTCACAGCTGTGCCATCAAGCCTGTCACATAGCGCTCAGATATCAGTGGGCCTCACACAATCCAAAAGTGTCCAGTGTCCAAAAGTGTGTGCAGAGATTCAAAATCTCACTTATCCTCAAGTCAGTTAGGTCACAGCTGTGCCATCGAGCCTGTCACATAGCGCTCAGATATCAGTGGGCCTCACACAATCCAAAAGTGTCCAGTGTCCAAAAGTGTGTGCAGAGATTCAAAATCTCACTTATCCTCTAGTCACTTAGGTCACAGCTGTGCCATCGAGCCTGTGACATAGCACTCAGATATTCATTGGGCCTCACACAATCCAAAAGTGTCCAGTGTCCAAAAGTGTGTGCTGTGATTCAAAATCTCACTTATCCTCTAGTCACTTTGGTCACAGCTGTGCCATCGAGCCTGTCACATAGCGCTCAGATATCAGTGGGCCTCACACAATCCAAAAGTGTCCAGTGTCCAAAAGTGTGTGCAGAGATTCAAAATCTCACTTATCCTCTAGTCACTTAGGTCACAGCTGTGCCATCGAGCCTGTCACATAGCGCTCAGATATTCATTGGGCCTCACACAATCCAAAAGTGTCCAGTGTCCAAAAGTGTGTGCAGAGATTCAAAATCTCACTTATCCTCTAGTCACTTAGGTCACAGCTGTGCCATCGAGCCTGTCACATAGCGCTCAGATATTCATTGGGCCTCACACAATCCAAAAGTGTCCAGTGTCCAAAAGTGTGTGCAGAGATTCAAAATCTCACTTATCCTCTAGTCACTTAGGTCACAGCTGTGCCATCGAGCCTGTCACATAGCGCTCAGATATTCATTGGGCCTCACACAATCCAAAAGTGTCCAGTGTCCAAAAGTGTGTGCAGAGATTCAAAATCTCACTTATCCTCTAGTCACTTAGGTCACAGCTGTGCCATCAAGCCTGTCACATAGCGCTCAGATATCAGTGGGCCTCACACAATCCAAAAGTGTCCAGTGTCCAAAAGTGTGTGCAGAGATTCAAAATCTCACTTTTCCTCTAGTCACTTAGGTCACAGCTGTGCCATCGAGCCTGTCACATAGTGCTCAGATATTCATTGGGCCTCACACAATCCAAAAGTGTCCAGTGTCCAAAAGTGTGTGCAGAGATTCAAAATCTCACTTATCCTCTAGTCACTTAGGTCACAGCTGTGCCATCAAGCCTGTCACATAGCGCTCAGATATCAATGGGCCTCACACAATCCAAAAGTGTCCAGTGTCCAAAAGTGTGTGCAGAGATTCAAAATCTCACTTATCCTCTAGTCACTTAGGTCACAGCTGTGCCATCAAGCCTGTCACATAGCGCTCAGATATCAGTGGGCCTCACACAATCCAAAAGTGTCCAGTGTCCAAAAGTGTGTGCAGAGATTCATAATCTCACTTATTCTCTAGTCACTTAGGTCACAGCTGTGCCATCGAGCCTGTCACATAGCGCTCAGATATCACTGGGCCTCACACAATCCAAAAGTGTCCTGTGTCCAAAAGTGTGTGCAGAAATTCAAAATCTCCCCTGTCCTATAGACACCTTGTACCTTGTTTTACATACTATATAGTTTGTTGGATTTTGTCTACATTTCTACCAAAAATGAGGAAGGCTGGTGGAAGAGGCCGTGGAATTGGGCGGGGGTTGGCAGCTGGTAATGATGGTGTTGGTGGTGGATCTGATGGTTGTGGCAAGAGCAAAATAGGACCCAATGCAGGAGGTCACAGCTGTGCCATCGAGCCTGTCACATAGCGCTCAGATATTCATTGGGCCTCACACAATCCAAAAGTGTCCAGTGTCCAAAAGTTTGTGCAGAGATTCAAAATCTCACTTATCCTCTAGTCACTTAGGTCACAGCTGTGCCATCGAGCCTGTCACATAGCTCTCAGATATTCATTGGGCCTCACACAATCCAAAAGTGTCCAGTGTCCAAAAGTGTGTGCAGAGATTCAAAATCTCACTTATCCTCTAGTCACTTAGGTCACAGCTGTGCCATCGAGCCTGTCACATAGCGCTCAGATATTCATTGGGCCTCACACAATCCAAAAGTGTCCAGTGTCCAAAAGTGTGTGCAGAGATTCAAAATCTCACTTATCCTCTAGTCACTTAGGTCACAGCTGTGCCATCAAGCCTGTCACATAGCGCTCAGATATCAGTGGGCCTCACACAATCCAAAAGTGTCCAGTGTCCAAAAGTGTGTGCAGAGATTCAAAATCTCACTTATCCTCTAGTCACTTAGGTCACAGCTGTGCCATCGAGCCTGTCACATAGCGCTCAGATATTCATTGGGCCTCACACAATCCAAAAGTGTCCAGTGTCCAAAAGTGTGTGCAGAGATTCAAAATCTCACTTATCCTCTAGTCACTTAGGTCACAGCTGTGCCATCGAGCCTGTCACATAGCGCTCAGATATTTAATGGGCCTCACACAATCCAAAAGTGTCCAGTGTCCAAAAGTGTGTGCAGAGATTCAAAATCTCACTTATCCTCTAGTCACTTAGGTCACAGCTGTGCCATCAAGCCTGTCACATAGCGCTCAGATATCAGTGGGCCTCACACAATCCAAAAGTGTCCAGTGTCCAAAAGTGTGTGCAGAGATTCAAAATCTCACTTATTCTCTAGTCACTTAGGTCACAGCTGTGCCATCGAGCCTGTCACATAGCGCTCAGATATCAGTGGGCCTCACACAATCCAAAAGTGTCCTGTGTCCAAAAGTGTGTGCAGAAATTCAAAATCTCCCCTGTCCTATAGACACCTTGTACCTTGTTTTATATACTATATAGTTTGTTGGATTTTGTCTACATTTCTACCAAAAATGAGGAAGGCTGGTGGAAGAGGCCGTGGAATTGGGCGGGGATTGGCAGCTGGTAATGATGGTGTTGGTGGTGGATCTGATGGTAGTGGCAAGAGCAAAATAGGACCGAATGCAGGAGGTGTTGAGCCTGCGTCATCGTCTGGCTACATAAGGCCTCGAACGCTTAGTTTTCTAGGAGTTGGAAAACCGCTTTTAAATCCAGAGCATCAGGAAAAAGTTTTGTCTTACATTGCTGACTCAGCCTCCAACTCTATCGCCTCCTCTTCTTCAGTTGTAAAAAGTAAAAGCACTGAGTCGTCATTGGAGGCTCATGTTCATGAACCACACCTTTCCTTGTGTCCTTCACCCCAACCAAGATTGAAGGATGACGCAGGCCATACTACTGATTACTCCATGGAGCTGTTTTCACATACCATGCCTGGATTATCAAGTCAAATGGTGAATTACCCAGGCCAAAATGAATCTGACATGGAGTGCACTGATGCACAGCTGCTGATGGATGATTCTGCTGGTACATTCACTCAGAGCACTACATTGTCCTCGCAGTGTACAGAGCCAGATTCTGACCCTGATGAGACTCAGGTGCCCCTTCCCGCACACTATACCACCATACACGGTGACACAGAGGAAGGTGCACATGACATAGAAGAGGAGGTGATGGATGACCCAGTTGTTGACCCAGATTGGCATCCATTGGGGGAAGAGGGTGCTGCTTCCAATAGCTCAGATGAGGAGCATCCACAGCAGACATCGACATCGCAACAGCTGTTATCTGGCAGGCCCGGAGCACTCCAAAGACAGGTTCCAAACATCAAAAGAGTTGCTGGACAGCTTGTCCAGAGGGTCAAAAGATCACAGCGTGCTAGGCCGCAAAATGTCTGCCAAAGTAGGAAGAGTGCAGTGTGGCACTTTTTTGAACAAAATCCTCATGATCAGGCCAAGGTTATCTGTAAGAAGTGCGCAAAGACCTTTAGCCGAGGGAAAAATCTGAAAAATTTGAATACCAGTTGCATGCTTAGACATTTAACCAGCATGCACTTGCAAGCGTGGACACAACACCAAACCTCAAGTGCCACATGTGCAACTGATCACAACGAAGGTAGTCATCAACGCTACATTGTTTCCCCCACTGTAAGCCCACCGGTTAGCACAGCAGCAAATGTTGAGGTGTCGTTTCAAGGCCACAGCAGTCAGGGAATCCCACTGTTATATCAACGAAAGACTGATTCTACGCCATCAGAAAGAACACCAACTCCATCACCATCATCAACCCTCTCTCAGTCCGCCCTGTCCACTGCTACTTCCACCATATGCAGCTCTCAAGTCCAGCTCACTCTCCCAGACACTATGAGTAGGTCAAGAAAGTACTCAGTCTCTCATCCGCGTACACTGGGTTTGAACGCCCACATTGCCAAACTAATCTCGTTTGAGATGATGCCCTTTCGGTTGGTGGAAAGCACAGCTTTCCGCGAACTCATGGCCTATGCAGTACCACGCTATGACCTACCCAGTCACCACTTCTTCTCTCGCAAAGCCATCCCAGCCCTCCACCATCATGTGAAAGACCGCATTGTCCATGCACTCAAGCAGTCAGTGAGCGGAAAGGTGCACCTCACAACTGATGCATGGTCCAGTCGGCATGGCCAGGGCCGTTACGTGTCCATCACTGCGCACTGGGTTAATGTGGTGGATGCAGGGTCCACAGGGGACAGCGGTCGTGGGACAGTGCTGCCTAGCCCACGGTATAGGAAACAGTTGGCTGTAGGCGTTCCACCCTCCTCCTCCTCCTCCTCCAGAAGCGAAAGCTCGTCCACAGAGCGCAGTCGTACGAGCACTCCATCTGCAACTGCCACTGTTGCACACGATGTGTCCCCCTATCGAGCAGCTAGTGGAAAGCGTCAGCAGGCTGTGTTGCAGATGATGTGTTTGGGCGACAGACATACCGCCGAGGTGCTGGCCGAGTACTTGAAGCGACAAACTGAGTCATGGCTGGGCAGTGTACATCTTGAGGCAGGCAAGGTAGTTAGTGATACGGCCGTAATTTTGTGGCAACCATAGCCCTTTCAAAACTCAGCCACATACCTTGCTTGGCTCACACCTTGAACCTGGTGGTGCAGTGCTTCCTCAAAAATTATCCGGAGTTAACAGCCCTGCTCCAGAAGGTGCGAAGACTGTGCGCGCACATCCGCCGGTCGCCTGTACACTCCGTTCGTATGCAGAAGCTGCAGCGATTGCTCCACCTTCCCAACCACCGCCTCATTATCGACATTGCAACAAGGTGGAACTCCACCCTGCACATGGTGGAGCGGCTGTGCGAGCAGAGGCAGGCCATAATGCATTTGTGGGAGGATACACGGCCAGGCACTTTGAGAGCAGACATGGAGTTGACATGTGTGCAGTGGTCGAAGCTGAAAGACCTCTGTAAAGTCCTTCAGTGTTTTGAGGAATGCACACGGCTGGTAAGCGCAGACGACGCCATCCTAAGCATGAGCATCCCACTTATGCGTCTGCTCATGCAAACTTTGACGCACCTTAAGGAGCAGGCGTCTGCAGCCAATGTTGATGAGGAGGAAGAGGAGGAGGGAATCCTTGATGACATTCAGCTATTGTCTGCTCAGGGACCTCTCCTGGACGAGGTGGAGAAAGAAGAGGAGGAGGAGGAGGATGATGGGGATGATTACTTAGGGGAGGAGGATGCATCTCGTGGGGCAAGTGAAAATGTTGGCGTGGCAAGGTCTGGTACAGGGTTTGTGCGTGACTGGAGGGATGTGGATTTGCCAGAAAGTGCTCCTCCAACCAGCACTCGCAGTGCATCATTGACACCGGGAACATTGGCCCACATGTCAGATTATGCCTTTCGGATCCTAAAAAGGGACCCCCGCATTGCCAAAATGATGAACGATGACGACTACTGGTTGGCCAGCATCCTGGATCCACGATATAAAGGCAAATTACAAAACATCATGCCACAGGAGAACCTTGACCTAATATTGGCTAATAAACAAGCAACTCTGGTAAATCGGTTGCTTGAGGCATTCCCAGCACACAGCAGCGGTGATGGTTCTCACACGAGCCGTACGGGCCAGGGGGCAGCTTGACAGAGGTGTTCGTGGTGCACATAGCAGAAGTGGCGTTGGAGACAGGGGTTTCATGACAATGTTGTGGACTGATTTTTCAAATACCGCTCACACAACTGGTAATACTGCATCGATGGAAAGTGACAGGAGACAGCAGTTGTCAACCATGGTTACAAACTACTTTTTCTCCCATATCGATGTTCTCCCACACAGGTCATTCCCCTTTGACTATTGGGCCGCTAAACTGGACACCTGGCCTGAATTGGCACAATATGCCTTACAGGAGCTCGCTTGCCCAGCTGCAAGTGTGCTATCGGAAAGAGTCTTCAGTGCAGCTGGATCAATCCTGACAGAAAAAAGGACCCGTCTGTCAACCCAAAATGTGGATGATCTAACCTTCATTAAAATGAACCATGCATGGGTTTCCAAGGATTTTGTCCCACCTTCCCCTGATGACACATAGGGTGACAGAAAAATGGCTTGCTTTGGTACACCTCTTCCTGGAACTTGACCTATTTCGCCTTTTGCATCAGCTGAATGTCCAACATCAACATATGCCACTTTCTAAAACTCCCTAACTGTGCTGCCTCCCCCCCCATGGCCGGGGTCACCACCTAGCGCACGACACCGTGCGAGTGCCGTTGTCCTGGACAGGTGGGTAGGCCGACTCTTGGGCGCGGGCACTGGCACAGGGTCCCTCATAGTGCAATCAAGTGTCTCTGACGGTGGTGGTGCACACCCGCCATCAGACACACCGCTGTACTATGAGGGGCCCAGTGCCAGTACCGACTCCCACGAGTGGGCCCCCCTTGCTTGGGCAGGGCCCCAGCATTTGCAATCTTTACCTCTCCCTGCTCCTCCGCTGTGTAATCTGGGCCGTCAAATCCATACTGTGCCTGACACCGTCTGAGCCTGCCTCCTGAGACATATATTTTGAATGTGTACGCTATCCATACATGTTATCCAGGGATACGGTACCCTTTCTAACCTTTGTGCAATCACGTGCAATCCATACTGGGCCTAACACCGTCTGAGCCTGCCTACTGAGACATATATTTTGAATGTGTACGCTATCCATACATGTTATCTGGGGATACGGTACCCTTTCTAACCTTTGTGCAATCACGTGCAATCCATACTGGGCCTAACACCGTTTGAGCCTGCCTCCTGAGACATATATTTTGAATGTGTACGCTATCCATACATGTTATCCGGGGATACGGTACCCTTTCTAACCTTTGTGCAATCACGTGCAATTCATACTGGGCCTAACACCGTCTGAGCCTGCCTCCTGAGACATATATTTTGAATGTGTACGCTATCCATACATGTTATCCGGGGATACGGTACCCTTTCTAACCTTTGTGCAATCACGTGCAATCCATACTGGGCCTAACACCGTCTGAGCCTGCCTCCTGAGACATATATTTTGAATGTGTACGCTATCCATACATGTTATCCGGGGATACGGTACCCTTTCTAACCTTTGTGCAATCACGTGCAATCCATACTGGGCCTAACACCGTCTGAGCCTGCCTCCTGAGACATATATTTTGAATGTGTACGCTATCCATACATGTTATCCGAGGATACGGTACCCTTTCTAACCTTTGTGCAATCACGTGCAATCCATACTGGGCCTAACACCGTCTGAGCCTGCCTCCTGAGACATGTATTTTGAATGTGTATGCTATCCTTACATGTTATCTGGGGATACGGTACCCTTTCTAACCTTTGTGCAATCACGTGCAATCCATACTGGGCCTAACACCGTCTGAGCCTGCCTCCTGAGACATACATTTTGAATGTGTACGCTATCCATACATGTTATCCGGGGATACGGTACCCTTTCTAACCTTTGCGCAATCACGTGCAATCCATACTGGGCTTAACACCGTCTGAGCCTGCCTCCTGAGACATATATTTTGAATGTGTACGCTATCCATACATGTTATCCGGGGATACGGTACCCTTTCTAACCTTTGTGCAATCACGTGCAATCCATACTGGGCCTAACACCGTCTGAGCCTGCCTCCTGAGACATATATTTTGAATGTGTACGCTATCCATACATGTTATCCGGGGATACGGTACCCTTTCTAACCTTTGTGCAATCACGTGCAATCCATACTGGACCTAACACCGTCTGAGCCTGCCTCCTGAGACATATATTTTGAATGTGTACGCTATCCATACATGTTATCCAGGGATACGGTACCCTTTCTAACCTTTGTGCAATCACGTGCAATTCATACTGGGCCTAACACCGTCTGAGCCTGCCTCCTGAGACATATATTTTGAATGTGTACGCTATCCATACATGTTATCCGGGGATACGGTACCCTTTCTAACCTTTGTGCAATCACGTGCAATCCATACTGGGCCTAACACCGTCTGAGCCTGCCTCCTGAGACATATATTTTGAATGTGTATGCTATCCATACATGTTATCCGGGGATACGGTACCCTTTCTAACCTTTGTGCAATCACGTGCAATCCATACTGGGCCTAACACCGTCTGAGCCTGCCTCCTGAGACATATATTTTGAATGTGTACGCTATCCATACATGTTATCCGGGGATACGGTACCCTTTCTAACCTTTGTGCAATCATGTGCAATCCATACTGGGCCTAACACCGTCTGAGCCTGCCCCCTGAGACATATATTTTGAATGTGTACGCTATCCATACATGTTATCTGGGGATACGGTACCCTTTCTAACCTTTGTGCAATCACGTGCAATCCATACTGGGCCTAACACCGTCTGAGCCTGCCTCCTGAGACATATATTTTGAATGTGTACGCTATCCATACATGTTATCCGGGGATACGGTACCCTTTCTAACCTTTGTGCAATCACGTGCAATCCATACTGGGCCTAACACCGTCTGAGCCTGCCTCCTGAGACATATATTTTGAATGTGTACGCTATCCATACATGTTATCTGGGGATTCGGTACCCTTTCTAACCTTTGTGCAATCACGTGCAATCCATACTGGGCCTAACACCGTCTGAGCCTGCCTCCTGAGACATATATTTTGAATGTGTACGCTATCCATACATGTTATCCGGGGATACGGTACCCTTTCTAACCTTTGTGTAATCACGTGCAATCCATACTGGGCCTAACACCGTCTGAGCCTGCCTCCTGAGACATATATTTTGAATGTGTACGCTATCCATACATGTTATCTGGGGATACGGTACCCTTTCTAACCTTTGTGCAATCACGTGCAATCCATTCTGGGCCTAACACCGTCTGAGCCTGCCTCCTGAGACATATATTTTGAATGTGTATGCTATCCATACATGTTATCCGGGGATACGGTACCCTTTCTAACCTTTGTGCAATCACGTGCAATCCATACTGGGCCTAACACCGTCTGAGCCTGCCTCCTGAGACATATATTTTGAATGTGTACGCTATCCATACATGTTTTCTGGGGATACGGTACCCTTTCTATCCTTTGTGCAATCACGTGTAATCCATACTGGGCGTGAGAACGGCTGGCGAGCTGTTAAGCAAGCTACAGCACCTGTGGTTTGCACACGTAAGTTTTTCACTTTTTCAGGAATGACGGTTAGGCCTAATTCCGGAACTGCAGTTGACCTGCACTTACTGGGAAATCATTGTTCGCGGGTAATAATTGTAATCAGTGATCCCCATCACTAACGTTGTTCAGCGGGTTATCTGCACCTGTAAGCGACAAACGCTGGCCTTTTCAGTGTAGCGCACATGCAGCCACGGACATGTAAGGGCATGACACACCAGTTATTGGCCAATCTCATGTTCCAGAGCCTCACGTGTCCCTCTAGTAAGCCGGACTCGGACCGCGGGGCATGACGGAGTCTCGTTCGTTAACGGAATTAAGCTTGCAATGTGTGCATCTGTTCTGTAGCTGGCATGGTTGAGGTTTCCCAGGTGGAGTCGAATTTAACCGTAGGCTCCACTCCTGGTGGTGCCCTTCTGGACATTCCTTTAAGGTTCAGCTTTGCAACCATACTGCCCACGTAAAACAAACACTTTGCCTTCATGAACGCTGTTTGGAGGGTCATGACTCGTGGGAATAAAGCCGCCCAAACAGTTATCCTGCTAGAGAGATCGTTCTTTGCTCCCAAGCATGACATCACACTCCCTAGGAAGAAGGTAATGCCACTGTGTCGACCGTACTCCTGGGGGCGACACAAGTGCACTGATGCCCAGCCACTGCTCGATGAATCTGCTGGTACATTGACCCAGACCACTACATTCCCCTCGCACGCTACACGGCCTGAATCTGACCCTGATGAAACTCAGGTTACCCTTCCCATATACAGTTCCATCTTACACGGTGACAAAGAGGAAGCTGCAGATGAAAGTGCAGGTTCGGCCCACCCGCCATCAGACACACCACCGTACTATCAGAGGCCCTGTGCCAGTGCCGTCGCCAACGAGTGTGCCCCCCCTGCTTGCTCAGGATCACAGCACTTGCAAGGTTGATATACTGTGCAGTGAGATGGAAGATGGGGACGACGAGGAGTCCAAACTAGTACAGGGATTCCCTAGCGAGGAGACTTATTTGATTGTTTTCAATGTTGGGACAGCAATTTTTGGGGAGCACTATACTCTGGAGAATGATAGATGGGGCCCACCATACACTGGAACATTCCAAAGGTGGACATCAGACACTGGAGCAGCATTTACAGGGCCCATTATACACTAGAGCATTAGAAATGGGGCCCATTATGTTTGGAGCATTATTTGGGCCCATAAGACAGTGGAGCTTCATCCATGGGGACCAACATATACTGTAGCATTATGTGGAGCTCATCATATACTGTTTCAAACATTATATGGGACCAATGATTCTGTATGGAGAAATAGATGGGCCTTGTCATGAGATGTAAAAAGTGAAGTATTTTTCATTGTACTATACCGCTATTTCTCTGCCGTATCGGAGCATGATGAGTTGTGGTATGTGTTAAAGGGGCGCTCTTTCGCCCAGGGCACATGAAAACCTGCAGCCAGCCCTCCCCCCCCACAACTTTAGCCAAATAACCCCCATTTTTCAGTGTGTAACTTGTATTATGAAGTTAATTAAGGTTGACAAGCTTAAGTAAGAAGAATTGATGCTTTTGGCATTCAAATGAGCACTGTAGGTGTGTTTCCTGTCCTCCTCTCACTGCCGACTTTTATTCCCTATTGACTTACATTGGGTTTCGTGTTTCGGGACGACCCCGACTTTTCCCTATAATCGGACGATCTTGCTCTACCCGACTTTTGGAAAAGTCGGGTTTCACGAAACGAAACTCGACCCTAAAAAACCAAAAGTCGCTCAACTCTAGTGTTGAGCGATACCATCCGATATCATGAAGTATCTGATCGGATTGGATCGGACCGATACCCAAAAAGTATCGGGTATCGCCGATTCCGATACCGGAAACCCATGCTAGTCAATGGGGCACAAATATCGGAATGAAAATAAACCCTTTCTTTACTTGCACATCCAGTTCGGGAGGGGGAAGAGTGTGGGCGGTGCGTGGGTGGACACTGTGCGTGTCTGTGTGTGTGAGCGGGGTCTGTACGGGCCTCTCGGGGGTCTGTGCGGGCCTGCCAGGGGTCTGTGCGGGCCTGCCGGGGGTCTGTGAGGGCTGCTGTGGGTCTGTGAGGGCCTGCCGGGGGTCTGTGAGGGCCTGCCGAGGGTCTGTGCAGCCTGCTGGGGGTCTGTGCGGGCTGCCGGGGGCCTGTGCGGGCCTACCGGGGGTTGTGTGTGTGTGCAGGCATCGTCAGATGGGACTACAAGTCCCATCGGGCTATGCCTGCTACAATGACAGTGATTGACACATTAGCCAATGATGGGACAGTAGTAGTCCCATCATCCGGCTAATGTGTTCAATGTAAAAAAAAAAACATACATACTACATACATACTACATATATACTACATTCATACAACATACATACATACATACTACATACATACTACATATATACTACATTCATACAACATACATACATACTACATAATACATACATACTACATTCATAAAACATGCATACATACTACATAATACATACTTATTACATATATACTACATTCATACAACATACATACTACATATATACAACATACATACATACTACATACTTCATATATACTACATTCATACAACATACATACTACATATATACTACATTCATACAACATACATACATACATACTACATATATACTACATTCATACAGCATACATACATACATACATACTACATACATACTACATATATACTACATTCATACAACATACATACATACATACTACATACATACTACATATATACTACATTCATACAACATACATACATACAAACATACTACATACATACTACATATATACTACATTCATACAACATACATACATACTACATAATACATACATACTACATTCATAAAACATGCATACATACTACATAATACATACATATTACATATATACTACATTCATACAACATACATACTACATATATACAACATACATACATGCTACATACTTCATATATACTACATTCATACAACATACATACTACATATATACTACATTCATACAACATACACACATACATACTACATACAGTACATACTACATATATACTACATTCATACAACATACATACATACTACATATATACTACATTCATACAGCATACATACATACTACATACATGCTACATATATACTACATTCATACAACATACATACATACATACTACATACATACTACATATATACTACATTCATACAACATACATACATACAAACATACTACATACATACTACATATATACTACATTCATACAACATACACACATACAACATACATACATACTACATACATACTACATATATACTACATTCATACAACATACATACTACATTCATACAACATACATACATACTACATATATACATCATACATATATACTACATTCATGCAACATACATACATACCACATAAATACTGCATTCATACAACATACATACTACATACATACTACATATATACAACATACATATATACTACATTCATACAACATACATACTACATATATACTACATTCATACAACATACATACATACTACATACATACTACATATATACAACAACATACATACTTGCTACATACATACTTCATATATACTACATTCATGCAACATACATACTACATACATACCACATTCATACAACATACATACATACTACATATATACTACATTCATACAACATACATACATACATACTACATTCATACAACATACATACATACTACATACATACTACATATATACAAACATACATACTACATACATACTATATATATATACTACATTCATACAACATACATACATACTACATACATACTACATATATACTACATTCATACAACATACATACTACATATATTCTACATTCATACAACATACATACATACTACAGACATGCAACATACATAAAACATGCTACAGACATACAACATACATACTACATACATACTACATACATACTACATACTACATACAATATATTCATACATTCATACAATACATACATATAGACATACAGTACATATAACATAGAGTACATACTCACCATCACTTGTCACTTTGATCCCTAAAGCCAGTGTCATCTGTAAAAAATATTAAAATAACAAACAAGCAATATACTCCCTGATCCGCAGAAATCCACAAGTGTCCCACGACGATCTCCCGTGGAGAACAGCAGCATCAGCTGATGCGACTGCTCTGTAGGGGCACCAGGAATACAATGACAGGAGGTAGAAAAATTGAAAAAAGCCTTTATTTAGTCCATCATTAAAAATTACAATACCATGTAATAAAAACATGTGTAGACTTACGCATTTCGGATCATATTTGACCCTTAATCATAGCATAAAATACTGGATAAATGTTGCACTTATCAAGGAAAAGCAACCAAAGAAGGCTGCCTTGGGTAACACCCACCAGAATCAGCTGTAATACCAGCATCACTAATTCAAGGTTAGTAATAGTACCTCACTGCATTAACCCGATGATACATCCATCTTATACAAACATATTACAATGTGAATTCTCACTTAGTGATAATCTAATAGTTTAGTCACTTTTTAACCAAGTTTTTATATATATAAATTCATTAGGATGGGATAGGATTACAGGCGCACACCACCGCCCCAAAAAAATAAAAAAAAGAAGTAATGTTTTTCCTTTTTTGTCTTAATTCCTTTGCCTTCCTCTTCCTTTCAATTTATCTCTATGTTTCCAACTATTTTAGTATAGATACATCAATTCATGCTTCAAATTTAATCTTGCTGCATATCTGGTGTTAAGTTTTAGAATCCATCGAGCTTCAGTCATGTGGAGTAGTTTAATTCTATCACCACCACGTCGAGGAGCAGGAACAAATTCCAAAGCACTTACTCGCAGGCTGCTCAATTCTCCCTTATGTTCAATCAAAAAATGCTTAGAAGCCCCCGAAAGACTGCGGGTAGTGATATTATTGATGTCATAAATGTGTTCCGACAACCTTCTTCTTATACTACGACTTGTGGATCCTACATACTGTTTTCTGCATATCGTGCAAAAAATAATATAAACACAGTAATCAGTAGCACAATTCATAAAAGTTTTGAGATTAAATACTTGACCCTCATTGCTTGTAACAGACTTATTATTATTTATCATGAATTTACATAAACCACATGACTTCTGCCCGCATCTGAATGAGCCCTTGGTAGACAACCATGTACAACGTGTTTTACCTGTGTTCTCACTGAGTTCACTAGGAGAGATTATATTTCCTATTGTCAAGGATTTTTTTGGGACAAATTTACAACCATTTTTTAGAATTTCCCTAAGCGTACTATCAGTAGTTAATAATGGTAGATGCTTCTGAACAACATTGATTACTTTGTAGTAATTACTATGATATGTGGTGGAAAAAATCATTTCTTTGGAAAAATCTTTCCTGATTTTTTTGACTGAAGTAAATACTGATCTCTACTTTTTTCATTAGCCTTTATTTCAGCTTTTTTGACCATTTTATAGTTATAACCCCTATGTTGTAGCCTTTTTTTAATATTATCACATTCTTCCTTATATCTTCTTTCATCAATACAGCATCTATGAGCTCTGATGAATTCCCTTGTGGGGATATTCCTGATCACATGTTGTGGGTGTTGACTAGAAGCATGCAAAATGGAATTTCCTGAAATTTTTTTACGGAAAAGCTGAGAATCTACTTTTTTGTTTGAACTATCACCACTCAGTTGTATGTCGAGAAAGAAAATCATATCCCTATTAGCATCTACTATGAAGGACAAATTTAAATTATTATCATTAATGTAATCTTTGAAACTAGACACTAAATTATTTGATCCTTTCCACACTATCAAAATATCATCTATGAATCGTAAATATTGTTCTATATAATCTGAATAAGGATTAAATTCAGAATAAATAAATTTCGACTCCCACCAGTTCATGTATAAATTAGCCAGGGATGGGGAGAATTTAGCTCCCATAGAACAACCCTGACACTGCACATAGAACTGGCGGGAGAATTTAAAGTAGTTATTTTGAAGCAGAAATAAAGTAACATCTAAGATAAATTCTTTCATTACATCAGAATAATTGGAGTATATATTCAGTTGATCTGTCAATGCTTGCATAGCTAGGCCATGTGGAATACAGGAATACAGTGTTTTTACATCACAAATTATCCACATGAAATTCTCATCCCAATTCTGATTTGACATTACTGATAGCACATGTTTGCTGTCTTTCAAATAACTAGGTGACATAACTACCAATGGTTGCAATCTCTCTCTTTTAAAAAAAAAAATATATATATTTTTTGAAATTTTTTTCTTCTTTTTTTTGTGCGGTGGTGTGCGCCTGTAATCCTATCCCATCCTGATGAATTTATATATATATAAAAATGTGGTTAAAAAGTGACTAAACCATTAGATTATCACTAAGTGAGAATTCACATTGTAATATGTTTGTATAAGATGGATGTATCATAGGGTTAATCCAGTGAGGTACTATTGCTAACCTTGAATTAGCGATGCTGGTATTACAGCTGATTCTGGTGGGTGTTACCCAAGGCAGCCTTCTTTGGTTGCTTTTCCTTGATAAGTGCAACATTTATCCAGTATTTTATGCTATGATTAAGGGTCAAATATGATCCGAAACGCATAAGCCTACACATGCTTTTATTACATGGTATTGTAATTTTTAATGATGGACTAAATAAAGGCTTTTTTTAATTTTTCTATATCGTGTGCTGGAAGTACAAAAGTTTTTTTCACTAAGAATTTTCTCCCAGATAGGGATGGATTTATTCCGTGCACCGAGATCATGGAAAGGAGGACTGGGCAGGCTGGATCAGGTGAGCTGAAGATTAATTCTATATTGAATGACGGGAGGTAGGTATCCTTCCGCACTGTATTCCTCCACCACTGTAAAAAATTAGTCCTCAGTCTCACTTTTGGCATTGCTGTGTGAGAAAGTTCCCACGCAGCTTTTGCCATAAAGTGAGACCAGTGAACTACAGTAACCTCTCAGTGATGCACTGCAGGAGATCGTCGTGGGACACTCGTGGATTTCTGTGGATCAGGGAGCATATTGCTTGTTTGTTATTTTAATATTTTTTAAAGGGAGACGACACTGGCTTCGGGGATCAAAGTGACAAGTGATGGTGAGTATGTACTCTATGTTATATGTACTGCATGTCTATATGTATGTATTGTATGAATGTATTGTATGTAGTATGTATGTTGTATGTATGTTGTATGTATGTGTGTTGTATGTATGTAGTAAGTATGTAGCATATATGTATGTTGTATGAATGTAGGATATATGTAGTATGTATGTAGTATGTATGTATGTTGTATGAATGTAGTATATATGTAGTATGTATGTAGTATGTATGTATGTATGTATGAATGTAGTATATATGTAGTATGTATGTAGTATGTAGTATGTATGTTGTATGAATGCAGTATATATGTAGTATGTATGTAGTATGTACGCATGTTGTATGAATGTAGTATGTATGTAATATGTATGTATGTTGTATGAATGTAGTATGTATGCTGTATGAATGTTGTATATATGTAGTATGTATGTAGTATGTATGTATGTTGTATGAATGTAGCATGTATGTAGTATGTATGTATGTATGAATGTAGTATATATGTAGTATGTATGTAGTATGTATGCTGTATGAATGCAGTATATATGTAGTATGTATGTAGTATGTACGCATGTTGTATGAATGTAGTATGTATGTAATATGTATGTATGTTGTATGAATGTTGTATATATGTAGTATGTATGTATTATGTAGTATGTATGCTGTATGAATGTAGTATATATGTAGTATGTATGTAGAATGTATGTTGTATGAATGTAGTATGTATGTATGTTGAATGAATGTAGTATGTATGTAGTATGTATGTATTATGTAGTATGTATGTATGATGTATGAATGTAGTATGTATGTAGTATGTATGTATTATGTAGTATGTATGCTGTATGAATGTTGTATATATGTAATATGTATGTAGTATGTATGCATGCATGTTGTATGAATGTAGTATATATGTAGTGTGTATGTATTATGTAGTATGTATGTATGTTGTGTGAGTGTAGTATATATGTAGTATGTATGTTGTATGAATGTAGCATATATGTAGTATGTATGTATTATTTAGTATGTATGCTGTATGAATGTAGTATATATATAGTATGTATGTACTATGTATGTTGTATGAATGTAGTATGTATGTATGTTGTATGAATGTAGCATATATGTAGTATGTATGTAGTATGTATGTATGTAGTATGTATGGTTTTTTTTTTTACATTCAACACATTAGCCGGATGATGGGACTACTACTGTCCCATCATTGGCTAATGTTTCAATCACTGTCATTGTAGCAGGCATAGCCCGATGGGATTTGTAGTCCCATCGGACGATGCCTGCACACACACACAACCCCCGGCAGGCCCGCACAGACCCCCGGCAGGACCGTACAGACCCCCGGCAGCCCGCACAGACCCCCGGCAGGCCCGCACAGACCCCCGGCAGGCCCGCACAGACCCCCGGCAAGCCCGCACAGACCCCTGGCAGCCCGCACAGACCCCCAGCAGACCCGTACAGACCCTCGGCAGGCCCGCACAGATCCCCGGCTGCCCGCACAGACCCCTGGCAGGCCCGCACAGACCCCCGGCAGGCCCGTACAGACCCCCGGCAGCCCGCACAGACCCCCGGCAGGCCCGCACAGACCCCCGGCAGCCCGCACAGACCTCCGGCAAGCCCGTACAGATCCCCGGCAGACCCGCACAGACCCCCGGCAGACCCGCACAGACCCCCGGCAGGCCCGCACAGACCACGCATCATGATGACATCATTTCAGCAGCCTATCACAGCCATGCCATTAGTTAACATGGCTAACACAACTGGCTGATAGCATTATGGGAACTTCCGTTTCCGGTATTCGATATTGTAAAAATATCGGTACTCGGTATCGGAACTCCGATACCGCGAATATCGGCCGATACCCGATATTTACAGTATGGGAGTGCTCAGCATCAATCACTAGTATTTTGTTGCACCACGTCTGGCTTTTATAACAGCTTGCAGTCTTTCAGGCATGGACTTAATGAGTGTCAAACAGTACTCTTCATCAATATGGCTCCAACTTTCTCTGATTGCTGTTGCCAGACCAACTTTGTAGGTTAGAGCAGGCTCGGATTGGTAATCTGCCAACCTGGGCAGATTCCCGGTGGACCGGCGGCTCTGACCTAGGAAATGGGCCGCCAGCACTTTAAAACCTTTGACTAAGCCCTGTATGCACGCTCCCTCTCGTTGCACACGCTGGCAAGGGCCGCGTCTGCCAGCGTCAGTGTGTGAGTGCGCCCCACGTCCGTGATTGTGTGCGCGGCTGCTGCCCTCCTCAGTGCAGGCAAGCAGGAGAGCGCGCGCCGCACACAGGACCATATCAGAAGTTTGCAAAGGCCGCCGTCGCAGCATGCACAGGACTCCTGCCTCTCTGTCTGACGCTGGAAAGTACCAGCATCAGAGAACAGTGGAGAGAGCCAGCAGCATGCAAGATTAAAGGTAATACCTGCCTGTGTGTGCTGTGCTTCCAGGGAGAGCTAGGGAAGCAGCTCAAGTCAGCACGGTGACATAGTCTTCTGCTCTGATCTGCATCGGGGGAGGTGATGATGGGACAGAGCTGCTGTGAGCACTAGAACCTGAAGAACTGCATATTGACATCAGCCTCCTCTGCACCACAGAAGAGAGAGAGTGTGTGTGTGTAAGTAATACTTGTGTGTGGCATTTGTAGTGTGTGTGTAATGTGTGTGGAGTATCAGTAGTGTGTGTGTGTGTAATGTGTGTGCGTTATCTGTAGTGTGTGTGTAATGTGTGTGCAGTATCTGTAGTATGTGAGTGTGTAATACTTGTGTGTGCGATATCTGTAATCTGTGAATGTAATACATGTGTGTATGGTATTTATAGTGTGTGTGTGTAATGTGTGTGTGGTATCTGTAGTGTGTGTGTGTGTAATGTGTGTGAGGTATCTGTAGTATGTGAGTGTGTAATACTTGTGTGTGCGGTATCTGTAGTCTGTGAGTGTAATACATGTGTGTATGGTATTTATAGTGTGTGCGTGTGGTACTGTAGTGTGTGTGTGTGTAATGTGTGTGTGGTATCTGTAGTGTGTGTGTGTGTGTGTAATGTGTGTGAATCATAGAATCATAGAATCATAGAATTGTAGAGTTGGAAGGGACCTCCTGGGCCATCTGGTCCAACCCCCTGCTCAAAGCAGGATTTGCTAAATCATCCCAGTCAGATGTCTGTCCAGCCTCTGTTTGAAGACATCCATTGAAGGAGAACTCACCACTTCTCGTGGCAGCTTGTTCCACTCATTGATCACTCTAACTGTCAAAAAGTTTTTTCTAATATCTAATCTGTGTCTCCTCCCATTCAGTTTCATCCCATTGCTTCTAGTCTTTCCTTGTGCAAATGAGAATAAAGTTGATCCTTCTACAATGTGACAGCCCTTTAGATATTTGTAGACAGGTATTAAGTCTCCTCTCAGTCTTCTCTTTTGCAAACTAAACAATCCCAAATCCTGCAACCTTTCCTCATAAGACAGGGTTTGCAGACCGGTCACCATTCTGGTTGCTCTTTTCTGAACTTGCTCCAGTTTGTTGATGTCTTTTTTAAAATGAGGTGCCCAAAACTGGACACAATATTCCAGATGAGGTCTGACCAAAGAGGAGTAGAGGGAAATAATGACTTCACGTGATCTAGACTGTATGCTTCTGTTAATACATCCTAGAATTGCATTTGCTTTTTTTGCTGCTGCATCACACTGTTGACTCATATTCAGTCTGTGATCTATTAGTATACCCAAGTCTTTTTCACATGTGCTGTTGCTTAGGCCTATTCCTCCCATTCTATATATGCTTTTTTCATTTTTATTGCCCAGATGTAGTACTTTGCATTTCTCCCTGTTAAAAACCATTCTGTTAGTTGCTGCCCACTTCTCCAGTTTATTTAAATCGTTTTGAATCCTCTCTCTCTCTTCTCTAGTATTAGCTATCCCTCCTAGCTTTGTGTCATCAGCAAATGTAATCAGTTTACCCTCAATTCCTTCATCTAAATCGTTGATAAAGATGTTGAACAATACAGGGCCCAGGACAGAGCCCTGTGGTACCCCACTTGAGACATTCTTCCAACTGGATGTGCAGCCATTTACGACCACTCTTTGGGTCCGATCACTAAGCCAGTTATGAATCCACCTAACAGTTGCCTTGTCCATTCCATACTTAGTCATTTTTTCAATAAGGATTGTATGAGAGACTTTGTCAAATGCTTTGCTGAAGTCAAGATATACTATATCTACAGCATTTCCTTGATCCACCCAATCAGTGATACCATCATAGAAGGAAATTAAGTTAGTCTGACATGACGTATTAGTTACAAACCCATGCTGACTCTGTTTAATCACTTCATTCTTATCCTGGTATTGACATACATGTTGTTTAATAATTTGTTCAAAGATCTTTCCTGGTATAGAAGTCAGACTCACCGGCCTATAGTTGCCTGGGTCCACCTTCTTCCCCTTTTTGAAGATAGGGACAACATTTGCTCTTCTCCAGTCTTCTGGCACTCCTCCTGTCCTCCAAGAATTTTCAAAGATTATGGAGAGGGGTTCAAAAATTTCTTCTGCTATCTCCTTCAGTATTCTGGGGTGTAATTCATCTGGACCTGGAGACTTGAATTCATTTAGGTTAGCTAAGTGTTTCCTCACTATCTTTCTGTTTATAGATATCCTGGATTCTTCTATTCCCTTAATAGGACAGTGAATAACAGTTGATGTTACATTTCCTTTCTGAGAAAAACAGATGCAAAATAGGAATTTAAAAGTTCAGCCTTCTCAACATCCTGTCTGACCATTTCATCATTTTCATCCTGTAAAAATCCTATAGCATCTTTGACTTTTCTTTTACTTTTGACATATCCCCAAAATCCTTTATTATTGCTTTTGACATCTCTTGCAAGCCTCAATTCATTTTCAGCTTTAGAAAATCTGATTTGTGCCCTGCAGGTTCTGCAGACAGCATAATATTCTTCTTTAGATATGCCTCCCTCTTTCCATTTTATAAACATTTTTTTCTTCCTTTTTAGCATGTGCTTAAGTTCTGTGTTCATCCATCCTGGTTTCCTTAAATGCTTCCTATTCTTCCCTCTTTTTGGAATTGTTAACAACTGTGCTTTGAGAATTTCATTTTTCAAGATTTCCCATCCTTCCTGGACATTTTTGTCTTTAAGGATATCCAGCCATTGGATCCCTCCAATTCTCTTTCTGAATCCCTTAAAATCTGCCTTTCTGAAATCTAACCTTGACGTCTGAGTCTTCACAGGTCTTCCGCCTCTAGTTATCCAAAATTCTAAAATAGCATGGTCGCTACCTCCTAGGGTCCCAGCCACTTTTACCTCCTCAACCATTTCCTCCCTGTTTATAAGGATTAGATCCAAGGTAGCAGTTCCCCTTGTTTTCTCCTGTTCACATGTTATCCGGGGATACACTACCCTTTCTCACCTTTGTGCAATCACGTGTAATCCATACTGGGCCTGAGAACGGCTGGCGAGCTGTTAAGCAAGCTACAGCACCTGTGGTTTGCACATGTAAGTTTTTCATTTTTTCAGGAATGACGGTTAGGCCTAATTCCGGAACTGCGGTTGACCTGCACTTACTGGGAAATCAGCGTTCGCGGGTAATAATTGTAATCACAGATCCCCATCACTAACGTTGTTCAGCGGGTTATCTTCACCTGTAAGCGACAAACGCTGGCCTTTTCAGTGTAGCGCACATGCAGCCACGGACATGTAAGGGCATGACACACCAGTTATTGGCCAATCTCATGTGCCAGAGCCTCACGTGTCCCTCTAGTAAGCCGGACTCGGACCGCGGGGCATGACGGAGTCTCGTTCGTTAACGGAATTAAGCTTGCAATCTGTGCATCTTTTCTGTAGCTTGCATGGTTGAGGTTTCCCAGGTGGAGTCGAATTAAACCGTAGGCTCCACTCCTGGTGGTGCCCTTCTGGACATTCCTTTAAGGTTCAGCTTTGCAACCATACTGCCCACGTAAAACAAACACTTTGCCTTCATGAATGCTGTTTGGAGGGTCATGACTCGTGGGAATAACACCGCCCAATCAGTTAACCTGCTAGAGAGATCCTTCGTTGCTCCCAAGCATGACATCACACTCCCTAGGAGGAAGGTAATGCCACTGTGGCGACCGTACTCCTGGGGGTGACACAAGTGCACTGATGCCCAGCCACTGCTCGATGAATCTGCTGGTACATTGACCCAGACCACTACATTCCCCTCGCACGCTACACGGCCTGAATCTGACCCTGATGAAACTCAGGTTACCCTTCCCATATACAGTTCCATCTTACACTGTGACAAAGAGGAAGCTGCAGATGAAAGTGCAGGTTCGGCCCACCCGCCATCAGACACACCACCGTACTATCAGGGGCCCTGTGCCAGTGCCGTCGCCAACGAGTGGGACCCCCCTGCTTGCTCAGGATCACAGCACTTGCAAGGTTGAAATACTGTGCAGTGAGATGGAAGATGGGGACGACGAGGAGTCCAGACTAGTACAGGGATTCCCTAGCGAGGAGATTTATTTGATTGTTTTCAATGTTGGGACAGCAATTTTTGGGGAGCACTATACTCTGGAGAATGATAGATGGGGCCCACCATACACTGGAACATTCCAAAGGTGGACATCAGACACTGGAGCAGCATTTACAGGGCCCATTATACACTAGAGCATTAGAAATGGTGCCCATTATGTTTGGAGCATTATTTGGGCCCATAACACAGTGGAGCTTCATCCATGGGAACCAACATATACTGTAGCATTATGTGGAGCTCATCATATACTGTTTCAAACATTATATGGGACCAATGATTCTGTATGGAGAAATAGATGGGCCTTGTCATGAGATGTAAAAAGTGAAGTATTTTCATTTTACTATACCGCTATTTCTCTGCCGTATCGGAGCATGATGAGTTGTGGTATGTGTTAAAGGGGCGCTCTTTCGCCCAGGGCACATGAAAACCTGGAGCCAGCCCTCCCCCCCCACAACTTTAGCCAAATAACCCCCATTTTTCAGTGCGTAACTTGTATTATGAAGTTAATTAAGGTTGACAAGCTTAAGTAAGAAGAATTGATGCTTTTGGCATTCAAATGGGCACTGTAGGTGTGTTTCCTGTCCTCCTCTCACTGCCGACTTTTATTCCCCATTGACTTACATTGGGTTTCGTGTTTCGGGACGACCCCGACTTTTCCCTATAATCGGACGATCTTGCTCGACCCGACTTTTGGAAAAGTCGGGTTTCACGAAACGAAACTCGACCCTAAAAAACCAAAAGTCGCTCAACTCTAGTTATGACTGTGCAATTGAACTGAGCCCGGGGTGTAAATTTCCCAAGGGTCGGCTCTTCAATTTATCTGTACCCGAGCACGAGGCTATGCGATCCTATATTAAGGAGGCATTGGAGAAGGGTCATATTAGACCATCCTCTTCACCCTTAGGTGCCGGGTTTTTTTTCGTGGCCAAAAAGGATGGTTCATTAAGGCCTTGTATTGATTATCGTGCCCTCAACAAAATTACTATTAAATATCAGTATCCGTTACCCCTGATTTCGGATCTATTCTCCAGAGTTAAAGGTGCTTGCTGGTTTACCAAGCTTGACCTCAGGGGGGCGTATAATCTTATCTGCATTAAGCATGGGGATGAATGGAAGACGGCGTTTAATACTCCAGAGGGACATTTTGATTACCTGGTGATTCCTTTTGGGCTCACTAATGCCCCTTCTGTCTTCCAGTGTTTCATGAACGACATTTTCCGAGACTTTGTGGATAAATTTTTGATTATCTATCTGGATGATATTTTGATCTTCTCCAAGGATTGGGATTCTCATGTGGAACATGTTCGGACTGTGTTTCGGATCTTGAGGGAGAATTCCCTGTATGTCAAAGGATCGAAATGCCTTTTTGGGGTACAGAGGATTTCATTTTTGGGATTTATTTTGTCTCCGTCAACTATTGAAATGGACCCGGCCAAGGTACAGGCCATTTATGATTGGGTTCAGCCCACTTCTTTGAAGGCCCTCCAGAAGTTTTTTGGTTTTGCAAATTTTTATCGGAAATTTATAGCAAAATTTTCTAGTATTGCCAAGCCATTGACTGATCTGACTAAGAAGGGTGCTGATGTGTTGAATTGGTCTCCGGAGGCTGTTTCTTCCTTTCAGGAGCTGAAGCGAAGATTCACTTCTGCCCCGGTTTTGCGGCAACCTGATGTCTCACTCCCGTTCCAGGTAGAGGTGGACGCCTCTGAGATTGGTGCAGGAGCTGTTTTGTCCCAAAAGGATCCTGTAACATCTAAAATGAATCCCTGTGCTTTCTTTTCCCGAAAGTTCTCTCCATCTGAATGTAGCTATGATGTGGGGAATCGGGAACTGTTAGCCATGAAATGGGCATTTGAGGAGTGGAGACATTGGTTGGAGGGAGCTAAACACCAAGTCGTGGTCCTCACTGACCACAAGAATTTGATTTACCTGGAGTCGGCCAAACGCTTGAACCCTAGACAGGCTAGGTGGGCCTTGTTTTTTACACGTTTTGATTTTGTGGTCTCTTTTCTTCCTGGCACTAAGAATGTCAAGGCAGACGCCCTCTCTAGGAGCTTCTTTGCTGATTCTCCTGTGGTGACCAAGCCTTCTACCATCTTAGGCGAAGGGGTAGTTCTTTCTGCCATCTCGCCCGATTTGAGACGTGCTCTGGAAGAGTTCCAGGAGGACAAACCTGAGCGTTGTCCCAGTGGAAAGTTGTATGTTCCTGACCAGTGGAAGAAGAGAGTGATGTCTGAAGTTCATTGCTCTGCATTGGCTGGTCATCCAGGTATTTTTGGTACTAGAGATCTGGTGAGTCGGTCTTTTTGGTGGCGCGCCTTGTCTCGTGATGTCAGGAATTTTGTGCAGTCCTGTGGGACTTGCTCCCGGTCTAAACCTTGTTCTCGCTCTAGTGGGTTGTTGATGCCTCTGCCGGTACCCAGGAGGCCATAGACCCATATTTCAATGGATTTCATCTCTGATATGCCTGTCTCTCAGAGAATGACTGTTATTTGGGTGATTTGTCCTAGGTTCTCTAAGATGGTTCATCTTGTACCACTCCCTAAGTTGCCATCTTCCTCTGAGTTGGTGCCCCTGTTTTTGCAACAGGTGGTTCAGTTGCACGGGATTCCTGAGAACATTGTATCTGACAGAGGAGTTCAGTTTGTGTCTAGATTTTGGAGGACTTTCTGTTCCAAGCTGGGAATTCAGTTGTCCTTCTCCTCTGCTTTTCACCCTCAGACCAATTGGCCGACGGAGAGAACAAACCAGACTTTGGAGTCGTATTTGAGATGTTTTATTTCCGCTGATCAGGATGATTGGGTTTCATTTTTGCCCTTGGCCGAATTTGCTTTAAATAATAGAGCTAGTTCTGCCACTTTGATGTCACCTTTTTTTGTAACTTTGGGTTTCATCCTCGATTTTCTTCAGGGCAGGTGGAGCCTTCTGCCTGCCCAGGTGTTGACACTGTGGTGGAGAGAATGCACCAGATCTGGGACCAAGTGGTGGATAAGTTATCTCTCTCCCAGGAAAAGGTCCAGCGGTTTTCCAACCGACATAGGACCATTGGTCCCCAGTTTAAGGTTGGTGATATGGTTAGGTTATCATCAAAAAATATCGCTATGAAGGTGGCTTCTCCTAAGTTTAAGCCTAGATTTATTGGACCTTACAAGATTTTGGAGATTATTAATCCGGTCTCTTTTCGTTTGGCTCTTCCTGTCACATTTAAAATTCATAATGTGTTTCATAAGTCCTTGTTGAAGAGGTTTGTTGAACCAGTTGTTCCTGGGGTGGCACCTCCTGACCCTGTATTGGTTGAAGGTTACTTGGAATATGAGGTAGAGAAGATACTGGATTCCCGTCTGGCTAGACGGAGACTCCAGTATTTGGTTAAGTGGAATGGTTATGGTCAGGAGGATAATTCCTGGGTCTCTGCCTCTGATATTCATGCCAAAAGATTGGCGCGTGCCTTTCATCGGGCTCACCCTGATCGCCCTGGTGGCGTGGATGAGGGTTCGGTGACCCCTCCTCAAGGGGGAGGTACTGTTGTGAGTTCATTTTCCCCTTCGCCATTGAGGTCTGATGAACTCCCTCTTCTGGTGGAGGAAGGTAGTGGGGCTGATTGCAAAGCACCTGAGCAGAATAATGATGACTGGGTGACTGGAATTGCTGACTGGATATAGGGCAGCCGACGCCCTACTGCCTTGCGGGTGATTTCTCTGACGGATTCTTGCTGACCAGTCTGATTCCTGCTCCTCAAAAGACAAGTTTTTCTGCTCTGCTTTTTGCATTTGTGTTTTGGTTTTGTTTTGCCTTGTTTTTCTGATTTCTGCCTTTCCCTGCTGGGTGAGCTGAATTCCTTTTTGCTCTGTCTTCAGAAAATACCTGCGTACTGATATAGTCTTTTTGAAGCCTAGCGTCTTCAGGGCTTTTTTCTCTATCAGTCTGTTGGCTCTTGTTTTTGAGAGGGTTTTGGCGGATTGCAGACAGCAGCTTTTCTATCATGTCCTATATAGTTAGCTTGGGCCTCATCATTTGCTCAGCCTATCTTTCTCTCTGTGTGAGTGTTTTTTCATCTTGCTTCACCGTCATTATGTGTTGGGGGCTGCCTATTGCTTTGGGCTCTGCTCTGGGGCAGTTTAGATTTCCCTTTCTTTCTTTAGGCTATGTAGTTCTCCGGCTGTGATTGAGGGGTCTAGGGCACCGTAGAAACCCCCCACGGCTACTGCTAGTTGTTGTTGTTAGGTTCAGGGGTCTGCAATCCGATAGCTGCCAACTTCTCTGGTTTTCTGGACTTAGCTAGTATTTCTGTTTTTGCCTCCTACGGTGACTCATTCATAACACCTGACACTCTTTTATAGGTAAGAGCCAGCAATCACACCTGCTTTAATCACATACACTAAACTAAAGAAACCAGAGTGCAATGACACTCACCACCACCGTGGCAAACTTTGAACAAGCGACACCACAGTGCAATAATCCTAATGGCCACCGGGGGCAAAAAACAACCTTAAGCACAGCTTAGGAAAAAAAAAGGTTACCTGTGCTTTTTATCAGTCCTGATCCAGCATGGATCATGACAGTACCCTCCCCTTAATGATGGGCCTCTGGACCCTCAAGACCGCTCCCCACAGGGAACTACCTACAGTGGGGACGCCCAGACCCAGAGTTCACCCCAGCAGCTACCTGCATGTCAGGTTGATGAGAAACGAGCCCGCTGGTATTGGCAACGTATGTTCTGGAGGCAACACACATCTCCGAAGCTCTGACCTGGGGAACGGGTTGTGTATGTGTATATTTGGTATGAGCTGATAACACTCAACAACAAACTGGATGTTTTTTGGTAGCCACCCATACACACTCGTTCACACACAGGTCCGGACTTGAATGTTTATTGCCACTCGTTCGTTTGTCACCACTTGGAGAACTCTTTCTGGGATTGACAACAGAGGTGTCCCCCTGTGTCACCACACTCACACCCCCGCACCTCACCAAGGGGTACACCACCCTCCAATCCCTTCCACCACGAGGTCTGTGCTTCCAAGGGTTGGTGCCAATGGCGAGGGTTGAGACTTGCCCCTACTCTCCTGCAGCACATCTGCTGCCCTCACCAGAGAGGAAGGGGTCCATTGCAGAGAGACGGCAGAGACAGTAGTTCCTAGGCAGCAGCCCTCACACGAGTGCCCCCAGCTGACCACTTCCCTCGCCTGCCAATCTATTACCGGGTTGTGTCTCTTCAGCAAAGGGAGGCCTAAAACAATAGGTACGGGCATTCCCTCCAAGACGTAGCATGACAAGGACTCCTCATGATGTCCTATACACAGATGGATATTCTCTACGACCTTGGTCAAGCTCCCCTGGCTCAGTGGAACAGTGTTTATGGCCCGGACACTTATAGGCTGGGCTAGCGTCCTACACCTTAGACTATGAGTCTGGGCAAAGCGAGCATCCACGAGACTGACTCCTGCTCCACTGTCCACAAACACCGGTATCACCTCCGGTACCCCACCAGCCAAGACTTCTGCTAACACGGTACTTTGGGAGGGCAAAATGGGGGAAATGTATACTCCATGGTTGCCTCCCTCTAAGCGACCAGGGGAATGCGGATTCTCAGATGGCACAGATAATTTGGCGCGCAATGGGCAAGCCTTCAGGACATGACCAGTCTGCCCACAGTACAAACATGCTGACACCACTCCCCGAACCGTAGGCAGCACCGTACACAAACTAGCTCCTCCTACTTGCATGGGTTCATCAGGAGACTTGGCATGAACTGGGCAGGCTCTCATAAAATGGCCAGGCTTCCAACAGGAAAAGCATACCCCCCCACCACGACGAGCTGCAGTCATCCCCTTTTTTGTATCAACAACACTGGGCTGCCTGGGTTCCTCCGTCCGCACTGGTGGGTCCTCCTCCCTAGCAAGGACATCAGGGTGCACTTTTTATATATGTCTTTCCCTCAGGCATCTATCCATCTGGATGGCAAGGGACATGGCGGCCTCCAGCGACCTGGGGGCAGCGTACTGCACCAGAGTATCCTGCAATTTTGGAGACAAACCCTGCACAAATTGACTCCTAAGTGCAGGGTCATTCAACTTAGTATTAGTGGCCCATCTCCTAAACTCTGAGCAGTACTCCTCAGCGACCCAGGCTCCCTGCTAACACCTACGGATTCGAGATTCCGCCAGGGCGACGCCATCAGGATCCCCATACACAAGCGCCAAAGCCGCAGAGAACTTGTCCACGGACTCTAAAGATGGAGAATAGTCCGGTAGGGAGAAGGCCCAGGATTGGGGATCCCCTTTAAGAAGGGACATAATGATTCCCACCCGTTGCTCTTCACTCCCTGATGAACGAGGGAGTACAGGCTTATTGAAACACCAAGAATTGATCTCTCCCTCCAGAAAATCTGTCAGGGAGGGATATCTTGGGTTCTGGCTGAGCCTGTCTCTGAACCAAGCCCCCAAAGCCCACCAACTGCTGCAGTTGCTGCACCAACTCACCGCACAGCCCCCTAATCTCATCAGTAAGGGTCTGCAGTATTTGGGCAAAGGTCTGAACTGGGTCCATGGCTCAGCAAAAAAAAAAGTTGGGGTTGGTGATAATGTCACGTGGACCTGTCCTGTGTGACGCGACGAGCAGGCCGGTAACTAGAACAACAGGACGCGGCATGTGATACTGTCCTGTGTGACACGGCTCGCAGGCCGGTAACTAAAACAACACGACAAAAGGAAGGTAAACAGTTACAACGGTGGGCCCTGTGATAGGGAAAGGGGACGTGGAGACCTCCTGCACTCCCCTGAGTCAGTGTCCCTCACGCTTCTAACGTTCCCTATGCTGGTTCCACACCGGGCGCCAATCACGAACCTGTCGCCCTAGCACACCCTACACCTATCCCTTGCTAGGGAGCTGGGTGGCGCAGGCACTGGCCCCACCGCTATGCTAATACACACTAAGGAAAAACACAAACAGGGAAACACCACTTAGCTTTACTCTGTTGCACTTGCTCCTGGCAACAAGC
This sequence comes from Dendrobates tinctorius, assembly GCF_039654945.1. Classification (NCBI taxonomy): domain Eukaryota; kingdom Metazoa; phylum Chordata; class Amphibia; order Anura; family Dendrobatidae; genus Dendrobates; species Dendrobates tinctorius. The sequence goes on along the minus strand of NW_027361971.1, from coordinate 8,514,143 downwards.
ATGCAGCTCTCCCCCTGAATCGCTGCCACCAAGCTCTGTCAGAGCTGCAAGGAAATCCCCTATGACTCCTTTCACACCAGGGCTAAGACACTGCTGCAAGGAACGCTCTCCAGCTCCTTCCCCCACCAAGGATGGTTGAAATGAACACTATCACCAACAGTGATTGCAACACCTGACACTATTTTATAGGTAGGAGCCAGCAATCACATCTGCTTTAATCACATGCACTAAACTAAAGAAACCAGAGTGCAATGATGCTCACCACCACCTGGGGCAAACTTAGAACAAACGACAACACAGTGCAATAATCCTAATGGCCACCGGGGGCAAAAACCAACCTTAAGCACTAGAGTTGAGCGAAACAGGTCGGTCATATTCAAAAGTCGGCGACTTTCGCTGAAGTCGGGTTTCAGCAAATGAAACCCGACCATAGTGTGAGGTCGGCCACGAGGTCGGCGACCAGAGCGCCAAAGTCGCGTTTCAAAAGATGCTTCCAGCGCCCTTTTTCAGCCAATGATGGAGGACGCACACTGTGGGCAATGCGATGGCATAGGCATCGGTCACCACCATCTTTGAGAAGGGCATGCAAGTGATTGGCTGGCTTTGTGTGGCGTCACAGGGGCTATAAAAGGGCGTGAACGCCGACCACCATCTTACTTCTGCCGATCTTAGCATTAGGAAGTGGTTGCTTCTGCTGATTCAGAATAAGGGAGAGCGTTAGGCAGGGAAAAAGAACAAAAAACTGCTTCTGCTGTTAGTGATTTCCACTTACAACACAACACAACACTATGTGTGCAGTGACAGGGGAGGCTCTATTTTTGTGCATCAGCACTGTTGGTTATTAGGCTACCTTATAAGGCTCCCTGATAGCTGCATTGCTGTTTGCACACTGCTGTGCAAACTGCTTTTTTAAAAGCAAAAATACTTTTATTCCTTTTCTGCACAGTTACCAAGCGTTCATTTTTCCACCCTTTTGTGTGCAGCATTCCTGCTTATTAGGCTGCATGCGTCCATACTTGGACTGAGAGCATCATTGTCAGCGTCCTCAAATCTCTAGTGAGATCCAAATTCTCACCAATCCTATAGACACCCTCCACCTTGTCATACACCATCCAATTTCAGCCTGTTACATTGAGGTGTAATCTCTCCTGGGCCTGAGACAATAGTTCTGCATCCTCAAATCTATAGTGAGAATCAAAATCTCACCAATCCTATAGACACCCTCCACCTTGTCATACACCATCCAATTTCAGCCTGTTACATTGAGGTGTAATCCCTACTGGGCCTGAGGCAATACTTCTGCGTCCTCAAATCTATAGTGAGATTCAAATTCTCACCAATAGTAGATACACCTTCTGCCTTGTTTTACAGTACCATATAGCTGGTGGTATTTTGGGTACATTTTCACAGAAATGAGGAAGTATGGTGGAAGATGCCATGGAAGTGGGCGGGGGTTGCCAGCTGGTCCCGATGGTGGTGGTGGTGGTGTTGCATCTGTTGGCAGTGGCAAAAGCACAATAGCACCTAAGGCAGGAGGTGTTGAGCCTACGTCATTGTCTGGCTCCACAAGGCCTCTAAGGCTCTCTTTTCTGGGAGTAAGTAAACCGCTTTTAAAGCCAGAGCTTCAGGAACAAGTTTTGGCTTACATTGCTGACAAAGCCTCCAGCTCTCTCACCTCCTCTTCTGAAGTTTCAAAAAATAAAAGCACTGAGTCGTCAGTGGAGGCTCCTGGTCAGGAACAACACCTTTCCTTGTGTCCTTCACCCCTACCAAAAGTGAAGGATGTGGCAGGCCACACTACCGATTATTTCATGGAGCTCTTTTCACATACCATGCCTGGGTTAGCAAGTCAAATCGTGAATTCCCCAGTCCAAGATGAATCTGACATGGAGTGCACTGATGCACAGCCACTGCTAGATTTTTCTGCTGGTACATTCACTCAGAGCTCTACATTGTCCTCGCAGTGTACTGAGGCAGAATCAGACCCTGATGAAACTCAGGTGCCCCTTCCCGCAAACTTTACCACCTTACACGGTGACACAGAGGAAGGTGCACATGAAATTGAAGAGGAGGTGATGGATGACCCAGTTGTTGACCCAGATTGGCATCCATTGGGGGAAGAGGGTGCCGCTGCCAATAGCTCAGAAGAGGAGGAGGAGGATCCGCAGCAGGCAACGACATCGCAACAGCTGTTATCTGGCATGACCGTAGCAGTCCAAAAACGTGTTACAAAAACCAAAAGATTTGCAGGACAGCTTGGCCAGACGGTCAAATTAGCACAGCGTGCAAGGTCTCAAAATGTCTTCCATGGTAGGAAGAGTGCAGTGTGGCACTTTTTGAACAAAATCCTAATCATCAGGCAAAAGTTATCTGTAAGAAGTGCGCAAAGACCTTTAGCCGAGGGAAAAATTGAGAAATTTTAATACCAGTTGCATGCTTAGACATTTAACCACCATGCATTTGCAAGCGTGGACGGACTACCAAACCTCACGTACCACATGTGCACCTGCTCTGAATGAAGGTAGCCAGCAATGCTACATCGCTTCCCCCACTGTAAGCCCACCGGTTAGCACACCACCAGCAGCAAATGTCGAAGTGTTGTCGCAAAGGCAAAGCAGTCATGGAATCACAATGTTATTGCTATGAAAGACTGAATCTAGGCCATCAGCAACACCACCAACACTATCACCATCACCAACCCTCTCTCAGTCCGCCATGTCCACCGCTAGTTCCACCATATGCAGCTCTCAAGTCCAGCTCACCCTACCAGAGACTCTGAGTAGGACAAGAAAGGACTCATCCTCTCATCCGCGTACACTGGCTTTAAACGCCCACATTGCCAAACTAATCTCGTTAGAGATGATGCCCTACTGGTTGGTTGAAAGCAAAGCTTTCCACGAGCTCATGGCCTATGCAATACCATGCTATGTCCTACCCAGTCGGCACTTCTTTTCGTGAAAAGCTATCCCAGCCCTCCACGTGCATGTGAAAGACCGCATTGTCCATGCACTCAAGCAATCAGTGAGTGGAAAGATGCACCTCACAACAGATGCATGGTCCAGTAGGCATGGCCAGGGCCGTTTCGTGTCCATCACTGCACACTGGGTTGATGTGGTGGATGCAGGGTCCACAGGGGACAGCGGCGGTGGGACAGTGCTGCCTAGCCCACGGTATAGGAAACAGTTGGCTGTAGGCGTTCAACCCTCCTCCTCCAGAAGCGAAAGCTCATGCGCTCTGTGTCACACGAGCACTCCATCCGCAGCTGCCAGTGTGGCACACGAGGTGTCCCACTATCGAACTGACAAACTGAGTCATGGCTGGGCAGTCTACAGCTTGAGGCAGCCAAGGTAGTTAGTGATAAAGGACGGAATTTTGTGGCAGCCATAGCCCGTTCAAAACTCAGACACATACCTTGCCTGGCTCACACCTTGAACCTGGTGGTGCAGAGCTTCCTCAATAATTATCCGGAGTTAACACCCCTGCTCCATAAGGTCGGAAGACTGTGCTCGCACATCTGCCGGTCGCCTATACACTCCAGTCGTATGCAGAAGCTGCAGCGATTGCTCCACCTTCCCAACCACCGCCTAATCATCGACGTTGCAACAAGGTGGAACTCCACACTGCACATGGTTCAGAGGCTGTGCGAACAGAGGCAGGCTGTAATTCATTTGTGGGAGGATACACAGGCAGGCAGTTTGCAGGCAGACATGGAGTTGTCTGGTGTGCAGTGGTCGAAGCTGAAAGACCTCTGTAAAGTCCTTCAGTGTTTTGAGGAATGCACACGGCTGGTAAGCACAGATGACGCCATCATAAGCATGAGCATCCCAATTATGCGTCTGCTCATGCAAACTTTGACGCACATTAAGGAGCAGGCGTCTGCAGCCGAGGAGGAAGAGGAGGAGGGAAGCCTTGATGACAATCAGCCATTGCCTGCTCAGGGAAGTCTCGTGGATGAGGTGGAGGAAGAAGAGGAAGAGGAGGAGGATGATGGGGATGATTATTTTGGGGAGGAGGATGCTTCTCAGGGGGCAAGAAAAAATGTTGGTGTGGCAAGGTCAGTTACAGGGTTTGTGCATGACTGGAGGGATGTGAATTTGCCAGAAAATGCTCCTCCACCCAGCACTCACAGTGCATCATTGACACCTGGAACATTGGCCCACATGTCTAATTATGCCTTGCAGATCCTAAAAAGGGACCCCCGCATTGCAAAATGATGAACGATGACGACTACTGGTTGGCCAGCATCCTGGATCCAAGCTATAAAGGCAAATTCCAAAACATCATGCCACAGGAGAACCTAGAGCTAATATTGACTACCAAACAAGCAACTCTGGTAAACCGTTTGTTTGAGGCATTCCCAGCACACAGCGGTGGTGATGTTTTTCCAACGAGCCACAGGGGGCAACATGGAAGAGGTGTTCGTGGTGCACACAGCCGAGGTCGCGTTGGACACAGGGGTTTCATGACCATGTTGTGGACTGATTTTTCAAGTACCGCTCACACGACTGGTAATAATGCATCGATCGAAAGTGATAGGAGACAGCAGTTGTCAACTATGGTAACAAACTACTTCTCCTCCCATATCGATGTTCTGCTTTACCGGTCATTCCCCTTTGACTATTGGGCCAGTAAACTTGACACCTGGCCTGAATTGGCACAATATGCCTTACAGAAGCTCGCTTGCCCTGCTGGTACTTTGTTATCTGAACGTGTCTTCAGTGCTCCTGGATCAATCCTGACAGAAAAAAGGACCCGTCTGTCGACCCAAAATGTTGATGATCTAACCTTCATTAAAATAAACCATGCATGGGTTTCAAAGGATTTTGTCCCACCCTCCCCTGCTGACACGTAGGTTGCCAGAAAAATGGCTTGCTTTTGTCCTCCTCTTCTGCGGACTTCTCCAATTACTCCATTTGCAGCTGCTGAATGTCCAACATCAACATATGCCATTTTTTCCACCTCCCTAATTGGGCTGCCTCCCCCCACAGGGCCGGGGTCACCACATGGTGCACGCACCCGTGCGAGTGCCGTTGCCCTAAACAGGTGGGTGGGCACACTCTTTGGCAACGGCATTGGCACAAGGTCCCTCATAGTAGAATCAAGTGTCTCTGACGGCGGGGGTGCACTCCCGCCGTCAGACACACCGGCGCACGATGAGGGGCCCTGTGCCAGTACCGCTGCCCACGAGTGGGCCCCCCTGCTTGCTCAAGGCACCAGCACTTGCAATACTTACCTCTCCCTGCTCCACCACTGTGTAGTCTGACCTGTTAAATACTTCACTGGGACTGCCAATACAAATTTGGTGAAATGATAGATTATGGTTAAGACATAGCTATGCCCTGTCCTGCTGGGCTCTATCTTCAGATGATCAATGGCTTCCATTTGTTATGGACGTCGACTCACAATGAGATGCAGTGGTGGTTTATCATCAGCTTTCACGTTTTTCCGCTCACAGACGTGTGACATTCCTGCCCACATTTTTAAATGTGTCCTCTCATGCCAATCCAATAGAATCGCCTACGGCCTGTGGCTTCTGTCTTTTGCACTCCAAAGTTACCTGACAGATCATGATAGGCAGTGAGGACAATGTCTACATCTGTCGCTGTGATCACAATTTGATGGAGATGAGTAACGGTGATGGGTTCCACGGTACTGCGATACAGCAAACCTTTCTTCACACGAACTGTTTTCGCTGTCTTCACAGACAAAATAATTGAGGGTCAGCATCGCCTCTGAGAATTCTCCCGGGAGTTTTTACCGTGATTAGTAATTCCCAAATTTCTGCAATCATTCGACTTTCCGTCTGTACTTGTATCCATCTCGTTTCCTCTTTGCGGAGAGTCTGGACTGTCTTATTGAGACTGAAATATATATGAAGATTGAAAAATACCCCAACAGTGCATACTGGTGTACGCTTCAAATACATAACCCTTTTTCTACTTTTTAGATTCTTGTCTAATCCATACTGAGTGTCTTTGTCGGACTCCGGAAATATACACGCAGATTTTTAATGTTTAAACTATGCTATATATACCTGCTATCCAGTGATACTGTACCCTTTCTCAACTTTCTGCAATCACGTTGAATCCATACTGGGCCTGAGATCCTCTGAGTCTGCCTCCTGATATATAGACATAGGTTTTTAATGTTTAAACTATGCTATATATACCTGTTATCCGGTGATACTGTACCCTTTCTGAACTTTGTACAATCACGTCAAATCCATACTGGGCCTGAGACCCTCTGAGTCTGCCTCCTGATATATAGACATAGGTTTTTAATGTTTAAACTATGCTATATATAAATGTTATCCGGTGATACTGTACCCTTTCTCAACTTTGTACAATCACGTCAAATCCATACTTGGCCTGAGACCCTCTGAGTCTGCTTCTTGATATATAGACATAGGTTTTTCAGGTGTACACTATGCTACATATATACCTGTTAACCGGTGATACTGTACCCTTTCTCAACTTTGTACAATCACGTCAAATCCATACTGGGCCTGAGACCCTCTGAGTCTGCCTCCTGATATATAGACATAGGTTTTTCAGGTGTACACTATGCTACATATATACCTGTTATCCGGTGATACTGTACCCTTTCTCAACTTTCAACAATCTTGTCGAATCCATACTGGGCCTGAGAACGTCTGAGTCTACCTCCTGATTAGAGATGACCGGTGTTCGAGTCAACCTGTTCGCCAAGTTAAAATTCCAGCTGTTTTGGGCGGTGTTCGAGCCGTTCGTCGAACTCGAACACTTTGCTTAAAATTCGTCTGTTCGAGATTCCGTTCGAGAACGGTTCATTCACCAAAAGTGTAACTTCATTTTCACATTAATAATGGTTTTCAATATTAATAGACTGTTTCATGGCATAGTAGCGGTATGTGGTAGCAAGCGTTATAGTACACCTGTCAAGGAGCTACACCGTGTGTGTTTGTGTGTTTCTAATTATTTTTTACTGCATCTTGTCCAGAAAATCCTTTTGGGCCTTGTAGCACTGTCTGCTACTCAGCAGAGGAGCCCACCAGTGACCAAGCTTTCCCGCCTGTTTATGTAAGAACTGCGTGCTACTCAGCATAGGAGCCCAGCTGTTAAGCAAACTACAGCACCTGTGGTTTGGACACTTAATTTTTTCACATTTTTTCTGTAATTCTGGTTAGGCCTAATTCCAGAATTCCGGTTGACTTGCACTTACTGGGAAATCCTCGTTCGCGGGGAAGAATTGTTATCCCAGATCCCCATCACTAACGGGGTTCAGCGGGTTATCTGCACCTGTAAGCGACACACGCTGGACCTTTCAGTGTAGCGCGCATGCAGCCCCGGACATGTAAGGGCATGACAGACATGTTATTGATCGATCTCGTGTGCCAGAGCCTCGCGTGTCCCTCTAGTAAGCTTGACACGTACCGTGGGGGCATGCTGGAGTCTAGTTCATTAACAGAATTAAGCTGACAAATCACTAGCACCACTAAAAACGGACATCCACCACCACCCACAGAATCAACAAAGCTTGCAATCTGTCAATCTTTTCTGTAGCTGGCATGGTTGAGGTTTCCCGGGTGGAGTCGAATTAAGCCGCAGGCTCCACTCCTGGTGGTGCCCTTCTGGACATTCCTTTAAGGTTCAGCTTTGCAACCATACTGCCCCCCGGAAACCAAACACTTTGCCTTCATGGACGCTGTTCGGAGGTTCGTGGGAATAACGCCGCCCGATCAGCAGTTGGCCTAGTTTATGGTGGGAAGTCCGACGGTATATGATCGTCTTCAATTTCAGATTTTTACTGTTTTTTGGTATTTTACATTTTTATTCCAGTCTTTCTTGACTTCAAAAGGGCATGACATGCCTATATGTGTCTCCTCCTCCTCCTTTTACTCCTCCACCTCTTTTCTATATGTAGTTGCCATTTTCCATATGTTATTTTTGTATTCTGAGCATTTTGTCTGCTTTGGGACACGTTTTAAGGTGTTTTGTAATTGTTTTCTATGTGTTTGTATGTGTTTGTGTTTGCCTGCCATTGTTTTCAATGGTGTTCGGCGTTGTTCGTCGAACGTTCGACAAACCTTCGACGAACTTGCCTCGTGTTGGACGAACCAAAACAAACTGGAACACTAGCGGGGTGGCTCAACACTACTCCTGAATATATAGATGTACATTTCAATACAGAGGAGGACAATTTTATATTACAGGAGGATTTATGTAAACTAGAAGCTTGGGCTGATAAATGGCAAATGAGCTTTAATGGGGATAAATGTAAGGTCATGCACTTGGGTAGAATGAACAAGATGTATAATTATGTGCTTAATTGTAAAACACTGTCACTGAAAAAGACCTGGGTGTATGGGTGGACGACAAACTCACATTTAGTGGCCAGTGTCAAGCAGCTGCTGCAAAGGCAAATAAAATAATGGGATGCATTAAAAGAGGCATAGATGCTCATGAGGAGAACATAATTTTACCTCTATATAAGTCACTAGTGCGACCACACTTAGAATACTGTGTACAGTTCTGGTCTGCGGTGTATAAGAAAGACATAGCTGAACTGGAGCGGGTGCAGAAAAGAGCGACCAAGGTTATTAGGGAACTAGGGGGTCTGCAATACCAAGACAGGTTAATACACTTGGGGTTATTTAGTTTGGAAAATCGAAGGCTTAGGGGTGATCTTATTACAATGAATAAATATATGCGGGGACAGTACAAAGACCTTTCTAATGATCTTTTTACTCTTAGACCTGTGAAGGGGACAAGGGGGCATCCTCTACATCTGGAGGAAAGAAGGTTTAAGCATACTCACAGACGTGGATTCTTTACTGTAAGAGCAGTGAGACTATGGAACTCTCTGCCATATGATGTTGTAATGAGTGATTACCTAATAAAATTTAAGAAGGGACTGGATGCCTTTCTTGAAAAGTATAATATTACAGGGTATATACACTAGTTTCCTTAATATTGCGTTGATCCAGGGAGCTAGTCTGATTGCCGTATGTGGAGTCGGGAAGGAATTTTTTTCCCCAATGTGAAGCTTACTGTTTGCCACATGGGCTTTTTTTGCCATCCTCTGGATCAACATGTTAGGGCAAGTTAGGATAGGATATGGGTTGAACTAGATGGACTTAAAGTCTTCCTTCAACCTTAATAACTATGTTACTATGTTACTATTTCTAATGTTTAAACTACAGTCATATGCAAAAGTTTGGGCACCCCTATTAATGTTAACCTTTTTTCTTTCTAACAATTTTGTTTTTTGCAACAGCTATTTCAGTTTCATATATCTAATAACTGATGGACTCAGTAATATTTTTGGATTCAAATGAGCTTTATTGTAGTAACAGAAAATGGGCAATCTGCATTTAATCAAAATTTGGCTGGTGCAAAAGTATGGGCACCCTTATCATTTTCTTGATTTGAACACTCCTAACTACTTTTTACTGACTTCCTGAAGCACTAAATTGGTTTTGTAACCTCATTGAGCTTTGAACTTCATAGCCAGGTGTATCAAATCATGAGAAAAGGTATTTAAGGTGGCCACTTGCAAGTTGTTCTCCTATTTGAATCTCCTATGAAGAGTGGCATCATGGGCTCCTCAAAACAACTCTCAAATGATCTGAAAACAAAGATTATTCAACATAGTTGTTCAGGGGAAGGATACAAAAAGTTGTCTCAGAGATTTAACCTGTCAGTTTCCACTGTGAGGAACATAGTAAGGAAATGGAAGAACACAGGTACAGTTCTTGTTAAGCCCAGAAGTGGCAGGCCAAGAAAAATATCAGAAAGGCAGAGAAGAAGAATGGTGAGAACAGTCAAGGACAATCCACAGACCACCTCCAAAGACCTGCAGCATCATAAAAATAGTGTTTTTCTTGGAATGCTGTGTTTTTTAGCCTCCATGCATAACGCCTTTTTGTATGACCAAACAACTCAATCTTTGTTTCATCAGTCCACAGGACCTTCTTCCAAAACGTAACTGGCTTGTCCAAATGTGCTTTTGCATACCTCAGGCGACTCTGTTTGTGGCGTGCTTGCAGAAACGGCTTCTTTCGCATCACTCTCCCATACAGCTTCTCTTTGTGCAAAGTGCGCTGTATTGTTGACCGATGCACAGTGACACCATCTGCAGCAAGATGATGCTGCAGGTCTTTGGAGGTGGTCTGTGGATTGTCCTTGACTGTTCTCGCCATTCTTCTCTGCCTTTCTGATATTTTTATTGGCCTGCCACTTCTGGACTTAACAAGAACTGTACCTGTGTTCTTCCATTTCCTTACTATGTTCTTCACAGTGGAAACTGACAGGTTAAATCTCTGAGGCAACTTTTTGTATCCTTCTCCTGAAAAGCTATGTTGAATAATCTTTGTTTTCAGATGATTTGAGAGTTGTTTTGAGGAGCCCATGATGCCACTCTTCATTGGAGATTCAAATAGGAGAACTACTTGCAAGTGGCCACCTTAAATACCTTTTCTCATGATTGGATACACCTGGCTATGAAGTTCAAAGCTCAATGAGGTTACAAAACCAATTTAGTGCTTCAGGAAGTCAGTAAAAAGTAGTTAGGAGTGTTCAAATCAAGAAAATGATAAGGGTGCCCATACTTTTGCACCAGCCAAATTTTGATTAAATGCAGATTGCACATTTTCTGTTATTACAATAAAGCTCATTTGAATCCAGAAATATTACTGAGTCCATCAGTTATTAGATATATGAAACTGAAATAGCTGAAATATCTACAGAGATTTAGAATGTTTAAACGATACTATATAAACCTGCTATCTGATGATACTGTACACTTTTTCTGCTTTTTATATTCTTGTCTAATCCATACTGAGCCTGTAAATGTCTCTGTGTGACTGATGGTATATATAGGGAGATTGACATTCATCCTTTGACTGTATAGAGCTGTACGCTTCTGATACAGTACCATATATCTGATGTAATTTTGGGTTCATTTTCTGCAACATTTTGAAGTTTGGTGGAAGAGGCCGCGGGCGTGGGGGGCCAGCTGGTGCTGATGGTGGTGGTGCATCTGCTGGTAGTGGCAAAAGCACAATAGCAGCTAAGGCAGGAGGTGTTGAGCCTGCGTCATGGTCTGGCTCCGGAATGCCTGGAAGGCTACCTTTTCTGGGAGTAGGTTAACCGCTTTTAAAGCTGGAGCACCAGGAACTGGTTTTGGCTTACATTGCCGAAACAGACTCCAGCAAATATGCCCTCCTCTTCTGAAGTTTCAAAAAAATGCAAGCACTGAGTCGTCAAGTGCTGGCTCCTGGTCAGGAAGAACCCCTTTCCTTGTGTCCTTCAAACCCACCAAAAGTGAATGATGCAGCAGGCCACACTTCACATTAGTCCATGTAGCTCTTTCTGTTAGGGCTGGCGGAATGCACCAAATTATAAAATAATAGTGGGTGCGTTTGCAGCCCGGGGTCCACCGTGCAGAGGTGGTACACTGCTGCTAGGTAATGGCGGGAGAATAAAGCGGTGTGAAAACAGTCACACGTGGGTTACGTCAACCAATGTGGACAGGAGCGAACTCTGTTAATTCACAGAGCCGCACAACCACTGAACATGGATGCCGGAGCCTGTTTAGCTCACAGAGCCTGGCTAAAGAGCGCACAGCAAGCGGCCACAGAACTCTACCCCAAGGACACGGGGTGAGAGTCCCTCTAGGCCCACTGAGCGCACGGCGTCGCTGCCACGAGCGCCGCTATAGACGCTGGCTAAGGAGTGTGCCGATTCACTGATGATGAGTACTGCCTGACTCAGATTCTGACCTACCTACACCTAAGCCTGGGCTCTAGCAGGCTAGACTACACAACACATGCGTACCAAGGGTAGGGGTTTTATAATGAGTCAGTCACCAGAGACATTCATACGTGCATACACCACTCACTCCTTATAGTCTGAAAATACAGTCTATCCTAGTGCATGGCCGAGCGGCCATGCGAACCTTTTATAGCCGTGAGCATCCGGGACCTTCCTGACTTCTCAGATGGACCAATCCAAACAGGAGCAGGACCTGAGCACGTGACCTTTGATCTCCAATGGGAGATCACTTCACGGGCATGCTCAGTGGCCCGACATGAGGAATTAGTCCCTGGAGAATCTCACTGCTGAGCAGCCTGCATTGCCATAGCTGTGCGAGAGGTTGCAGCAGCAAGCAAAGCCACGGAGCTGTCTGGGCAGAGCACCGGGACCGACGAGTTTGCTGAGCAACCTCCTCTGCAGTTGGAGAGGAATGGGAGACCGTCAGAAGCAAGGCTCGTGTTTCCCGCTGTGCAGCGACAGGAACCCGATGCCTAACATTATCCCCCTCCAAGGGCCCCTGCCTTGCTGCGCTCAAATTCTGCAATGAGAAGAGGAGTGTGGATGTTCTCCACCGGCTCCCAGGTCTGAGCCGCAGGACCATGACCCTTTCAATCCACCAAATCAAACTTTTTGCCCCGCATCACCTTGCATCCCACGATGGCATTGACCTCAAACTCTTCTGATGACAGGTCCGATGTCCCGGCAGATGGCTCAGAAAACCGGGACATGTGAACCGGCTTAAGGAGAGACACATGAAACATGTCCGAGATAGCCAAGTGTGGTGGAAGGGCCAAGCGGTAGACCACAGGGTTGATCTGCTTGAGGACCTTGAAAGGGCCAATTTAGCGCGGTGCAAACTTAGCGGATTCATCCCACAGCCTGATGTTTCGGGCAGAAAGCCACTCTAAGTCGCCAGGGGCGAAGGTCAGAGCAGGACGCCTTGTGCATCAGCGGAGACCCTCATTCTCTCCTTGGAGGCCCGGATAGCATCCCGCGTGCGATCCCAAATGTCACCTGCCTCCACCGCCTAGTCTGCCACCCTAGAGTCGGTGGACGACACGGGCATGGGCACGGGGATGCACGGATGCTGGACGTAATTTAAGAGGAATGGGGTCTGACTGGTGGAATCGGCCACAGCTTTGTTCAAAGCGAACTCCGCCCACGGCAGCAAGGATGCCCAATCATCCTGCCTGGCCGAGACAAAATGTCGCAGATATGTCACCAGGGTCTGGTTGGCTCTCTCAACCAACCCGTTCGTCTCGGGATGTTAGGCCGAGGAGAGATTTAGCTCAATGCTGAGCAGAGAACAGAGTTCTCTCTAGAACCGAGACTCAAACTCAGGACCCCGATCGCTGACAATCTTATCCGGCATGCCGTGCAGGCAGAAAACATGTTTAATAAACAATGCTCAATCTTTTATGGAATAAAATTCTTGGACTTATGTGCGCTGGTAGACAAAGTATCACATCCAGGTTATGTAAAAAGATTAACCATTTATTTCCCAACGTGTTTTGAAGTACATCTCACTTCTTCCTCAGGGGATGACAAGTACGGACAAATAGAGCTGTCTCTAGTTATATACATTCACTGTTTGAAAATTGGCGCCAATAGTAACATGTGATATAGCGGTAATGTCAAAGTTCACACAGATAAAACAAAGTAAAAATACCATAATATTAAATCTTAAGTTAATAAAATCAATTATTCTTTTATTTATATTGCAGAAAAAATATTTTAATATGAAAAAAGAAAAAATATACGAAAAAGAAAAAGATAAAAAGCGAACTCTTGTTTGTGAAAAAGAAAGACCAGCAGTCCAACACCTATACCACCACGCCAGAAGATAATATATTCTGGAGGGGGATCAAGAAAATATGTATATTGTGAAAAATATATATGAATAAAAGATATTAAAAAAATATAAAAGAGGAGTATATATAAAAAAAATTTATTTTTCTTTGAAAAAGATCCTTAAAAAAATATATACTGTATATACTCGAGTACAAGCCGACCCGAGTATAAGCCAACCCCCTAATTTTGCCACAAAAAAACTGGGAAAACTTATTGACTCGAGTATAAGCCTAGGGTGGGAAATGCTCCATAGATTATTCCCCCATATGGTGTCCCCAGAAGAAGCTCCATAGATTGTTCCCCAATATACTGCCCCCATAAGAAGCTCCATAGATTGTTCCCCCATATGCTGCCCCCATTAGAAGCTCTATAGATTATTCCCCCATATGCTGCCCCCATTAGAAGCTCCATATTGTTCCTCCATATACTGCCCCCATAAGCAGCTCCATAGATTATTCCCCCATATACTGCCCCCATAAGAAGCTCCATAGATTGTTCCCCCATATACTGCCCCCATTAGAAGCTCCATAGATTATTCCCCCATATGCTGCCCCCATAAGAAGCTCCATATTGTTCCCCCATATACTGCCCCCATAAGCAGCTCCATAGATTATTCCCCCATATACTGCCCCCATAAGAAGCTCCATAGATTGTTCCCCCATATACTGCCCCCATTAGAAGCTCCTAAAGATTATTCCCCCATGTGCTGCCGCTGCTGCAGCATGTAAAAATAAAAAAAAGACATACTCACCTCTCCGTCGCTGGGTGTCAGATACTCACCTGTCCTGCATCCATGGCTGCTCACCGCTATCTGCCACATCATCAGTCAGTGACGTTCAGACTGCAGGGGGCGCGGTGCGCACTAATCACGTCACCGCGCCCTCTGCTGTCTCAAGTCACTGACCGATGACAGACAGCAGCAAGCAGCCATGGACGCAGGACAGGTGAGTATCGCTATACTTACCCGTCCTGACGCTGTCGCTTGAGCCCCAAGCTTCTCCGCGCTCTCTTCCTGCGTTCAGCGGTCATGTGATACCGCTATTAAAACTCATGAATATGCGCATATTCATGAGTTTTAATGAGCGGTACCACGTGACCGCTGAAGGCAGGAACAGAGAGTGCGGAGAAGCTGGGGGCTCAAGAGACAGCGTCAGGACGGGTAAGTATGACCTGACACCCCCGCCCCCTCTCCCCCTCCGATCCCCCGGTGTATATGACTCGAATATAATCCGAGAGGGGGACTTTCAGCCCAAAAAACGGGCTGAAAATCTCGGCTTATATTCGAGTATATACGGTATATATATTGAATAATAAAAAATGAAAATATTTTAAAACATGTGTATGTCTGTCATTTGTCATTGATATTATTCAATGTTTTAAAATATTTTCATGTTTTAAAATATATTCATTTTTTATTATTCTATATATATATATATATATATTATTTTTTTTTTAAAGATCTTTGTCAAAGAAAAATAATTTTTTTATATATACTCCTTTTTTATATTTTTTTATATTTTTTATTAATATATATTTTTCACAATATACATATTTTCTTGATCCCCCTCCGGAATATATCATCTTCTGACGTGGTGGTATAGGTGTTGGACTGCTGGTCTTTCTTTTTCACAAACAAGAGTTCGCTTTTTATCTTTTTCGTATATTTTTTCTTTTTTCATATTAAAATATTTTTTCTGCAATATAAATAAAAGAATAATTGATTTTATTAACTTAAGATTTAATATTATGGTATTTTTACTTTGTTTTATCTGTGTGAACTTTGACATTACCACTATATCACATGTTACTATTGGCGCCAATTTTCAAACAGTGAATGTATATAACTAGAGACAGCTCTATTTGTCCGTACTTGTCATCCCCTGAGCAAGAAGTGTGATGTACTTCGAATCACGATGGGAAATAAATGGTTAATCTTTTTACATAACCTGGATGTGATACTTTGTCTAGCAGCACACATAAGTCCAAGAATTTTATTCCATAAAAGATTGATATTGGTGGTCACGGAGTGGACCTTTAGACGTGCAGCAAGCTGACAACTGATCTGATATACCTTAATCTCTCCTGGAAAGGGTGAGTAAATTTCTTTTATTTCTTCCAATATCTACCCGGATAAGACCTTATGGTGCTCTTTCTTTCCTATAGTTTTATACATAATAAACAACGCTGCCAGACCCCGTGCAGAAGGTAGCCGCGAGAGTGGTACCAGATGCACCATCTTGGAGAAATGATCGGTGACCACCCAAATGACGGTGCTGCCACTGGACTTGGGTAGACCCACCGCAAAGTCCATACCGACCATCTCCCAGGGCCTGTCCACTACTGGCAGGGGATAGAGTAACCCAGCGGGCCTTTGCCGAGAGGACCAATTCTGGGCACAAGAGACACACGCCTGAATATAGTCCCTGACGTCACGGGCCATATGCGGCCACCAGTACGTCCTCGCCAGGAGATCAGAGGTCTGTTTGGTCCCAAAATGTCGCCCCACCCTGGACGAATGAGCCCAAGAGAGGACCTCCAGTCGCAGATGGGCAGGGACAAAAGTCTTGCCCGGAGGTACCGACTCGAGAGCAACCGGAGCCACGGTCCTCAGACTCTCCGATGGGACTATCAGCCGAGGCTCCTCCTCCGATGATACCACAGAGCGAGAAAGAGCGTCGGCCCGGACGTTCTTCTCCCCGAAGAGAAAATGCAGGGTGAAATGGAATCGGGAGAAGAATAAGGACCATCTGGCCTGGCGAGAATTCAGCCACTGGGCAGTCTGTAGATAGACCAAATTTTTGTGGTCGGTGAACACCTGGAAAGGGTGGCGAGCCCCCTCCAGGAGGTGTCTCCACTCTGAGAAGGCCAGCTTCATTGCTAGCAACTCCCTGTCCCTGATGGAATAATTCCTCTCCGCCGGTGTGAAGGTCTTAGAGAAGTAGAAGCATGGGTGCTTCCGACCTTGCGAGTCCTTCTGGAACAGGACTGCTCCAGCACCGACGGAAGAGGCATCCACCTCCACAATGAAGGACATATCTACATCGGGGCGATGTAGAATGGGGGCACTAGCAAAGTGGGATTTAATAGCGGCGAAGGCCTTGGAGACGGTTTCTAACCACAGTTTGGGGTTTGCACCTTTCTTGGTGAGGGCTACCAAGGGTGCTTCCAAAGTTGAGAAATGGGGGATGAATTGGCGATAGTAATTTATGAACCCCATAAAGAGCTGCACCGCTTTGAGAGAATGGGGCTCCTGCCAATCCATCACAGCCTGTAGTTTGGCAGGATCCATGGCCAACCCCTGGGCTGAGATGATATAGCCCAAGAAAGGAAGGACTCCTGCTCAAACACACATTCTCCAACTTGGCGTAAAGGGAGTTTGCCCACTGGAGATCGAAAACTTTGCGAACATCTATCCGGTGGGAGTCAATATCTAGAGAGTAAATGAGAATATCGTCCAGATAGATTACTACCGAGGTGGTAAGCATCTCTCGGAAGATATCGCTCACAAAGTCTTGGAAGACGGCTGGAGCATTATATAGCCTGAATGGCATCACCAGGTATTCATAGTGCCCATCTCTGGTGTTAAATGCTGTCTTCCATTCATCCCCCTTACGGATGCGAATCGTTATACGCTCCTCGCAGATCAAGCTTAGTAAACACTCTCTGTTATGAATGCGTCACCGTAGGAGGCAAAAACAGAAATACTAGCTAAGTCCAGAAAACCAGTGAAGTTGGCAGCTATCGGATTGCAGACCCCTGAACCTATCAACAACAACTAGCAGTAGCCGTGGGGGGTTCCTACGGTGCCCTAGACCCCTCGATCACAGCCGGAGAACTAAATAGCCTAAAGACAGAAAGGGAAATCTAAACTGTCCCAGAGCAGACCCCAAAGCAATAGGCAGCCCCCAACATATAATGACGGTGAAGCAAGATGAAAAAACACTCACACAGATAGAAAGATAGGTTGAGCAAATGATGGGGCCAAAGCTAACTAAATAGGACAGGATAGAAAAGCTGCTGTCTGCAATCCGCCAAAACCCTCTCAAAAACAAGAGCCAACAGACTGATAGGGAAAAAGAAAACCCTGAAGACGCTAGGCTTCAAAAAGACTATATCAGTACTCAGGTATTTTCTGAAGACAGAGCAAAAAGGAATTCAGCTCACCCCAGCAGGGAATGGCAGAAATCCAGAAAAACAAGGCAAAACAAAACCAAAACACAAATGCAAAAAGCGGAGCAGAAAACTTAGCTTTTGAGGAGCAGGAATCAGACTGGTCTCCTAGAATCCCTCAGAGAAATCACCAGCAAGGCAGAAGGGCGTTGGAGGCCTTATATCCAGTCAGCAATTCCAGTCACCCAGTCATCATCATCCTGCTCATGTGCTTGGTAATCAGCCTCACTACCTTCCTTCACCAGAAGAGGGAGTTCATCAGACCTCAATGGTGAAGGGGAAAATAAACTCACAACAACTCTCGCTCCCCGTAGTCTATCGAACAGTTCAGATATCAGGGGTAGAGGATACTTGCTCTTAACGGTTATGGCGTTAAGACCCCTGTAATTGATGCACGGACGTAATTCTCCATTCTTCTTTTGGACAAAGAAGAATCATGCTCCCGCCGGAGACACCGACTTCCTAATGAATCCTCTTGCCAGATTCTCCCTTATATACTGAGACATGGCTTCTGTCTCTGGGAGAGACAGGGGGTAGACTTGACCCCGAGGAGGCTCAGCACCGGGCAAGAGGTCAATAGGACAGTCGTAAGGGCAGTGCGGCGGAAGGGTCTCCGCCGACTTCTTGGAGAAAATGTCTGCATACTGCTGGTACAGCTTGGATAGCGAGGAGAGATCTGCGGGAACCTCAGAGGTAGCTACCTGTACGCAGTCCCTTAGACACCCACCCTCGCAGGACTTGCTCCAACTGGGGATTTTTCCCGAGGACCACTCTATGTGAGGAGAGTGAGCTCGTAACCAAGGAACCCCTAGGAGGACCTGGTCGGTACCTTCGGGCATGACAAGAAGAGACAGCATCTCCTGATGGGAAGGAGACAGTGAGAGTCTCAGTGGAGCCGTCTGGTGGGCGATTTGGAACGGGAGTGTCGCACCATTCACCACTCTGATAGTGACTGGTTGAGGTAGCAGGCCCAGAGGAATTGCGTGTTGTAGGGCGAAGGCAGACGACATGAAATTGCCCTCCACTCCAGAGTCCACACAAACCTCCACAACCAGAGTGGAAGAGTTAAATTCTAACGCCCCTTTAAACAGGAGCTTGGAGGAGAAAGTCGCTGTGTCTAGTAGGCCCCCTCCGATAACCACTAGACGGGAGCATTTCCCGGCCGCTGTGGGCACTGGTTAGCAAGGTGCCCCATCTGCCGACAACGGAAACAGACTGAAGGTACCCGCGCGGACCGGACCCTGGACCCCGTGCGGGACACCTCCATGGCCTCTGGAGGCTCAGGCGGCTGACCGAGAGGTTCAAGCGGTCTAGCAAAGTTTGGAGCCAACCTATATTGTTGGCGGAACTTGGAGCGCTCCAGCCCTCGCTCAGTGAAGCGAATGTTAATTCGGGTGGAGACCGTAATGAGCTCCTCCAAAGTGGTGGGCACTTCCCTGGTGGCCAGGGCATCTTTGACATGATCAGCCAGGCCTCTCCAGAATATAGGTATGAGAACCTTATATGGCCACTCAAGCTCTGAGGCCAGAGTTCTGAAGAGGATGGCATACTGACTGACCAGAGACGAACCCTGGGTTAGGGCCAGCAACTGAAGTGCGGTGTCGTGCGTGACCCGAGGCCCCAGGAACACCTGCTTCAAAGTGACCAGAAAATGGGTGTCACTCTGTACCAGGGGATCCCCATGCTCCCACAGTGGGGTGGCCCACTCCAAGGCCCTGCCGGACAGGAGGGAGATGATAAATCCCACCTTGGCCCGCTAAGAGGGAAATCGCGTGGCCAGCAACTCCAGGTGAATGGAGCACTGACTCACAAAACCCCTGCATGAAGCACTATCAACCGAGAACTTTTCGGGCAGTGAGAGGCGAGACAAGGTCGGGGCAGGGCTGGCCATGGAGACACGGGCGACAGCCTCTGTAGCTGCTTGAACATCGACCGAGGTAACATCCGCAGCTGAGGTGGAATGCTCTAGTGCTGCCAACCTACCCTCCAGCTGCTGGATGTATCTATGCAGTCATTGTTCGTCCACCATTATTAGCCAGACCCTGGCGCTAGGATAATGTTAGGGTTGGCGGAACGCACCAAATTATAAAATAATAGTGGGTGCGATCGCAGCCCGGGGTCCACCGTGCAAAGGTGGTACACTGCTGCTAGGTAATGGCGGGAGAATAAAGTGGTGTGAAAACAGTCAACGTGGGTAACGTCACCCAATGTGAACAGGAGCGAACTCTGTTAATTCACAGAGCAGCACAACCACTGAACGTGGATGCCTGAGCCTGTTTAGCTCACAGAGTCCGGTTAAAGAGCGCACAGCAAGCGGCCACAGAACTCTACCCCAAGGACACGGGGTTAGAGTCCCTCTAGACCCACTGAGCGTGCAGCGTCACTGTCACGAGCGCCGGTATAGACGCTGGCTAAGTAGTATGGAGCACGTGCACTGAGGCGTGCCGAGTCACCGATGATGAGTACTGCATGACTCAGACTCTGACCTACCTACACCTAAGCCTGGGTGCTAGCAGGCTAGGCTGCACAACACATGCGTACAAAGGGTAGGGGTTTCATAATGAGTCAGTCACCAGAGACATTCATACATGCATACACCACTCACTCCTTATAGTCTAAAAATACAGTCTATCCCAGTGCATGGCCGAGCGGCCATGCAAACCTTTTATAGCCGCGAGCGTCCGGGACCTTCCTGACTTCTCTGATGGACCAATCCGAACAGGACCTGAGCACGTGACCTTTGATCTCCAATGGGAGATCACTTCATGGGCATGCTCAGTGGCCCGACATGAGGACTTAGTCCCTGGAAAATCTCGCTGCTGAGCAGCCTGCATTGCCATAGCTGTGCCAGAGGTGGCAGCAGCAAGCAAAGCCACGGAGCTGGTCTGGGCAGAGCACCGGGACCGACGAGTTTGCTGAGCAACCTCCTCTGCGGCTGGAGAGGAATGTGAGACTGCCAGAAGCAAGACTCGGGATTCCCGCTGTGCAGCGACAGGAACCTGATGCCTAACACTTTCTATCATACCATGCCTGGGTTACTGGGTTATCAAGTCAAATCGTGAATTCTCCAGTCCAAGATGAATCTGACATGGAGTGTGGGTGGCCAGCCAGGTCAGTGGGGTTAATCGGTACCGGGCCGGTGTCTCAGAGGGATGTGTCACGTTGGTGGTGATGACCCGTTCCATGGCCCTGGGCGTCCATGCAAAGGGGTGAATAACGTTTATAGGTGAATGATACGTGACGCCACCTGTGGTTTCTGATCAGATTGACCCACGCTGCAGTGTCGCTTCTCTGGGACAGATGTTGTGGTGCAGCTAAGATGTAGAAACCCTTCACAGGTAGGGCCGTAGTCGCAGGGCAGATGAAAGAGTTGGTAGATGGTGTGCAGTGCAGGATGTAGCAGAGCTGTGTGCCAGGCGCAGGAGAGAGATGACAGACACAGTCATGCAGTTCCTTTACCTGTACTTGGTAAGTGCCATCCAGGACCCAGAGTACAGATGGAGAAGGAGTTGGTCAGCCTGGAAGCAAATTAGGAATTCTCTCTCTGCAGCTAGGTAGCGTGGCCTCCGTTCTAGCGCTTATCTGAGGTACTCGCAGTACTGAAGTTCCCCCTCTTTTGGAACTTTCTCATATGGCAGGCAGCCATAGCCTTTTCCTTCTGGCTCCACACGTCGCTGCTGGGGCCTCCGAGCCTTAGTTGGGAACAGAGCATTTACAGCTGCTACTTCCTCCGGTTTCTGCTGCAGGACCGTCAGTGTCCCTACAAACTCGGAGACTGGGAATCCGGACCATGTGCTCCAGCTAGGAGTGAGCCTTAACTCTGCTCATCCTCCAGCTCCCCTTCTCACATCCACCCACTTCCCCTTCCCTTCACAGACTTCCCTAACTTACCTCCTCCCGACCACAGAGAGCAGCTCCTCAGCAGTCAGGTTCAGAGGTCTCTCTGCTGGCCTGGAGTGGGAACTGTGTTGTGTGTTGGCTTAACTGCTAGAGAGATCCTTCGTTGCTCCCAAGCATGACATCACACTGCCTAGGAGGAAGGTAATGCCACTGTGGCGACCATACTCCTGGGGGCGCCACAAGTGCACTGATGCCCAGCCACTGCTAGATGATTCTACTGGTACATTGACCCAGACCACTACATTCCCCTTGCACTCTACAAAGCCAGAATCTGACCCTGTTGAAACTCAGGTTCCCCTTCCCGCATACTATACCACCTTACACGGTGACAAAGATGAAGGTGCAGATGAAAGTGCAGGTTCCTTGAGCAGGTGGGGGGCCATACTCATGGGCGACGGCACTGGCACAGGGCCCCTCATAGTATGCAAAAGTGTCTCTGCCGGTGGGAGGGCCCTCCACCCGCCGTCAGACACACTGCCGTACTTTGAGGGGCCCTGTGCCAGTGCCGTCGCCAATGAGTGGGCCCCCCCTGCTTGCTCAGGATCACAGCACTTGCAAAGTTGAAATACTTACCTCTCCCTGCTCCAGCGCCGTGACGTCTTCCGCGTTTCCTGACAGTCACATTCTGGTCAGAGAGCGCGATGACATCACGTCTGTACGCCCTTTGCTTAAACAGTCCAAGTGCAGTGAGGTGGAAGATGGGGACGAGGAGGAGTCCAGACTAGTACAGGGATTCCCTAGCGAGGAGACTTATGTAATTGTTTTCAATGTTGGTACAGCTATTTTTAGGGAGCACTATACTCTGGAGAATGATATATGAGGCCCACCACACACTGGAGCATTCCAAAGGTGGACATCAGACACTGGAGCAGCATTTACAGGGCCCATTATGCACTGGAGCATTAGAAATGGGGCCCATTACATATGGAGCATTATTTAGGTCCATAAGACAGTGGATCTTCATCTATGGGGCCCATCATATACTGTAGCATTATGTGGAGCTCATCATATACTGTTTCAAACATTATATGGGACCAATGATTCTGTATGGAGAAATATATGGGCCTCATTACTCTGTATAGCGCACTATGCGGTGGCCATAATACTATATGGAGTAATATACTGTCTGTTTTTGGAGCTATTGGAGAATTTAAAATGGATATCAGTCATGAGATGTAAGAAGTGAAGTATTTTTCATTGTACTATACCGCTATTTCTCTGTCGTATCAGAGGATCATGAATTGTGGCATGTGTTAAAAGAGCCCAGTGACACTCTTTGGCCCAGGGCCCACGAAAATCTGGAGCCAGCTCTACCCCCCCACAACTTTAGCCAAATAACCCCCAGTTTTCAATGCATAACTATTATTATAAAGTAAATTAAGGTTGACAAGCTTAAGTAATAAGAATTGATGTTTTGGGCATTAAAATGGGCACAGTAGGTGTGTTTCCTGTCCTCCACTCACTGCCTACTTTTCTTCCCCATTGACTTGCATTAGGTTTCGTGTTTCAGTTGGCCTTCGACTTTTCACGAGAATCGGCCGATTTCGTTCGACCCGACTTTTGAGAAAGTCGGGTTTCATGAAACTCGACTTGACCCGAAAAAAGGCAAAGTCGCTCATCTCTATTAAGCACAGCTTAGGAAAAAAAAAAAGGTTACCTGTGCTTTTTATCAGTCCTGATCCAGCATGGATCATGACAGTGGGCTCTCAGTATTATGACCATCAAAGTTGCACATGGAGTATTATTACTTTCTAGGGACAAAATTTGGAGGGCACATGCACAGGAATAATATTTTCTAGGTTTCAATTTTACCATCTGGAGATCACAAAGAAGGCATTATTATGATGTAAGCAGCATAGTGGTGGCATTACTATGTTGGGGAGAAAGAGGAGCTCTGTTTTTGCATCACAGCAGGTGAAGCAATATGGGCACATACGGCAGCAGCAGCTCAGCATTGGGGTATCGGCAGGATGATGTGTTTGCGCAGGTTGTGAATACATCTGCACATGGAAACACTTGAAGCAATGGGATGAGACTGAAAGAGAGAAGACCGTAGAGGTCCCTTCCAACTCGAACATTTTAGTATTTCATGACTCTACATGTGATTGGTGTTGGAAATGTGAAAATACAGATGTGTCTTTGTTGTAATCTCTGCAGATGAGTACTGGCTGCAGAAGTCGACATGATGGTCTGGGCCAGATGGAAAAGAAGGAAAAGTGAATGACTCCACCAGAAAGAACGTCAGCTGTAAGTCACTGTGATGATTCCTGGAGTGGACCCTCTGGGTCGTGATACCAACCCACCTAGGGCGAGCTGAGCTAGTGAGGACCATCCCCTATACAGGGAGTGTCAGGGGCAGGCCCCGGAAGGTAAAGTACCATGACTGCTGGAACCAGGTGGCCGGCTCATAGAAAATGCGAGAGAGTGTGTCTAGCAAGGTGCAGGAGTGTGCAAAGCGTGGACACAGTGGTACGCTGGGTATAGGATCATGCAGGGCATGTACACGGGGGTATGCAGGGTTCAGGGTGGTACAGGGTGTGTACACAGGGGCACGCTGGGTACAAGATAGTGCAAGGCGTGTACACCGGAGCACGTCGGGTACAGGAGCACCTATGGTGTGCACTGGCAAGCATGCCTGGGTACGTGGCAAAGCAGAGCGTGTGCAGAGAAGCACGCCTGAGTACAAGGCTAGGCAGAGCGTGTGCTAAGAAGCACGACAGAGCACAGTGCAGGAGCAGAGCATGTGCTAAGAAGCACGACAGAGCACAGGACAGAAGCAGATCGAGTGCTAAGAAGCACGACAATGCACAAGGCAGGGGACCTGAGTACGGAGGGCGGCCAAGCAGGGACCAAGCAGGCCTAGCAAGGAAACACAACAATAATCAGGTGCCTCCCATAGGAAGAGGCATCCCGATATAGGGCATGAGTGCTGGGACTTCCAGGTCAGGTCCCCCAGGACCATAGAGATGGTGCGGCTGCAGTCATGACAGAGAGGTGAGAGCATGCGCCCTTGACACAGCCGTGGAGCCATAGGATCAGGTATGAGAGATGCGCCTGCACACCCGACGGGACCCCCGGAGCGGCCACGGCACCGGAAGTGGTGATGTTGGGCACTGAGTGAGAGCAGCATGACAGTACCCCCCCTTTACACCCTCTCTTTCTAAGGCTGGAAAGAAACTTAGACAAAATCTGGGGTGCTTGAATATTCTCCCAAGTTTGAGAAAGGTCCACACCTAGAACCAAAACATTGCTGTGATGGGCTATTAAATTTAAGCACCTTAAATCCATGAAAGAGAAGGGTATGCTGCCTCCATTTTTGGATTCCTGAATAAGGTTTGGTATATGCCTGGGAGGCATCGCACCCTTATTGCAATTTTTGCACTGCTCTTATTTTTTTCTTGTTTGTGTCACGATCCATTTTTGGATTTGTGGCAGATCTGGCTTTTCATATTAAAACTTTTTTCTTTAAGACCATCAGTGGTTAATGTCAGTTTTTTCCCCCTGCTGGGTTTGCTGATGCAGGTGTTGACCACTCCTACCCTCCTTTAAAAGGTCACCTGATGCATCAGCTGAGGGTTGGTGATACAGGTCCTTTCTGGATACAGAAGCAGCTCTCTCAGCCAAGTGTGGTGTATTGGAGACCTGCTGCTGTGCTATCTGTGGTGTGGAGTTTGGAGCGGTGCTTAAGCTAAGTGTTGTAGCTTTGTTACCTTGTCCTTTCTGTGTCTGTTCCCCTTCCCTTGTGTTTCTTAGAAGTAGTGGCTAGGCTAGCGTCCTAAGCTGGTCAGTGCACTAGCAAGGGCAGTTGGAGGTGAAAGTTTAGGGATGAGGTATCCTGACGTCGGCAGGGGTAAGAAACTGTTTAGGGTGATAGATGTGAGTAGGGACAGGCTCAGGTTGGAGCTCAGGAGTCACAAAGAATAATGAAGTGCAGCATCCATTCTAGGTGAAAAATGTAGACATTTATTTCTCCATGAACACATGCAACGTTTCGACCATCACATGGTCTTTTTCAAACAAGCTCAGGAGGTGACCCTCCTTGATTCCCTATTGTTAGGGCCTTCCTCTCCCCTATTCCATCGGCGTTGAGTCACTTAGTCACTTAATTTTTTGGTGACCGACCGATCGCTGGGTCGTGGCACACTGGGCCAGTCACTCCATGACATTTTGTATCTATCTATCTATCTATCTATCTATCTAATATCAATTTATGTAATTTATTTTACGTCTAATATCTCAAATTGAATGATGGAGATCATACAGTTTCACTGATTTTTGATCCTGTTTTACATTTTTTCTGACTGCTCAGTTACTTTCTGTATACCCCTTTTCTAACTCCATGGCCAGTGAGGTGGCATCTGAATAGTTTTCTTCTACTTACACAAAAAACCCACAAATATCTTTTCATCCATTTGTCACACTGCTGGCTCTTTAATTTAATCTCACTGATTGTTTCTAAGGTTAAGCAGAGTATTAAGAGAATTTGCAAGACATTTATCTCACTAAATCAGCCAAGATTAAAGATTTAAAGCAGATAGTAATCCAATTATTGTGCTCGGTTGGAGGCAAATATTTCCAGGATACGTCCTCCTGGATGTTATTGAAATGCAAATGACTGTCATAATAATTGTATATTGTTTTCATGTAGGAATTTAATCCTGACATGTGTACATCAATTTTATCTGTCTCATTATTAGTGGAGCAGAAATTTGTTGTAGCGGGATCTTTATCATTCAGAACGTCACTTAGGTGCATAGTAAAAATCTTCCCACTTTTTATTGAGAACTGAGATTAATAATGCCACAAACCTGAAATATTTATTTTATTAAATAATCAATATCAAAATTTGCCTTAGAGTACATTTCTGATTTTGACTAACATCGGCTGTTCAAAGGTAATAAATGTGTGAAGAAAAAGCAAGTCGGCACTGCCAATACTACTGCCAATATAAGACTATCATGTCCATACTGCTCATGGAGGCTGAACCCCAAGATCTCGGGTGCTAGTGCAGAAAACACAATGTATGACTCCAATGAGAGGAAAGAATAGCATAGCACTCACCGATCCAGGTGAAAAAGTCCGCTTTATTTAGCAATCCACATTAAAATTCATGGTCGGAAGGCTGAAGGGAGGAGTGAGCAATGTCTGACGACGGCCGTTTCATGCTAATTAGCATTTCTAAGGTAATTTTATCTTAATTTATGTTTTTAAATTGGTTTAATTTAGAAAGGGTATTATAATCACCTGTTTGCGGTATCACTAATTATTATATGGCTGAATGATTATTTTATGATTGTTTGAATTTATTTATCAGAAACCTGCACAAAAATTCTTATCTAATTCTGATTATTTATTCTTGGGTCTTGTTGGTTTAGACCCCTAATTTTGCTGCGGCTTCTAGGGGGTATAAATGCGCCACTAATATTTTATATATTGAGTGGTAATATTTTTACATGACAGAAACAGGCATTTTAATAGCGATGTGTAAACTTTTAAGTTATGTGTAACAATGAACACATGAAGGAAGAGCAGTGCAAAAAAAACATGGAAAGTCATGTTGTGGCCCCCTGTGTCTTTGTCGCCACAAAATGGTAAATATATACTATTTTATATGTGCATTGTAAATTATGGGAGTTATGCTTTCTCTGCCGGAGACAACTGTCACACAATTTACCCCACTCCCTTACTTTGCCTGAAGCTTAGAGCTTTACACAGGTACGCTAACTAGGAGCGGAGGGGCTTAGTTAGTCTGTGAGGAAAGCCAGTGTGAGGGAAAATGGAGAATGTCCATGGAGGAGTAACATGTGCTCTCTCCAGGAATAGCACTGGAAAGGATCAGGGCATCAGCCCCTAGTCCATCCAGGCTTCTAGAGTTGGGTGGTAAGCTGAGAAGCTGTGTAGTTCACACAACCAACAGTGAAGTGTCTTTTCCCAGGAAAACTACAGCAACAGAGAATCAGTGAGGCATTGTGCAAGAAAAAGCACGTGCTTCACATAGGATCCACGCTGCAAGTTGCCGGGGCAGAAAACACTGTGAGTACATAGTAGTACTGGAAGTTCCAGACTCCAGGAAACTTTTGTCCCAGAAGGGATTACAACAGCAGGAAGTTCACACTGAATCACGGCAGAGAGAAATAACTACCATCGTGCAGAGCAGACTGTAAACCTGGAGAGAGTTGTATTCCATCCTCTGAAACTCTATCTGGAATTCAGTAAATGATAAAGTGACTTTCCTTGTCTCCTGCCATATTACTCTGCACCACCTACCTCTATCACTATCTCTGGAGGCCAGCCCTAGTTGGAGGGGGTTAAACATATGCACTGCCATCTTCACCTACCCCCCCAGGGATCATCTGCAGTGCTGGCCATCTTATAGCCGAACACTCCAACTGGCATCATGAACTCTTATTTTTAATTTTTGTTTTCCTTTTTATCTTTTTATTTCTAACCCCTATTTCACTGTCCCTGGAGCACAGGCACCGGGCACGGTTGCTATCCCCGTGACCCCCTGAATCCAACGCTGCCCGGTGACCTGAGTATCCCACACTGGGGTATACAATGACATCAGCTGAAATGTATCACTAATTAGAAAGTAATCCTGCCACTTAGTAAAAAATAATATCAGCTGGTTCAACTAATGGTGTAACCACCGTGCTGTGGTCCGAGGAGAGCAGCTGACTTTTTACTAGAGCTCCTGATGGTGAGGTTAGGCTTGGCTCCCTGTGGGCACTAGATGCTACTCTAGGACAGACCTCGGACAGACGCAAGCTGCGGCCCAAGGAACAGGCATCCCAATAAGAGAGTACAGCTGATTTTCAAACTGGTACGGCAGGTTCAGGCGGGTCCAGCTGATATCCAGATTGGCATGGGAGGTGCAGGCAGGTCCGACTGATATACATACTGGGACGGCAGTGCAGGCGGGTCCGGTTGAAATACAGGTTGGTACAGCAGGTGCAGGCAGGTACCGGCTCAAATACAGACTGACAAGGCAGGTACAAGCAAGGAGATTTGAGATGGCACTGCCACATCTATTATCAATGCTGTCTTCTGATCCTTGTCTAATATCACAATGCTTGGTTGGTTAGCCAACACCTTCTTATCCATCTGGATCTTGAAGTTCCACAGGATTTTCGCTCTTTTATACTCTACCACTTTTTCAAGCCCATATGCTGTGCAGATGTTCCTGTATACAATTCCCGCTACTTTGTTGTGGCGTTTGGTATACACTGCAAAACACAAGCCGCGGAGACACCATCACATGTTTCTCAATGCAAGCAATGACTAGCCAGGTCTTTCCCCCAGAGGGAACAACCACGGGACGGGCAGTCTCCAATGACGGAAACACCTATGCCAAAACATGGTATCCATCCACAGACAGCTGTTTCGGGGTATTGCCCCTCATCAGTGTGGAGCAGGAAACGGGCCAGTAGGAGCAATGCCTAGTAGAAGACTGTGAAAAATGGCTTGTGTTTTGCATATATTTACATATTTCCCTGGCTTGTGTTTTGCATATATTTACATGTTTCCCGGCTTGTGTTTTGCATATATTTACATATTTCCCATAAGGGTGGGGGCATTGCCCTAGAATCACTGCGTTGAGAAACATGTGATGGTGTCTCCTCAGTGTTGGATGTTGATCTCCATGAGTTCATTCATCCTCATTTTTCACAGTCTTCTACTAGGCATTGCTCCTACTGGCCAGTTTCCTGCTCCACACTGATGAGGGGCAATACCCTGAAACCGCTGTCTGTGGATGGATACCATGTTTTGGCATAGGTGGTTTCCTTCATTGGAGACTGCCCTTCCCGTGGTTGTTCCCTCCCGGGGAAAGACCTGGCTAGTCATTGCTTGCGTTGAGAAACATGTGATGGTGTCTCCGCGGCTTGTGTTTTGCTTCTGCAATGGTGACAGGTTTTTGCTCTAGGTGGTTGCTATGTTTCATTTTCAGATATTGCAGCCACATTGCACTGGTGTTGTGTGTTTTTTCCTTCTCCCATATGTTCCTCCATTATTGTTCATTCTCTGCTATTTGTGGAGTTACTGCCTTTGTGCTGTTACTCTGTAATTGGGAGTACATCTTGGATGGTTCTTTGGCGAACAGGGAATTTATCCTCTTGGCCTCAGCTTCGTTAGTGTATCTCCTAAGTCTTGCAGCAAGTGCTTGTGAGCCTTTATTTAGCAGTCTCTAGTGCTTCAGTTGGCATCAGCCTTTATACTTGTCCAGCTTGGTCTTTTTCTTAATCTTTACACCCTTCTGTATTTCTGTTAGTTGGCTGGCTTCCCTTCATATCACCTTGATTTTTGTCTCCAGTCTTCTTTTCCAAGGGGTGCACGTACTTCTGTTGCTTTTGCTTGTTGTAGAGCCAAGCATTTCCATGATTGCTGAGGAAGTAACATAGATCAGTTTATTAGTTTGAGATATGGTGGTGGTAGGTATTGATGCAAGTGCTCTATTGGCATCTTCTAGCATTCTGTTTGGTGGTATTTCTTTGCTGAGCCTTGTCAGTAGAACTCTGGTATTGATTGTGTTTAGTTTATATAAGATCTTGTGGTTCAGATCAGCTGCAGTTCTCTCTAGTTGCAGGATTGGATCAGGATTTTCAGGGGGTTGCACATGTTGTTCTTCCAGGTCTTCATGTGGGGTGGATCTGCAGTGCAGTTGATCCATCTCAAGTTGAGATAATAGCTTTCTCATTATGACATTGAAGCATTGGATGACTAGTTGTTTCTCAGTCAGTGGACATGTAGGTCTTGTATCCATCCATAGTTTCCTCATACGCTTCATATATCATTTGGTCATACATGGACAAGGCAAGAGAATATAGGTGTGATTTTTCTCTTTATAGGTATATTTTAGAGTAAAATGTAAATTGTTCTTTTATAGACTATAGACTTCTGACATCTTGTCTCCAAATTTCCAAGCAATAAATTTTGTATTTTTTTTCTGTCTAAGAAAAATGGTCAAAATTAAAAAAACAGTGCTTTCAGAAATCAAATAATGCTACGAAAACAAGTTCATAATCATTTAGAAACAACAATACTAATGTATTAACTCAGGAAGAGTTCTGAAATAAATATTTTGTGGAATAACCATGATTTTTAAAAACAGCTTTCCACCAGTCTTTCACTTTGCTTCTGGCGCAAAAATTTAAGCAGTTCATCTTTGCTTGATGGCTTGTGATTATCCATCATCCTCTTGATTACATTCCAGAGGTTTTCAATGGGGTTCGGGTCTAGAGAATGGGCTGCCCATGACAGGGTTTTGATGTGGTGGTCTCTTAATTTTTGCCAGAGCTGTATTTATATACAGTTGTGCTCAAAAGTTTACATACTCCGGTAGATTTTTTACTTTCTTGCCCGTTATTCAGAGAATATGAATGATAACACCAAAACTTTTTTTTCCACTCATGGTTAGTGGTTGGGTGAAGCCATCTATTGTCATACTACTGTGTTTTCTCTTTTAAATCATAATGACAACCCAAAACATCCAAATGACCCTGATCAAAAGTTCACATGCCCTGGCGATTTTGGCCTGATAACGTGCACGGAAGTTGGGCATATGGGTTTGAATGGCTACTGTCATTGGCATCCTCACCTGTGACCTGTTTGCTTGTAGTCAGTGTGTGTGCATAAAAGCTGAGTGAGTTTCAGGGATCCAGACAGACTCTTGCATTTTTCATCCAGCCACTGATTTTTCTGGATTGTGAGTCATGGGGAAAGCAAAAGAATTGTCAACGGATCTACGGGAAAAGGTAGTTGAAGTGTATAAAACAGGAAAGAAATACAAAAAGATATCCAAGGAATTTATAAGGCCTGTCAGCAGTGTTGAAACTTTGATTAACAAATGGAAAATCAGGAGCTCTGTAAAAACAAAACCACAGTCAGGTAGACCAACAAAAATGTCATGCACAGCTGCCAAGAAAATAGTTCGGGATGCAAAGAAAAACCCACAAATAATATCAGCTGAAATACATGACTCTTTGAAAACTAGCGTGGCTGTTTCAAGATGCACAATAAGGAGGCACCTGAAGAAAAATGGGCTGCATGGTCGATTCGCCAGCAGAAAGCCATTACTGCACTTATGTCACAAAGTATCTCGCCTACAATACGCAAAACAGCACAGAGACAAGCCTCAAAACTTCTGGAACAAGGTAATTTGAAGTGATGAGATCAAAATTGACCTTTTTGGCTACAACCATGAATGTTATATTTGGAGAGAGATCAACAAGGCCTATGATGAAAGGGACACCCTTCCTACTGTAAAGCATGGAGGTGAATGGCTGATGTTTTGGGGATGTGTGAGCTACAAAGGCACAGGAAACTTGGTCAAAGTTCAAGAAAAGATGAATGCAGCAAGTTATCAGCAAATACTGGAGGCATATTTGCACTCATCATCATGGAAGCTGCGTATTGGACGTACTTGGACGTTCCAATGTGGCAGCGATCCAAAACAAAAGGCCAAGTCGACCTGTCATTGGCTACAGCAGAACAAAGTGAAGGTTCTGCAGTGGCCATCTCAGTCTCCTGACCTCATTATCATTGAGCCACTCCAGAGAGATCTCAAGCGCGCAGTTCATTCTAGACAGCCCAGGAATTTACAGGAACTGGAGGCTTTTTGCCAACAAGAGTGGGAAGCCTTACCATTTGAGAAAATAAAGAACCTCACCCACAATGACCATTAAAAACTTCAACAAAACAAATCTTAAGTAATGGGGTATTGATGTCAGAGTGGGCAATACACGGTATTAAGTAATGAGGTATTGTCATGGTCACACGTGGCTGGACACAGCAACTCCAGCAGGGCGGATTTAGATGACACGCGTGACCCTTGATACACCGCCTCCAGTTGGGCGAATTTAAATAATAAATCGTGCAGCTGGATACGCCGCCTCCAACAGGCGAATTTCGGAAATACACGTATATCTGGAAACCCCGCCTCCAGAAAGGCAAATTTAAACAATAAAAGGGAAAACCTGGGTAACAATAACAATGGTGGCCCTGCGATAGGGAACGGGGAAGTGGAGACCTCCTGCACTCCCCTGAACCAGTGTCTCTACACTCCTAACGTTCCCTAGGCCGGTTCCACACCGAGCGCCGATCAGGAACCTTAAAAACCCTGTGAAAATAATAGAAAAAGCTACTGACCAGAAAAAGCAGGGATCGCCAAAATAATATAAATTTTATTAAGGACACATGAACAACACCAAGTAAAAACATTTAAAAGTCATACAAGTGACAATGCCAAAAAAGCACACAGAGAGCTCGTAATAGAGCCAACAAAACACCCCCCTGGTGAGCAAAATACCTGGCTTTATGGTTATAGAAATATAGACAATGTGGGTGATAACCAATGCGTTAATTGTATGGTCAAATAGATAAACAGTAAAGGTAGCTAGATCCAAATAGCTGTAAAATAATACAAATATCTGGAGCAACTGATAAATAACCTTTGCCCACTGAGCTGAATGAGCCATAGTGGTCACAGATAAAAAATAGACATATTGAAAGAGCATTCGTAGAAGATATACAGAACCTCAATGAACATGGTTGCATAGGTGCACTTAAATGCTCCAAAACACTACCAAAAAATTGGTTAAAATACTCAGAATATAAGACACAAATATTAATAATGTCTATACGAATGAATAAACCACTTGCACATAATAGGCTCAAGCCAAACACAGGTCAGTGCAGAAGGTATTGTAAACAGATAAGGAGATAAACAAGTTCAATAGACA
Organism: Dendrobates tinctorius; assembly: GCF_039654945.1. Lineage (NCBI taxonomy): Eukaryota > Metazoa > Chordata > Amphibia > Anura > Dendrobatidae > Dendrobates > Dendrobates tinctorius. The sequence goes on along the minus strand of NW_027361971.1, from coordinate 8,480,689 downwards.
CCATACCAAAATAAACCTGGGAAGGGTCATAAAGTCTCAAATAGGTTGTAGAGACTAAATCCTGCCCGCACTGGCCTAATCACATGGGGGAGCTTGTGGAGTGCCCGACGCGTGTCGCCACCGCCAGGTGGCTTCGTCAGGGGTTGGAGAATGCGTCCAATACTAGTCCTATATATATAACAGACAATTGGTGTAATAAACTGCAGCCGCGGCAAATTACCTGACCGGCCGCATTGTGTAGAGAGGTCAGGACGCACAGTCAGACAGAAATCCAAAGCGTGGTCCGTGACTAACAATTACTTCCAGGTGGATATTGGCTGATTAATGAAACCTGCGTGACGTACCACAGCACATGCATGTGGGGATTGGTTGCCGCAGTAACCAATGACGCCGATACTTAGAACAATCCGGCTCAAATGGAAAGCGCATGTGCTGGAATTCGCCCAGGCAAAAGAAATGGACATGTGTGCCTGTTGTATCTTCAAAGGTAAAGCAACGTCCGAGAAAAAATGAAAACATAAATAAAGACCTGTAATTGGTACTGTTACTTCTTGCGCAAATACAGACATGCCAAAATACAGAGTAGACTATAAGTTTTATCAAGCGCAGGCGCGGGGGAGATGGTTACCCCGGTAACCAATAACGCTGATAGTTAGAACAATCAAAATCGGATAGAGCACTATTTTTTATCAAGCGCAAGCGCAGGGAAAGTGGTTACCCTGGTAACCCATGACGCTGATAGAGCAATCAAGGTCAGATAGAGAAAGCATGTGCTAGAAATCAGACGAGCAGAATGAACATGCGTGCCTTAGAAAATAAAATAGCGACAACAAAGTAAAAATATATAACGTCCAAAATAGGATATAGACACGTAGTTCTTAGTATTAGATAATGATAGCCAATATTTATTGCGCCCAACATACACACATGCAAAGATAAGGCTGGTTTCACATTTGCATTAAAACAACGCTGCGCCCTGCGTCGTTAAGCCCCGCCCTGAGCCGGCTCCCTGCCCGCCCCATCAGGGATCACCGCCTACTTTCGCATTTGCACGCATGCAATCGGCGCACCCTATCTTTAGCATAGGGTGCGCAGATCATGCGCTGCCAGTGTGAAAGTAGCGTGCTGCGCACTTTTGACGGTGCGCCGTGCGCGCCGAAATGCAACATGCTGCATTTCGGCGCGCACGGCGCACCACGCTACTTTCACACTGGCAGCGCATGATCTGCGCACCCTATGCTAAAGATAGGGTGCGCCGATCGCATGCGTGCAAATGCGAAAGTAGGCGGTGATCCTGGATGGGGCGGGCAGGGAGCCGGCTCAGGGCGGGGCTTAACGACGCAGGGCGCAGCGTTGTTTTAACGCAAATGTGAAACCAGCCTAAGGGGTGAACTATAAGTTTACCAGGCGCAGGCGCGGAGAATATACTTACCGCAATGGTCAATAAGACTGATGCTTGGAGTAAAACGCGCTCAAATAGAGCTCGCAGATGCTGGAGTCCGAACAAGCAATACACATATGCTTGCCTATTATATAACAGCAACAAAGTATCATTGTAAAGCGTCAAAGATAAAATGGAAACAAATGATTCTTGATATTAAATAGTGATAAATAATGCTTATTACGCGCATAATACAACACGTACAAGAATAAAGAGTAAGATATAGAAAATTCTGCGTATTCAAAAAAAAAAACCAAGATAAATAGTACCCTCATTCATGGACGCTAGAAAATATACCCATTCTAACATACACTGGCGCAGAGAAACATGATTACCACAGTACTCAGCGACTCTGATACTGAGAATATTTTGGTTCAAACAGTCCTCAAGACATATGTGCTGAGATCGGGGGAATAGTGTGGACAGACATGCTTATTATCTATTCAAATAAAAAAAAGGGGGGCACAACATCCCCACAAAGTGTAGTAAAAACAATGAAGATAAATAAGAAGTTTAGATAGTCATAAACAATATTTAATACACACACAAAACGGACATATGAAGATGACAGATATACTTTATTAGATGCTGCGCACTCAATGTCTACTGTATATATCACAGTTTAATTATTAATCTTATTACGGCAAATGCCGTGTATAAGATAAAACTCCACAAGCTCCACACCACTACTGAGATCTGAGTCCACATAGATCTAAAGAGAATACACATGCAGTCAAAAAAGCAAAATGATGGAGATAGAACGCAGTCAAAATAACAGACTGTAGAAGTCACTTTTATTAAATCACTCTGCAAATATAATATAGGCAGAATGGAAACATATGCTGTGTATCTCAAAAGGTTTTTTGTAGAGACAAAAATCATTGTATTAAAGAAAGATTAATGTATATTATGAAACTATAACATAAAATCTCAATCAATAGTATTATAGAGGTTACCAAGATATTATATTATTAACCATGATACTAGGTAACAATAACTAAATACATAGAAGGCCAAAAGGTCAGACTACTCTGAAATGGTGGTTATTACATATTTGGTTGTCACTATACATACAATGTATAGATAGTAGAAAGATGTTAAACAACCCTTAGAAAAACCTAAGATGGTAATAATAGCACCTATAACGTAATTTGGAGGATATTGAGAGAAATGGTTATGGAGGTAAGGAAAACCGCCATAATCAATACTCAATCAAGATGGTCTGAAATAAAGAAGAAGAGGGGGACCAAGCATCCATGAAGTCACCCTAACAGACTCGTTACCAGTGCAAATAGAGATTTCCAAGAGGGAAACAGATGAAATATATTGCACAAAAAGGAACAGATCCAAAAATAGTAGAAATCACAAAATAGTCACTGATTCTATAGCGGGAACCGCCATGGATGGAAAAATGGGACTCCACAAGCTCCACACCATTATTCACAGAAAAAATGGACAATAAACAGCAGTATGAGACTAAATACCCAAAATGCTGATTACATATAGTAATGATAATAGTACAGCTGATTAAACAAATGTCCCCATGTTAGACTGTAGAGCATGGACATATAACGATGTTCAGATGCAGATACATCAGAGTCCCGAACATGACAATTCCAGATGGATCCATGAGACGGTGAGAAAGGAAGTCCAACCAAAGAGGATCCATAGAGATGCATATCCAAAGGCTAATGGAAGGTATAGTATATCCAAATTGGAAAAAAGGAAACCAAGGGAGAAACGTCCAGAGGGCAACATCAAGACCGGTTAAACCGTAGAATCTAAAAACGGAGCAGAGAAGAAAACTTTAAACATAAGCTCTTTCAAATTTGTTTATAGTAGCCGGTAAATAATAAATCTTCATTCAATCCTAAAGGGGAGCGGCTCCGGAGATAGAAAATCCACCTAGATTCCCGCTTCCAGCGAGATGTTACCCCCTCTAATATTGGTCTGCACAGCTTCCAAGCCTATGACCCTAAAACCAGTCCTACAGCCATGATGTTCACACAAAAAATGCATAGCCACTGAGGTTATGGGTTTACCTTTATTGCGGTCAGTTTTTGCTGTATTGATATTAGAGAGATGTTGTTGGATCTTCTTTCTGAGTTCCTGTGTAGTTTGTCCTACATATATTTTCGGACATGGGCAAATTAGGACATAGACCAGATTTTTTGATCTGCAATTAAAAAAGGTCTTAGAGAAGACAGGAAAAGTCAAAGTGGGAAGATTGACCCCACCACTACCCACAGTCAAGCGACAGATATTGCAACTACCACAAGCAAAGATCCCTAAGAGACGTGTCCCCCTGTTGAGGCTGGATACAGGTCTTTGAAAATGGCTATGACACAGAGAATCCTTTATTGACTGTGCCTTTATAGCAATAAGGGTAGGTTGAGATGCTATATGGGGAGCCAGCTTAGGTTCATTAACCAAAATACCCCAATATTTGGTCAAAATGCCACGTAGATCTTGCCAGTGATTATTATATGTTGTTACCAGACCCAAAGGTTTGCTAGCATTATATGGTCATGGACCCAATAAATCAGCACAATCCGAATCTTTAGCTACTTGAAAGGCTCTACAAATTACCTTGTGTGGGTAACCCCTGTCTTTAAAAAGTCTTGTCAGATCCTTGGCCTGTGTCAGAAAGTCTTGTTCACTGGAGCAGTTTCTTTTCAAGCGATAGAATTGTCCCTTTGGAATCCCATCTGTCAAATGTTTCAGATGGAAACTTGAGTAATGTAGGATGCTGTTGGTGGAGGTAGGTTTCCGGTAGAGAGTGGTCTTGATAGACAAGCCCTCAATAGTCAATTTCAAATCCAAGAAATCCACAGCAAGACCTGCAAAATTAGCTGTGAGATGGATATTTAAAGAGTTGTCGTTAAGTCTATCCACAAACCTTTTACATTCCTCCATAGGCTCCGTCCACAGTAGAACGTCATCAATATAATGGCACCATTTAAATACATGATTTTTGAGCTCTGCTGATGGATAGACCAGAGTTGACTCCCACCACCCGAGAAACAGGTTGGCATAGGTGCACCCATCGCTGTGCCAGAGGCCTGCCTATAGAATGCCCGATCAAATACAAAATAGTTCTTATCCAAAATAAAGTGCAACAAGTCCACTATAAACGAGTCATGTTGGTGGTCGCCCATGGTCCGGTGTTCCAAGAAAAAAGTGACCGCCTGGATTCCCAAATCATGCCGGATATTTGTGTATAAAGGTTCAACATCCAACGAAACAAAAAAAAAGTGTCAGGGGGGATAGTTAGATCTTTTAACAAAACCAAAAGATGTGAGGTATCCTTTACATAAGAATTAAGAGTAGTAACCATAGGCTGGAGAAAGAAATCAACATAAATACAAGGCTTTTGTAAAAAGTGGGGACTCTCGGGTGGTGGGTACTCAAAAATTCTCTTTCTTTTTTACTCAAAACATTATGGATCTGGGCCATGTTTAAAAGTTTATCAAGTTTATCATTGAAAACTACAGTGGGATCAGACGGGAGTTTTAGATAGAAATGGGAATTGCTAAGTTGTCTGTTGGCTTCTTTAAGATAAAGATCCACAGGCCAAATAAAAATATTACCCCCTTTATCAGCTTCTCTGATAACTAGATCTTTGTTCCCACTGAGTTCTCTTATGGCCCTCCTTTCAGAACTGTTTATATTATTCAAACAGTCAGGTTTAACAGTAAGAGATTGTATATCCCTACATACCGCGTCAAGGAAGATTTGGACCACTGGAAACAATGAAAGATTCAGTGTTGCTTGAGAGGGTAATCGTCCCGTAAAACGATTTCTTGTGGAAGGGTTCTCATTTTCTTCCAACAGAGAAAGAAGATCTCTGAATATTTGTTTGTCCTCCATAGGCAAAGTGTCCAGAATTGTGGGTTGATGATGCATTAATTTGAAGGTAAGTTGTCTACAAAATAAATATTGATCTTTAATAAAAACAAATTTGTCTAGAGTATTCATGGGACAAAATGACAGTCCACGTTGGAGAATAGAATACTCAGTTTGTGACAAATTGTAATTAGACAAATTGATAATAGACAACTTACCCTGATGTTGTTGTGCGATACCCAAAGGATATGTCCTCATCGCCACTGGGGAGGCTAACGCCTCCGATTCTGTCTGGTGTCCCTTCGACGTCTGGGACGTCAATGGACGGTATCTCCTGGTTTTCCTTACGGGATCTCCTTCCACGTCTACCCCTTCTGTGGCGCCTTCTAGGTTGCTCTGTTCTGACGATAAAAAAATCGCTGGAATGTGATTCATTGGCTGAAGGGTTATCCTTATTCTTATTATTGTTGGGGGTACGGCGTCACTTATTACCCCTGTGGACCCATTTGCAGGCCTTGCCATTTTTAAAGTCCAACTGATCACGTTTGAACTAAACCTAAAAACGCTGACTCGCCCTGCACCTAAACCCTCACTAGTGAAGTGAACGGTGCGGAAACTAATCCCACCACTGCAGTAAAACACACATAAGGAAAAGAGACAAAACAGAGAAACACCACTTAGCTTTGCTCTGTTGCTTATGCTCCCAGCAACAGAGCCCACCACCTGCGTGTATCTTTTCCTCCGACCGGATCCAACACCATAGTGCAGCCTTGGAGCAAACAGATTCCACCACCTGCGTGCAGCTGTCCAGAAACTGAGTCCAGCTTATGAGTCCAGATTTCCAGCAAAAGAGTCCAGCATCTTGAGTCCAGCTTTCCAGCAGCCCAGTCCAGCATCATGAGTGCAGCTCTACACCATAGCTGCCACTCCACCAAGCCATGCAAGAACTCCTTGCTGACACCATAGCTGCAACTCCACCAAGCCATGCCAGCCCTCCTCGCAGACACCATAGCTGCCACTCCAGGACTCTCACTGAGCTGCCCCGGACTCTCCTTCAGCTCCATCCTTCACCCAGGCTTGCTTGTAACTGAAGACTATCACCATCAGTGATTACCACACCTGACACTCTTTTATAGAGAAATCACACCTGTTTTATAATTACGTGCACAAAACTAAAGTAACCAAAGTGCAATGACCCTAATGGCCACCGGGGGGAACATAGAACAAACAACACCAAGTGCAATAATCCTAATGACCACCAGGGGTAAAAACCAAACTTTAGCACACAGCTACAGGAAAAAAAAAGGTTACTTGTACATTTTCTCTGTCATATCCAACCAGGATCATGACAGGTATGTTCTGTCTCCAACATCTCATTCACAACCTTTGACTGTCTAATTGATAATATTTCCAATGATGTATTGAGAATATATAAGATGTTAAGTTTTCTATAGATTCTATTGTTTTCATTGTTTCTGGCTCCATCTAGTGGCCAGAGTCATAACTGCAGTGTTATTCTATTTTACTTTCATTTTTGCTTCTATTTTCCCTCCGTTCACAATGTATTCTGGGAAAGTTTGCAAGGTACCTGGTAAGTTTTGCAAAGGATCATGGTTAGTCCACCCAATTTTCCCTCCAGTTCTCCATTTTCTCTCAGCCTGCATCCTGGAAACATCTAATTTCTCTTCTCCTTCTGTGACAGCATTGCTGGTAAGCAAACATGCTTCCTGTGTCTAATTCCTGTCTCAGATCATCCTGCTCAGTTAGTTTCCCCTCCTCAGCTAGTAGTTGTAATTTACAATTATTTAATCTGTCCAGTTACTTTTGGTCCCTTTAAAAACAGGATGGCACATGTTAAGGAGTTGAAACTCCTAAACCCTTCATCCAATTTTAATGTGGATACCCTCAAATGAAAGCTGAAAGTCTGAACTTCAACTGCATCTGAATTATTTTGTTTAAAATTCATTGTGGTAATGTCTAGAACCAAAATTGGAAAAATGTTGTCTGTCCAAATATATATGGACCTAACTGTATGTTGGGCATGGTGACATGGTCTGCAGAGTGATAATGGGTGATAACATTCTTGTAGGTGAAACAACTCCCAGCATGGTTTTACCATTGTAGGGGTTATACTTAGAGGTGTAATTCCATAAAGTTCCATCTTATATGGCAGTGTGAGCCCAACAGGCCCATTGGAGTTGCTGTGCAAGGTGTTAGCACCACACCAGATCCCTGCTCTGACAAGCAGAGTCTCTGACATGTCACTTCACTCACCCGTGCTGCAGTTGGTTCTTCCCTTCCCCATGCTCTGCATATTTCCATCAGAGCTTCCAGCCGGGCCTTCAGCCATGTCCTTAGAGCACGCGCGCTCCCGCCCTCTTAAAGGCCCAGGGCGTGCACTTGCTATTTCTTCCCCAGCCAAGGGCTGTGGGGCATTATGTATATATTTCTTCCTCCTAACTGGAGAGGTGCCTGAGCAATGTTCCTGTTCTGCAGTCTAAGTTGTGTAAGGTTGCGTACCAGTCCTTGCTGCACTGTGGTGCAGATCCTGCCTGCTTCACTATGGTGCAAATCCTGCCTGCTGCACTCTGGTGGAGATCTTGCCTGCTGCACTCTGACATGAACTCTGCCTGCTGCACTCTGATTCAAACTATGCCTGCTGCACCATCCAGTCTGTCCTTCTGGGTCCAGCTGCTGAGCGTCCATTGATCTGTCCTGGAGTGGCACCTGGCATTCTTCAGGGGCCAAGTCTAACCTCACCATCAGAGGCTCTAGTGAACAGTCCAATGCTCACTTATTCACGCCCCTCCAGGTGCTCCGCATTCCAGGGCACAGTGGTTCCCCAAACCACGTCTGTGACACAAGGCCAGATTAGAGTTGTTGTGATGAACGAGCTAGGAGAACCAAAAGATAGCACACACAGTGTCCATAAAGAGATTCTACTTTAATGAAATGTGAGTGGAGTTATATATACTCCTGCATAGAGAGGGCTTCATGCCAAGAAGCAAGCAGCTGTATTCTGAGACTTAGATATAGATGCGTCTAACTCTCTGGTCTGATTCAGTTTCTCAGACACTTGGAATGTGTAAAGGGTATTCTGTGTAATGATTAAATGTGGAAGAGTTAGAGCATAATATGAGGACTGAGAAGACAAAATTGGTCCTGATTTCCTACAGCAGGTCAGTTCAAAACATGGGTTGGTGTTGTGAATTCCCTTGCTCGGAGTTCTGAGCCGAACCTCCCTCTGCTCCCTCTGGTGGCTGCTGAGAGTAGTGGAGCTGGTCAGGTTGATGGAGGTTCCCCACCTGACGATGATAATTGGGAACCTGGGATTGTTGGCTGGGAGCATATAATTGAGCTGGCTGCTCTTGGAGGTTGCTGGTGATTTCCACCGTGTGCATTTGGAGTTCTTTTGTCCCCTGCCTGATCTGCATGGTTCAACTAAGTGATTCTTTTGCTAATCCTTTGCATCTAATCTGGTTGTGTCTTTTTTTTGCTTTCTGTTTTGTTGCTAGGGTTACGCGTGCTCCCTCCTGGGGGCAGCGCTGGGCCCTGTTTCATATGTTGCACCTTGTTCAGTTCCCTGTTATGTTAGTATCCTTTTGCTTTGCTGCCAGTTTATAATAGAGTGCTGATCAAGCGGGGGTGAGGTCGTGTGACCTCAGTTTTTTTGTATATCAGAAGTGTAAGGCTGGGTTCACACGTAGCGGAACTCTCGCGGAAATTACCACGAGAATTCCGGAATTCCATTCCGCGGGAAAATCGCATTTTAAATTCCTGCGATTTTCCCGCGGAAAAACTAGCGTTTTGCAAGCGTAATTAGCTTGCAGAATTGCTAGCGTTTTCCAAGCGATCTGTAGCATCGCTTGGAGAACTGATTGACAGGTTGGTCACATTCGTCAAACATAGTGTTTGACGAGTGTGACCAACTTTTTACTATTGAGGCCGCATTATAATAATAAAAAAAATATTGTTATTCTCACCTTCCGATGTCCCGTGCAGTCTTCCCGCCTCTCTCTACGCTCCCGGTCCCAGTAATCCTTTGCGACAATTACCGCGATGACGTCCATTCTCGCGGGATCGCGACGTCTCGCGGTCATTCGCAATGACATTGCGCGAATGACCGCGAGACTTAGCGATCCCGCGAGAATGGACGTCATCGCTCGCAAAGGCTTACTGGGACCGGGAGCGTGTAGAGAGGAGGGAAGGCTGCGCGGGACATCGGAAGGTGAGAATAACAATATTTTTTATTTTAACCCCTTCACCCCCAAGGGTGGTTTGCACGTTCATGACCGGGCCAATTTTTACAATTCTGACCACTGTACCTTTATGAGGTCATAACTCTGGAACACTTCCATGGATCCCGGTGATTCTGACAATGTTTTCTCGTGACATATTGTACTTCATGTTAGTGGTAAAATTTCATTCAAATAACTTGCGTTTATTTGTGAAAAAAATGGAAATTTGGCAAAAATTTTGAAAATTTCGCAATTTTCCAACTTTGAATTTTTATGCCCTTAAATCACAGAGATACGGCACACAAAAAACTTGATAAGTAACATTTCCCACATGTTTACTTTACATAAGCACAATTTTGGAACCAAAATTTTTTTTTGTTAGGAAGTTATAAGGGTTAAAAGTTGACCAGCGATTTCTCATTTTTACAACACCATTTTATTTTTAGGACCACATCACATTTGAAGCCACTTTGAGGGGTCTATATGATAGAAAATACCCAAAAGTGACACCATTCTAAAAACTGAACCCCTCAAGGTGCTCAAAACCACATTCAAGAAGTTTATTAACCCATTAGGTGCGTCACAGGAATTTTTTTGAATATTTAAAAAGAAATGAACATCTAACTTTTTTTCACAAAAAAAATACTTCGGGTTCAATTTTTTTTATTTTACCAAGGGTAACAGGAGAAATTGGACTGCAAAAGTTATTGTGCAATTTGTCCTGAGTACGCTGATACCTGATTTGTGGGTGGGAACGACTGTTTCGGCGCATGGCAGAGCTCAGAATGGAAGGAGCGCCGTTTGACTTTTTCAATGCAAAATTGGCTGGAATTCAGATCGGACGCCATGTCACGTTTGGAGAGTCCCTGATGTACCTAAACAGTGGAAACCCCCTACAAGTGACCCCATTTTGGAAACTAGACCCCCCAAGGAACTTATCTAGATATGTGGTGAGAACTTTGAACCCACAAGGGCTTTACAGAAGTTTATAACGTACAGCGGTACAATTAAAAAATCATATTTTTTCCACAAAAATTATCTTTTCACCCCAATTTTTATTTTCCCAAGGGTAACAGGACCCTAAAAGTTATTGTGCAATTTGTCCTGAGTACGCTGATACCCCACATGTGGGGGTAAACCACTATTTGGGCGCATGGCAGAGCTCGGAAGGGAAGCAATGCCATTTGACGTTTTTGGCTGGAATTGAGATCGGACACCATGTCGCGTTTGGAAAACCCCTGATGTACCAAAACAGTGGAAACCCCCCACAAATGACACCATTTTGGAAACTAGACCCCCCCAAGGAACTTATCTAGATGTGTGGTGAGCACTTTGAACCCCCCAGTGCTTCACAGAAGTTTATAACGCCCGGGCGTGAAAATAAAAAATTCGTATTTTTTCCACAAACATGATCTTTTAGTCACCATTTTTTTATTTTCCCAAGGGTACCAGGAGAAATTGGACCCCAAAAGTTGTTGTCCAATTTGTCCTGAGTATGCTGATACCCCATATGTGGGAGAAAACTACTGTATGGGCACACGTCGGGGCTCGGAAGGGAAGTAGTGACGTTTTGGAATGCAGACTTTGATGGAATGGTCTGCGAGTGTCATGTTGCCTTTGGAGAGCCCCTAATGTACCTAAACAGTGGAAACCCCCCACAAATGACCCCATTTTGAAAACTAGACCCACTAAGGAACTTATCTAGATGTGAGGTGAGCACTTTGAACCCCAAGTGCTTCACAGAAGTTTATAACACTCGGACGTGAAAATAAAAAAATCATTTTTTTCCACAAAAATGATATTTTTGCCCCCAATTTTTTATTTTCCTAAGGGTAACAGGAGAAATTGGACCCCAAAAATTGTTTTGCAGTTTGTCCTGAGTAGGCTGATACCCTACATGTGGGGGTAAAACACTGTTTGGGCGCATGGCAGCGCTTGGAAGGGAAGGAGCACCATTTGACTTTTTCAACTCAGAATTGGCTGGAATTGAGATCAGACGCCATGTTGCATTTGGAGAGCCCCTGATGTGCCCAAACAGTGGAAACCCCCAATTATAACTCCAACCCTAACCCCAACACACCCCTAACCCTAATCTGAGCCCTAACCCTAGCCCTAACCCTAGCCCTAACCCTAGCCCTAACCCTAAGGCTGTGTGCACACGCTGCGGATTTTGCTGCGGTTCCGCAGCGGTTTTGGCTGCTGCGGACCCCAGTACCATGATTCCCTATGGGAATCAAAAACCGCAGTGCAGACGGTGCGGAATTTTCCACGCGGATTATTTGCGGTTTTCAATCCGCAGAAAGAATTGACATGTCAATTCTTTCTGCGGATTCTCCTGCGGTTTGCCATCTCCTCTAATGAGGAGATGAAAAACCGCAGGACAAAACCGCAGAGCAATCTGCAGGTAAAACCCCAGGTCTTTTGACCTGCAGTTTCACCTGCGGATTTTACAAAATCCGCGCGGATGAATCCGCACCTAATCCGCAGCGTGTGCACACAGCCTTACCCTAACGGGAAAATGGAGATAAATACTTTTTTTTTAGTTTTATTATTTTTCCCTAACTAAGGGGGTGATAACGGGGGGTTTGATTTACTATTTATGGCGGTTTTTATGTTTGGCGGCTGTCACACGCTAAAAGACGCTTTTTATTGTAAAATAGTTTTTGCATCACCACATTTTGAGAGCTATAATTTTTCCGTATTTTGACCCACTGAGTCATGTGAGGTCTTATTTTTTGCGGGACGAGTTGACGTTTTTATTGGTACCATTTTCGGGCACGTGACATTTTTTGATCGCTTTTTATTCCTATTTTTGGGACGCAGAATGAACAAAAACCAGCATTTCATGAATTTCTTTTGGGGGGGTGCGTTTACACCGTTCCGCGTGCGGTAAAATTGATAAAGCGGTTTTATTCTTCGGGTCAGTACGGTTACAGCGATACCTCATTTAGGTCGTTTTTTTATGTTTTTGTCGGTTTTATGCAATGAAAACTATTTTATATAAAAAATAATTATTTTTGCATCGCTTTATTCTGCGAGCTATAACTTTTTTATTTTTTTGCTGATGATGCTGTGTTGCAGCTCGTTTTTTGCGGGACAAGATGACGTTTTCAGCGGTACCATGGATATTTATATGCGTCTTTTTGATCGCGCGTTATTACACTTTTTGTTTGGCGGTATGATAATAAATCAGTTTTATAGGGCGGGTCATTACGGACGCGGCGATACCTAATATGTGTACTTTTATTGTTTTGTTTTGTTTTTAGTATTTTCAAAAAATGAATTTATTGGGGAATATTTTTTTTTTTTTTTACTAATTTATTTGGCGATTTTTTTAAATTTATTTTTACATTTTTTTTTAATTTTTTTTTTACTTTATTACATAGTCCCAGGTGGGACATCACTGTCCTGTGACAGATCGCTGATCTGTCACATCACAGATCACTGTGACAGATCAGCAATCTGTCACAGGCATTGAAGCAGACTTCCTCTTGCCTGCGCTTTGCAGGCACTGAGGAAGCCAGCTTCCTCAGGTCCCCGAAGGCCCCCGTCGCCATCTTGGATTCGGGGGCCTGGAGGATAGGAGCCCCCCGCAGCAGCGCTGCACATTGCGCTGCCGTGGGGTGCTCAGGGAAGCACGGAGGGAGCCCCCTCCCTGCCGATGCTTCCCTTTAACTCCCGGTACACCGCGATCATGTTTGATCGCGGTGTGCAAGGGGTTAACGTGTCGGGGGCGGTCCGTGACCGCCCCTGACACATAGTGCCGGGTGTCAGCTATGATAATCAGCTGACACCCGGCCGCGATCAGCGGCGCTCACCACGTGGGCGCCGCTGATCGCTGTAGACGTACTATCCCGTCCATGGGCATAGGGACCCAGGCCCCATGGACGGGATAGTACGTCTGATGTCAGGAAGGGGTTAAATTCTATTTTTTACAGGGATATGGTACCCAAAGCCCGGAGGACAGTCTCCTCTCCTCCGGACAGTGGGTACCATCCGCAAATGTTCTGCTTACTTTTCGCATGGTGTGCACAGCCACATGCAGAAAGTAAGCAGAACAATGCATTCCTATGGGTGCGGGATCGCCGCGATTCCGCGAAATTAATGAGCATGCTGTGTTTTTTACCGCAAAGCGATTCCGCCGCGATAAAAACCGCAGCATTAGCACAGCATTGCGGAATCCCATAGGAATGCATGGGATGCTTATTTTTCACGTTTTCACGGCAAAATCACGCAGTTAAAACTGCCGTGGAAACGCAAAAAAAAGCCATGTGTGAACTCAGCCTTAGTGTTTTTTAGGGTTTTGTGTGTGACTTCAGACAGTGTCTTTTCTATCCTGTCCTGTCTAGACAGCTTGGGCCCCACCGTTTGCTCAGTCTGTTATTTGCCTGTGTTTGTGTCTCATCTTGTCTCACTGACAATATATGTTTGGGGGCTGTCTATTCCTTTGGGGATCTGCTCCGGGGCAGTTTAGATTTCACTTTTCTGTCTTTAGGCTTCGTTAGTTCTCCGACTGTAACGAAGCGTCTAGGGCATCGTAGGAACGCTCCACAGCTACTGCTAGTTGTGTTGATAGGATCAGGGGTCTGCTATCCGCTTAGTTACCAACCTCTCTGGTCTTCTGGTGGCTTAGCCTGTTCCTGCCATCCTCCTCGGTGACCCATTCATAACAGAATCACCAGCCAGACCGCAGACTCTAGGGTACTCAAAAGAAGGAAAGAATTGTAAAAAAAAAAAAAAATAAATAAAGTGTCAGAATTTTTTTTATGTATTTTTTCCTCTTTTTCTTTGGGGCCGTAGGAGGATTTTTTCTTTAATGCAGACTAAGCAATTGTCCGATCATGTTGAGCAGCTCGCTGCTGAAGTGCAGGGAATTTCTGCCTATCTCACTCACTCATCTGCTGTAGAACCAAAGATCCCTACTCCTGATGTGTTTTCGGGGGATCAGTCAAAATTTTTGAATTTCAAGAATAACTGTAAACTATTTCTTGCTTTGAAGCCTAATTCATCGGGGAGCTCGGTGCAGCAGGTTAAAATTGTCATCTCCCCGCTGCGCGGCGATCCCCAGGATTGGGCTTTATCTCTGACAGCTGGAGATCATATTCTGGCTAATGTGGATGTGTTTTTTCAGGCCCTGGGGTAGTTGTATGATGAACCTAATGCTATTGATCAAGCTGAGAAAACCTTATTGGCATTGAACCAGGGTCAGGATGCTGCAGAGTCATACTGCCAGAAGTTCCGAAAGTGGGCGCTCCTTACTAAATGGAATGATGATGCCCTAGCAGCTCTCTTTTGGAAAGGTCTGGCAGAAACCGTAAAAGATGTTATGGTGGGATTTCCTGCCCCCTCTGGTCTTAACGACTCCATATCATTAGACATTGGACACTAGCCCTCCAATCAGATGTGAAGGGGCGGAGTATAATGATGGCTGCCTCCTTCCTCAGCTTCATCCCATCTGTGGAAGCTGAGGAGGGAGGTGACTGACCGCTGCCCTGCCACGAGATCGCTGCCGCCGCTACCACTGACCTGGGTACACATCGCATCTCTCCCGCCGCCTGTTTCCATCCCCCCAACCTCCGATCAGCACCCCCCTTCACTTTTGGTTAACCCCTGCACCCTTGATCAACCCCTGCACCCCTGATCATCTCACCTGCTGCTGCCGGCTCCTCAGCCCATTCCTCCTGTGATTGACAGCCCCCTCCTGCCCCCCCGTGATCACCCCTCAGCCTCCCTGATTAACCCCTGCCTCCCTGATTAACCCCTGCCCCCCTGATCAACCCCTGCTGCTGCATATCCACCTGCGTCAACCTCCATCTCCTCAGCCCCCTTCTGCCCCCCACGCCTGACAACCCCTTTCTGCCCCAGTGATCATCCCTGATCACCCCCTGCCCTCCTGATCACCCCCCCGCTGCTGCATATCCACTTCCATCTCCTCAATGCCCTCCTGCTCCCCTGCACCTGACAGCCCCCTTCTGCTCCCCGTGATCACCCCCTGCCCCCCGTGATCACCCCCTGATCCACCCCTGTCCCCCTGATCAACCTCTGCTGCATATCCACCTCCATCTCCTCAGCCCCTTTCTGCACCCTCGCGTCTGACAGCCCTTTTCTGCCACCGGTGATCTCCCCCTGATCAACCCCTGCTACTGCATATCCACCTCCTCAGCCCCTTTCTGCCCCCTCGCACCTAACAGCCCTTTCTGCCCCCGTGATCATCCCCCTGCTGCTGCTGCATCTCCTCTGCCCCCATGCGCTTGACAGCTCCCTCCTGTCCCCGTGCGCCTGACAGCTCCCTTCTGCCCCTCGCGCACCTGACAGCTCCCTCCTACCCCGCGCGTGCCTGACAGCTCCCTCCTGCCCCCGTGTGCCTGACAGCTCCCTCCTGCCCCCCGTGCACCTGACAGCTCCCTCCTGCCCCCCGTGCACCTGACAGCTCCCTCCTGCCCACCACGCACCTGACAGCTCCCTCCTGCAGTAAAGTTTCACCATACACTCGCACATACACACGCACATGCACACTATAATAAATCTTTTTTTTTACACACGCACACACCACACAAAGCATGTCCCGCTCATCAAGGGTCTACTCAGTTAAAGAGGCATATGACATTATTGCCTCCGAAACTGATAGTGAGAGAGAGGATCCCACCTTTCTCTGTTCCTCCCACTCTTCCTCCTCCAGCGACAAAAACTCACCACCACCGAGATGTCGCAGGATGAGAAATCGTCCGGAACCTAGGGAGGAAGAGTCGGAGGCCTTAGAGGAAGAGTTGGAGACCTTGAAGGAAGTCCCACAACTAAGTGTGAGTTTCCCCCAACCTAGTGCTAGTCACGCCCAACCTAGCACTAGTTCTCCCTCCTGGACCCCTGTCCCTGAAAATTTTGCTCCACGGATTCCTGATTTCCCCAATCAGGAATCCAGGCCAAGTCTAACCTCACCATCAGAGGCTCTAGTGAACAGTCCAATGCTCACTTATTCACGCCCCTCCAGGTGCTCCGCATTCCAGGGCACAGTGGTTCCCCAAACCACGTCTGTGACACAAGGCCAGATTAGAGTTGTTGTGATGAATGAGCTAGGAGAACCAAAAGATAGCACACACA
The DNA here is from genome assembly GCF_039654945.1 of Dendrobates tinctorius. Lineage (NCBI taxonomy): Eukaryota > Metazoa > Chordata > Amphibia > Anura > Dendrobatidae > Dendrobates > Dendrobates tinctorius. Next base: position 8,464,066 of record NW_027361971.1, on the reverse strand, counting down.
GTGTCCAGAAAGAGATTCTACTTTAATGAAATGTGAGTGGAGTTATATATACTCCTGCATAGAGAGGGCTTCATGCCAAGAAGCAAGCAGCTGTATTCTGAGACTTAGATATACACTCACTGGCCACTTTATTAGGTACACCATGCTAGTAACGGGTTGGACCCCCTTTTGCCTTCAGAACTGCCTCAATTCTTCGTGGCAGAGATTCAACAAGGTGCTGGAAGCATTCCTCAGAGATTTTGGACCATATTGACATGATGGCATCACACAGTTGGCGCAGATTTGTTGGCTGCACATCCCTGATGCGAATCTCCCGTTCCACCACATCCCAAAGATGCTCTATTGGATTGAGATCTGGTGACTGAGGAGGCCATTTGAGTACAGTGAACTCATTGTCATGGTCAAGAAACCAATCTGAGATGATTCGAGCTTTATGACATGGCGCATTATCCTGCTGAAAGTAGCCATCAGATGTTGGGTACATTGTGGTCATAAAGGGATGGACATGGTCAGCAACAATACTCAGGTAGGCTGTGGCGTTGCAACGATGCTCAATTGGTACCAAGGGGCCCAAAGAGTGCCAAGAAAAAATTCCCCACACCATGACACCACCACCACCAGCCTGAACCGTTGATACAAGGCTGGATGGATCCATGCTTTCATGTTGTTTACGCCAAATTCTGACCCTACCATCCGAATGTCACAGCAGAAATCGAGACTCATCAGACCAGGCAACGATTTTCCAATCTTCTACTGTCCAATTTCGATGAGCTTGTGCAAATTGTAGCCTCAGTTTCCTGTTCTTAGCTGAGAGGAGTGGTACCCAGTGTGGTCTTCTGCTGCTGTAGCCCATCTGCCTCAAAGTTCGACGCACTGTGCGTTCAGAGATGCTCTTCTGCCTACCTTGGTTGTAACGGGTGGCAATTTGAGTCACTGTTGCCTTTCTATCAGCTCGAACCAGTATGCCCATTCTCCTCTGACCTCTGGCATCAACAAGGCATTTCCGCCCAGAGAACTGCCGCTCACTGGATTTTTTTTCTTTTTCGGACCATTCTCTGTAAACCCTAGAGATGGTTGTGCGTGAAAATCCCAGTAGATCAGCAGTTTCTGAAATACTCAGACCAGCCCTTCTGGCACCAACAATCATGCCACGTTCAAAGGCACTCAAATCACCTTTCTTCCCCATACTGATGCTCGGTTTGAACTGCAGGAGATTGTCTTGACCATGTCTACATGCCTAAATGCACTGAGTTGCCGCCATGTGATTGGCTGATTAGAAATTAAGTCTTAACACACAGTTGGTCAGGTGTACCTAATAAAGTGGCCAGTGAGTGTAGATGCGTCTAACTCTCTGGTCTGATTCAGTTTCTCAGACACTTGGAATGTGTAAAGGGTATTCTGTGTAATGATTAAATGTGGAAGAGTTAGAGCATAATATGAGGACTGAGAAGACAAAATTGGTCCTGATTTCCTACAGCAGGTCAGTTCAAAACATGGGTTGGTGTTGTGAATTCCCTTGCTCGGAGTTCTGAGCCGAACCTCCCTCTGCTCCCTCTGGTGGCTGCTGAGAGTAGTGGAGCTGGTCAGGTTGATGGAGGTTCCCCACCTGACGATGATAATTGGGAACCTGGGATTGTTGGCTGGGAGCATATAATTGAGCTGGCTGCTCTTGGAGGTTGCTGGTGATTTCCACCGTGTGCATTTGGAGTTCTTTTGTCCCCTGCCTGATCTGCATGGTTCAACTAAGTGATTCTTTTGCTAATCCTTTGCATCTAATCTGGTTGTGTCTTTTTTTTGCTTTCTGTTTTGCTGCTAGGGTTACGCGTGCTCCCTCCTGGGGGCAGCGCTGGGCCCTGTTTCATATGTTGCACCTTGTTCAGTTCCCTGTTATGTTAGTATCCTTTTGCTTTGCTGCCAGTTTATAATAGAGTGCTGATCAAGCGGGGGTGAGGTCGTGTGACCTCAGTTTTTTTGTATATCAGAAGTGTAAGGCTGGGTTCACACGTAGCGGAACTCTCGCGGAAATTACCACGAGAATTCCGGAATTCCATTCCGCGGGAAAATCGCATTTTAAATTCCTGCGATTTTCCCGCGGAAAAACTAGCGTTTTGCAAGCGTAATTAGCTTGCAGAATTGCTAGCGTTTTCCAAGCGATCTGTAGCATCGCTTGGAGAACTGATTGACAGGTTGGTCACATTCGTCAAACATAGTGTTTGACGAGTGTGACCAACTTTTTACTATTGAGGCCGCATTATAATAATAAAAAAAATATTGTTATTCTCACCTTCCGATGTCCCGCGCAGTCTTCCCGCCTCTCTCTACGCTCCCGGTCCCAGTAATCCTTTGCGACAATTACCGCGATGACGTCCGTTCTCGCGGGATCGCGACGTCTCGCGGTCATTCGCAATGACATTGCGCGAATGACCGCGAGACTTAGCGATCCCGCGAGAATGGACGTCATCGCTCGCAAAGGCTTACTGGGACCGGGAGCGTGTAGAGAGGAGGGAATGCTGCGCGGGACATCGGAAGGTGAGAATAACAATATTTTTTATTTTAACCCCTTCACCCCCAAGGGTGGTTTGCACGTTCATGACCGGGCCAATTTTTACAATTCTGACCACTGTACATTTATGAGGTCATAACTCTGGAACGCTTCCATGGATCCCGGTGATTCTGACAATGTTTTCTCGTGACATATTGTACTTCATGTTAGTGGTAAAATTTCATTCAAATAACTTGCGTTTATTTGTGAAAAAAATGGAAATTTGGCAAAAATTTTGAAAATTTCGCAATTTTCCAACTTAGAATTTTTATGCCCTTAAATCACAGAGATACAGCACACAAAAAACTTGTATTGTAACATTTCCCACATGTTTACTTTACATAAGCACAATTTTGGAACCAAAATTTTTTTTTGTTAGGAAGTTATAAGGGTTAAAAGTTGACCAGCGATTTCTCATTTTTACAACACCATTTTATTTTTAGGACCACATCACATTTGAAGCCACTTTGAGGGGTCTATATGATAGAAAATACCCAAAAGTGACACCATTCTAAAAACTGAACCCCTCAAGGTGCTCAAAACCACATTCAAGAAGTTTATTAACCCATTAGGTGCGTCACAGGAATTTTTTTGAATATTTAAAAAGAAATGAACATCTAACTTTTTTTCACAAAAAAAATACTTCAGGTTCAATTTTTTTTATTTTACCAAGGGTAACAGGAGAAATTGGACTGCAAAAGTTATTGTGCAATTTGTCCTGAGTACGCTGATACCTGATTTGTGGGGGGGAACGACTGTTTCGGCGCATGGCAGAGCTCAGAATGGAAGGAGCGCCGTTTGACTTTTTCAATGCAAAATTGGCTGGAATTCAGATCGGACGCCATGTCACGTTTGGAGAGTCCCTGATGTACCTAAACAGTGGAAACCCCCTACAAGTGACCCCATTTTGGAAACTAGACCCCCCAAGGAACTTATCTAGATATGTGGTGAGAACTTTGAACCCACAAGGGCTTTACAGAAGTTTATAACGTACAGCGGTACAATTAAAAAATCATATTTTTTCCACAAAAATTATCTTTTCACCCCAATTTTTATTTTCCCAAGGGTAACAGGACCCTAAAAGTTATTGTGCAATTTGTCCTGAGTACGCTGATACCCCACATGTGGGGGTAAACCACTATTTGGGCGCATGGCAGAGCTCGGAAGGGAAGCAATGCCATTTGACGTTTTTGGCTGGAATTGAGATCGGACACCATGTCGCGTTTGGAAAACCCCTGATGTACCAAAACAGTGGAAACCCCCCACAAATGACACCAATTTGGAAACTAGACCCCCTAAGGAACTTATCTAGATGTGTGGTGAGAACTTTGAACCCCCATGGGCTTCACAGAAGTTTATAACATACAGCCATACAATTAAAAAATCATATTTTTTCCACAAAAATGATCTTTTCACCCTCAATTCTTATTTTTCCAAGGGTAACAGGACCCTAAAAGTTATTGTGCAATTTGTCCTGAGTACGCTGATACCCCACATGTGGGGGTAAACCACTATTTGGGCACA